>NC_135671.1:12080840-12800625 GCF_964188315.1 Podarcis muralis
TTAAAGCCTAGTTTTATTTTCTCACATATAAAATACTTCACCATTTGGTGATCAAATGCTGTTGATATTTATATTTGATTTTGCCTTTAAATGTGCAATTCATAATACATTTATAGATACTGAACCCTCACTTTTCAGGAATTTGAAAATGGAAGTATGAACTTTCGTCAAGAAGAAACACTGCCTCATCTTTATAGATCTCCTTCAGTACTTAGTTATCAAACTCAAAATTATCATGCCTACACCATAGTTCATCAGGGCATAGAGATCATTTTTGAGCCAACTAAACTATTATAAATTCTTTTTTAAAAAGAATGTTCTTGAAGGATGCAGTTTGTTGTGTTAGACTGGGTTACGTGCGTACTGGACCACAGTTTTGTCGCCACACACAGGATTTTGGTAACAATTTATTTGTGACATGTTTTTGCTCAAACAATGAATATTAAATGTCAGACAGCCCCTCGGAACAAGAGATAGAAGGTCAGTACATATATATTTCCAGGTATGCTTTTTCCGGTATCCTCATAAAACAGCTTTTTGTTTTAACTGAGTTATCAGCTACAAAACTGAAATGATTACTAAAGTATTTTGAGCATTCTAGTAAATACTACTTAGGGCCCCTTTGTTTTATAGCTTGTCCATGTGTCCATGACTTTCTGATTCAAAGGGTGTAAAGCTTGTGCATAATATGAAAGTGTGCATATTCTAAAAGTGTGCAATACTGCTTTTTGTTAAAACCTGCATGATTTCAGACAAACACTGTTATTCAAGGTTCTGCTGTTCTTCATATTGCTGAGCAACAAAAGAGGTTCCATCCCCAAATTTAAGTATACCAGCAACAAAGAGGTGTTTGTCCTTTATCCTAGTCCTAGGAACAATGATTGCAGCTGTAACAATTGCTCAAGACTAGGAGTTGTCAAATTGAAATTGATAACGGAAATAGTGTTCCTGCAATCATTTAACACACAGTTACTCCTATTTACTAATTGCTTGGTACAGTGCCAGAGAGTGCATATGTTTTTATACAGATGCACTACATTCTTGTTTAAAAAATGAAGATAGGACATTTAAAAAAATGCTAGCTTCTTCTCTGGAAAATTTATTATCCTATTTAAAAAGTAAGTGTTCAATAAGTAATACCTAAGTGTACATAAGTGCTGACCAACTGCAGAGACTTCACCATGCAGTCTTTCAGTCATGCTCAGGGTTGGAGGAGAAATGTATATAACAGGAATATGTTAAGTGAGAACTCTATCTATTGCCCTCCCCCTTCAAGTGAAATTATTGCCTTTCAGTCAAAGGATGCAACACTGAATGAATGACCTGAATGGAAATTGTCCAGCATAATGTCCAAGTGATCATTAAAAAAACCTATAAAAATACAAACTCATCAATTGAAGTATCTAGCCTTTCAATAAATAGTTTTGGTTTTTTTTACACACAGTACATTATAAAAAAGTGAGAAACTTTGTAACAGGGTGGTGTGACAATTATGGTAGTTTGCTCTCAATGCAATGTGAGAGGCTTCTTTTAAAAAAGAACAATTGGCTAGTGTGCGCTCTTTTGCATACTGAGATGTAACAAAAATGCTCTGACCCAGAGAAGGGCATCCCCATATTTTACAGTAGGCTTCTGCACGCATATCATTTGCTGGATCGGGAATACAGTGAAGATTTGAATTCTCGTTGAAAATGTTGTCTATTGCACTGCATTCATTTCAGTTGGGTGTGCGTTCAACTGGGCAACCCCAACCACATTCTGGTGCAACCAGTCTAGAGCCTGGGTTGGGCGAGAGTCTCTTAGAGCAACGAAGAAAGTAGACAGCATTGCAGAAGACCGATAAATATTTCAATGGGTTCAGCCCCTGAACAGCCAACATATTGGCTCTTTCCCTGAATGGAACTTCTTCACCCACTTGCTAGTCTTCGAGGAACTCAAGCGCTGATATTTATTTCGTGACTTGACCTGGTCTCTAAAAAGAAAACAATGGGGTGGCAAAGAAAGAGGAACATGAGATCCATGGGCACAGCAGGATTGAACTTGGGGGTGGAGGTGGGAACTGCTGACAGAAGGCAGAAGAGGGGGCAGTTAAAATAGCTTGTCGGCATGAGCCCACCAGGGTTCAGTATTGTGGGATGTGAAACACAAGAGCAGTCAAGTACAACATCCCTAGAGTGGACATCAAAGGGGATGTCTGGACCAGCCAGTCGGAACTTCCTGTTTCTCCTAGGCTGGGACAGACTTCCTCTGCATGTGACTAGAGTTAGGTGTGACCTCACCTGCAAAGGTAACCAAAGAGCAGGACTGGTCAGCCATCTCTCTGTGACCACATTCGTCTTTGCTTCCAGCCAAGAGAGGACAAAGGAGCTGTCTCCTTATGGGATTGTTTCCAGGTGTATATTACTTTTGTAACTTAGGTCTGCCTTCTGGGATCCATTTGTGAACAGAATGTGTGAGTAAACTCTTTTTATACTTTTACAGAAGACTGTGTCACGTCTATCTTTTTGTGAGGGACTAAATGGGGAATTACCAAGGAAACGTATTTTAGAGGCTTTAGCAAGCCTGAGCAAATGCATCCGCTGTGCAAGTTTAAAAAGGGGAATGTTACTCAGCTAAATTGTAGAACTTGTTAACAGAAGTTGGAAAGGGTATAATCAAACAATATATCCTCTCCTGATTCCCTGAACATTCCCACAAGTATTTGGTGGTTTGTGCTTTTTTTCCTCCCCCTCAGAATGCAGAGCATATGTTTGAATTATATCCCATGGAGGACGCCTGCACACAATCAGAGAGAAGCGTTATGTTTGACTTTCTCTACAATGCCCTAGCAGGTTACGTACAGAATGAGGAGAACCCTGCAGTATGTGCCGTCAGTGGACTGGGGGGGGGGGGTCTAGGCTAGCCCCTTAAATGTTCCTCTGGCACCTCCTTCCCAAAGCCCAGGAAGCTTCTGCCTGGCTTAGGGAGAGGAGCATGCTGCTCCAATGGGTCCAAAAGCCCTCCTTCCACCTTCCCAAAGCCAGGTAGCTTTGGGAAAGAGACAGCAGAGCTCCAGCATCCTGTCAGAGGCCTGACACCTCCTTCCCAAACCCCAGAAAGTTTCTGCCCAGCTTAGGGAGAGGGGCACGATGCTCACACACACACACCGACCCAATCGCTCTCAAGGTGGCACCTCTGGCCCCATCACCAAGGTATAGTCTAGCAAGAGTGTACCACCTGATTTTGCTTATAATGGAACTTGGCTCTTAATCACAGTTTAGGAAGAGCAGGCATGGGTTGGATTCTACAGTGACCTGTGTGGTGGAGCTGCTGCACTCAAGATACTAACCTTGCTAACTAACAATGCCTCTGCTGCAGCTTGCCTGAATCAGACTGAGATGGGGCAGAGCAGTGATGATGTAAGGGCTGTGAGGGCACACCAGCAGAAGTGCTGCTGGATCATGTCCGCCACTGTTCCTGTGCAGTTCCAAACCCACCACTGCCCTACCCCACCCACTGTGAGAAAGGTGGTGGCAACTCATCACTCGTGACCGAGTTCTCAGTGACACAGCTGCAAAGTTCTTACCATGAATCATGATCAACGGAGTTTTTTCCAAGGCATCTCACGAATTCCACAGCTCCGCCTCCTTTTTTGAGGTAAGAGAATCCTTCACGAGAGCAGAACACCAACCTGCAGAGTACACAGAATATTACCATAGCTCTTTCCCGATCCATCCTAAATGCAACGTCTTATTCTCTTGTTATTTAATCTGTTTCTTACACTGGAAAAGTCTTCTGAATAGTGGCATTTTATAATTGAGGCAGGGGGAGATAGAAGAAATAAAGTAACATGTTAACCTATGATGAAATTATACATATGGCATTTTCAATTATTCCAGAGAAGCAAGTTCTGCTTACAAACCACAAAGATTTTGCGGCATGGACCTGGTCCGTATTTTGTAAAACATTTAATACTGCAAGCTTCCATTGTATAGTGCAGAGCAGAGTATTACAATTATATACTCCCACTGAAGTCTGATCTTTAGCAGAAGACTAAATTAGAAAAACACTGGGGGGAAATGTTGCTTGCTGATTATCCTATTGACACTGTCAGCAAACATATATGGTAAAAACTTTTACTGGACCATATCACAGCATTTCCTCCTTGCTTGCTGCACAATGTATTGATGCATCCTTCCACTCTAGAGGACAGGAAGCCCACCTCTATGCTCTCTGGGAGTTTGAATATATGGAACTACCTTATATCAAGACAGTCCATTGGCTAATTGAGCTTAATATTGTCTACTCTGGGAGACACTCTAAAGCAGGGGTCAGCAAACTTTTCAGCAGGGGACTGGTCCACTGTCCCTCAGACCTGGGGGGGGGGGGGTGTCGGGCTATATTTTGGGGGAAGAAATGAACCCCCACAAATAACCCAAAGATGCATTTTAAATAAAAGCACACATTCTACTCGTGTAAAAACATGCTGATTCCCGGATTGTCCGTGGGCCGGATTTAGAAGGCAATTGGGCCAGATCCAGCCCCCTGGCCTTAGTTCACATACCCATGGTCTAAAGCAGTGTTTCCCAACCGGTGTTCCGCGGCACACTAGTGTGCCGCGGAACGTTGCCTTGTGTTCCGTGGGAGGGAGGCGGGCGACTCGGGCGGCGAGAGGCGGGGCGGCGGCGGCGAGCACACGCGGGGCGGCGAGCGAGCTCCCTCCCACATCCCATCGCCGCTCGCTTCGGCCGGCCTACTGGAGGAAGGCGCAAAAACCTTGCGCATGCGCAGGCCTTCCGCCTGCGACAGCCCAGTAGGCCGGCCGAAGCGAGCGGCGATGGGATGTGGGAGGGAGCTCGCTCGCCGCCCCGCGTGTGCTCGCCGCCCGACTCGCCCGCCTCCCTCCCACGGCACACCAGCCTACCTCCGTGGGAGCGAGGCGGGCGAGTCGGGCGGCGAGAGGCGGGGCGGCGGCGGCGAGGAGAGGCCGCCCAGCGCGGGGCTCTCGCCGTCTGCCTGCCTGGCTGCCTGCGAGCTCGGCGGGCAGCGCTTGCGCCCGCCTCGCGGCTCTCATTCCCTGCCCCTGCCAAAGCTCACCCAGCCAAGCCGCGCTCTCCTTCCTGCCTCGCTTTGCTGCCTCCTCCCCCCACACCCCCAAAGCTTGGAGGTTCCCCGGCAGGAAGGAGGGAACTTAATCCTCTCCAAGGGCTGCGGAAAACAGACATGCAAATGGGGGCTTGCCAGCTCTTCAAGCGCCGCCGGCTTTCTTCGGGAATTACCGCCCGCCGAGCCCGGTAACGCTGACAGGCCGAGCCGCGGGGCTTGGCAGCGCAGCCGGCAGAGTGTGGGAAAGGGCGGCCGCCACGCGCCGGGCAAGGCGAGACTCGACGGGGAGGACACCGGCAGCAGCGCCCCCCCCCCCCAGAAACCTGCTCCGGGCAGGTAATTCACAGAGAGTGGACAGAAGGAAGCCTTAAAGGGCTTCAGCCTCCCAGAGTGGCGGGGAATAATAATAATAATAATGATAATAATAAAATTGACAGGGGGTGTTTTTCTAGGTGAGGGGGTGGGGACTGTAATAACAAAAAAATCAGCTCTATATCAACCGCTGTTTTGCAATGAGGAATTGCAAATAAGGAAGATCAAAAGGAGAATGGTTTTTTGGGGGGGACTCTCTTCCTCTTCCTCCTCCTCCTCTCGTTCTTGCTCCTCTTCCTGGCAAAAGGGCTGCTGAGACCCCTTCTCTCTTGGGTGCCGGTGGGTGCTGTGACGTTGACGCTGCTGTGGCAAGTGCCTTTACTTAGCAGAGTGCATTCCCCTTTACACAGGAGGGGAGGGAAAAAAATTGAAACTTACACTTTCGTGCGTCCCTCCCGGCGCGACGCTGCGCACTGACGTCACGGGGCTGTAATGGTGGTGTGCCTCGAGATTTTTTTCATCAAACAAGTGTGCCTTTGCCCAAAAAAGGTTGGGAAACACTGGTCTAAAGTGTCCAGAGAGCACCAAGTATTCCGCTCACGGAATGGGCTGTTCCTCTCCATCCTCCAGCATCCCCAAAGCAGCTTATAACAAGAGTCAGAGCACCCTCAAACAATGTGGGATATGGTGTGGCAGGCTGGTGGTGGTGAGGGGAGTCAGCCTCCCTTGCATGAGAAGAACTGCCTTTTGCTCACATGGTGCACCTCATGGTGCCAAGGTCTCTCTCAACTCTGCTAGTAGAGATGTTTTAACTCAAGTCTGGTGGACCCGTGGAACTCCGATATTGCTGGACTATAAATCCCATGTTCCCTGACCATGGGCCATGCTAGAGGGCCACAGGTTCACCAGCCCTGCTTGAACACATCTGGGTTTCCCATCTACAGAAAATTTCAGCATACCACTTTCATAGATCCAGTTACAGATAGGTAGCCGTGTTGGTCTGCCATAGTCAAAACAAAAAAAAATTCCTTCCAGTAGCACCTTAAAGACCAACTAAGTTAGTTCTTGGTATGAGCTTTCGTGTGCATGCACACTTCTTCAGATACCTGAAGAAGTGTGCATGCACACGAAAGCTCATACCAAGAACTAACTTAGTTGGTCTTTAAGGTGCTACTGGAAGGAATTTTTTTTTTGTTTTCACTTTCATAGAGAATGAATAGATGGCAACTAGTCCTAGATGAAAGCAAAATGAGCTGCAAGGTAAATGATACACACACACACACACACACACACACACAGAGAGAGAGAGAGAGAGAGAGAGAGAGAGAGAGAGAGCGCCATAAGGCACAATCCATTCTCTTACTTTTTCTGGGTTTCTCCAGCCTTGACTCTGACTTTTTGGATGCCAAACTCAGGAGTACCCCACCAATCGGCCCAGTCGAGAAATGAGCCTTTCTCCCACTGGATTTTGACAATGAGCAAGTCCCCAATGTCAACTTCTGTGTATATCAGGAACGAATGGGTTTTGTTTGTGGAGATCTCAGGCCTGTTAAAAAAGAAAATCTATGCTTAGGCAATACGCCTCTGAAACATAAGAATTCAGTTATCTGAGAATGCAGTTGTTTCTTAAATGAGGAAACATGGAAAGGACTAAGGTGCTGGCTCATAGGACATAGCACACATCGTATCAAACACGTATAGGAGCAAAGATGTGCCACTAAATAATCAATTCCACCCACTATGTCAATCCTTATTGCAGCAACCACGCAGGCACACTAGAGAAAATAATAATTTATTATTTATACCCCGCCCATCTGGCTGGGTTTCCCCAGCCACTCTGGGCGGCTTCCAACAAAACACTAAAATACAATAACCTATTAAACATTAAAAGCTTCCCTAAATAGGGCTGCATTCAGATGTCTTCTAAAAGTTTGGTAGTTATTTTTCTCTTTGACATTTGGTGGGAGGGCGTTCCACAGGGCGGGTGCCACTACCGAGAAGGCCCTCTGCCTGGTTCCCTGTAACTTGGCTTCTCGCAGCGAGGGAACTGCCAGAAGGCCCTCGGCGCTGGACCTCAGTGTCCGGGCAGAATGATGGAGGTGGAGATGCTCCTTCAGGTATACTGGACCGAGGCCATTTAGGGCTTTAAAGGTCAGCACCGACACTTTGAATTGTGCTCAGAAATGTACTGGGAGCCAGTGTAGGTCTTTCAAGACCGGTGTTATATGGTCTCGGCGGCCACTCCCAGTCACCAGTCTAGCTGCCGCATTCTGGATTAGTTGTAGTTTCCGGGTCACCTTCAAAGGTAGCCCCACATAGAGTGCATAGAGAGCCCCACATAGAG
The DNA here is from genome assembly GCF_964188315.1 of Podarcis muralis. Lineage (NCBI taxonomy): Eukaryota > Metazoa > Chordata > Lepidosauria > Squamata > Lacertidae > Podarcis > Podarcis muralis. The sequence goes on from NC_135671.1 coordinate 12,088,582, forward strand.
AGAAAGTAGGACAGTGGCTTGCAACATACCAAGCTGAGACAACTCAAAACGAGAGCAAGAAGTAGAGACAGAACACATTGTTCATTAGCATTATTAGACTACGTCTCACATGGGAGAAGGAAGTTCAGATTTAATTTTAAATCTGTGGTGGACTTAGGTGCCACTAACTGTCTAATGACTGTAATCTTTGTACACAAAGATACGATTAGAGGAAGTCAGCAATAAAAATTCAGTTATCTATGAGATTAAGTCACGAGACATAAGGGCATAAAAATACAGCGCCTATTGAAGCTGAACTCTTTTTATTTTATTTTAAAGTGAATGGGTGGAGATCTACATACACAACTCATAGCTTTATCATTTACACAACACAACTCCTAAGTAATTTGAAGCTTTTGCCATACCTGGTCAGTTCAGTCCCACAATACAGAAAGAGGCAAAGTGATTTTACTCTCTGCCCTGCGTAGCTCTTTAACTATTTCTCAAACTGGATGGCTGCCTTTGTATGCAGAAGTGTTTTGAGGCGTGTGTTTTGGACTCAGTCAGACTACAAGATGCAGACTGAGAAGCAAGCCTCTGCATGACTGATTGATTATAGAGTCTCTGCATAACTCTGTGTGTCTGTCTGTATGTCCATACATTTGACATTTTTCTACTACCCAAAAGAAATGCAGTTGTTTCTCAATACTCACAGTGAAATTGCAATATTCTCACTTTCATCCTTCGTGCCATAGAAAGAGAGACGGAATTGCTGGTCTTTCTTGGTTGTATTCACCTTTGCGAAAAAATGGATCTTGACTTGGTAATGATAGACTAAGCAACAAAAAGAGAGACAAAAGCAACAGATGAAAAACCTAAATTCAATTATTTTTAATTTGAGTTAGAAGCCACTACTTTTATTCAAGCATATCAATACTTCTGCATCCAAGTCACAAAGTCAGTTTTATAAGATTTATTCACCATCAGTTAACAAAAGATCATAAAATCCATTGATAATCACCTTCTGTATCATGTGATGGAAAGGTGGGGTATAAGTTTAACAAATATATCAATTTATACCCAATCATAGAATTTTATCTGATTATCGCATATCTTGCATTGTAACTGCATTCTCGACAATAATGCAATGAAGTAACAATGTCAATCAATCAGTCAATTTATTGTGCATGGCCAAAGGCCTTTAAAATGTACAGCTGAGGTCAAGGCAAAGCTTTCCTCTGAAACTGCATGACATGCCCTATAAAAGTCTACAGCATAAAAAGTTTACAGCATGAAATTTTAAAATTGGAGAGCATTAACATGTCTGGAAAGGGGCTTCTTAGCTGCCAGAGCAAATTTGGGCACCAGGTGTGTATCTGTAGATCTTTATCAGAGTTCGACTGCCACTTCCTAGGGGGATTGGCCCTATACTGTATACAGTGGGGGCAAATCAGCAAGTAGCACATGATATCCTCAACCTGATTGCATCCATAAATGCACTTGCGTCCATATTGGGAATTCCCAGGCACCTCCCCTCTAAGTATGTTGAGGGCATCTGTTGGAACCTTAGTTCAACAAATGCCCCACTCAGTCGTGAGAAAGTCAGTGTCTCAAGGTCTTGAATGGTTGATCTTAATTTGGGGGTACCAGGTAGATTAACAAGCAGCTATTATGGATGCTCTATCTTGACTGGCATTCTGGTCAAAGTTCCAATTTCTAAGGTCTTGTGAACTTAGGGCTAAATATTTATCCATTTGGAGATTGTAAGCCCTAAACTTATTGCGACACTTTTGCACCCAGCCACTTGTTTTTAGTTGCTCTAACCAGAACACCTTAATAGGAATAAGGCCCTAAGAGGCATTTAGTCTGTGCCAGTATCTAAGGTAAAGGTAAAGGGACCCCTGACCATTAGGTCCAGTCGCGGCCGACTCTGGGGTTGCGGCGCTCATCTCGCTTTACTGGCCAAGGGAGCTGGTGTACAGCTTCTGGGTCATGTGGCCAGCATGACTAAGTCGCTTCTGGCGAACCAGAGCAGTGCACGGAAAAGCCGTTTACCTTCCCGCCAGAGCGGTACCTATTTATCTACTTGCACTTCGATGTGCTTTCGAACTGCTAGGTTGCCGTCGCGGGGATTCAAACCGCCGACCTTCTGATCAGCAAGCCCTATGCTCTGTAGTTTAGACCACAGTGCCACCTGCGTCCCTTAGTATCTAAGGTAGGCTATATCAATTCCGGCTGTTATCAAGGAGAGACCCAACTCAGTTCAGAGGTGGGCCACCAGCAAAATTAACAATGTCAGATCCAGACAAAACAGCTGGTATGGCTGCATCCTGCTTCTCTCCTTACTTGGGGAAAGAGAGGCATGATTCATGTGGAAGGTTCCTGCACAAGCTCCTTTGAATAAGTAGTACCTATGCAAGAGAACTACCAGGCTTTTCCATCATTCTCTTTAAATTATCTATATTCACACAAAAAAAACCCTCAGAGATTAGAATAGAGAAAGTCACCACTTTTACCTTTGTAAGGCATTTGACTTCGAGTCTTCAGATACATCTTGGTGCCCCGCTTGCTTCTTACTCTGTTGGCTTTGTAGCCCAAGTTGTTGCAGCGGTTCTTTCTGCAGCTCAAGCAGAGCCCTTTGTCAAACGCTTCTTTTGAGTTGCAGCGATAGGCCATGATTGGTTTCTCCTCGTACAAGAGGGAATCGATGAAGAGGTGAATGGAGCGTTCATGGGAGCATTTCAGCAGCTGATCTGCGTCTTTAAGGAAAAGGAAGCCATTACGTTACGGATGCACAGCTTACAGATGCACGCCCTTTGTTAAACAACATATACAATATATGCAGTAAATGGCCTCCAGTTTTGACTTTATGGAGGCCAAAATCAGCAAGTTTCAAAGACTTGAAAACTTACCCTGAAGTCCTCCTTCTGCAATCAGGAGCAGGGCTTGCGCGACGTTGCAACCAGGTTGGAAGATACCTCCATTAGGGTAGATATCAACATGCCCAACAGGCTTCTGTATTCCAATGCTGCGATCTGGGGACCCCCTTGTGAAAGTGTGCAAGACATCTACAAAGACAGCGTCATCTGGGGAAAGGCGTACGGATGCCTCAGCATATTCAAAGTTAGGGCCAGCAGGATCTAAACCTTAGGAGGGAAGAAAACTGTTAGAAATCCCTGTAAGTACGATGCTTTTGTACAGCACATTGTCTAAAACAGAGCTTCCCAAACTTTTCATGTTGGTGATACCCTTTTTTAAAGACATACATCATTTTGTGACACAGTAATTCAGTTTTACTAGCAAACCAGAAGTTAAACTAACCCCTTTGCAGCCGCAGGAGGAGTGCAGGGAGCGTTCACATGACACACCTACACACTGCAGCTGGCACACTAATGTGTCGCAACACACAATTTGGAAAACTCTGGTCTAAAAGAATGAATATTAGTGGTAGAGTTCCATAGGCTGGATTCACCTAACCTTGCATTCTAGCAGAAGCCAGCACAAGGTCTCCCGCTAGCCACATTACATGTTGTATTGTCCCATCTATTCGGCCTTCAGGGATGCGATGTTACAAATTATTCCCAAATCAATAGTCAACTCTGAGGACCAAGTAAAGTTTTTACTGGTGGACGCTGATCCACGGATTTCTCACGTGGTAGCGGTCTTTGTGGTGAAGGCTATGAAAACTAGGGTACGGTTCCTGGAGGAAACAGTGAGGTCCCTCCCATTGCTCTCTTAACCTGTTGCTGTATCTTCTTTCCTGAATGGTGGGTTTTTTTGGGTAGTTTCCTTGCTGGGACAGCATGGCATGAATTTTAGCTTACTTTTATAATTTTATTGTCTATCTTTCAATAATGTTTTATGGTATTTTGTGTAAAGGCATGGACCTCACAAATTTAATAAACTTGAACTTGAAGTGTCTCCCGCTAGCACAACGGGCCTTTGCCCCCTCTCTTTCCGCAAATTCACTCTACAGGATTGGAAAAACCCTAGTGGGAGGACAGGGGAGATTTGTTTTGTCAGGAAAGTAGAAATACTTGTACCAATGGATTGGTGTAACATTGAATTCCTCCCCCTTTCTCATTCAGTTCAATGGTAAAATTCCCATGGATATAAATAGCTCTCAACTGCACCTGCGCCTGCCCTGTGGAACGCCCTCCCATCAGATGTCAAGGAAATGAACAACTATCTGACTTTTAGAAGACATCTGAAGGCAGCCCTGTTAGGGAGGTTTTAAATATTTGATGTTTTATTCTGTTTTTAATCTGTTGGGAGCCGCCCAGAATGACTGGGGAAACCTAGCAGGATGGGCGGGGTATAAATAATAAATGATGATGCTAGAAACAGACTCCTATAACTATTAGCACTACTTCCCATTTCAGAAAGGTTGTAAAGCCTTTATGTAACATTTTAATGACTCTTTCCTGGTTTTGTTCTAAGGATAATTCATTTTGTAACATGGAAGGAACCACACCATTCAACCTTTCCTTTTTTAACTCAATGGCATCAATATTTGCTTACCAGTAATTCTGTTAATCTTATTAGTGGTCAGACTCCCAGCAATGCCAGCAACATGGGCACCAAGGCTGTATCCCAGCAAATGGACTTTGTTCAGTGAGTAACTGAATTGCTCCTATAAAAAAAATCATATTAAAAAGATTAAGCTCTAAATCTATCGTTTTTATCTTGCTTGACACTGAACAGCCGATGAACTGATTTGTGACAGGGGCCAGCCTAGCACTTAAGCTGCTCCCAGACTACACACACACACACACTCCCAAGTCATGCCCAGCACTGCTTTGCACCTTCATTGAGTGCTTTTTCCTGCCTGGAATAGGTCCTTGAACTCTGAATATGCCTCTTGCCTGCTTGGATGGAGGCTGGAGAACAGTGTGTGAGTGTGTGTGTGTGTGTGTGTGTGTGTGTGTGTGTGTGTGTGTGTAGATACCAACCACAGTACAAAGGTAAAGTTCACATTGACTGCTATGCCCACTTTTGCTTCCGGTGCTTCCCAGCACAGGAATGAGGCTCCCAGAAGGTTGTCTATACAAGAACGTGGCCCTCACCCCTGATTTAGACCAAAAATACTACAGCAGGAAGCCTACCACAAACCCACTCAACTTGCGCTAGAGCAGGGTACATCTCCCATCATCCCTAGCGAGCAAGACCAGTGGTCAGGGATGATGGGAGTTGTAGTCCAAAAACAGCTGGAGACCCAAGGTTGAGGGACACTGCACAGGAGCATGGCTACTATTCATATATCCAGGAAACTAGGAGACAATCTACACATGAAAAAAGGACAAAGAGGTGTGATCCTTGCCAAAGTGTACCGCTTCGAGCTGCAGCTCGGATTCTCAGATGTTCTTCCATATTAAAAAATCCCTGGACAGAAATCCGATAGGACGGAAAGAAGGTTCTCCAGTCTGGCCTTCTGCCCAGTCTATATGCAGAACGTTACCTCCATTGGGAGAATATTTAAACATGTAATTGCCCCACCTGCAGCCCCATGTGGCACACTTCAAGAGATGCATTGCTAGAGTTCACTGACTGCATAGCTATGCTTTAATATATAGCGTTTGTAGCACATATTCTACACCTTTAACCTTCCTTGAATGTATTATGCACTAAAATGGAATGCAACTGCTTACCTCCAGCCAGTCAACAAACTTGGCAACATCTTCTCCCACCTCCTTTGTGTAGGCAGCAGAATCTGGATAATGTAAGCTGGATCGAGACAGCCAATCGACGACAATAACATTTGAATGGGGTTCCCTTTGATACAGAGCCTTTACCAGCTTGGGGACCCAGCTCTCGTACATGCCAATCACCTGCAAGACAGGAATATAAATCACATTATTCTGTCTCAAGCTGTCACAGGGAGCTCCCAACCAAGGAAGCAGTGTGTGAACACACAAGATTAACACAATTTTCAAAGGTTTCCAGTGTGGGAACCGAAAAGGAAAGCATGCTTGATTAGGGAATTATATCACAGCAGCATCTAAGGTATATTTTAGGGGGATGGGAATCACCGAGGACAGATTTCAGCAGTATTAGTACAGTAAGTAAGCTTTACTGTACAAGCCAAATGCCATGACAAAACCATAGAAAAGAAATATATATATATAGCTGTAAAGGTAAAGGGACCCCTGACCATTAGGTCCAGTCGTGACCAACTCTGGGGTTGCGGAGCTCATCTCGCTTTATTGGCCAAGGGAGCCGGCGTACAGCTTCCGGGTCATGTGGCCAGCATGACTAAGCCACTTCTGGCGAACCAAAGCAGCACACGGAAATGCCGTTTACCTTCCTGCCGGAGTGGTACCTATTTATCTACTTGCACTTTGACGTGCTTTCAAACTGCTAGGTTGGCAGGAGCAGGGACTGAGCAACAGGAGCGGGAATTCAAACCGCCGACCTTCTGATCGGCAAGCCCTAGGCTCTGTGGTTTAACCCACAGCGCCACCCACGTCCCATATATAGCTGTGTGTGTGTGTGTGTGTGTGTGTGTGTGTGTGTATATAAACAGCCACTGCCTGAACCATCAAAATCATAGAATGCAGATGCACACCTAGACTGGGGACTCCACGCAGAACACACAATTTTCCAATTTAGACCTATTATTAGTATAGTGAACACACACAAAATTCCCTGTCACAAGATGTGGTGATCAGTTGTAGCCTAGATGGCTTTAAATAAGAATATAAAACTCTGCTCGTCTAGTCCAGCATCCTGTTCTGACAACTGACAACCCGTTCTCTCACTGCCTGTGCAAAGCCTGCAAGCGAGACCTGAGCACAAGGTCTGCCCACCTGCAATTCCCAGCAACTGTCATTCGGAGGCATGTGGAGGCAATGGAATGGAGGCAGAACGTGAAAAATCTACCTAAACAGAACTGGACACATTTACGAAGGATAAGTCTACTATTCACCATGAAAGCTAAATGGAAACCGCATGCACAGAGGCAATGTATCCCTTGAATACCAGGTGCTGGAGTCAAACAAGAACAATGCCCTCGTCTTAATGCTCTGCTTGTTTAAGGACCAGGGCTAGTACTGGGAACCTTTAGTTCCATATGGGGCCCTGACAAGTGATGCAGCTTAGAACATCTTCCCAGCAATGAAGTATTCTCAAGCTCTGGGTGGCCCTGCCTTATTGGGCCCTCCTGAATCAGAAAGCCTTCCCTGTTTGTGCTGGGACACTACCTGAATAGTAAGGTCTTTCAACAGTGGTGTGTTTCTTCTGTGCCTGACTTCGCCCCTTAGCCCTGACTCTCTGGCTCTTGAACCACCTCTGACAGCTGCCTACAGCTCACCCTTGACAGCTTCTTGGCTTCCAGAAGTACCTGGCTGGCCAATGGTGGAAACAGAATGATGGACTAGACCAGTGTTTCCCAACCTTGGGTCTCCAGCTGTTTTGGCACTACAATTCCCATCATCCCTTTCCACTGGTCTTGCTAGCTAGGGATGATGGGAGTTGTAGTCCCCCAAAAAAGCTGGAGAACCAAGCTTGGGAAACCCTACACTAGACTGGCCCTTGCTTTCTCATTGAACTCTGCTGCTCTTATTTTGCTAAAGGTTATGATACAGTTATTTTTGAAGCTTAATATTGTGTTTGCTGCAATTTACTTATAAACACATAATATGTATTTCTAAGAACAAGTCTAAAGACTTTTTAATACTAAATGGAACTCAGAAGGCTATCCGCCACCCAGAAATGTGACAAGTATTTGAAGTGGTATAGCATAGGAGAATGATACAGAAAATTCGCTAATAGACTCTATTCAAACGGCTCTGAATCAGAAAGCAACTGTGAAGCACCAGGAGATGTGCAACCCCTCTTACCGTCCATCCATGTATAACCACAAAGGTTTTACTGGTATGATTGAAGCTGCACTGCGATACACTGGTTTCCTGGCCAGGAACTATGAGGCAGGTGTCTTCATCAGGTTTCCCAGGTGTCCTTAAAGAAAATTTGCTCTCAATGCTGCTGAAGTCCCACTTTTTGTCCGTAGTGCTCCCTAATGTGAGAACAAAACATGAAAACATTAAAATGACTTAAAAGAAAAGGAACGCCAGCAAATAATGTGATCGTTCTGCATTGCACACACAGCCTGTGTGGCCATAGTTCTCTTGAAGGGTCTTCCTTGAGGATGGTATGGAGGGTGGTGGACCACTGTCCCCTGCCCATCCTAGGATGCTGGCAAGACCAATGCCCACAGCTATCATTGCTTTAGCAACTGTATTAGCAGCTAAAGAGGCAGATGGGCCACCCTGTTTCTGATTACTAGCTACGATGGAATGCATCAGCATGTAAATCATTTGCCGTACAAAGAAAACACATACCATTATAATTTAAAAATTTATCACATTACCAATGGTTTTTTTGTTAGCTCAGCCTTGCAAGTTGATTCACAAACATTAGTAACCTGTCTGCATGTGTGTGTACACAACACAGTTCACAAAACACAGTTTATAAAAGCTTTCCTATCTTGTGTGCCTGGCTATCTACAAACCCCACCATCATCAAATATTTTACTTTACTTGAATCAAGACATTTAGACTTCACTAGCAGCTTCCATCTTGCTCTTTAACAAAAGGGGCAGACAATATATTTTGCAGTGAAGGTTGCTTAATTTTAACATTAAGCATGGTCTAATCTCAGTTCTTTGCTGAATAGGCAGCTCTTGATCTGCTTCTACCTATCAAATATTTATTCACCTTTTCATAACATAGCAAATGTTGGTACTACAGCTGCCTTGTTTATCTAACTGTGTATTCAATTCGTTGTTTCACATAAAAGTTTCACAATGTTCTGGGAACGTATTTGTGGAGTGCTGTTCAGAACTAGCAAAGGAAATGACGAAACCACAGTGTCTAATATATGTGTACAAGTAGAACAGAGACTTGGAGGCTGAGATTTTCAGCCACCCTTACAAAAACTGTCATTCTATTAAATGTATCCTAAGATGTCTATACACAAAAATATTGAAATGACATGTTTTCCCACTGAAATAAAAAATGTTGAACCTATTTTTTATTATTAATTATTATTATTATTAATATACCACCCTACACTTGGAGGTCTCAGGGTGATTCAGCCCATCATATCCAAGTAGGCCAATGGTCCCTCTAACAGTTATATGTTTAATACCCAAACCTAAGCTCTAGGTGAAGAAATGCCAGCATTTTCAAAGGGTGCTTTCCCATTTAAAAGTTAAACATGCGTATATTTGCAAAATGAGTCCAGCGCCATATTCCTTGGGTTGAAATCAGTAGGACTTTTGTCTCACTGGCTTCTGTGCATTGGTGCCAGGAAGGCTAAAAGGTGTGTGTAGTGGAAGGGAAGTAAAGGAAGCAATTAAACTCATTTATTTTTGTGGAAATTATTCTCAGACTTTGGAATCTGTGACTCTTTGGCTCCCCTGCCTCTGAAGGAAAATATTTTAGTATGGCGGGGATCACACATGCATTTATTAGAACTAAATAAATTTTAAAATGAATTTTTTTCCATTTGTTTATTTTACATAATGCCTTTCAACCTGCTAGGACTCACTGCCATCTTCAGGGAGCTCCCTTTCAAGAGAAATACATTTTATTCCTTCAGTCCTAGGTGAAGAATTTTGGTTCAGGCAGGCATTCCCAGGTTTATGCTGTTTAATGGTACAGGGTTTCTTTTTTTTATGTTGACTGGTGCTAGTTCATATTACCGCTTATGATATTTTATGGCAGCTTTTGCACCTCATTGTTCTCAGTCTCAAGTACTACTCACAGTAGCCTTGCAAAACAAAAGCATTGTCTCCTCAACCTATTGCCAGTATATGACTGTTATTAAGATTTCTATAGCACCTTTGAAGAGCTCAAATAAATATGAACTGTCTAGACCGACTAACAGTCTATACACCCTAGAACAGAGCTTTAGAGTCGCGACACGTTAGTGTGTCAGCTGCAGTGTGCAGGTGTGTTGCGTGAACGCTCCCCGCGCTCCTTCTGGGGTTGGTGAAAAGGGGTTAGTTTAACCTCCAGTTTTCTAGTAAAACTGAATTACAGTACTGTGTTGCGAAATGATGCACGTCTAAAAAGTGTGTCACCCACACAAGAAGTTCGGAAAGCTCTGCCCTAGAATCACAGAATTCACCAAGCAAGTAAAGGTTAGTGGGAATGTTTTCCCTATCTCTGAAGTACAATTTCCGTACTTATGGTAGGAATGCTAAGTAAAGGGTAAAGTGACCCCTGACCATTAGGTCCAGTCATGACCAACTCTGGGGTTGTGGCGCTCATCTCGCTTTATTGGCTGAGCATACAACTTCCGGGTCATGTGACCAGCATGAATAAGCTGCTTCTGGCGAACCAGAGCAGCACACGAAAATGCTGTTTACCTTCCTGCCAAAGTGGTACCTATTTATCTACTTGCACTTTGACGTGCTTTCGAACTGCTAGGTTGGCAGGAGCAGGGACTGAGCAACGGGAGCTCACCCTGTCGCGGGGATTCGAACCACCAACCTTCTGATCAGCAAGTCCTAGGCTCTGTGGTTTAACCCACAGCGCCACTCGCGTCCCTAGTAGGAATGCTAGCAACCATCAAAAGCAGGGTTAACCACCAAAAGCAGGATGCAACACTAACACATCACTTGCATTAGAATTACGGTAATATTTTATTGCTGCAATTTGTAATGCCAATCATCTGGAGGCCCAATCAAAACCTCCAATCAGGGAGGGAGTTAATGTTTTCCGATGAGCCCCACACTTTCCACCTGACACTGTTATTAATCCCAGGAGAGAAGCTTCATTAGCCACTAAAAATGAAAAGAAGGCTGCTAGTTTAAAATCAGGGAAACACTGCAACCACCATTCATATCAGCTGAGCACAGAAGGAGAGCATTTATTGAACTTTGTGCACAAAACTGCTGCAATTTACATGAACAACAATACTCAAAATTTGCAACTACTGTATCAGCATTTACACAAACTGTGTATTCCGGAAACAACTGCTACAGATAAGAAGCTGGCAATTCAGCTGTTAACTGACCAATGTTTTGTTAAGTTATTGCTCACAAACTTTCTATAATTCTACAATTCACAATAAAATGAAGCTTTGCCAAGTTCCTTTCAAGTACAGTAGTTATTATTTCCCCCATTATGAAAATGGGGATAATATGTATTAAATAAGCTACATTATTAACTTAACTTCCTGCAGTGTAAATCACTGACTTTATGATCTAACACGCTAGGAAGGACACAAAAAAAGATGCTGTGATCAATGGCTGGCAAGTGGTATGTTGTAAACAGCTTCACTGATTAGGAACAAAAGCCCACCGACTGACACCCGATGGTGAACCAGAGGCCAAGCCTAATCTTTGAGAAATGGGTGTTTAACTTGGTTGCAAGTGAGGTATTTTGCAAGGGGGGGTTAAGAAAATATTTGGGGGTTTTCCTACTTGACTAAAGAGTTCTCCTTGTCATTCTTTTCATTTTCTGCATTTTAGCTATGTATGCTTTCAGAGCACAGCACAGAATTTCAAGCTGATGCTGTATGGTCCCGTTCTGCCCAGTTTAGACTGGTGGCCTAAACTTTTGCTGGTGGAGTACACAGAACTTAACAGTACAGTGGTACCTCGGTTTAAGAACAGTCCAGTTTAAGTACGATTTGGTTTACAATCTCCACAAAACTGGAAACAGTGTCCCGGTTTGAGAACTTTACCTCTGTCTAAGAATGGAATCCAAGTGGTGGAAGGGCACTGGCGACGGGAGGCCTCATTAGGGAAAGCGAGCCTCGGTTTAAGAACAGTTTTGGTTTAAGAACGGACTTCCAGAACTGATTAAGTTCATAAACAGAGGCATGGCCAAATGTCTGCTGCCCGCAATGTCCTCTAGATCTACAATGCTGGTCTATTATGCTGGCCTCCCAGCTGGCAGTGGTACAGCACAGGTATGCTTGCACTGCGTTTGAATCCATTGTAGTAACTTCTGGAATGGAACTCCCACCTTACACATGCAAAATAAATGTGAATGCCCCCCCCATATAAATAAAGAAGCCTGAGCAGGACATGCATGCTAGTGTTATTCACAGAGCAGCATGAGACAAACTCTGAAAGAATCCACATGTGCTCAAATTATTGCCCACTTCACATGCCATGGTAAGTCAGAATTTGGTTTGCCATTACCATGCAAACATGCTGCCTCCCGGAGAATTTCCCTCTGTTTTGTTCCTTCTCAGGCTTATTATGTCAGTATGGCACAGCAACTAAGCCAAGGTTTGGTTTTGTGTGTTGTGTGAGCCCAGGATCATGGTTAAAGGATCTCCTTCACTACAACCTGCTAAGCAAGCAAACTGTAAAATGAACCTTGGCTTCAGAATATGTGAAACTAGGGAAGGCAGAACTTGCCGTTTCTACCCATCACAAATCTGTTAAAAGCACATGAGTCCTGCCATTTTGCACATGCTGCCATAAAACTGGAATAATGCAACATGAAAATGGAATGTGGTCACAGGGTGACTAATCTGTAATATGTAGGCCTGAATGCTGAACACTAACGTACCAGATGGTAACTTGTTACCTACAGTCGTGAAAGGTGCTTCTAAAAAGCAACAAATAGGTGCTTTTTCTGGACAAGCAACTCTGGACTTTCAACAACTGTAGCAACTCCTACTAATGCTTTTAAATTATAACAACAACAACATCCCCAAGGAGCCCAGTGGGGTGGTGGTTGTTAGCGAAAGTACTTTACTAGGAGCATAGATACCAGAAAACAAGGGCTACATCTTACAGATAGAAAACATGCAGTGTGCACAGTGTAATTAGAGAAGCCCTCTGGTAACACTTTGCCAAGTTTTGTGTGGGTTGTGTGAGGGGTGGAAGGGAGAATTTTAGCCACTGTCCATCTATCTCCCTTGAACTGCAAATCTGGTGTACAGCCAGTCTCTCTTCCATCCTTTCAGCTTTCTTCCCGGCTCTCTAAGGGTTGCATCTGGAGATTGGGGTGTGTGTATTGGCCTCCAATGGGCACAAGAACATAAATGCGCGTGCATGAGGATTAGACGACTGACTTCCAGCGCACCCTGTGGAGACCAAAACACCCGCGAAACAGCGCTTTCCCCTTCCCTTCCCTCTCTGGTTACTACACAACTTTCCACAGGCACTTCCTCCCCCCTCCCTCCCTTGAGTGGCGCTTTCATTTTCCAGGGAGCATCCCAGCCAGGCTTTCCCCGGCACGGAAGCTGGAGCCGAAGCCGCAGCCGCTCTCCCTCCGCGCGATCCCTCCCTCCTTCCCTGCCTGCACCGGCTCCCAGAAGCCCTTGAACCAGGGTGACCTTGGCCCACGTTCCAGGCATTCCTGGGCTCGCGAGCGGAGGAGTTACTAGCGGTCACCAGCAGCAGCCGTCAGCCGGCGGGCCCCTTCCCCGCCCAGCACACTCCTCCGGAGCGCGCGGGTGCCGGAGGAGAGCCGCCCTGCCCACTCCTGACGCGGCGGCGCCGCCGACACGAGGAAGGGCGGCGGGCAGCAACAAGGAAGCGCGCAAAAGCAGCCGAGGGGCGGGAAGGAAGCTCGCGCCTCGCAGCGTGCGCGCCCCGAGCCACAGAACCTGCGCCTCCCCGACGCGCACGCCGAGCCCCGCAAACCCTTCGCCTCAGCGCGCCTTTCCTTTTCGGCTCAAGTTCCGCAGGGCGTCGAGCTGCGGCATCGTAACCCCGTCAAGCGTTCCCAAACTTCTTTATGTATCCTAACCCGCCGCTGCCGCCACTTCCATTCCTTTCGCCCTTCTTCCCCTCTCTCCCTTCCGCGGCGCCTCACATTTCCCCGCCAATACGCACAAAACTGCCGCGCCAATGGTCCAACCCTTCTCTTAAGGGCGCCTCATCACCGAGAAGCCCTAGCGGGCGGGGCAGGTTCGCCACCAAACGGCACACCTGCTTCTTCCACAGTCCCGGGCAAAAACTGAAGTTGCCTCATCCCGCGCGCGCCGGACGCGTGGCTGGATTGCTTGCGGAAACGCGGACTGTGCCACAAGCCCATACAGGGTCCTCCGCGCTTCTGCGCATACCTTTCCCAGGTATGAACTTCCCCGAACACCCCCCCCCTCCCCGCTTGACACTTGGCACCGTCCCGGGATGCCGGAGGCGCCCAGGCACTCAAACTTGGGAGCCAAGTCCCCTGACGTCGGCGCGCATTACTTCCGAGTGAGCTCGCCCTGTCAGCCGCCCTTCCAGACCCACCGCGAAAATTGGCGCCCGCTTCTGACTGACCAGCGCCCCTTATCGTCGCGCTCCAGACGTCCGCTTGTCCTCCTCCCGCCCTCTCCGCCCCTCAGCCGCCTCCGCGGGTTCCCTTCCACTCCGCCCGCTCGACGCGTCTACCTGCTACTACTGCTCGCCTTCCCGCCACCCCAAAGCCAGCGCGGGCGCCGCGCAACCCTCCTTCTCTCCCGCCAACCGCAGCCAGGTTCGCTTCGCAGAGCGCTCGCTGGTCGCGTGGCCGCCTCGCTCTCTGGGCTGCGGACGGGTCTGCACTTACTTGGGACCGAGGTGGTGCTGGTGGCGGCGGCGTTGCTGCTGCTGGGGGCGCCGGGCTGGGAGGCGAGAGCGACGAGGCACAGGGCTGCCAGCAGCGCGCGCCTGTCCATCGCTCCGGAGACCGGGCTGGCAGAGGCCGGGTAGAAGCTCCGCGAGCGCAAGGTGGCGGGCGGCGTCCGTGCGGGAAAGTTTCCCCTCAAGTTGTGCCGTGCGAAGGCGGGGAGGGTTCGGAGGGCGCCCTCGGAATGGCACGAAGGCAAGATACTCGCGCTTGCCCCCCACCCCGCCCAAGCCGGCGCTTTATAGAAATATGCAAATGAAGCTCGGCACCTATTGGTTCGAGGAGGGGAGGAGGGGCCCGACCCCTTGGCTGCGCGAAGCGCGCGAGGCAGGCTCCGCTCAAACAGTTCTGCAAGGCTCGCTTCCTTTTGGCGCAGCTGGAGTTGCTCGGAGCCGAGAAGGCAGTGGGCGGAGGAATGCCTTGCAAGCCCCAAACTTAAAGGACGAGGGGCTGCAAAGGCGCGGAAGGAAACCACTGGCGAATTGAATTAAGATGCTCAAGTGTCTCCCCGTCCCCGAAGTCGCGACGTGGATATAGGAAAAATCCTTGCTAAATCAGACCTGATGGGGAGATTCATGAGCGGGACCAGACGGACTGGTTTGGTTTCCCACCTGGTATCTCCTCCCCAAAGCTACTATACTTTCATCAACACCTGCGCATGCCAAAGTGGAATCCCACTGTGTTCAGGCCAGGAGAACTTCTGTCTGGGGGAGTTTTGCGCAGGGTTGCAGCCTTAGTCCCGCAAAGGTGGGGCGGGGCAGATGCAATACCTGCACCGATCGGACTCACACTGCACATGACAGAAGTTGCTGTTAGGGGCGAGGATTTCTAATGCAGTCCCAATTGCTAACCAATACGAAAATGAGCCCCCCCCCCCCCGAAAACCCCACCCTCTGCTGAAATGAAGAAAAATGGAGATGAATTTTCTTTTGTTAAGAAACGGGCAGGATATCTCTTTTCTGCTCTGGTACTTCAATCAAATTATGGAGCTCAGAATTCTGTAAATGTGCATCTTGAAATCTGCCCACTCATCTCCGACTTAAATGACTTTTTAAAATGCTTGCTTGCTTTGTTATCAGCAGTCAGCCAGACTACAACCTGGGACAGAAAACTTGCATTTAGGTAGAACTAACTTTGGATATAGTGCATTGCATTTAAACTTCTAAAAAAATATGCAGTTACACACACATAGAGTATGCAATGGGAAAATATACAGGTGTTGGGCATTTAAATGAAAAAGCGTCAAATGTGTGCTCCATATGGTCTGGGAAAATGCACCTTAAAGATAAAGGGCAATATCCATCCAGAATTTCTCCTGCACATGTCCCACATGAAAGTAGATTTATTTCAATTGGCTTTTGCAGGAGAGTTTCCTGAGGTATTGTGCCCAAAATTCATTGGTAAGATGTTCCAGAGTTTGCAAAGGTTGCCTCAGTCTCTTGGTTTCTGGGAATCATAAGTGGGCAGAGTGCTGTTGCATCTAGTCAGCCCCTGTGAAAGCAGGATGCTAGGCTAGTTGGCCCATTGGTCTGATCCAGCAGGCTCATCTGATTTTCTAATGTTCTCCTGTTTCGCAATTTGGAACATGCAGAGTCCTCCCTGCCTCCCCTGCCCTGCCCAATGAATATCACAAACCTTCCTGAACTTCTCTCACATTCTTCCTTGTAAGTTTTTTTTCCTGAACAGAGGCCTCCAAACTTGCTCCAGAATTTTCACTATCACTACAGCCAAAATGCACTGGTAACCTTAGTCCCAGGACTTTGCAACTTTACTAAATGCATGGAGAGTTTCTTCACCAATTGATTAAATCTTTATTACGGTCATAGACCAGCATAAGTAGGGTGGGGTACAGTAATTTAGAATCTGTAAAACATTTCGGAAGGCTAAAAAGTATTAAAACAGAAGGTGTATCTAAAAGACTATAAGAATCTAAAAGAAGGGTTGGGAACATTAAATGAATATGGAAGAGCATAAAAGGTTAGTATATAAAAGACTACAACTATCAGTTTAGAAAGCACCCTGATGTGAGTGTTCATTAAATCTAGTTTGTGGCACAGGTCGTCATCATCTGACGAATTTTGAATGCTGCTGTGCAGAATCTGGCAACACTATGTTGTAGCAGGATTGGTATCTGACAGCAGCAGGGAGGTATAAAATTGTCCTGTGCACCCTGGGTACTTATGGAGTAGTGGGGAGGTGAGGCTAATATGAATGTCTCTGTCAGGCATCCCCAAACTTGGCCCTCCAGCTGTTTTGGAATTACAGTTCCCATCATCCCTGACCACTGGTCCTGTTAGCTAGGGATGATAGGAGTTGTAGTCCCAAAACAGCTGGAGGGCCAAGTTTGGGGGTGCCTGGTCTCTATAGTATAAGCACTGGAGAAGCACATGCTCTATTGCTTCTATTTGTCCAGTCACCAAGCTCTACACTCCTGAGAAGACAAGTAAGAGAGAGAAAACACACAGTTTGACCCCGCCGCCCCCAAAAAAGCTGCATTCATATTTTTCTTGGGCATGAAATTGAATGGTTTTAGTAACAGCTAAAATTCTAGTTGGTTAGCGACTCTTTTGTCTCCCTGCTTTTATCCTGGCTTGTTCTGATAACTATTGTATCTTGTTCTTATAACTATTGTATTTTTGGCCATTTTAAAATTGCTGGTCTGTGACCACAATAAACTGGTTGCCTTTGCCATACTGCCTTTGCTGACTTCTCTATGGGCACCTGCTTTTGCAAGGGGTTGGACTAGATGGCCCTTGAGGGACCCCTTTGAGCTCTACGATTCTGTGATCCAACCTTAGTTAAGCACTTTGAAATATCACTGGTGTCAGTGGGAGAGTTAAGTTGAAGATCTAATAATGTTTAGCACATTAAGGCTACGTACTTCGCTGAGGATTTGAGGCTCAAAGCCAGCTAACATTGGACTGAGCATATTTAGGCCATGGCACAAAACACTTCTCAACCTGATTACAATTATCTGCAGCTGGAAGAAAACTCTCAGAATTTTCCAAAGAGTCGCAGAGCCAGGACTGAGCAAGCCTCCTAGAGTAATACGATACACATTGCGTTAGCTAGATTTTCATATAAACTAGTTGGGAAATGATTGATTCTGCTTAGCTCACTTGCTCAAGGAATGTGTATGTTTTCAGACCCAGCCACAATAAGAGATACATGTCCTGCAGCTGACTGGGTGGCCTTCTCAAGACATCAGTGCTTGCCCTAATCTACTTTGCAAGGTTGATGTGAAGATAAAATGGAAACCGTCCTGTCTTAAATACCTTAAAAGGAGAGCGGAACACATAGCAGATAGCTAGGCAGACAGGCATATTGACCTGTTTTAATTAATCCAATGTATTACATATGTATTTGCATCGACCAGCGCCAGAGCCTTTTCAGCCCTGGCCCCAGTCTGGTGGAACGCTCTGTCACAAGAGACCAGGGCCCTGAGGGATTTGACATCTTTCTGCAGGGCCTGCAAGACGGAGCTGTTCTGCCAGGCCTTTGGTCCGGGCCCAGTCTGACCCCCTTCTTTCTATGGAACCCTGTATGTAAGTGGCCTCCTTGGCTCTTTCTATTGGCCCATATGGGACCAGCACAGTCCGAGCACAGTTCAAAGTGTTGGTGCTGACCTTTACAGACCTAAACAGCCTTGGCCCAGTATACCTGAAGGAGCATCTCCACCCCCATTGTTCTGCCCAGACACTGAGGTCCAGCGCCAAGGCCCTTCTGGTGGTTCCCTCACTGCGAGAAGCCAAGTTACAGGGAACCAGGCATTCTCGGCAGTGGCACCCGCCCTGTGGAATGCCCTCCCATCAGATGTCAAGGAAATAAACAACTGCCTGACTTTTAGAAGACATCTGAAGGCAGCCCTGTTTAGGGAAGTTTTTAATGTTTGATGTTTTGTCACATTATTATTATTAATAATATTCTCTTGGGAGCCACCCAGAGTGGCTGGGAAAACCCAGCCAGGTGGGTGGGGTATAATTAATTAATTAATTAATTAATTAACAATTTCACACACCCAGCAATAGAGAAACCAACAAGGGCAGGAAAAGAATATTTGGGGTTGTGATAACTGAGACAAGAGAGATAAAGTTTTGGCACCGGAAAAGCGAATAGGGTTCTTGTTGCGGTATGACCCTTGGTGACCTATTTCTTTGTTTGCATTATAGGCTGTCCAAATTACTCCGTGGTGGATCCTGGTTAAATTAGTTGAATGTAGGTCCCATTGAAATAAGTGGGTCAAGTCAGTCATGGTTTAACATCAGTCCCATTGATTTCAGTGTCTGGGAAGTTGTCTACTTTTTATATCTCTCTCTTCAAATCTCTACCAGGTAGAATAGTGGCTCTCTGCTCTAGTCCTTCAGATGCTCTTAACTCTCTCTCTTTCTCTTTCTGTCTTTTCTCCTTCTTCTCTAACTTCCAGTCTTCCACCCATGGGTCAGTTTAGAGGCATGTTTAATTCTTTCAACTTTAGCAGGAGGGAATCTTCTGTTTCATGTAGGCAAAGAAGTCGATTTAGACAACAAAAGCCAGATTCCAGGAAAATCCAGACACTGGATTTAAAACAGCCCGTGCTGCATTTTTTGAGTACGGTCTAGTTCATAATGCCAGAGGAGCAGATACCACCCGCCAAGTGTATCTGGTTGTCTTGCCAGCCATTTTTTAAAAGCATGCAATGCAGAGAGACAGCCGGGTGCCGGCCCCTTCCCACTACAGGGGTGGGTGGTGGGTGTGGAGCCCGAGTCCCTTCTGCCATTGGTTCTTTCCCTCCTCTGTTGATCAGGCTCACATGGTTCCTTGGCTATTTCTGCAGCATGGGAAAGACATCGTCCCTCCAGCCCTTTGCCAGGCTGCATAAAAGTGCAAGAGTCAGGAAATGATTGGCTGGTGGGAAAGGAGGGTGGGGAATGATGGGTTTTGCTTTATTTATTTATTTTGGTCCAAGAGAGAAACGTTTAGTTCCTGCGGAGCTCTGTCTTCCTCACGGACAAAGTCGCTTCCCTTGCCAGCCCTCTCTGAACCAGCCAATTCCCCCCCCCCCCACCTCCCTGCCGTCCTACATATATTTATTAAACAAATCGTTTGAGCCATGGGAACAGATTCTCTTCATTCTGTCGACCACAGCCTTTCTCTCCAAACAAAATAAAATCAGGAGAAGTAGAGGAGCACCCACACACAATAAAGGATACTCAGTAATGAATAAATGCAGCTTCTTATATTCCAGGGGGACGCGGGTGGCGCTGTGGGTAAAACCTCAGTGCCTAGGACTTGCCGACCGCATGGTCGGCGGTTCGAATCCCCGCGGCAAGGTGTGCTCCCGTCGTTCGGTCCCAGCGCCTGCCAACCTAGCAGTTCGAAAGCACGTCAAAGTGCAAGTAGATAAATAGGGACCGCTTACCAGCGGGAAGGTAAACGGCGTTCCGTGTGCTGCGCTGGCTCGCCAGATGCAGCTTGTCACTCTGGCCATGTGACCCAGAAGTGTCTGCGGACAGCGCTGGCTCCCGGCCTATAGAGTGAGATGAGTGCACAACCCTAGAGTCTGGCAAGACTGGCCCGTACGGGCAAGGGTACCTTTACCTTTACCTTTATATTCCAGGGTGTTCATATCCTAAGTCACTTTTGCTTATCTTTGACCTGGTTCCGAATTACAGCATTTATGTATGCTTTTCCTTAGTTTTTCAGTAACACTGGTCACCTCCTGAAAGGCAATTATCTTAGTCTGGAGCCTTCCTACAATTCTAATCGTATCTTCTGGCGATTGCTGCACAGGCTTCCTGTTAATGCTGAATTCAATTCTAACTTTCCCTGCCTCCAGGTCCCTGCAACTTTTTCAGATTTGGGTCGATGTCGAGTGCTAAATTGAATTTCAACCAGCTGGGCCAAACTCATTCGACATTTCTTGAAACCATTCAATTCAGTTAGCTTCCTCCTCACATCCGAAGCACCTTTTGGTGTCCTACAGTTTTAGTGAAATTCTTACAGTGGAATAACATGCCAAGATCTAAAACAGGTTCTCGTCTTCTTGGGCGTGTGAAATCCTAACATTTTGGCACTGATTGGTGTGAGGGGGGCTGAAGTTTTGGTAAGGAGGTTGCCAGCATAAAAAATTACATGGAAACATCTCCTTGCTGTTCAGAATTTTGCATCTCTTTTTTAACAAACCCTGCCTAAGCAATTCTGCTACAGAAACAGTGGGCTGAAATGCTGCAAGAGTCCGCCAAACAGAGTCCGCCAGATTGCCAACAAATGGCATATCCACAGAGGGCATTAGCGCCATGGTGAGCTTTGGATAGTTCTCCAGTTTAAGTTTCTGGACTCCCGCTGCCCTTTCTCATTCAACCCCCACAAGCGAGGATTGCCAGCTTTGCAACTGTAGCTGTGCCTTTAACAGAAACCTGATGTTTGGTCATTGGCAGGCAATAATGTTGATCTCTGTGCTGTGAAAAAACGTCAAGCAGCTTTTCTAGGAATAGGTCATTCCCTCTCTTCTCAGGGTTCCCCCAGAAGACCTGTTTATTGAGCATTTAACCTGATTTGCTTGCACAAATCTTACACAATGGTCATTATTGAGCATTGCATTCCTCTCCATTTGTTTGCGGAGTGGCGGTTATACGACAAACAACGCTGTCCCTTAATTCATTCTGATTTGTTTGTGCTGTAGTCCTGCATCTTCCCATTAATCCCATTGCCCTATCACTTTCCTAACAGCAAAAAGGTCTTTGTGGCAGGGTAACAGAGCACTTAAACTCACTTTGTGCAAACCTACATAAACCCCAGAGCCTAGGGCTTGCTGATCGGAAGGTCAGCGGTTCGAATCCCTGCGACGGGATGAGCTCCCATTGTTCGGTCCCAGCTCCTGCCAACCTAGCAGTTTGAAAGCATGTCAAAGTGCAAGTAGATAAATAGGTACCACTCTGGCAGGAAGGTAAACAGCGTTTCCGTGCACTGCTCTGGTTTCGCCAGAAGCGGCTTAGTCATGCTGGCCACATGACCCGGAAGCTGTCTGTGGACAAATGCCGGCTCCCTCGGCCTATAGAGCGAGATGAGCACGCAACTCCAGAGTCATCCGCAACTGGACCTTATGGTCAGGGGTACCTTTACCTTTATCTTTACATTTTTTGTATGCGCCTGAATCCCTCCCACAAAATACTGTCATTCTGGAGATAACCTAAATTTCACTGCACTGTATTCCATAAAGAGTCTACCATGTGGTACAATAGCTAATCTACAATTGTAGGGTTTATATGATTGTTATGCTGTCATAGAGGAATGCCAAGAAATGAAAACAGTTGCTCTTGCAGATGCCTTTGCTAACTCACTATGCAATGACCCCCAAAGAGGCAATAAATGACTCTGTGTTTGTCATACATAAAGACCCCATTCAGTGTCTTCCCAAGAGGCTTAAATGCTCCGCAAAGATCAAACTCCAAGTATGAATTAACTACAAGTCATAGTTATTACACTGTCTGCCTTGGATGAGCTGTTGACAGCATTGTATAGAAGAAAATGGCACCACAAATACCTGCGAAACAGGTGAGTTTGCAGTTTGTTCCATGAGGGCACTTTGGGGGTTATAGTTTGATAACATGCAGCCCAATGCATATGCACAACTATTTGAAGAAACACCCCTGAGTACAATTACTACCAAGTAAATTAGCATGGGATTGGAGCCTAAGGTGTTTTTGTGTTTTTGTTTTTAATACGTTGATACTGATAGTCCCAAATTGTCTAATTTCCTGTATGCAGGGAAAGTCCATTTATTTATTCAATGTCGTTGATCTTTCAGACCTGTCCTCTTCCACCAGTGGCCTGCAATAGCACAGGCCCCAGAGCTCTGTTGCTAAAGGTACAGGACCTCTGTAAGGCGGGGGGCGGGGGGGCGGGGAGAGAGATTAGAAGAGAGTTTTGTGAACCTAGAAAAAGGGTAGCTACTACCCCAGCACATATTTGCACCTCTCTGTGTGGACCATCCCGGGGGGGGGGGAAAGCCTAACTAGAAGCTCATAGAAGCTGTTCCAGCTGTTTGCAAAAGCAGACCTTGGCATTCACCTAATCTGAGTTCACAGAATTAATCAGTTGACTTGAGGACAGGTGCAGAGGGCAGGGGGCAGAAGCAAACTGCAATTTTGCCTGGTGTACAATCCATTACAATCTAACACAAAGAAAGATACAAGGTGGTCGGAAGCCAGGGATGTGTGTATGGCTGTCTCTTCTGCTCCCTGGCAGTTGATATTCATTCATTCATTCATTCAAGCTATATGCCACCCTTCATCTGAGGATTGGAAGGTGGTATACAATATAAAAAAACACAATGATACATAACATAATAACAAACAAAACAATAAACTCCCCTTGTACACACAGTTCAAAAAAAGGTCATAGATTAATTAGCCAGAGGCCTGGGAGAATTGGTTGTTATTTTTAAAACTATCCAGGGTGGATCAAAATTCCACTGGAACGAAGCATTGTAATTTCATTGTGTTCTGCCACCACCCCTTTAAGCAAATCATGTTTTGATTTGATTTGTTCTGCATACATAATACATACTATGACGAACTCCAGGACTTAATTAGATCCAAAACAGCGCATGCCACTATGTGTTGAATTTTCAGTTTCTCAATTCCTTTGTGTGTTTTTTGGAATGCAGTGTGTTGGAAAACAAACTATGGCATTCGTGTCATTTAAATGTGAAGATGGCCTTTCACGGATTGCAGGGGAAATGTGTATTTGAAGAGTGCATTTTATGCTACAGTTCAATGTCAGTCCACATGAATGTAGCCGAAACATTTGGCTTGGTCGCAATCTTATTCATTCGCTGGGCACAGTCCGTCATGAAGTTCTCCTGAATGACCCCATTGTAAAATACGTTTGCCTGTATTAATTCATTAAAAAAATGCATTTGTGCTTATTACTCACCCCCCTCTTTTTTTACACAGCTTATGGAAGTGGTGGGAGCAGAGTTTTATTTTCCTAGAGTGCTCTGTTCTGGGAGCATTCTGAGGGGGTGGGGGGGTGGGGGGGTGGTCAACACAAGAAAGTCAGCAGTCTCAATGGCAGTCACCATTTCCCCCAGAATGCTCTGGGGAAATGCAACACCCAGGGTATTATGTGGAAATACAATGGCAAGCATAAGGATGCAGCTGCTAAGAGAAGAAAGGTAAATTGCCCCACCCTCAGATAAGCAGCAAACGAGGTCATGAAAACATCCCCATTCATTAGTAATGTGTTTTTTGTGGGGTTCGTTTCATAACAACCTCTTTCTTTAGCACACCTTTCCACTGATCCTATCTTGCTATCTGCCTTTCCAACTTAAGATGTGATATGCTGCTTAATGCCAAAATGGATTTCTAGGTGTTTTACAAAGTACAGCAACCAGCTACACAAACATTGAGAGGGACACGGGTGGCCACAGAGCCTAGGGCTTGCCGATCAGAAGGTCGGCGGTTTGAATCCCAGCAATGGGGTGAGCTCCGTTGCTCGGTCCCAGCTCCTGCCAACCTAGCAGTTCGAAAGCACGTCAAAGTGCAAGTAGATAAATAGGTACTGCTCCGGCAGGAAGGTAAAATGGCGTTTCCGTGCGCTGCTCTGGTTTGCCAGAAGCGGCTTAGTCATGCTGGCCACATGACCCGGAAGCTGTACGCTGGCTCCCTCGGCCAATAAAGTGAGATGAGCGCCGCAACCCCAGAGTCGGTCACAACTTGAACTAATGGTCAGGGGTCCCTTTACCTTTACACAAACATTAAAATATAGGCACCCACCATTAAAATAGATGATGCAGCCATTAAAACAACACAGCAGTTGTTTTGTGTAGTATGAGAAACATTGCCCTGCTACACTTGAAATAGCCAACTAGCTGGGCCACTAGGAATCTGAGCAATGCCCACCAAGGGACCCACTTTTTCACTGAGCCCAATTTGATCAGGTCATAGAGGAGAACACCTCACCACCACCCCAGGTCTTGATAAGGGGCTTATATTTCATGCCACTGGGAAATGATGCCTCCATTGCAGTGGTGTAGCATGGGTTGCCAGGGGCCGTGCAGAGTGGGTGGGTGGGGGAAAGGGAAACAGACAGAGCATGCATGCACATTCAACTGCCTAATGGCATCCTTGTCACCCAGGAGATCACAGCTGCAGCGATAAGAAGAGTTGTTCCATTGTCTGGAGAGGCCACTCTCTGGTTTGCATGGAGAGGCTGTTTTCAACAGAGTCCAGCGACAGACGCGTGCAGCTGTATTGAGGCAGCACCAGGCGTTGAAATGTTGTGCCCCTTAACAATTTTGCACTCAGGGCAACTGCTCCTGTGCTCCCCCCTCCCGCCACTGTTCAGTCGTACAAACTACCTTTAACTTTCAAATACGCAATGGTCTGTCTGTCGTCTCGTATCGTGCATGGGTACTCTCAAAATCTGCTGGCTTTTTCCCTCCCCAGATCTTTCCAAGATCTTTGCCCCAGATGCTCAGAAGGGCTGCTTATGTCACAAGCGAGGAAACCAAGGTCTGCAGCACGGGAGGTTCAGAGGAGGCTGGTGGTTGCTGCACTTAAAATACATTCCACAGTTCTGAGCTTGGACTTTGTGGCACAACCAATCCCCCTGAGAAAGTCTGACATTTGACTTGCTTAGGAAATAGACTGAGCAATTGCTAAATATTATTTTTCTTTGGGGAGGGGGGGGGAGGAAAGAAAATAGTAAAGAGAGTAGAGCAAAAGCATTTTGGAAGAGTTTGACTCCTCTTCATTTTGCACCAGGGTTTGGGGTTCAGATTCTGGACCGATGTCACCAGATGCAAAGGGGAATGTAGCTCCTATATTTTCTACATGGATAAAAGACAGAAATGCAAATGCGTCTCCCCCTGAAGGCATAATTTTTCAAGATCTGGGGCCCAGAGTCATGACCTACCACAAAGATGTCACCTTGTACTGTAATTGGCAATGGGAAATTATCAACATAACACTTCCATGTAACAGTAAGACCCAAATGCAATGGGAGGAATTCAACATTGGGCTATTATTATTGCTCCATCTGTACAAGCAGTTCTGTTAGCCAGACGAAACAATCTCCTCTCTCCTCCTCCCTCCAGAGCTTATTTGAGAGGTGCAGGGAGCACAGGGTAGTGGAATGGGCACACTGTGCCGGCTCCTGCTTGTTTAATTGAAGCCAGCCCAAGGTCCCCCCAGGATGAGCAAGTCTGGAATAGGCAGATCTTGGAATGTCCCAGCCGAGCCAGGGCCGACAGAACTCCCCCGTCCCAGC
Organism: Podarcis muralis; assembly: GCF_964188315.1. Taxonomy (NCBI): domain Eukaryota; kingdom Metazoa; phylum Chordata; class Lepidosauria; order Squamata; family Lacertidae; genus Podarcis; species Podarcis muralis. Next base: position 12,114,381 of record NC_135671.1, read on the forward strand.
TCAGCCATGATAACTAATTATCTCAAGCCATTTTGGTCCAGGCTCCAGTCTGGTTTGGGGACTGAATTGGCCTTCATCAATTTGTTGAATGACCTTTATCTAGAGAAGAACAGGAGTACAACTCTTGTTATTTTTGCTTGATATCTCAGTGGCTTTTGATACCATTGACCTGAACAAATTCAGTGAACAGGGTATTGGGGCCACTGTGCTGCAGTGATTTGGGTACCATCAGTTTGCTGATACACAGCTCCACTTCTCTGTAACATCTGAATCAGGAGAGGCTGTGAAAGTCTTAGACAAGTGCCTGGACTCTGCGGTAGGCTGGAGGAGTGCCAGCAAACTGGCTCTGAATCCTGGGGAAGGCACCCTGGGTGAGCTCAGTTCACAAGTCCAGGTAACTGGTCAATTGCCTGCTTTGGAAGGAGCCATACACCCCATGAAGGAATAGGTTTGTAGTCTGGAGGTCCTCCTGGAACCATCTTTCTCTAGAGGCCACGGTGTGCTGGGCCCAGTGGTAACCCATGAAACGCGGTCCAGGACCGGTCCAGAATCCGGAGGTTCCGCTAGGAGTCAGTCCAACAGGGCCAAGGCAGGACACAAGGCAGGAAACCAGGCAAGGACAGGAACAGGGTCTCAGGCAGGATCTAGCATACAGCAAAGTTGCTCCTGCAACCTGGAGTGGGGTCCGACAGCCTGTTATCTTTGTCAGGGTAGTGGCCAGTCCTGATCCCCCAGCGACTTACCTCCCTGTTTCGCCCAAAGGCGAGCACTCCTCCTGCAAGTACTCAGGTCTCTCCTTCTCTCAGACCTTAGTCTCTGCAACTCGGGAGACGTCGGTGGGTTACTAGACCCAGGGGCCACCTCAGCCTCCCCTGACCAAACCGGTAGTGGAGCAGCTGTAAGCGATGGCCCAGCTGAAGGCAACAAGGTAATCCCTGCATCTGGAGCCAGGGCAGGCTCAGGCCCCTGACTCGGCCCAGCTGGTGTTTGTTGCAGGGGAACCTGTGCAGACTGGGACTCTTCAGGATCAGGCCCCAGACTTGGTTCAGGTGATGCAAATGATCCGGTGCAGACTGAGTCTCCTCTGGTTCTGTCTCCAAGCCCGAGTCCCAGGCCATCACACACGGTAACATCTAGGAGTGCCCTTTAGCAGTTTCAACTGGTAAGTCAACTAGGGATGTTCTTGGACAGGAGCAGCCTGACCACTGTCATCCATGTGCTAGTACTCTCTCGGTTGAGCTACTGCAATGTGCTGTATGTGGAGCTGCCCTGAGGTTGAGCGAGAAGCTGCTGCTAGTGCAAAATGCAGCAGCTTGCTGGGGCAGAAAGTCACCATCAGGTTAAGTCGCTGCTGAAGGACAGGATGCCAATCAGCAGCTGGGATCAGTTAAAGGTGCTAGTGCTGTCAAACAAAGCCTTATATAGCTCAGCACCAGGATACCTGAAATACCATTTGAATACCTATTCGGTCATTGGGCTGTGCCAGGAGACAGCCTCCTGTGGATAACTTCTTATCAGGAAGCACCCCACTCTGTTGAAGCACCAGCCTTCAGAACATTCTTCCATTCTATATTAGATACCCATTGCCTTCATTGTCTTTACAACTATTAAAGAACTTCCTCTTCCAACAAGCTTTCTAAGTGGAGATGTTGATTGTGGCCTTCACCCATGTTGGCCTTAGAAATCGTATTTACTCATGTTTTTATTGCTGATGGGTTTTTTGTTGTTGTTGTTGTTTAAATGCTTCTGGATGCAACTCATGGGAAGAGATTGATGGACAAAATTAAATGGGATAAATAAATAAAAACACACTCCATCCTGTGACGCAGAAACAGAAACCATGCTGGGTCCATGGAGATAAATTTTGGCTTGATAGTTGGATGGGCATCCAGGGAGCAGATTTAGCCTGTGCCCCAGTCCCGGGAAGACCATTATTTTATCCCATATCTGTGAATGTGACATCCACTCCTACAGGAAAACAAGAAAGCACTTGGGGACAGTGTTGCAGCCAGGACCAGACCCCCTGATCCTAGGTGGCCTGGCCTTGCTGACATGTGAGGTGACGTACTTTTGCGTGCGCAGAGGACACAAAGACGCATTGCGTCTTCTGGGGTTGGGTGGATTGCGATGTATGCATTGCTAGCCTGTAACAGCAGCACTGGCTCAAAATTTTAGGCCACGTGGACTCAGCTCATTGCCGTTGTCTCCACTACGCATTCGCTTGCCCTCTGGCCCCAATCTGCACCACTTCCCAGAAGGAGAGCATGCAAGGCTTCTCCTTCCTTTGGCCCTCTTGTCTCCTGGAGAGGCCAGATGAAGACGCAACATCAGCAAGATGAAGGAATGGGCCAAAGGATTTTGGAGGAGGGACTCAGCAGCAGGGGTCCTGCTGGGGTTCCTGTTTAATAGTCCTGTGGATGGGGGAATTTTGGAAGGTGTGACTTGAGCCATACAGGACTGAGAAAAGCTGCACATGCTGAAATTCCCTCTCCTGCTCAACTATTACATTTAACAGGAGTCATTTGGGGTGTATGGAGAACTAGGGGAGGAGGAGTACCTCTGGTGGGGGACACATCATGCTCCTTTTCGGGCAGTTTGTCCAATAAGGTCTTGCTTCAGTACAATCCGAGGCTTTTTCTGTGCATCAGAGGGCATCCTAGATACCACATGTCCATAGCTGTCAACCGTCCCTTATTTGGCGGGAAAGTCCCTTACCCCAGGGGTGTGTCCCGCTGCTGTCCCTTATTGATGATGTCCCTTAAATTTCCCAGGTTTCAAAGGTGACGGTAGTTTTCCTTGCTGCATCCCCTTTGCCAGGTTGCTGCGCTGTGGGAACCACCGCTTGAGGCTTCGTTTGGCTGCTGACTAGGCTTTCTGCCTTTGGCTCGGAGGGGCTCAGAAGTTGAACATACCTGTGCTCTGAAAATCCCTTATTTTGGCAGCTGCTCCCTTATTTTCAAGGCTGCTGGTCCCTTATTTTCAAATCTGTAAGTTGACAGCTATGCACATGTCCTTAAGCATGGACTGCATCATTTATGGACTATGAACTGAAATTATTTATGCATCGTAAACATAATTAGGCCAAAGAGAGGAAGAGATCTTTGAAAATCATGCAAGCTATGACTTTGCCTTTTCCCATAAAGGTAAAGGGTAAAGGGACCCCTGACCGTTAGGTCCAGTTGCGAACGACTCTGGGGTTGCGGCGCTCATCTCGCTTTACTGGCTGAGGGAGCTAGCGTACAGCTTCCAGGTCATGTGGCCAGCATGACTAAGCCGCTTCTGGTGAACCAGAGCAGCGCATGGAAATGCTGTTTACCTTCCCACCAGAGTGGTACCTATTTATCTACTTGCACTTTGACGTGCTTTCGAACTGCTAGGTTGGCAGGAGCTGGGACTGAGCAACAGGAGCTCACCCCATTGCGGGGATTCGAACCGCCAACCTTTCGATCGGCAAGCCCTAGGCTCTGTGGTTTAGACCACAGCACCACCTGCATCCCGCCTTTTCTCATACATCTTCTCAATTATCATTTTTTTGGTCTCCTTTACAAGATGACATTTTCTTCCTTTCCTCTGAAACTGGCAATGGGATGCCTGGGGCGATGGAGAGAAAAATGCATCCTTGCCATGGCCACCGCTAAGCTTTGCAACTGCAAACTGCTTTCTTTCAGTGTGTTTGTATGTGTGTACAGGAGATGGATGCCTGCCAATGCTGTTTCCGTCTCTTTTCCAAGACGCCCACACATACCAGGCACTTTTAGCATGTGCTGACGTGGTTTGCCTCCTCTCCAAGTGTGGCTCTCGGGGGTGCAATTTGGCTCTCAGTTGTAATAATCAAATTCAGGCTCCAGTTGCCAGCCACTTAACGCTACAGGAGGCGGAATCCATTGTTCCCTTGGACGGCAAAGAGAATTAATGAAGTGTCTTGCAGCAAGAGGGAAGATAATGTATTAGCTGTCATTATAATGTAGCCCCTCCCCCCCGTGACTTTGTTGTTATTATCCTTGGTTTCCTAAGACCAGGATGGGTGGGCGGTAGATCAGGTTCTCCTGTTAGATCTTTAGGTGATTTGTACTAAAGGTTTCTGACTCCCGGTAACAACAATGAGAAAATGGCTCCCCCACAATAAATTAATGAAGGAAGATAACCAGGAGTGTATGCAGTGCAATTCTGGTACCGAAATCAAATGCCCAGGCTCAGAATGTGCTCAAAGAAACCCTGTTCCTTAATTCCAACTAGGAATGGGTGTATCTGTCCATTTCATTTTCTCCTAGTTTCTCATATTTGCAGTCTTAAATTCAGTTCCCCGCAATTCTGCATCAGTTTTTGATTAAAAAAAGAAAAATCCTCCTGAAAATTCACCAGCATTTTAGTGCAAATTCCCCTTTATATATCCATGTTTGTATGCAATTTTTGCCTAATATACACATTTTTGCAAAGAAGTTTCCCCAAATATAAATACAGTTCTGTATGGTATTTTCACTAATATATGCATCACGGTGCACAATTTACCTTAGTATATGCATATTTGTATGTTCCTTGGCCAGAGAAAATTGCAATATTCAGAGAAGTCAGAATTCTGAAAGTTGGCTTTGTTTTGTTCCAGAAAGTGTGAATCAGTTTGGTTCGCTTTTAAAAGCAAACTGTATCAAATTTATCCCCCACCCCTAATTCTAACAGTATAATTCTGTATTGATATCTTTTGCATCTGGATCTGGTTGGTAGATCTTGGGGGTCTAATTAACAAAAATAATAATCTCATAAACCTGAAGTCCGCCTACTCCTCTCCTAAAATAACCAGTTCATATTCATTTCCTGGTTAATGTGTCTAGGATCGGTATACATGTTAACACATAATTCTCAGCATAGCTGTCAACCTTTCCCTTTTCTTGTGAGGAATCCTATTCGGAATGAAAAGTTGACAGCTATGATTCTCAGGGGCATTGTTTAGGGAGAGGGGAGGGACATTTATCACTCGCTTGTTTTAGACCACAGGTGATTACTTTCCAGAAGTACATCCATCTCCAATCAGCTTAGCCCACAGGTTCTGTCAACACACACCGTTCCAAACAAGCAAACAGACCCGTACGCGAGGTATGCGTGCCAAAGGCGCACATCTGCTTTCATCAGAAAAAAGGCAAGTCATTGAACTGTGTCGATAATGTTCCTGGAGTTACCATGAGCCTCTATTTATTTAGTAAAATGCACACCCTGTCTTTCAGTTGTGATTAGCAGGGCAGTTTTACGGTTAAAACCAATAGAAATATGGCCCAATAAAATGATGGCACACACACGCATACACACACACACACACACACACACACACAGTGCATTCTAGAGTCATGGTAAAAAGGTAAAAGGACCCCTGACCATTAGGTCCAGTTGTGGCCGACTCTGGGGTTCCACGCTCATCTCGCTCTACAGGCTGAGGAAGCCGGCGTTTGTCCGCAGACAGCTTCCGGGTCATGTGGCCAGCATGACTAAGCCGCTTCTGGTGAACCAGACCAGCACACGGAAATGCCGTTTACCTTCCCGCCAGAGCGGTACCTATTTATCTACTTGCACATGATGTGCTTTCGAACTGCTAGGTTGGCAGGAGCAGGGACCGAGCAACGGGAGCTCACCCCATCACGGGGATTCGAACCGCCGACCTTCTAATCGGCAAGTCCTAGGCTCTGTGGTTTAACCCACAGTGCCACCCGCGTCCCTAAGTCATGGTACCACAACTGAAAAGGCCCTTTCAGGTGGGGCTCACTGTGTTAGCTACCTTATTTAGCAGAAGAAAACAAGCTCTTGGGGAGAATCTTGGTTTTCAGATGTTGCTACTCAGATCTCGAGGAATGCAATGCAAAGAAAACCCACTTCTAGAGGATTTGTCAGAAGTTTAGGGCATGATCCACTGGGAAATTCTCATGCACAAGCTCCACTGCAATGAGTGGTAGTCACTCTCACAAATCTTAGATGCATCTACTCACAAGTAAATCCCACTAAACTCAATTAAAAATCACTCTCCAGGTTGGTGTGTATAGGGTTTCGTCCTTAATTGGCTTGCCATGACAGTTCTAGAAACAAAACAAACATGGTTTGATAAGAACTGTGGATTCACTGAAAGTTACAGTTCAACTGTGAATTTGAAGAATTTGGTCAGTCCTTTCAGGTGGTAAATATTTGCAAATCCAGTGGTACCTCGGGTTACAGACACTTCAGGTTACAGACTCTGCTAACACAGAAATAGTACTTCGGGTTAAGAACTTTGCTTCAAGATGAGAACAGAAATTGCGCAGCAGCGGTGTGGCGGCAGCGGGAGGCCCCATTAGCTAAAGTGGTGCCTCAGGTTAAGAACAGTTTCAGGTTAAGAACGGACCTCCAGAACGAATCAAGTTCTTAACGCGAGGTACCACAGTAAAGTAAAGTAAAAAAACACCCTATGAAAACAGAGCACATATGGCCCAGTTAAAGTTCTTTGACCTACTGCTTTCCAAGGGGGAGATTTAAGCATATGCTCAATACTCTTAACTAAAATCCATGCAACCTAGAGATATGTGTTCTTTGGATTATTAAAGTAGACCAGTTTGAGGGGAAATGACTTTCGAAACATGTTTCTGCTTTAATATTGTTCTCAACTTAGCTTTTTAAAAGTAACATTCATTTTCTCAGGTTTTCAGAGAGAGCCATGGCAGTGTGCTGCAGCAAGGAGTCTTGTGGTACTTCAAAGATTAAGAGTTGAATCCAACCCAACATCTGCTCCAGACAGTTTCTCAAACCTGAGGGGTTGCAGACAGGGCTTTTTTTCAGCCGGAACTCACCGGAACTCAGTTCTGGCACCTCTCAGGGGGATGCTGCTGCCATTCTAAGAGAACAAGGGTGAGTTCTGGCACCTCTTTTTCTAGAAAAATAGCACTGGTTGCAGAGGAGAGGAGAGGGAAGTTCTGTCAGTGTTTGATGCAACCCTACAGATTTATTATGCCATCATCTTCCATGGATTGCTGCCCAACTCATCAGATGCATGGAATGTTATCATGAGTTATGCTGTAATAAATTGGTTAGTCTTTACATTCCTGCACAAGGCTCTTCATTGCTCACGATTCAGGAATACAAAGTTAACTGTGAGTAAATCCCATTAAATTAAATGGGATTTACTTCTGACCTGAGTAGACATGCATGGGATCGCACTTCTGGTCGATGGTGGTAGTAATAATAATAATAATAATAATAATAATAATAATAATAATAATAATAAAAAATTTATATTCTGCCCATCTGGCTGGGTTTCCCCAGCCATTCCGGGCAGCTCCCAATAGAATATTAAAAACACGTCCTGGAGGTTGCAGAGTTTGGAAAAATTAAAAGATAAAGTGCGAGATTGGCTACATTACGCTCAGATTAAAGAGGTTTTTAAATTGGACAAAAAGACAGGATTCCAGGTGGAAAAATCGAAGTTAGAAACAGAATTGTTGGAACCTAAGGTAAAGGTATTATCCAAAATGTACAACTTGCTGCTAAAATGGAACACACAAGATGAAACGGTTAAATCAGCCATGATAAAATGGGCACAAGACATTGGGTATAACATTATGTTTGCTGACTGGGAAAAGTTATGGACCACCGGTGTGAAGTTCACGGCATGTAATGCCTTAAAAGAAAATATTATCCGTGACCAGGGGAAAGAGACAGTGGAAGAAGACTGGAAGAAATTTAAAATTTATCTTAAAAATTGCTGTAAAATTGAGGAGTGCTAAGATGTTAAGGTGTTAAGAAATATAGAATTGCAGCTGTAATCAATAAGTTAAAGAAAAAAGAATTTAATGAAAGTGAATTAAATAATTAGTTAATTGGAGGATTGCTGAAGAAGTGTAAAACAAGGATGCAGAAAAGGGGAGGTATGGGGAAGTCCGGGAAGTAAGGTGCATGAAAATAAGATTATGAAATTATACATGTTTATATGTTTGTATGTTTTTGTTTTGTGTATTGTTTGTTTTTATTATGTGTTTGGAAAATTAATAAAAAATTATTTAAAAAAAGAAGAAGAAAATATTATGAAAATGATATACAGGTGGTACATGACCCCAGTCAAGCTCGCAAGGATATACCATTTGCCTGATAATAAATGTTGGAAATGTAAAGAAACTGAAGGAACGTTCTTTCACCTTTGGTGGACATGTCCCAGGGTTAAGGCCTTCTGGGAAATGATATATAACGAGTTGAAAAAGGTATTTAAGTATACCTTTCCCAAGAAACCAGAGGCCTTGCTTTTGGGCATTGCCGGCCAAAGGGTGTTAAAGAAGGAGTATACATTTTTTATGTATGCAACAACGGCAGCAAGAATATTGATTGCTAAATACTGGAAAACACAAGATTTGCCCACGCTGGAAGAATGGCAGACGCAACTGATAGACTACATGGAACTGGCAGAAATGACAGGCAGAATCCGTAACCTGGGAGAAGAAGCAGTGGAAGAGGACTGGAAAAAATTCAAGGACTACCTACAAAAATACTGTAAACTGTATGAATGTTAAGAAAGTGAAAGAGTTAAAATAAGTGTGGCCTCAGTAAATCAGTTAAAAAGAATGTGAGAGTATAGTGAAATTTGAGCTAAGGTTAACCTTTGAATAACATTATGTTTAAATCAATGTTTTAAATTTTTGGAAGATAAATTTAAAATGGGAAACATAATAATTGGAAAATACAAATAAGTATATGAAATAAGGTGATAAATTGCTGTTTAGAAATTTTTTAAATTTGGAAAGCAGGAATGAAAGATGTGAGGAAGTCCAAATAGTAAAGAAAGTAAGACTCGGATTAGGATGTTATATTGTTGTTTTATCTTACATTTTCTGTATGCTTTTTTCTTTGTTTGTCTTTTCTTATCTTTTTTCTTTTTCTATGTATCTGGAAAATTTTGAATAAAAATCTTTATAAAAAAATAATAATAGAATATTAAAAACACGATAAAGCATCAAACATTAAAAGCTTCCCTAAACAGGGCTGCCTTCAGATGTCTTCTAAAGTGTTGGTAAGCAACATTCCAATTTGCTGTGCAATGAGAACTCTTCTGTGGGTGATGCCTAGGTAAATTTACCTCTCAGTCTTAATGTTATTATTACTGTTTGTGGTGACCTGCCATTGCTCCAGAGCATAGATTGGCCATCACTGACAAGGGCAAAGGGAATGCTCAGCATATCGCCAGCAGGAATCGTAGAATCATAAATCTGGAAGGGACCCCAAGAGTCCTCTATTCCAACTCTCTAATATGCAGGAATCTCCGCTAAAGCATCCATGACAGATGGCCAAACCAACCTCTGCTTAAAAACCTCCAAGGAAGGACAGTCTTCCACTTCCCGAGGGAAACCGTTCCACTGTCAAACAGCTCTTACCACCAGAAAGTTCTTCCTGAAGAGGACACGAGGCGAATTGAACTTGACATTATGGAAGAGGGTGGGCAATGGGGCATGAGACTCTGGCATTTGTTCGCTGCTGTCTGGGACGTCTAGTACCACCACCGAGGCAAAGTTACATGTTCTTGTGCAAATCAGTGATGTCGTCAGGGCAGGATTTTGTGGCAGAAGTCCAGCAGAAGAAGCAACAACAGGGGCTAGCTTATCACATTGCGAAGTGTGATAATACCATCTAAAGACGGGGGGCGGGGCGGGGAGGGAAGGCAGTGCCTCACCAATGCACTCTTTCATGATTGAAAAAGCTGCTTTGGGAGATTACAGCTGCGAGCGGCATAGATGTGGAAGCAGGAAGAGATGCCTTCCCTTTCCCTGCCCACTCCAAATCCTTTCCCCCCACTCCAGATTCTCCCCTCTGAATAGATTTTCCCTGTTTCAACGGCATGTCTGCTCTCCCAGGTCAGAGGGCAGCTGAAAGGGATTCCCCCTTTCCCTCTCTGACAGAACATGCTTTGCATTTCCCCGGTCATTTATCGCCCTGGGCATGGATCATTCTGCCGCTCCAGGAAGAGAGCAGGGAAACCCTTGTGAGCACAGGGCTTCTCTGTGAGCTCATTCAGAGCTCCCAAGCTTTACCCATAATAATAATAATAATAATAATAATAATAATAATAATAATAATAATAATAATTTATTTATTTATTTATTTATTTATTTATTTATTTATTTATACCCCGCCCATCTGGCTGGGTTTCCCCAGCCACTCTGGGCAGCTTCCAACAAAGATTAAAAATACATCAAAATGTCACACATTAAAAACTTCCCTGAGCAGGGCTGCCTTCAGATGTCTTCTAAATGTCAGGTAGTTGTTTATCTCTTTGACATCTGGTGGGAGGGCGTTCCACAGGGTGGGCGCCACTACCGAGAAGGCCCTCTGCCTGGTTCCCTGTAACTTCGCTTCTCGCAGTGAAGGAACCACCAGAAGGCCCTTGGCACTGGTTCTCAGCATCTGGGCAGAACAATGGGGGTGGAGACGCTCCTTCAGGTATACTGGGCTGAGGCCATTTAGGGCTTTAAAGGTCAGCACCGGCACTTTGAATTGTGCTCGGAAACGTACTGGGAGCCAATGTAGGTCTTTCAAGACCGGTGTTATGTGGTCTTGGCGGCCGCTTCCAGTCACCAGTCTAGCTGCCGCATTCCGGATTAGTTGTAGTTTCCAGGTCAGCTTCAAAGGTAGCCCCACGTAGAGCGCATTGAAGTAGTCCAAGCAGGAAATAACTAGAGCATGCACCACTCAAGTCCTTGACGTCTTTTGTCCATATGTGCAAAGCTCTTGTTTGTTTCTGGACACGTTTGCATGGCTGGTGGACACAGCCCTGGTTCTTCTTGCACCTCCCTAATTTCATGCCACACTTCCAAGGCAGCTACTGTCGGCGTTGCAGCAGGAAAACTCTGCCCTTGTGTTCCCCCGAAGTGGCCTCACTTGCTCTTCCCATCCGCACATAGCAGGAGCATCTCCCTCTTGGGTCTATTGGCCTGGCCTGCCTTACAGGGACGTTGTGGAGATAAAATGCCATAACTCCCAGGAAATCAGGCTGAGCTCCTCAGAGGAAGGGGTAAAGATGTAAGCGTAGTGCACCAATACTAATAAGTACGGTAATTTGAGGAGAGAGCTGTAAAAGTTCCTCATTTCAGAATAAATGAGATGTTGCCTATAGGAAGCTGCCTCACACCAAGTCTGACCATGAAGCATATTAGAGAGGGTGAAAGGCAGAACCTTAAAATGAAATTGTGTGTAATTTGAGTTATAAACATTGGTGTTGGGTGAGCAGGAATTCTTTTTTTTTTTCCAAAGAAAATTATTTATTTGTTTTTTCAGATTAACATTTTACAGTCACATATCCAACATACAACATAAAAACAAGATTCCAAGGCATCTCCTAGACTTCCAACTTCCCCTTTGTGGGTCCCACTGTTAATCATTTCATTCTGCATCTTTTATAATAATCCAAATCTTTTATCTCTCCACTGTATCTAAAATTCCCCATTAAACTACAAGTGATATTCCAACCCCACTAACGATTTTAACTGTTTACAATGGTCTTTAAGGTAAGTTATAAAATTTTCCCATTCCTTATTAAAATTTTGGTCTTCCTGATTTCTGATTCTTCCAGTCATTTCAGCCATTTCGGCAGATTTCAACAACTTGACCTGCCATTCTTCTCTGGTAGGGACTTTATCTTCTTTCCATCTCTTTTCTTTCCACCCTTCCCATACTTGAGCAGGAATTCACTAGTTTTGTTGAATTGGAATATAACTGTTGAGTAACAAATGCAAATTTCTATATAGAAACCTATGTGTATTCAGTTATGCTGGACCAGTGGCATAGCGCAGGTGTCCAGCACCGAAGGGCAGTGGGAGGGAGGGAAACAGCTGGAATACACATGCACATTCAACTGCCTGATGGCATCCTTGTCATCCAGGAAATCGCAGACGCAGAGATAAGAAAAGAAGAGTCATTCCATTGCCTGGAGAAGTTACTTCCTGGTTTGCATGGAGAAGTCCGTTTCAATGGAGCACAGTGGTGGAAGTGCATAGCTGTATGGAGGCAGCACTGGGCGTTGAAATTTTTGCACCCCTAAGAATTTTGTGCCCGGGGCAACTACCTGTGTGGTTTCCCCCATGTTATGCCACTGTGCTGGGCGCATCTGTTTACATTGCATATTTGGCCTGTGGTTATCTGCGGTTAAGTCAACAGAACTACTACCGCTGGCTGGCTCTCCTTTTCCAAGTTATACAAGTACACATCTTGCACACTTCCGCCGCTCTGTGTGTATTTGACTCATCAAAAGCTTCTCGTGTGCTAGGCAAGATGCCCAAGGGCAGCTGTGATGCACTGGTAAGGCTTGTGTCAATACCAGATGAGGGGTGAAGAGGTTTCTCTGTATGCAGTGGAGCACCAGAGATAACAGAAGAGCATAGGCAGGATTCTCTGCAGAGAGGTAGCATCCAATCTAAACAGCCGCAGTAGTCCTGCGGGACTTCCAGGGAAACTCAGAGCACAAAAGAGCAAACAAAAAGCCCTTCCAGTAAACAAGATTTGGGCAACTTATGAACCAACACTGGAAAATAAATTAAAGACACAATCATTACACAATTGAGAAGCATCGTGCAGTTAACAGAGGCCATTGTGATCATTGGGGTTGAGTGTCTCTAACTCTGTGGAAGATTTTATTCTACAACTGAGGAACAACGTTGTACACTCTGCACCTGCTCAGGGACATGATCGTATTTTCTTTCCAGGGTTATGCTGTGGCAAAGCCACCAGATTCATCACTGGGCAACTTTCATACCCCCAGCACCCTGATGGAGTGAGGCACAGCTGATGGAGGCCTCTAGCATCTATCATCTATCTATCTCATTTTTTCTAGTCTGGTACTGAGCAGTGTCAGGTGGCTGGATCTTGGAACACAGGAAGCTGCCTTATCCTGAATCACAATATCAGTTCATCTACCTCCATTGATAAATACTGAGTTGAATAGGATCCAAAATGCAGCAGTCTGATTGGTCCTAGAGCAATAGGATCCAGAATGCAGCAGTCTGATTGGTCCACAGAAGCCACCCAATCCAGCTCCAGGTGGAAGGGAATCCACAACCTGATTGGCCTACAGGTGAATCCCAGAATTAGCCAATCACGTGGGGCCCATTGTGTAAATAATGTATATAAAGAAGACATTCTGGGGGAACTTCCATTCCTCCTCACCACTATGAGCTGAATAAAGAGCATGAAATCCACTCTCAACTCTGAGTATATTTCATCCATAATATCCACACTGACTCTCCAGGGATTTCAGGAAGGCTTCCCTCCCAGCCCTACCTAGAGATGCCAGGATTTGAACCTGGGACCCACTGCATGCAAAGCAGATGCTCTACCAGGGAGCTATGGGACCAAGCTTTCCTTTCAAGTTCCCAATGCACCTCTGACCTAGCACTGCTGTGGGGCATTGTGGGGAATCAAAAGGGTGGCGAGCGAGACCCAAATTCCCAGCAGTGCTTGGAGCTCAGGTGAATCCATCAGGCCTCACTGAAGGGTTCCTGCAAGAAGTCTCCTTTCTCAGGGCCTCCTCAAAACCTGGAGCAAGCCCTGAGCTATGGCGCTGAAAATGCGCTAAGCACTGAGAAGCCCCAGCACAAATTACAGACCCTGATCTAGCGTGGGTGGGTGGGAAGGAAGGAAAGGGAACTTTCTGACTCAGCCGTTTCTCCCGGCCTGTCATCCACGCTTGTTTATTCTGTGGAAATGGTTTATTCTGTGCCATTTCAATTGAAACGGAACCACAGAGTCCCCTAGAGTTATTCTCAGAAATGAAGCAAAGCTAATCTCAGGCACTGTCTCCCTCGAAGGGAATGGGAGAAGGAGGGGCAGAATGGAACTGGTTCCAGCATGGTATGTCATGCACAATACTGCACATGGGAACTTGAGTAACAGCCAAAGGATCTGCATTAAGAAAATAATCTATATTTTGCAAAACCGTAACGAGAGCAAGTAACGGTAAGGGAGAGGAAGAGGCAGCCTGCAGCCTTTTGCAAGCTGACTCACTGAACATTAAAACTCCTTTTCGTATAGTCCCAGCTAAACGCCAAGTCCAACACTTGACTCTGTGGTTTTCCTCTCTCCTTGCCTCGCGGCAGCTCTTAATGAATCCCTGCAGAGAGACCAGGGAACTTTCTGTACAGACACAAAAGAGCCATCACTGGCTTGTTGTCCAAACAATCGGAAAAGGAGACGTCACTCTGACATTGGGGGAATCTGGAGTAAGTTCAGCTGAAGCACTTTAAATGATGAAAAGAGCTATGGTTGTTTTTTTGTTTTTTTTAATGATAATAAACTAATGTCAGCAGTGATGAAGTCTGTCATCTGGTCCTGAGCTGAGGAACAGGTGCCCTTACACTGTCTTTGAATTATGAAGCAACCCTGTGAATCATGGCCCTTCTCATGATCTGAATGCGAGGAATGATGATGATGATATAATTTATTTATATGCCACCCATCTGACTGGGTTGCCCCAGCCACTCTGGACAGCTTGCAACAAATTAAAACATTAAGCACAGTAAAACATAAAACATTAAAAACTCCCCTTTACAGGGCTGCCTTTAGATGTCTTCTAAAAGTAAGATAGTTGTTGATTTCCTTGCCATTTGACGGGAGGGCGTTCCATAGGGCGGGTGCCACTGCCAAGAAGGCCCTCTGCCTGGTTCCCTGCAGCTTCACTTCTCGCAGTGAGGGAACCGCCAGAACAAACCGGGCTGAATGATGGGGATGGAGATGCTCCTTTAGGTCGAAGCTGTTTAGGGCCTTAAAGGTCAGCATCAACATTTTGAACTGTGCTTCTTGTACTACACCAGCCTAATCTTCTTGGCTCTTGTACCCCTGACATGGCTTGACGTTGACTGCTCTGATAATAAGATATGACCATCCCATCCCTCAAGAGGTCTTACAGTTCTCAGATGCTCCTGACCTAGAATCCCCAGGGAACTGTAGACATTCTCACGCCAGTGACCCGCAACTGGACCAAGTACCTTCACTCTCTGTACCTTCCTAGGGGAGAAAGCCACTGGCCCACCAGTTGTCCTTTGGCGCCGCAAAGGAAGATGGCCGTAGGGTGGTACGACAGCTACCAACTCAGCAATGGTCAGGCAGCACAAGGGGTTGGCGTGTCTTCACCTGCCCCTGTTATGCCTCCGACACTGTCCTGGCTCACCCATCTGCACAGTTTATAAACACTGGCCTCTTCTCAAGAGTGTTCGTCTTTCTGACTGCTTACTCTTTCTGCTAGCTTGACAGCTTGCTTGGTCGTTGCCAGCTCTGCCTCCAGAACTTGCCATCCTTGCCAAGAACTGCCCAAAGGCCTGTCAGACAAGGGAACAGCTGAACATGTGAACTTGCCAAATAGAACTAACCCGCCTATTTTGGTAGTGACGACTCCAAAGGATAGTGGCTCTTCCAAGAACTTTACAAGTATGGTGCGGATGAAGCCTAAGGTGGGAAGAGGAAAATATAGACCTCGAATGAGCTTTGGACATTGCTGGAGCTACATCCTTCTTTCCTAGGAGCTCTCCCAGGTCCTGCAGAAACAGACCTTAGTATTACTGCCGGGACCTGTTAACTGCTGCAGGACTCCATCAGTAGACCTGGTGGGTTCTGAGCTGCGGAGTGCCCTGTAAATGAGCCCAAATGACTGCGGGATGATGCCCATGAAGTGTCCGGTAGCCAATCACAGTCTTTAGTTCCACCACAGCAAGTCTCAGTTGAAAATATATAAATAAAAATCCCAGCCCATGGTTTAACTGTTAGTTTTTCCAAACCTCTTTGCCACTTGTGTTAATCAAACATCAGCAGCAGCATCAATAATGCATTTCTGCACCTGGTATTTCACATGTGACTTCTGCATAATTAGAAACAGATTGTTCTCATCAGATGATCATTTATTTTTATTTTTTTAATGTATTTTTATTAGTAATTTCAACATAACATTTTATTAAAAAACATATCATCCTTAAATTCCACCTTATTTTTCCCTCCCCCCTCCCCAAAACATAGCCTCCCCTCCCCTCCCCCCCCCGACTTCCCTCCGCTCCTCTCTCTGGTTTATCAACATATGTTATTTTCTGCATGTTACAAAACTGTACAGATCCTTAATTTATCTATCTAAATGTTATCAATAAAAAGTTTGTGAATGTTTATTCAAAACCTGCCAAGGAGTTCAGTTCATTTTGTTCTTTCTTTAAATACTTTGTAAAGGGTTCCCATTCCTCTTTAAAATCACAGTTATCCTTGTCTGTAGTTTGTGTGTCAGTTTTGCCCATTCTGCCTAGTCCATCAATTTCTCTTGCCACAGTTCTTTAGTCGGGGTTTCCTCAAACATCAGCAGCAGCATCAATGATGCATTTCTGCATCTGGGCTTTCACATGTGACTTCTCCATAATTAGAAACAGATTGTTCTCATCGGATGATCATTTATGAGCATCCGGGGGCACTGGTGACTGGCCTCCACATTTCTGCATTTCCCCCACATTTAGCATCCATTCCCACTTCCCTTTGTGCCACTGACATTTCCTCTCATCCTATTATTAGCCATCCCCCTCGGGACTTCACATGCTGGCTGGGGTTGATGAAGAAGAGTTTGGATTTGATATCCTGCTTTATAACTACCCGAAGGAGTCTCAAAGTGGCTAACATTCTCCTTTCCCTTCCTCCCCCACAACAAACACTCTGTGAGGTGAGTGGGGCTGAGAGACTTCAAAGAAGTGTGATGGATGTAAAAGGATGGATGGCGGCTAATGGATTGAGGTTGAATCCTGACAAGACAGAAGTACTGTTTTGGGAGGACAGGGCGGGTGGGTGGGTGGGACTCCCTGGTCCTGAATGGGGTAACTGTGCCCCTGAAGGAGCAGGTGCATAACCTGGGAGTCATTTTGGACTCACAGCTGTCCATGGAGGCGCAGGTCAGTTCTGTGTCCAGGGCCGCTGTCTGCCAACTCCATCTGGTACGCAGGCTTAGACCCTACCTGCCCGCAGGCTGTCCCACCAGAGGGGTGCATGCTGTAGTTATCTCCTCCTTGGACTACTGCAACACGCTCTATGTGGGGCTACCTTTGAAGGTGACCCGGAAACTACAACTAATCTAGACTGGTGACTGGGAGCAGCTGCCAAGACCACATAACACCAGTCTTGAAAGACCTACATTGGCTCCCAGTACGTTTCCAAGCACAATTCAAACTGTTGGTGCTGACCTTTAAAGCCCTAAACGGACTTGACTCAGTATACCTGAAGAAGTGTCTCCACCCATATCATTTAGCCTGGACACTGAGGTCCAGCGCCAAGGGCCTTCTGGAAGTTGCCTCACTGTAAGAAGCGAAGTTACAGAGAACCAGGCAGAGGGCCTTCTTGGTAGTGGTGCCCACGCTGTGGAACGCCCTCCCACCAGATGTCAAAGAAATAAACAACTATCTGAGGTTTAGAAGACATCTGAAGGCAGCCCTGTTTAGGGAAGATTTTAATGAATGATGTTTTAATGCATTTTTAATCTTTTTTGGAAGCCGCCCAGAGTGGCTGGGGAAACCCAGCCAGATGGGTGAGGTATGTATGTATGTATGTATAATTCTTCATTTACAGGATGAGCCATGGAATATTGAGTGTCAGTTCTAAAGGAAAAGCAGGCAGCCAGGGTTGGGGTCGTTTGGCTTCCTTGAGCCCCAATACTGTAGTTTATAGTATTGTAGAGAAAGACATGGCTAGGATGGCTGAAACACTGAACATGAGCGCTCCTGAGGGGAAGGAAGGGTGTCAGGAATTTACTACAAGAATTTGTTGCAAGTCCCATTTGTCTTTTATAACACACGCGCATCTTCACAGAAACTTGCATAACCTTCCAAGAATTCTTTACAGCCATATGAAAGTAAGCAATGCCCCCTAGTGGCAATGTTGAGGATTTTTTAAATTTAAAAACCCACTTTACGTTTCATCGGCTTAAGAGAATCAAATCTGAAGTCTTTAGAGAATTCTTAAAAGAAAGTTAGTGAAATTTCCTCCTTTAAATCCAGCTGCTCCCTGCTCCCAAGCATCCCAAATGCCAAACAAGCCAAAATACCACCTCTTACTCTGAAAAATGGCTAGCACTCTAACCCTAAATAAACTCATTTTTAAGCAAGAGATACTTGGAAAGTTGTCTCTATGAGGTACCAGAATGCCCATGGAAGATTGCTTGCTTAAAACTATCCATAGGTCAAACGTGCATGTGGTACAGTCCTCTCACAGGACCATGAACAAACATTCTTCTTGATATGCCTGCTTTGCATAAGGAGGAAGATTTTTTAAAATGTGGGACACATGGCTTCTGAGATGGATCAGCCAGATGGAGGACTGTAACACATGTTCGCCTGAGCATTTCTGTGAGCTCTGAGTCAATAGGCTGCACACTGATTTTGATGGCCCACACAGTCTTAAAGCTTTTCACACGTATACAGACAAACACATACATACATACACAGGCATATAAAGGCCATAGATGTATGTGCATATTTGCAACCATGTAACAGATTGGGACGCGGGTGGCACTGTGGGTTAAACCACAGAGCCTAGGACTTGCCGATCAGAAGGTTGGCGGTTCGAATCCCCGCGACGGGGTGAGCTCCCGTTGCTTGGTCCCTGCTCCTGCCAACCTAGCAGTTCAAAAGCACATCAAAGTGCAAGTAGATAAATAGGTACCGCTCCAGCGGGAAGGAAAATGGTGTATCCGTGCGTTGCTCTGGTTCGCCAGAAGTGGCTTAGTCATGCTGGCCACATGACCCGGAAGCTGTACGCCGGCTCCCTTGGCCAGTAAAGCGAGATGAGCGCTGCAACCCCAGAGTCTGGACTGGACCTAATGGTCAGGGGTCCCTTTACCTTTACCTAACAGCTTTTCACATTCTAATTGGGGCACGCCTGAAAATTCTGCCCATCCTTCAATTTAGAGCTGATACACAGAATTTCTGGGACTGCACCATTTCAGATCGCAAGCAGAGAAAAACGTGTTTGAATGCTCTCCCACACACAAAAAATCTTCCTGTCTGTGGGAAACTGGCAAGTCAGGGAGAAGCATTCTAGTGTGGGTTTCTTCTTGGCGAATTCATTTTCCACATAAAGAGAGTTTTTCTTGCATGTAGGAACATTCAAATATGAAAAAAAGAAACCCATGCTATCTGAAATCGAATACTCCCATAAATTCTGTGGGATTGTGATAATACGTTTAATAATTTCTAAAAAGAGGAGATGTTTGGGTGGGTTGTGTAGGTGGGAGAAAAAAATTGAATTGGAGTGACAGAAGATTGTTTCCTGCACTGTATTTGTTCTAAATGCAGTATACTCACATACAGGGGACTGGACTGTCCTGTCTGGAGGGATGCTGGTCTGGCCTTGTTAGTTGTTGGCATCTGTCTGTCTCAGGTGACAATGGCAATAGTGCACCTTCAGGGGTGAAGTCAAACCATTGGAGAGTTACAGCACCTGCTGTGACTGTACAGAATGATAAGGGAGAGACATGTTTTGCTGCAGCTGGGGCAGATGAAGGTGTCCGGTTGTGCTGCTGGAGATGCACCATGGCATTTATTCTCTCTGTGCTCCCCGCACTGGTCATTTCTGTTCTGGTCACAGCTATGGATACTGTCAGGAGCTCAGCCTACACTCGAGTAGGGCCCTGGTAGAGACACATGTCTGACTGGCATGTTCTCTCCCTCCTGGTCAATTGTTCGGGAGCTTCAAAAGCTTTCTTCAGCCCGAACATCACAGCGACCGATGTCAACAGACACTGGCACACTTAGGGACCCGCACAGTTTGCACATCATGCGTAACAGAACTCAGCAACTCAGCAGTTTGGATAATCTACTTTATTTACATGTAAACACACACAAAGCACTGCAACATGGCTCCCTCTCTCTCTAGCATCAGACAGCAAAGAGAGAAAAACAAAGGACAATAGTCCCACTTCATGGAACATAGTAACACAAACATCCTGTCTCCATCACATCCCACTCTGTGGAGTCAAAATATATACTGTCATGTGATAGACAACAATCCCATGACTGCAATCCTGGAGCAGGAATTCTAACAGATACATGACATGACTGCTTGTCTCCAGGCCCTGTGGTCACCTGAAGGGATTCCCATATGGCAGCGTTGGTGTTGCCAGCCTTTCTCTATAACACAGAGTTGGTCTGCCAACAGGCCTAGTCCCAGAAGCCAATTCCCCGTAGAGCATGTCCTTGGAGATCCTGCCACCTTGCATTTTGTGGACATGACCACTGGTGTACCCTGCATATGCTCATCTGTTACTGGAGGGATGCTGAACTAATCCTGGCATCCTTACCCTTGCAAACCTATCTAGAATTTTACCACGTTACCGCGTCTTCTGTAGAGGTGAAACGAATTTCACTGACACACACAGAGACCAAAATTTCCAGTTTTGCCATTTGAATTTAGGGATGAGAAACTTTGACACTTTGGAATTTAAACTGTAGGGTTTAACTCACAATTAAAGGAGAGAAGAGGGGGAAGAGGATGTATTGGTAGACCACGAGCTAAACATGAGTCAGCACTGTGATGCAGTGATCTAGAAAGCTAATGCAATTCTAAAGGGCATCAACAGAAGGATAGTGCCTAGTTCGCAAACACTAATGGTACCGTTCTGATATGGCCAGACTCATCTGACCTCCTGCTGCTGCTTAACAGGGGGTAGAGTGGGAGGGGCAAGGTTCAAATGGTCCAAACTCACCACTGGGAGGGCCAGATTGGATCCACAGCAGTTCCCATTAGCTCCCATTAACAATAGTCAATGGTTCAGGATGATGGGAATTGTAGTTCGTTCAGCATCATCATCCCTACACCTTTCCCACATTTATAGTCATGCTTAGAAAAAACTTAATTTGATCTATAAAATACTCATACTTATGAACTTTACCCTGTTAGTTAACCCCTCTGGAGTTTAAAGAAACTGCTCATATAAAGTTACTCACCATAGCAAATTATTACAGCCAGGCCCTTATTTAAAATGAGACCACATATCTGCAGAGAGGCTGATAGAGATGTATGAAATAATCTACTGTCTGGTGAGGTTCAGCTAGATAATTTCACTAATCTCTAAAGCCAGGACCAGCCGGCACCCAAGTTTACAGGCCATAAACCTCAGGCAGTTGCAGTGAAATCTTTTCACGAGCTATATACCCAAGCTGCGAATTCTCCATTATTGCTGAGGCAAAGAGCCAAGTTTCAAACAAAGAATAAAAATTAGAATTACAAACTGGATAAGGTCAGTGCTTCCAATAACAGTGAGCAAGAGCGTTTTAATAAGCACTCAAGGGCAACGCAAGTGGGTAGGCGATTTATTGATTTGAAAATAGTGAGTTGAGATAGATCGTTGATCTATCCCAGAGAAACCTGCTTATCTTGCACTCAAGTTGCTAAATACTGTTTTGTTTTTGAAGCATATCATTCACTGGTGTAAGAGGTTATTTCTAGGCAGTAACTGAGCATGCCCTGCCCTTCACAGTGGTCTTTGGGAGAAACCAGGCAACCAACTATTGTCCTTGCTACAGCCATTTCTGAAGATCTTCCACATGCAGACCTCCAAGGGTCCCTATTTTCCAGGGACAGTCCCGGATTTACAGAAGTTCACTTCAGGGCCATAAGCGGTGGAAGAACAGGTTGCTTAGGCCAGACTCCATTTTGTCTGTCTGTGAAGAAGGGAGATGATGGTTGGTCCAGCTGAAAGCAACTGAGGTGGTGCCATAAGAACATAAGAAGGTTGGTTGAGGACCAGAAACAGTTGGAGCCTCCAGAGTCTTTATAAGTTACCAGGCTGAGCTGCTTCATTATTGAACCAACCACTCTCGTCCAAGTTCCAAACTTTGATGGATTGAAATACTTTATTGTCACTTGTACAACTTGTATACAGTGAGATCACACGAGCACCCCCCACTCAGCTCTCTTAGTCTTAATTCCCCTCATTTACTGACGCACACCCACCAAACCCTAAAGTCAGTTGCCCTGTTGTTATCTTTTCATTCAGCAGCCTAACAGCCCATGAATAGAAGCTGTTCTTTACCCTGTTGGTGCGACTAATCAGGCTTCTATATGTTCTGCCTGAGGGCAGGAGATCAAGAAAGTGCCGGGTTGTGAATCATCCCTGATAATTTTCCTCTCTCCTGAGGCAACGTTCTTCCGCTATTTCATCCAGTGGATTCACAGTTCAGCCCATAATATCTTGTGCTGTATTCATCACCCTCTGTAGGCACTTCCTATCAGTTGATGTCAAACCAGCGTACCACACCGTGAAATGTATGAAAGGACACTTTCTATTGTGGACCGGTAGAAGGAGATCATCAAATGTTGATTGACATCGTTCTTTCACAATACTCTGAGGAGATGGAGTCTCTGTTGGGCTTTCTTAACCACCTGGGTTGTATTTATTTTCCAAGTAAGGTCTTCACTGAGATAAACTCCTAGGAATTTAAAGGAAGAGACTCTCTCCACAGCAGGGCTAGTTCTCCTCTCTTCCTCTGAAAGTCCAACACCATCTCCTTTCAGACCCTCCAAGTGTCCTTCTTTTCCAGGAACAGTCTTGTTCTGATTTGATCCTGGGATGTCCCGCTTTTCCTTTAGGACGTCATTATCCTCACCGGAGAAATGTTGGAGGGTCCCCCAAGCCAATGATATAAGTAACTGTACAACCTTTAGAAGACATCTGAAGGCAGCCCTGTATACGGCAGGTGTTTAACGTTTTATTATGTTTTTTAAAATGTTGGAAGCCGCCCAGAGTGGCTGGGGCAACCCAGGCAGATGGGTGGGGTATTATTATTATTATTATTATTATTATTATTAAACAGGACGTTCCTATTTTCATCAGAGAAATGTTGAAGGGTATGAGATTATCATTGCTATTATTGACATCATTGGACTAGCACTGGGTTAAATCATCTGTTGATTTGACCCTGGCCCTCAATAATCGTACTAAGCAATAAATATTCATGTTTAAGCATAAATCATATGGTTTAATACATTGGAACGCTTTATTAAATATGTATAGACACAATTTGCTGCTGTTAATTATCCTGCCTGACATGCATTAATATTTAGCAAGTATCAGGCACTACAGAAGCTGATAAGTATGCAATCTTGCTATTACCTGTAATTTTAATGACTTATAGACTCAGAAATACCTTTTTTGCTGTATGATATTTAAATGGTCTAGAAACTGGCATGAGAGAATCAGGCTGTGTGCACATTGTCATTTACTCTGGTCCCAGTGTGGTCCCACCTGTTTTCTGCAATAGAGATTACTCACAACCCACAGGTAGCTTATAGTTCCTTTTGAAATATTGCATTGTGAGGCATTTCCCCACAAAGTAGCTTCACCCTGACTTGAAAACTGTAAGCTTATTCAATGTGCTATGAATCCCAGGCATGTACAACTGAAAGCTTGGGCTGTGTTGCTGAGGGTGGTCCTACACCGTATGTGTATGAGGGGATATGTATCATGGAGGAGTATCTAACCTCTGACCTACCTGCTGCCTTCGCCTTGTCCTAATCCCATTGACTGAGAACTAAGGCTACAATCTTCAACATGCCTACTCAGAAGTAAGCCCCACTGAATTCAATGGAGTTTACTCCTTGGTACGTGGGTGAGGATTGCAAAATAAGTCTTGTTGATTTCAGTAGGCCTTACTTCCAAGTCAGTTGGAAGGACTGCAGACTTAAAGCAAGAGGTACAAGGTGGGTAGTGTTTGTGGGAGATCTCTATGCTCATCTCTGCCCATCAATTTATGCAAACAAGAACAGGGTAGAGGATTATTTAAAGGGCCACGTGGTGTTGGGCCACCTCTCATCATCCCTGGCCACTAGACATACTGGCTGGGGCTGATGAAGGTTGGAGTCCAACGCCATCTGGGGATGCCACAGATATTATTATTATTATTATTATTATTATTATTATTATTATTATTATTAATCCCAGCCACTCTGGACGGCTACCAACAGAATATTAAAAACATGATAAAACATCAAACAATAAAAAATTCCCTAAACAGGGCTGCCTTCAGATGTCTTCTGAAAGTCAGATAGTAGTTTATTTCCTTGACATCTGATGGGAAGGTGTTCCACAAGGCGGGCGCCAATACCAAGAAGGCCCTCTGCCTGGTTCCCTTGGAGCTGGACCTCAGTGAGCTGAATGATTGGGGTGGAGACGCTCCTTCAAGTATACTGGGCCAAGGCCGTTTAGGGCTTTAAAGGTCAGTACCAACACTTTGAATTGTGCTTGGAAATGTAATGGCAGCCAGTGTAGCTCTTTCAAGACTGGTGTTATATGGTCTCGGCGGCCGCTCCCAGTCACCAGTCTAGCTGCCGCATTCTGGATTAGTTGTAGTTTCCGGGTCACCTTCAAAGGTAGCCTCATGTAGAGCCCTATCGCTGCTTTAACTAGGGAGTAAATCCGGGACGTTATAACTAAGCATACAGAATGATGGGTCCTCCTCCGTGTGCTTTTGAACTTCAGGCTGAATGAAGTAATGGGCTGTCAAGGTGTTCTGGTGGTCTTCATGCCCATGGGCTTAGAGGGAAGTCACACCAAAAAGTTTCATTTGAGGCTGAAAACAAGCTAGTGCATGATTACAATTGGGCAGACGCTGAAAGGCTTTACTTCCGGGAGCTCCCAAGTTGAACCTCTGCCATCTCTAGGTAGGGATGGGAGAGGCCCTATCTGAATCTCCGGAGATCCACTGCCAATCAGCATGGACCACTGTGAGCTAGCTAGACCAATGATCTCACTGACTCAGCACAAGACAGCATCCCATGATCCTAAATGCTCTGTTGAATTTCCGATAGCCCACTGAAGGAACTAACCAGGGTGGAACACTTAAGGAATCCTTTGTTTGCATGGGCTATATTATTTTCCCTCCCCAAAGCATAAAAAGTCCAACTTGCTACTGGGCATCTTAAGCAAAATGCAATAAAGAATCCATTTATCTTGAGATTTAGGGTAAATAACAAAGCTGTAAGCTGAATTATTTAGCTTCTAGCCTAGATGTGTTTTATTGGAGTAATTTGTAGCTGGCAACTGGGTGGTCAAGCATACAGCTAGGTCCATATATATTTGCTTTCCATATAAACCATTGCTGACATTAATATAAATGTGCATATCTAAAGCACATTTTTCAAAATTCAGGAACTATGGCTAAACTAATCACAAAAATAGCTGGAGGAAAGTGGGGCAAAATGTGGACCAAAAAGCTCACCAATTTTCATGAGGAGAAGGAAGGAAGGAAGGAAGGAAGGAAGGAAGGAAGGAAGGAAGGAAGGAAGGAAGGAAGGGGAAAGAAAGATTGCATCATACATGTGGAGAATTGAATTGTTGATTGAATAAATTGATACATTCAAAAAACCAAAATTAACAGATCCATTGCTTCCTAGATGGGTCCAGCTTTTGAAAATGGCTTCCTGCATTATTCCTGCCTTCATCTATCCTCTTCTGATGGTGCCACATGAAGCAGGTCACTTCACTCTGCTGCCGGTCAGGGCCAGCCCTGGATGCACACAAAATAATGCTACAAAATCTACTACATTTCTCTAAAAACAAAATTATGTTCTCATTTCCTCCTATCTGCTGTCCTTTTGTCTATACATAGTGTCATCATGTGGTTAAACACTAGGTGGCCCTGGACTTGGTAGCATGTAGGGGGAATACGAATTTTCACCTCACTGTTCCTTTCTTGTTGGAGAGAGACAATAAAGTTCTTGTCTAGCTTCTTGACTGGTGCCTCCTCTAAGCCATCCCATGACACTTTCCCCCTAGACTAGAAATTCACTACAGTGGTAACTCTGGTTACGAACTTAATTCGTTCCAGAGGTCTGTTTTTAACCTGAAACTGTTCTTAACCTGAGGTACCACTTTAGCTAGTGGGGCCTCCCGCTGCCGCCACACAATTTCTGTTCTCATCCGGGGGTAAAATTCTTAACCCGAGGTACTACTTCCCGGTTAGTGGAGTCTATAACCCGAACTGTTTGTAACCCAAGGTGTTTGTAACTCGAGGTACCACTGTATTGCCTGGAAAATATTTAGCTAGATTTTGCTGATAGGAAAGGGCCGGAGGATAGAGTAGACATCAAGGCCATTCCAATGCATTCTCACCAAACACAAGGTGCTTAATTTATGTTCTAGCCCCTTCTCTTTTGTCAAGCAAAAGC
The DNA here is from genome assembly GCF_964188315.1 of Podarcis muralis. Taxonomy (NCBI): domain Eukaryota; kingdom Metazoa; phylum Chordata; class Lepidosauria; order Squamata; family Lacertidae; genus Podarcis; species Podarcis muralis. Next base: position 12,140,541 of record NC_135671.1, read on the forward strand.
ACTGGACTGGAACTGGGAGTAAGTGAGTCCTATTAGTCTAAATGCCATTAGAGTTAATGTTGCCACTTACTCTGGAAAGCATGGCAGACAAGATCAGAAATGGCAGGAAGGTGACAATGACAGAGGAAAGCATAGCCTAGAGGCGAGAAGAGATGCAGTTTAATCCCAATGCCCTGAAACTGTTTACCTGGTAAGTACCATGCATGGATTCAGAGCAGGTGATTGGATAATGCCTGTGTAGGACACAAGATTTGTCAGGATGTGAGACAGTTTGGGAAGGGCATGTACACATCAGGAGCACCTCCACTCCTGTCATTCAGCCTGGGTCCTGAGGTCCAGCTCTGAGGTCCTTCTGGCATTTCCCTCACTGCGAGAAGTGAGGTAACAGGGAATCAGGGCCTTCTTGGTAATGGCGCCCTCCCTGTGGAACATCCTCCCATCAGATGTCAACGAGATAAGTAACTATACAACTTTTAGAAGGCATCTGGGGGCAGCCCTGTTTTTTAATGTTTTGTTATGTTTTTTGTATATGCTGGAAGGCGCCCAGAGTGGCTGGGGCAACCCAGTCAGGTAGGCGGGGGTACAAATAATAAAATCACCACCGCTACCATCACTGATGGCTGCATCTGCCCAGATATAGAATTACCAACCACCCACATCAAGCTTTGTTCTGCATTGCATCTGACTCTCCTACCCTTTCCTGCATATACTGCTCACATCTCAGTCTTTTACACTATGCAAATGCTTTTGAACATGTGGAAGCCCCCTACCTACAGATTGGCCAATAGCAGGCAGGCCTGGAGACAGGATTCTCCTTGGGGGTGAACCTGACAGAGTACATAGGCTTCCCTCAGGTCCTCTCTCAGGGTATTTAAGGCCTCCTTTTTCTTCTTTTTTTATTTATCTATACTTTTCAAGTTCATACATTTCACTATTTTTATACATTTCACTAATTTTACAATCATTTTGACATTTCAAAACTTGACTTCCTTCCACCTCTTTCTGCGGTTCCTTAAATTATTTTTTTTAAAATATCTTCTGCATATCCAAACTCATTTAATTTGCTCATTTGTTCATCTACTTTAAATATGTACTCTTATGAAACTGCAGGTTATTACAATAATCCTGCTAATGTTTTTATCTGTTTGAAATTTATCTGTAAATATTCAACAAACCATTTCCATTCTTTTATTAAAAAGTTTGTTATCTTGATTTCTTATTCTTCCAGTAAATTTCGACATTTCTGCATATTCCATAAATTTTTGTATCCGTTCTTCCTTTGCTGGGACTTCTGCTTCTTTCCATTTTGAGGCAAGTAGCATTCTTGCTGCTGTAGTAGCATACATAAATAAATTTCTAGACAATTTAGGTATTCCGGTCCCTATAATTCCCAGAAGGAAAGCTTCTGGTTTTGTTTGTTTTTTACACAAAGGTTATTTTGAACATCCTTTTTAATTCATTACATATCATTTCCCATTTACTGCTTTGGAAAATGCAGAAGCCCTCTACGGCTTGCTCAAAGCTGCTAGGTGAGTGTTAAGTTGTGGGTGAACATATCAGACGACACAGCGATTCTTCAAACAGCTCTTGTTTATTCACAGGCAGAACAGAACTGAACTGAAGGGTTCAGCCAGCCTGCTTATATAGAGCTCCACTAGAACGCAACAGTAACCATTTTCTGTAACTATCCAATCACTGAACGTCACTTTCAATCCCTTATCTGCATATGTGGACCTGAACTATCTACAGTATCCCCCTGCTGGCCCAGGGTGAGAACTTCAGTACATAATAGTGAGTTTCTCTATTCTGCTGGGAACATGATCTCAGGCACAAAAATGTAAGAAGAGTCAAAGCTTCAGACCAGGCCAAAGCTTCATCTACTCTAGCAGCCTGTTCTTACAACCAGGCGCCCATCGCAAACTGAAATGCAGAACCTGAGCACAACAACACTTTTCCAACTTGGGATTCCCAGCAACTAGTTTTCAGGTTCATACTGCCTCCAACCGTCAAGGCAGAAGGTAACCAGCCCTCTTGGATAGAAGCCAACGACAGCCTTAACCTCCATTTAATTTGCCTAATTTGCTTTTAAAGCGACTTCCGGGATAGCGCGAACGGGTAATGGCGGATTCCCTCCGAGCTCCGGAGGGAATCGGCTCCGCTAAGGACGGGTCTTGCCGTGCCGGCGACACGGGGACCCTCAGAAACCGCAGGCGCTGAAGCCTGCGGACATGGTGACTCGGTGGGCTCCTTAAGCGCCCTCCCTGACCCGCGAAGAGCCTTTTTAAAGGCTACGGAGTGGACCGGAGAGTGGCGTGGAGCTGAGAGTCGATCGCTGCCTTGGCGGAGCGAAGCCGCGAGCCATGACCGGAGAGCGCTGTCTTTCTTCCTGAAATTTGGATTGGAAATGCAACCCGTGAGTAAAAGGAAATTTCGGCACTAAAAGTTTCTTATTTATGAATTCGAGTACGATCGGGGGGACGTGTCAAAAAGGAAGTCCGCACTCCCCCTTCCCCACCAAAAGACTTAAAGCAAAGAGAGAGCACCAGGTCGGAAAGACTTTGGTGCTTAAACTGAGAACTTTCATAAACTGAATTAAGAAGTAATTTGTGCAGGAGTTGAAGAGAGAGGAATTCCAGAGGTTTTGCTTTTCAAGTTGACCCCCCCCAGACCCGGGGGGCGCTCTGCGCGGGAGCCCGAGAAACAGAATAAGGAGTTTGACAGCTGTCAAAAAGAGCTGTCAAACGACTAGCCGAAACGTGGAACTGTGTTACAACTGCCTTTTTGGATTAAGTGCTACACTGAAACTGAACTGTTTGAACTGATTGGAAACAAAATAATCTTTAACAACAAAGTAACTGACTGTTGGGTGAGATTTATGATGGAAATCCCCCTGGAGGGAACTGATGACATTGCAATGGCTGCCGAAGGAAAATTACTGGCAGAGATACAAAAAATGTTTTGTCTGGTGGGAACCTTGCAAGAACAGAGCGCAATCATGACTGAACAGCTGGTGACCTTCAGTCTTAAACTTAGCATCTCTGTTGATGGGACCAAACAAGTGGAAAAAAAATCTGCAGCCACAGAAGGAGAGATAACCCCATTGGGGGAAGGAGAAGAAGAAAGAGTTCAACAAGAATGCAAACAGAAACCTGCAACTTTTGGGAACCAAAGAAACAGGGAAGACAACCAAGGGAATACAAGTCTGCAGGGCCAGAAGAAGAGAGAAGCCCCCGGAATAACCAGATTACTGAGCCAACAAAGAATGAACAAGTTTGATGGGGACTTCTTTCTTGGGTTGGACTTTGGGAGATTTGTTCCTATTGGACAGATACCGTCTTTGTTTGACCTGGAAGAAAGAAAATATGAGGAGCTGGAGACGGAACTTCATGGAGAAGGGAAGACCAACAAAAAGGACTATAAACAAAATCGGCGGGGAGAGACTAACTGGGGCCTGAGGGCCTCGGACGTGAGAAATCCGGGCTAAAACTGTTGTCTTATTTTGAGGATACTTATTTGGGTAGGGGCAAAACGGGGGCAGGGGGGAGGGGAATGTAAGGTGGTAAAAACCTGGGATTTGGAGCGGAAACATTATGATTTTGGATTTAATATAAAGAAGGATGAGTTTGTGGGAGAAAAATTAGGCCGACCTTGGAGAATAGATCCAAGATGGGAAAGGGAACATGTAAAAGTATGATAATTTAAAAATGGGAAACAGATAAATTGGAAGGGAAGATTTGAAAAATTTTTAAGAGATTTAATAAATAATTTGCTGAGTTATGTAATGAAAATGGAAGGTGGGCAGGGGAGTGTGGGGAAGTCACTGAAAGAAGGGAATGAAAATTTGGTTATGTTTTGTTTTGTGTTTGATTTACTTTTGTTTGGATTTCTTTTATGCAAGTTGGTTTTTTTTTTTATTTTAAAAATTGAAAACTGAATAAAAATTATTTAAAAAAAAAAAAAAATTTGCTTTTAAAGCAATCCTGCAATCCTACTCAATCCTGCTGAGTTCAGTGGGACTTGCTCATAAATATGTACATATGACATCGCAGCCTAAATTGTATTATATTCCCCCATCTTTTCGGGGAGACTCTTCAGCTAGAGATGGAGAAGTTTTGAAATTGCAAACAAAAGTTCTAAGTCTCTGCATTCATTCTCTCCTGGCAGAGTTGTTGATCCTATCATATTAAAACACAAGCCAGCCAAAACCTAAGCTGTTGCTCACTCACACAATCCACATTTTCCACTGCAAAACATAATGCAAATTTTCTAGTGAAATGATGCATAGCATATCAGACAAATACAACTATATTCTGAGCTGTGTTTACTTTTCTTTTTTAAAAGCATCCATCTGATTTAAGCAACAACCACCCAAAGACTGGTGTTATTCGGGGGTTTTGCATTTTTTTATCCCCTTCTTTTGTCTCGTCATTTCAAAATTTACTTGGTAACCAACATGGGGCTGCTTTAACTTTTGTGGTGGCTACCGCACAGGTTAAAACATATGGACTCCAGTCCAAATGATTTTCCTTTAATTTTGCTTAGGTTGAATTGAAATCACTAGGGAGTTGCAGCTAACTTAGGCCCACTGATTTCTGTCTCAGTGAACTGGCCAGGTCAGGTCTGGTAGGCAGAACATTCAATGAGACTGTAATATTATTATTATTTTAAAGACCCTGTTTCTTTCCACCTCAAGCCAGATTTCTGAAGGCAGTGACAGCATGTAAGGTGGGGGCTGGATTTGACACCCTTCTGAGAATCACAGTTGAGGGTCATCTATGTTAAGTTGTGGATGAACATATCAGACTACACAGCGATTCTTCAAACAGCTCTTGTTTATTCACAGGCCAGAACAGAACTGAACTGAAGGGTTCAGCCAGCCTGCTTATATAGAGCTCCACAAGAATGCAACAGTAACCATTTTCTGTAACTAGCCAATCACTGAACGTCACTTTCGATCCCTTATTTGCATATGTGGACCTGAACTATCTACAGTATCCCCCTGCTGGCCCAGGGTAAGAACTTCAGAACATAACAATCTATTCCAACTCCCTGCAATGCAGGAATATTTCACCCAACATGAGCCTTGAACCCACAACCCTAAGGATCAAGAATCTCATGCTCTACTAGCTGAGCAATCTCAGCTACTCTCCAAGTTGCAGCTGCTTATGCCTAGTGCAAGAAACCAAAGTTTATAAAACTGAAGGGAATACTTGGCCTGATTCTTTTGAAAAACAGAACTCTGCTCCTCCCCTCCCTCGAAGAAAAATGTTTACTTCCCAAGCATTCTTATATTTAGGGCACAGTTCTTTTTAAAAAAACATCCACACAAAAACACTTTTAAAAACAATTCGGAGCGTAGCATGCTTTTACAAGGATGAAACCCAGCAGCGACGGCAATGCATCTTAAACAATCTGAGTCCTGAATGAGAACTTAATGTTAAATGCCTGGATTCATCTCTATTTATTTTGTTAAGCAGTGAGCAAGCAGAAAATCTCGCTGCTGAACTGATGTGCTTGAAAGACTCCTGGCAGGCCATCCATCAGGCAAGTATCGATTAGCGCCAGCACAGCTGCCGTTTTGCACAGTAAGCCTTTATTCTTTGCCCTGAGAGATCCTTCTGTAGATGTGCATTTTGGCTGCCAGTATCTTTTGTATATGAGGTAAGTAGGACCCAGTCAAAAGTGAGCCTCCACTAGCCTCACCACATTCAGCAGGGCAACAGGGGAGGCAAAGCAGGCAATAAGCAGAACATCTCATGAATATTCATTATAGAACATATCCAATCGCATGGGCTTCCTCTTGCCTGTAACGTTGGCTGAGGGAGCACCATGGTGGTCAGACCAGGAACAGGAAACTTGAGCGCATCTCCAGCTGTTGTTGGACTCCAAATCCCATCAGCTCCAGCCAGCTTGGTCACAAGGTGATGGGAGTTGTAGTCAATCAACATTTGGACAGCCCTCAGTTTCCCATCAAGGGACGTGGGTGGCGCTGTGGGTTAAACCACAGAGCCTAGGACTTGCCGATCAGAAGGTCGGTGGTTCGAATCCCGCGACGGGGTGAGCTCCTGTTGCTCGGTCCCTGCTCCTGCCAACCTAGCAGTTCGAAAGCACAAAGTGCAAGTAGATAAATAGGTACTACTCCAGCAGGAAGGTAAACGGCGTTTCCATGCGCTGCTCTGGTTCGCCAGAAGCGGCTTAGTCATGCTGGTCACATGACCCGGAGGCTGTACGCTGGCTCCTTCGGCCTATAAAGCGAGATGAGCGCCACAACCCCAGAGTTGGCCACGACTGGACCTAATGGTCAGGGGTCCCTTTACCCTTTACTTAGGTTTCCCTTCCTGGGACGAGATCATCAGTGTGGCAAGCAGAGTCGGCAGCATGACTTTCTCAGCCTAGTAAAAACACGCATCCAAGTTACCTCCCACTGCTCTGTGGGCCTAACCCTCGTGAGACAGTCAGGACTCAAGTCCACGTCAGCTCTTAAAAGTGATGAGCTGAAGCATGGCAGAATGGGAGTTAGGTTGCCAGCTCTGTGACTGTTAAGTTGTGGGTGAACATATCAGACGACACAGCGATTCTTCAAACAGCTCTTGTTTATTCAGAGGCCAGAACAGAACTGAACTGAAGGGTTCAGCCAGCCTGCTTATATAGAGCTCCACTAGAACACAACAGTAACCATTTTCTGTAACTATCCAATCACTGAACGTCACTTTCGATCCCTTATTTGCATATGTGGACCTGAACTATCTACAGTATCCCCCTGCTGGCCCAGGGTGAGAACTTCAGTATGTAACACCGACCTTACAATAATATGTGCTTTTGGATTCAGACCATGTACCACTACTGCCCACCGTCTGAAAGGAGAGAACTGCAATCACTTAGATTATTGAAAAGTTTAGGACTCACCTTCCTTTGAGGTTTTTAAGCAGAGGTTGGATGGCTATCTGTCACAGATGCTTTAGCTGAGATACCCCACCCATCTGACTGGACTGCCACAGCCACTCTGGGCGGCTGGAATAGTAATGCCTAGAATATATCACCCCTCTGCTGTTTTCCTCCATGAACTAGCCAGAGCACTTTCAGGAGTGCTCTGGCTAGTTCAAGTTCCAAGACTGGTTCCTCCAGCAGCACGGGACAGAACTCAAGGAATGACCATCAATTTGGTTGGCATCCATCTGTCTTGGGGAACGATGGAGGAGTGCGCTTTTGAGGGTGAAGCCAAACTGTTGGAAGGTTGCAGTGCCTGCTGTAGCTGTAGAGACTGATGCGGGAGAGACATGTTTTGCTGCAGCTGGGGCAGATGAAGGTGTCCGGTTGTGCTGCTGCTGATATACCATGGCATTTCTTCTCTCTGTGTTCCTCCCAGCGGTCATTTCTCCTCTGGTCCCAGCTTGACTGTCTCCAGGCAGTGCTGTGGTCTGCAAGGGATTCCCACATTTGCTGTTGCTGTTGCTTCGTGTCACGTTTGCAGGCATTTGAAACACGGAGCTAGTCTGATAACTGCCTGAAGTTCTGCTGCCTGAAGTATCCTGCCTGAAGTATCCTGAAGTTCTGCTACTTCCCCTTCTTTTTCACCTTATTTTATTTGCTGTGGTGGTGCCATCACCTCAACTTGCTTGTCTACAGATGCACATAGAGACAATTCTTATTGCCTGCGAATCAGCATACCAATCATGGATAGGGGTGTGGGAAACCCTGCAAGATTCCTTCCAGCAATGCCAACATGGCAAATAAGTGCCGCTGTGTGGGCGTTACTCTTAGGACCTGCCGCTCTTTGTCTGAAGTACTTCCACATCACTGTTTAATGTATCCCTCCACCCCACCCTGCAGCTATCAATCTTTGGCCTTCGAGTCACAAAATTCACAGCCGAGTTCATCTAATGAATTCTGCAGACATACGGCCTGAGCAGACGGGTGTTGGTTAGACTGCAGCACCCATTAAGTTAAAGTTCATTACATTGCTGGCAGCCAAAGGACAGAGCAGACATGACAAATAGCAAAATAATATAATTTGTACTTCAAATCTGCAATCTACATTTAAAAAAGACCATCACAAAAAGTATCAAAATAAAATGTGCACACAGGAGAAGATAAGCTAAAATAAACCTCTGGCAAGACCTTAAGTGATAACTGCTTTTATTTTATAATAATTTTTGTTTTAAAAATTCTTGGTTTACAAAAGTACGTGCCACGTCTCTTTTTCAGGTTGTATTTTCTACAGATCGATTACATTTGTTGATCGATTATATTAGTGTTGAATACATGGAGGACTTTCTGGAAGGGATTCAAGCAAGTGCCACATATCAGAAAATTTAGGTTTATGCAGTTAGAGTGGCTGAAAGTGTAAGTCCATTTTTAAAAAAAGAAATAGACTTTTGTGGCTTGGAAAGGGATGAGTAAATGCATTGAAGTATGTGGAATGCAGAAAGAAATCGTGTCAGCAGGATGAATGCTCGTTGCCTTATAACCTCCCTGCAAACGTATCAGAACAAATGCACATCAAATAGAAATACAACCTTCCATGTAGAAAGTACAATCCCCATGTAAACTTTGTTCAAGCATATCAAGAGGATGCTCCATAAATGAGTGATCTGGAGAAGCCCTCTAACTGTTCAAAGTGATTTGTGCGTATGATTTCAACCTCATAACAACCCTGTAAGATAGGCTAGTACTGTATTACCATAGTAATAGGTAGACTAGTATTGTCATCGGGATGCGGATGGTGCTGTTGTCTAAACCCCTGAGCCTCTTGGGCTTGCTGATTGGAAGGTTGGTGGTTCTAATCCCCGCGACAGAGTGAGCTCCCGTTGCTCTGTCCCAGCTCCTGCCAACCTAGCAGTTCAAAGGCACACTAGTGCAAGTAGATAAATAGGCGGGAAGGTAAATGGCGTTTCCATGCACTCTGGTTTATGTCATGGTGTTCCGTTGCACCAGAAGCGGTTTAGTCATGCTGGCCACATGACTCAGAAAGCTGTCTGGACAAATGCCGGCTCACTCGGCCTGAAAGCGAGATGAGTGCTGCAACCCCATAGTTGCCTTTGACTGGACTTAACCGTCCAGGGGTCCTTTATCTTTTACCTTTTACCTTACCCCCATATGACAGACAGGCTGCATGTTTCTAGGTAATTAAAATATTTGGGGCACGGGGCCATGGCACAAATTTGCAGGAAATATAATATGCTAACTTATAAGGAAATATGCAGACTTAAGCCACTTTAAGAGGACAGTGACAAACTCTTGTCTCTTGTTGTTAAAGCGTCTCCACCCCCATCGCTCATCGTGGACACTGAGGTCCAGGGTCTTCTGGCAATTCCCTCACTGCAAGGATGGAGGTCACAGGCAACCAGGCAGAGGGCCTTCTCAGCAGTGGCACCCTCCCTGTGGAACATCCTCCTGTCATATATCAAGGAGATAAAGAACTACACAACTTTTAGAAAACATCTGAAGGCAGCCCTGTATCAGGAAATTTTTGATGTTTGATTATGTTTTCTATATTTTGCTGGAAGCTGTCCAGAGTGGCTGGGGTAATAATAATAATAATAATAATAATAATAATAATAATTTGCCTCTGGATAAATTAAGACAGTGGGTGACTGAGATCAAATTGCACTTTGCAGCGTGTTTGGCTATCCTGTAAGTAAAGTTGTTTTTAAAATCAAGATTTCAGAAGGGGGAGGGTTAGGGTTAGGGTTGGCTGGCCTGTAACAGCTCCCTAGGCTGGCCTGTAACAGCTCCTCTGAGATTAAGCAATGGGGAGGGGAGGGCAGAGGCTTACAGCACAGTGTTTTAGTATACCTGGAGTCAGCTAATGCATTCATGGCCATACCCATAAGCATTACACTCCCACCTCCATCTATCAGCATCCTAAAACACACAAGTCACGCAGGGCGTTATATTTCCACTCTCAAAACTGAGCTGAATAGGCACCCATCTGTGATAAACAGGGAAATAAGGCATGGCAGGATTGCGGTTGTTTGGAGAGCAGCGGCTATGCAGCCTGACTGGAGTTTTCCTCCCTCCCCTCAGCAGTCCTCCTGCCTCCCTCAGAAATAATTCCGATCAGGTACAGAGTATCAGTTTTTGCATCGCCAACTCCACTGCCTGATCCCCTGTGAAGGTCACATCATTCCGTGAGTGATGTGTTTAATAACTGCTGGAGCATATACTATGCAGGTCTTGTTCAGGAGGGAATCCGCTGTACTCTACTGTCTGCTGTGACAGGAACAAGGTAGAAGGAGTTGTTGATGATGTTGACACACTGGTGCTGTTGATGGGAGCCTGGAGTTCGCTCGGAGAATGGGGAATGAAATATTCATGCCGCGTATCCAGTTCATGCCCCAGCCTTGTGGATACGAGGTCCGGGGAGGCCCAAGTGGGGAAGGCTGTGCATCTATGGTTCATCTGCTCACCTACTGCGAGGCCCAACCAGGTAAAAAGCCACCTTGGCCCACCACACACCAGACGTAAGGGGAGTTGCCAGAAAAGCAAGGGGCAAGGCTATGGCTTTCTTTCCCCAACAGCGATCCCCCTATCTTAACTGTACCCCCGAAATAAATGGGTAACTATTGTGCCATTAAAAATAGTATCTGGAGGTGTTCCCCAGGCTCTGCTGCTGGACTGGCTGTGGGATCTGTTGCATGCTCTTCACTTATTGGCCAGAATAAGTGTTGACAACCCTAACTCTGAGAACCAGTGAGATGCAGTGGCAAGCAAATGGCTGATCACCTGGTTTAACTGGTCATGTTGTTCAGAATCCTGATTACCGTCTTCCAAAGCGACTACAGTCATACCTTATGTTGCGTTGGGTTTATGTTGTGTCTTTACGGCTTGCGAATGGGTTTCGCCATGCATGTGTGCGCAGAAGCGTTCTGTGTGCTTCGCACATGCGCAGAAGCGCTCCATCGCACCAAGCGTGTGCACAGAAGCAGCGCTCTAGTTATGGACTTTTCGGGGTGCAAATGGCACCCCGGAAAGGATCGAGTCCGTAATAGAGGTACCACTGTACTCTATTCCCAACTTAAGAATAGAAAGTAATGCCGGTGGACAACAATAGAGGTTGAAAGATGCTCTCAGGGCAAATATTAAAAAATGTAGTTTAAGCACTGGCAACTGGGAATTACTGGCCTGCAAGCACTCCAGCTGGAGAGCAGCCTTCACCAAAGGCATTGTGAACTTTGAAGAAACACGAAAGGGAGAAACGAGCTAAGAGGAAGGCACATGTGGCAGATCCTCACCTTGAGGATGTCCCCACTGTGGAAGGATGTGTGGATCCACAATTGGCCTCCACAGTCACGTATGGACACACTAAAAAGGTAAAGGTAAAGGTACCCCTGCCCGTACGGGCCAGTCTTGACAGACTCTAGGGTTGTGCGCCCATCTCACTTAAGAGGCCGGGGGCCAGCGCTGTCCGCAGACACTTCCGGGTCACGTGGCCAGCGTGACAAAGCCGCATCTGGCGAGCCAGCGCAGCACATGGAAACGCCGTTTACCTTCCCGCCAGTAAGCGGTCCCTATTTATCTACTTTCACCCAGAGGTGCTTTCGAACTGCTAGGTTGGCAGGCGCTGGGACCGAGCAACGGGAGCGCACCCCGCCGCGGGGATTCGAACCGCCGACCTTTTGATCAGCAAGCCCTAGGCGCTGAGGCTTTTACCCACAGCGCCACCCGCGTCCCATTATGGACACACCACTAAGACCATATTAATGGAAGACAATCTTATTCGGCTACGAGTGATCACCAAAGAGAAAGAAGAACTGGCCAGTTGAAGTTGTTCCCGGGGTGTAGCTGCTGTTGCATTCTGACAGCTTGTAGGAGCTGATTGGGGACCAAAGGTGGACAAACTATTCCAGAAGGAGCATGACAGGTCCCCCACTAGGGGTACCACCCCTCCCCTAACACCCCATCAGGAACATTTGCACCATTGATTATTGTGAGATATTTAAAAAACTGAACCACAACAAAGGGTCGTAAAATGAAGCATTTGTGCACATCCAAGATCAGGTCTTTCCCCCTTCTGGTAAATCTTGCCATCCAGCCACTGCTGCAGCTTTCCCCAAACTGATGGCCACCTTCCATCAGCCTCAGTCAATATGACCTTATTGGAGAAGGCTGCACGACTGAAACTTGAAGCCACGCATCATGTCATTTCCCTTCCTAGTCAGGCCTTTCTCCTTGCCTAATTATGAATGACATCTGCCTTCAGATGTGTTTTACTGTTTGAGCACTTTGATTTTAAAATACGGTTTTATAATTTCATGATGGCTGCTTTCTGTTTGGGTTTGTGCAATTTTTGCAAATGCTCAAATGCAGATTCTTGCCATAGACTTTGTAAAAAAAGGAGCTGCTCAGCCATTGAGCGAATGGTCTGTCAGATCATCTGGAATTTGAAAAGGGAAAGAGAGATTGTTCTTAAGATTGTAGTTTAGAGACATGGGGAATGGTACATCCAATCAGATGTGGGGCAAGATCCACAAAACAATTAAGCAGTTTATAATCTCTTAATTTACAGGAGACACAGCATAGGCTCCTGTAAAATGGTACCTCAGAGCAGCGGTGACTAACTTGTTGTCCTTTCTAAGATAGTTTGAGCTTGGGAGGGTAAATAGTCACCATCTGTTACGCAATATTTTGAAGATGTTAATACCCTTTCTACTTTTGAATGCACTTTCTAGAAACATCAACCATGTCTGGAGACATATTCAGACATTTGGATCTGTATGTGTAATTGATGACAGATGTATTGATATATTGCGAAGATGAGCTGACAGTGTTGTCTTTGTTCAGTTGCTTTCCTCTCATTCCCTTCTCTTTTTTCTGTTGTTCTTTCTTTAAAAAAAATATTTTAAAAAAACATTAAAAATATGTTGAACAATGACCCCTTCCCCAGAGACTTACCATTTAACCAATTTAAATGAACCCATTTAACTGTGGGACGTGATTCTCAAGTCAGCAGATTTATGTCGTGAGTACGATGGAAGAATATTGTCTTGATTCTTCTCATGCTTTACCTTGATGATGAACCTTATTAGAGAACTCAGCTTTGGTTTATGAACTTTCTGCAAAAATGGCCTTAGCTCATTGCTTGCGATGTCTATCCATAACTACAGGCAGGCTGACAAAACTATTAGACATCATATATATGGACAGATTTACTGTCATCCTTCCGAGGGGCAGTGATTACAGAGATCATTCTCTGGCTTTTCAGAAATGGCAGCCTTACAGAATTATTGGAATCAGAATTTGGATTTAGAATAATTAGATCTGTTGGTCCTGATTTGAATGACATGATACATTTCAGTTACTGTGTTGGGATTTTCTTTTCTTTTCTTTCTGTTCTGTTTCATTTCTTGTAAACATTTGATTCAAGCCAAATTAAAAAGTTAAAAATCTATAGTGTAGGAAGAGAAGTGCGTTTGACGGGTGCCAGAAATATGTCACCATACTTTGTAATTATTCAAAAATCTGTATGATATATTTACTCTTCATACAATTTTGTTACACAAACAGTGCAATCCTAAATATGGCTACTCAGAAGTAAGCCCCACTGAGTTAAGTATTATCTAGGATTTGTCTTCTTTTTCAGTTTGGAATTAAAAGCAGTATTGAGTTGCTGTAGATAAGCGACATTAAGACAAGTGATATGCATAATTTCTGAAATAATTTATACCTTTAATTTAGCTCAAGGACTAGACCCCTGGTTCTTTCTTTTATGTTAAACTCTTCATTCTGGAAGTTGTGCAGGAGCTACCTGAATTCAAACTGTACTCATAGCCACAGAAACAATCTAAACATACAAGCGCCAGTGTGGCGTAGTGGTTGGTGCTGTGGCAGACTAAGCAGAATAATAGAATCATAGAATTGTAGAGTTCAAAGGGACCCTGAGGATCATCTAGTCCAACCCCTTGCAATGCAGGAATACGCAGTTGTCCCATACGGGGATTGAACCTGCAACCTTGGTATTATCAGCACCATGCTTTAACCAAGTGAGCTAGAGAGCCAAGTTCAAATTTCACAATCACAAAGCTTACTGGCTGAACTTGGGCAAGCTGCCACTTCTCTGCCTTCCAGCCTACCTCACAAGGCTATTGTGAAGATAATGGGGGGTGGGGGGTGGCGATCAGACAGGGTCCCCGGACATTTGACAGTCTATTGATCCCTGTGCCACCACTGTGATTGTTTCCCCGCTGCCACCAACCCGTTTCTCTCGGGTACACACAGAGTCCAGACAGTTGTTAACATTAAATCAAATAAGCAAGTTTATTTTATAAGCCTTAACAAGTTTATGGTTTCAGATCATTTTTCTTGTCAGTTTCTTAATCTTAGTTTCTTTACCAGCCTATACCTTCCTAATAACTTCTAAATGATTATCCCAGCTATCTATCTGACTCCTCCTAACAGTTTCCCTCACTCTCACACATCAAAACTAAACCAACCCACAGACTTGTCCTCCCTCTTCCTTCTCCAACTCCCAACTGACTTCCCAACAACTCCAACTCTAACTCCTCCCCTTGGGTTCCCACTGGCCAATCACTTCACACTCATTTAACCCTTTCCTTATGACCTACCTAGGAGGGCAAACGCCACGGGGGGGGGGGCTGGATATACACAATGCTCTGGGCTCTTTGAATGTAGGACAGAACACGTAACTAAATAGCAGCTAAAAATGTGTGGGCGATAGACATTCTTTTGGTGTGTGGCCTTATGCTCAAGAGGGTGTTTTTCTAAGATCGTACATTCATATTGTTCCGGTTCTGTTCCTGCCTCCCTAAACTGAGCACTAATGACGTTGGTGTTATTACACTTACCTTTAAATTATGCACACAGCCTTTCAAAAATCGCCACAGAGGAATCTGAATATTTCATACAGGCTCTAAATGTTTCATGGCTGCTCACAGTGTCAAATTAATAAGGAGGCTTGGCAAACTCGTTTGCCTTATGTGTGCAACGCACCAAAGCCAAGGCGACGGCCATTTCTCACATTTCACCAGTCATTCCACCTTGGCTCCATCTCATAGGAGGAGAGCTGAAGGACTGAGTCATCAGCTTGTTCTCACTATCCTCCACCAATCAGGAAACTTTATTTCCTAGGACAGAGAAGGGGAATCTGTGGCCCTCCAGCGGGTATTGGACTGCGCCAAACATTAGCTGCTGGCAACATGGCTGTGCTAGCTGGGGCTGATGGGAGCATCCGACATATAAAGCTTGGGAGTCTTCATAAACAATAATCAGAATTGATAATAACAACATTCATTATTATTCTTAATCATCCTAATAGAGAATAACTATGCATTACAGTGGTACCTCGGGTTACATACGCTTCAGGTTACACACTCCGCTAACCCAGAAATAGTGCTTCAGGTTAAGAACTTTGCTTCAGGATAAGAACAGAAATTGTGCTCTAGCGGCACAGCGGCAGCAGGAGGCCCCATTAGCTAAAGTGGTGCTTCAGGTTAAGAACAGTTTCAGGTTAAGAACGGACCTCCAGAACGAATTAAGTACTTAACCCGAGGTACCACTGTATTCCTTTTAGTCCTCCTCCGTAATTTTGCACAAGGGCCTTTAACACAGATGAACATTCGTTGGCATGAATATATTCCTAGCTAGCAAGGTCACTTGTTTTTCTGACTGGCACTGCAGTGTCACAGCAGGCTAACTTGAAAAGAGATAACCCCTTGTGGAATATTTTAAAATAGTTCCAAGCTGTTAAGGAGGAGGAGAGATGGGCTCATTGAAGGGTCGTTTTTATTGGCATGAACCTTCCCAGCAAAATTGTAAAGAACTCCTTGGAGCTTTTTTAACGACTTCGCATATCTCTAAGAATTTAGCTCTTGCCAGGAAGAATTATGACAGGTGAAGATTCAGAGAGGTGACCCTTATTAACCTTTCGCATGAGGTTCTTGGCTTGGTCGAAGCACCTGATGAGCACTTATTCGTTTTACCGGCAAGGAGGGAGAAGCAAATCTGAATAATAGCACATCTCGGTTGCTCCACATCACAATCCTCCCACTCGTCATCTGTTTTGTCTGGTGAGATTCTTGGACTGCCAGGACTCATATTTCACATAAACCCAAGCAGGGGTCCAAGGCAGAAACAGTGCCACTAGTATGGCCATGAATACAAACCTTTTGATCGAGTATAAAGAGGCTCCAATTAACTGGACAACAGATCTGAAAACTTGAAACGGATATTTTACTACAAGTACAATCGTACCTTGGAAGTGGAACAGAATCTGTCCTGGAAGTCCATTCAACTTCCAAAGCATTCAGAAACCAAAGCACGGCTTCTAATTGGCTGCAGAAAGCTCCTGCAGCCAACGGAAGCCCTGGAAGCCCCATTGGACGTTTTACTTCCAAAAATAGTTTGCAAACCGGAGCACTCACTTCAGGGTTTGCAGTGTTTGGGAGCCAAAACATTCGAGAATTAACCTGTTCGACTTCCAAGGTACTTCCAACTGTACAGTGGTACCTCGGGTTACATACGCTTCAGGTTACATATGCTTCAGGTTACAGACTCCACTAACCCAGAAATATTACCTCAGGTTAAGAACTTTGCTTCAGGATGAGAACAGAAATTGTGCTCCGGCAGCGCAGCAGCAACAGGAGGCCCCATTAGCTAAAGTGGTGCTTCAGGTTAAGAACAGTTTCAGGTTAAGAACGGACCTCTGGAACGAATTAAGTACTTAACCTGAGGTACCACTGTACTTACAAAAACAGAGACAACGTGGCTGGAGCAACAGGTGCAACTCTTACCCTTTGTATGGTAGACTACGTCCCAGCCATGCAAAAGCCAGAGATTTCTACACACACAACCCATTCTGGCAAGCAAGAGACATTGCCCTTCTACAAGTCTGCATTTCAACCTGGCAAAGTAATTTGAGGAGGGCAGGAAGCAGGATCAGTGAGGTGTGTGGCTTAGGAAGGTTCTCAAGGCTGGACAGAGATCCTGGGAATACCTGGCCTCTGGGGTTAAGGTTCCTGTCATGGACAGACTGGTTGGACACAGAGGAACAGTGGGAGGAACCAGCTAGGGAACCCCCAAGGGAAGAAGGCTCAGAGCCCAGGGAGGGTTGGTGGGACAATGATGAGTGGCCAGAGAGAGATGATTGGGAAGAGGAGGTGTTGGATGTTGAAGAGGTAACAGGGCTTAGTGAGCTGGGAGAGTCTGTGGCAGAGAGCAGTCCAGAATAAGAAGCTGAAGCAGGAGCATGGGAGGAGGGAGGCCCAGAAACAGAGATGAGTCAGGCTGGTGAAGAGTCATGGGTGTCTCCCTCTCCTGCTGCAATACTTGTCTCCCAGAACCAGAGGAGGCACGAAAAGGGCAAGGGAGAGGTTGGATGCATGCAGGCATAGTCTGCGGGTGCTTGGGAAAAGCCTTGGAGAGGAAGGGTATTAGACCCCTGTGGGGAGGCGGGGACTTTCAGTCTTATCAACTGATTTTCATAGAATAAGACAACCAGGAACGAGCTGCTCTGCTCATTAGGCCTGACACTCAACCAAGTCTGTAGAGATGGTGTTTTTGCTAATAAAGACAACTCTGACTTCAAACTGTGTGATTACTGACTCCTGTGGCAGTTCCCTATTCCTGTTGTAAGACCAAAATTAATATTGATTTTGATATCACATTTGTAAATAATCTGTTAGACCCATTGTGAGGAACCTTTTGCCTGCCAGATGCTGCAGAATTACAACTCTCATCTTCCCTGGCTACTGACCATGCTTGCTAGGGCTGATGGGAGTTGTAGTTCAGCATCACCTGGAGGGCCAACACTCCCCCACACCTGTGTTGGATTTCAGCCTATCCAAATCAGCTGCTGGAGATGGAAGATTTTCTGTTGTTGTGAACCCACAGGATGGTGCCTGTATTTCCTGAGGTGGGTGGAAAAGCCCACTGTTAAGTTGTGGGTGAACATATCAGACGACACAGCGATTCTACAAAGAGCTCTTGTTTATTCAGAGGCCAGGACAGAACTGAACTGAAGGGTTCAGCCAGCCTGCTTATATAGAGCTCCACTAGAATGCAACAGTAACCATTTTCTGTAACTAGCCAATCATTGAACGTCACTTTCAATCCCTTATTTGCATATGTGGACCTGAGGTATCTACAGTATCCCCCTGCTGGCCCAGGGTGAGAACTTCAGTACATAACACCCACAATCTAGGCGAGTTTCTTAACAGTGACCACAATTTAGTAATAAGAGAAGGATATTCTTCGTGTTGCCTCATTGCTTCCCATGTTGCATACTGGCCATATTTTCCTGTTTAAGTATGGAATGGTGAAGGTTTTGACTGACCATTTTGTCAGACGGAGCAGTAATGAGAATTCAGGCTCCAGTAAGATGCGATCAAGAACAAAGT
Source organism: Podarcis muralis (assembly GCF_964188315.1). NCBI lineage: Eukaryota > Metazoa > Chordata > Lepidosauria > Squamata > Lacertidae > Podarcis > Podarcis muralis. The sequence goes on from NC_135671.1 coordinate 12,158,894, forward strand.
GCTATGCCATTTTAAAAACCTTTTACAAAATCAAGGAAAACCTTGCTGCTCCACACTGAGATCTTAATAGCTGGTTAGACCATTCAGACAATCAATCTCTTTCCTTCCTTCCTTCCTTTAATGGAAGTTACATCTTACAATGGCGCAAGGGGGGGGGGGGTTTGAAGTCTCAAGCTTAATTCCCAAGAGGAATGAGGGTGATACCGTTGATGCACTTGGCCAGATATGCTCTGTACAAATGAATATTGCTCTAAAATATCAGTAAACACAACAATCCAATTTACCCATTGTTCCCATAAATAAAAGGTATCTTGGCAAGAACACCAAAAATGAAAAAAGAAAAGAAAAGATAGCAGTCATCTAATGAGAAACAATGTCTTTGCAAGAGTAAAAACAAAACAATTGTGTAGCTGACCACTTACTGGGGAAATTGAGAATGACAAAGGGAAGTGTTTGCACCTTCAGGAATATGGCGAGTGTCTCCTCTCAAAGACTGGAAAGGTATATGAAAGATCTCTCACCAAGAAGAGACTTAAGGAGTAGACCACCCCTGATCCCAATTTCCCTTCTCTTCTCTTTTGATTGCTTATAGCTACTCCCACAAGGAAGCTACTGACATTCACCCCCCACAAAGGAAATGTTTCTCTTGAAACTTCATCCCATTTTAGAGAATGCAAAACAACCATCCTGAGCCTTCCTTGTCTGATCCCAAAACGTGGAGTAGCAAGACCAGTCCCTGCAGTGTCTCCCAAGGCTGTGCAGCCTGGTGTAGCCTTCTGTGGCAGCGTGCTTGGCCCCTCAACGTAGAGGGCGCCGGACCCTGATCAAACAAATATTGAGAGGTCCGAAGACAGCTCGCCCCCCAAGAGTTGGTGCATCTGTCAAGACTTTGTTAGCCATTGATTGCAAACTCTCCTATGTCAAGCACGCTGATAAACCATGGTTTTCCACACACACACACAAGCCGGATTCTCTCTTGAAAGCAGCTACCACCTACAAGACACAGAAAACAGATGCTATGAGAATGAGACAACTGTCCAAAGACGTCACAGCGAAGCAAAACATGCCTCTTCCTCGAAGGAGCAGTTGCTTCAAGCTTTGATTGTTAGACTGCCTAAAAAGCAGCTGTCTCGAATGTCTCTGTTTCAACGCTTTCAAAGACTTCAAGCTTAAACTTCGGTTGCTGATCAAAAAAACAGAAGGCAAAGACTATATGGTGCTATCCAAACTAGTGCTAAGGTTATCATCCCTCTGGCAACAACCCAGTGGGATGCTGAAATGTTTCTGCATCAACATCACTGCACCACATAGAGAAAGACTCTGTGTGACCATGGTTGGTATCCAGAGAGCAAAATAAGCATGTAAAAAGTTCTGTGGTAACTCTGGGAAAATGTTGAAGAATGTGCCACTGTTGGAATTTAAGAAAAGGAGAAAAAGGGACAGAAACAGTAAGGGCCTGAAGTAAATCAACAGGCCAAGGAAACAGGAAGGCCAAATTGACCATAGAAGATGCTTGTCCACCTTGAGGTACTACTGGGAATGGCCTGATCGCAAGCTGGCATAGTTACATATGAGTTGTCCCATGTATTTGGCCTGGATACTGGATCAGGACATCTGTCCACAACACGAGTTATTCTTTATAACAAGCTATCCACACCTGAGGTAGCCAGTGACTTTTTTTTTTAATAACACACTTACCAAAACACATTAGTAGGCAGTCTCAGGGCAGTTGGTCTTTCAGAGAACCCAACTCTCTATACTTGTGAAGGGATTTGTTGAGGACCCCATCATAATCAGAAGACATTTCCTCTTTAAATAAAAAAAGGATAAACAATCTCAGGACTGTGAGGCACAGTCAAGTCAGAGTTCTGTTTAGATCAATGTTTTCTAACTTCTCATACCCGAGGGTACATACTTTTTTTCTGAAGCAAAACCACTTCACTCTCAAATACTGTACAGGAGAGCCTTACTTTCAAGTGTGTAAGAATAAGAACGATCCATTCTCAGAGGATTTGTATTTGTTGCTGTGCGAGTCATTGCTCCGGGTGGAATCACGCTATCATAGAGCTGGAAGGGAACTCAAATTTCATCTAGTCCAGTCCCTGCTGATGCAAGACAGCCACACCATCTTGAGCGAGGTCTTTGTAATAAAATAATGGTTTTTGTGGCATTTCCTGGTCTTGGAGTGCTTCAGGAAGCTGTCTGGATCTGTGCTTGGGGCCAATGGAGGCCCTCTGGCCTCTGTTCTGAACCTGGCACAGAGGAAGCGATTATTGCTATTCCTGCATTGCAAGGGTTTGGACTAGATGACCCTTGGGGACCCTTCCAACTGTACAATTCTATGATTCTATGGTTCCTAGAGAGTCTCTGATAGGTCGCCATTCAGCCAGCAGCAAAATGCACAGCCTTCTCTGAGGAGGGATGGACCTGCCAATTTATCTGCATCTAGAGTGACAGATGGGATGCGGGTGGCACTGTGGGTTAAACCACAGAGCCTAGGGCTTGCCGATCAGAAGGTCGGCGGTTCGAATTCCCACGACGGGGTGAGCTCCTGTTGTTTGGTCCCTGCTCCTGCCAACTTAGCAGTTCGAAAGCACGTCAGAGTGCAAGTAGATAAATAGGTACCGCTCCGGCGGGAAGGTAAACGGCATTTCTGTGTGCTGCTCTGGTTCGCCAGAAGCAGCTTAGTCATGCTGGCCACATGACCCGGAAGCTGTACGCCGGCTCCCTCGGCCAATAAAGCGAGAAGAGTGCTGCAACCCCAGAGTTGTCCACAACTGGACCTAATGGTCAGGGGTCCCTTTACCTTTACCTTAGAGCGACAGGCAAAATACCCGCCACCCCAAAAAAACAAGATCAGAGCATCCAGTCATGCTCAGTAGTAGTTCACATCTTGTGTATTCAGAAGTTCACTCCCTGGCGTCTCCACTTAAAATGGGTCAGAGAGCAGGAAAGACGCTCTTCCTGGGACTCTAGAGAGCTTCTGCCAGTCAGAACAAGCAATGCTGGGCTAGATTAACATACAGTCTGACTGAATCTATGACAGAGTCTTAAGTCCCAAGGACACAACGAGTACGCTTCTCCACAGCTTCTGTCTTTGTGCTCGCAAAAGCCTTGTGTCCTTTTGTTAAATCATTTCTCAGCGCCACAGCGTGTCCTGGCATGCTGGAAATTGCTGGTTTTAGGTGGAACAGTCAGAGTACGATAACTTGTTATAAAAATGTTCCTTTGGTTTTACATTCTGGATTCTATTTCATCTGTATGCTCACTGTTCTGGCATATAATTGTTCTCAGTGCTGCTGTTCTTTGGTTGGTTATTTCTAGTCACAAGACACACACACACACCCAATTTGGGACTGAGAGCATGTCTTCCCACAGCAGTTACAGTCACGGCATGCCCAGACTCTCACTGACACTGTCACAATCTGGCAAATTCAGGTTGCACAATCATGGTTGATTAGGATGTCTAGCGCAACAAATCCATTTCCTCTGAAAGGCTAGACTTTTTGCAGTAAGGAAAATGCCCTGGAAAGTGTGAGATAACACTTGCTTCGAAGCAATGTCATCTAGCCTCTCTGCAAACAAATATAAACAAATGCTCATTAAATAGCCAACATTGTCTAATCTCCATGCAAACAAATCGGGATGAATGCTAAATAGGTTGTGTGGAAGTCTCAAACAGCAAAGCCCACTTTTGAAATTCAAAGGGTTACGTAGCTTTTCCCCTTTCATGACAAAGTTTGGGGGTGTGGGGTGTGGAAAGAAGGGTAATAAATAATCATTGCCAAGCTTCTTGTTAATTAGCGTGAAGCTCCCCCCCCCCCCCAATTTCCCCACCAGCTGGTCAAAACAGCATAGCGAGCATCCGTCTGGATGCCAGAGCAATGGAGCTCTTCATACTTAATCAGCCCAAAGGTTTTACGCATCAAATCGTTTATCAAAATCCCTAACTGTGAGTGCACCGTAACACCAGCATGGATGTCAGCTATCTCTGGGGGGAACCAATTTGCCACAAGTAAAAAACCGTAATCTGTGCAACGAGCAAGAAGCAGAAAAAGATCAACAGATGTCAGCTGCCGCCTCCACAGAGCACACAAAATGGCAGGTCACTCTGCCAGAAAGGGCCAAACAAATTCGATTCCAGCCTCCGCCCCTTTGTCGCGTGACTATGCTGTTTTATTGGCCTTCTGAATAATTTTGCTTTTCGGTCAGCCTGAGTTGAACTACACCAGCCTGTCTTAAATGTAGTCACAAATTGCGCGCGCGCACACGCACACACACAGGACTGGGATTTTCTTGGTTTCTTGGATACAGCTGAAACTGCTAGCTACCACCCACCACTCAAGTGTCTCAGTTGCCTGAGAAACACAACGTGGGCATGAGTTCCATGACTGAAATTCAGTTCTCATTCCTTCTTAGGCAGTTTTCTATCGGAGCTGGGTTTTAGCCCTGGCCTGAGAATGTCATGACCCTCTAGCTACATATTGCGGGGCTCAATAACCCTCCTGGGTTTGCTGCTTTTTCTGGGGAGGTGTTTGCTGCTTTTCAAACACATGTCGGGGCTCAGCACATGGCAGAGTGACTTTTGAGCCTTGGATGTCACCTGTGATAGTAGATGAGAACGGTGTGTGTGTGTGTGTGTGTGTGTGTGTGTGTGTGACTAAGGACTGATACCCTCCACACTTCCTTCTACTCCACACATATAAGGTAAAGGTAAAGGGACCCCTGACCATTAGGTCCAGTCGTGGACAACTCTGGGGTTGTGGCGCTCATCTCGCTTTATAGGCCGAAGGAGCCAGCGTACAGCCTCCGGGTCATGTGGCTAGCATGACTAAGCCGCTTCTGGAGAACCAGAGCAACGCACAGAAATGCCGTTTACCTTCCCGCTGGAGTGGTACCTATTTATCTACATGCACTTTGATGTGCTTTCCAACTGCTAGGTTGGCAGGAGCTGGGACAGAGCAACGGGAGCTCACCCCATTGTGGGGATTCAAACCGCTGACCTTCTGATCAGCAAGTCCTAGGCTCTGTGGTTCAACCCAAAGCGCCACCCGTGTCCCATACTCCACACATATACCTGTAGACAAATCCCCTCTCCCAGCCCACACACATATACAAGCACATGCACTAATAACCTCTTCTGCCTTGCTTTTGCTGTGCTAGCAGCACCGAAGTAACCTCCCTGAATGCAGGCCTGGGCAGTGTGTCTGGAGGTCCTGGGCTCCCCAGACAACAAGACCTCCCTCTCAACCTCGTTGATGTGCTCCAAAGGAAAGCAGAGCAATACCTCTGGCACCTTGGCCGCAGAAGTTACCAGAAGGCGGTGTACAAGGTGCCAGCCACCCATCCTTAGGGACTCCATTCTGGATTTGGGTATGGTGTACGTGGTGTTAGGGGCAGAGTAGTAAAAGTCAAGGTCAAGAAACCCTGGGCAGTTAAGTCCAGTTAAATTTTACTATGGGGCTCATCTCTGCTTTCAGGCCGAAGGAGCCAGCATGTCTCCCTTGGTTTGTACCTCTGGTGGTGGACACAATGTGCTCCTTCTGGAGTAGTTTGTCCACCTTGGGTCCCCACCCTGCACTCAGCTCTCACCTATGGCTCCTAGATCCCAGGAATGGCTTTGACTGGGTGGTTAAACCAGGTGAGAGTAGCCGGTGTGTCTCAGACTTGGACATAGCCAGGATTTTCATTAGTGGAGGCAGGACTGTTGTTAGGGGGGAGCAGAACTGAGGTGATTGGTCAGTTAGTTAAATATTTGTATTGTTCTACTTGATCCAGGGGGCAGCTCCCCCCCCCAACCTCCCAGCTATGCCCACAGTCTCAGACCGTCGGTCAGTTAGGGATTTCCCCTGCAGGCGAAGACAGGCTCTGGCAGAATGAGCAGCTGAGACCAATAAAGGTAAAGGTAAAGGTACCCCTGCCCGTACAGGCCAGTCTTGACAGACTCTAGGGTTGTGTGCTCATCTCACTCAAGAGGCCGGGGGCCAGCGCTGTCCGGAGACACTTCCGGGTCACGTGGCTAGCGTGACAAAGCTGCATCTGGCGAGCCAGCGCAGCACACGGAAATGCTGTTTACCTTCCGGCCAGTAAGCGGTCCCTATTTATCTACTTGCACCCGGGGGTGCTTTCGAACTGCTAGGTTGGCAGGCGCTGGGACCGAGCAACGGGAGCGCACCCCGCCGCGGGGATTCGAACCGCCAACCTTTCGATCAGCAAGCCCTAGGCGCTGAGGCTTTTACCCACAGCGCCACCCGCGTCCCTGCTGAGACCAATAGTGGACTCCAAATGTCAAGAAGGCAGTTTCTGAACATGCTGTAGAGGGAAGTGAGGGGCAAATGGGGCTCATCAACTTGGGTAGGTAGCCTGTTATGTATTCAGTGGTCTGTGTTTGCCTGAGCTTGAGTTTAAACTAAGGATTATGAGCCCCTGTGTTCTGATTCGATGCATGATATCCAATCACAGAACATTTCAGCATTTGGGCCTCTGCCATTGGCCCTTAAACTCTGAGCTATGATTCGCAGCTTGGTAGTTTAGATAGCCAATCACGTTGGGAGTGGGAGTGGCCCAGGCCTTCAGAAATGTATGTAAGCAGTTGCTTTGCCCCTGTTGTTCAGTTCTGTTAATTCAATCAAGGTTCTTGCTGTTATCACTGTGTCTTGATCATGGGAACCCACCTACACTTCATAGCCCATCTAGGAGAAGGAAAATTCTCATCCTAAACCTCCACTGCCTTGTGGCTTTGGGAGTAAACCCTGAGGAAAAATCTGCCTTCTGGAACAAGAAACAAATAATAATTTTACTTGTATGCTGCCTTTCCATGCTCAATGTGGCTTACAGCATCTACTTGGAATGCTGTTCTTGAGTTGCATGTGTTTCTCAGTCATGAACAAAGAGATCCCCTCTCAAAGAAAGCCAAAGTACTGAACTAGCTTGAGAAGCACATGAGTGCAAAAGGATCTTGCGTGATGGGGCCTGTTTGAGCACGGCATGCTTAGAATTACAAACTCCTAAGGGGTGGGGGGGAAAGCTAGGTGAGATGGGTGGCAGCTGAGAGACTTGATGTTCTTAGAGGAGGTTGAGACCCCCAGCTATCTCAGCAGGAGGGTCTGATACAGTCCCTTGGCTGCCTGAGAGAAATTTGGCTTCAGAGGCGAGATGGAAAGCAAGTACATTCTGATATTTATACACAGCATGTAACTCCCCGGTAGCTTGGCAGGAATATTCCACCCTGCATATGCAGACTGACAATTCTTGATTCCCGATGCTTAAGAAATACTGTTGAAATAAAAGGCACCGGCGCTAACAAAGAGTCGTTGTGGCTCAGCTTGGTGTTCAGGCTGCAGACATCGCTTCCTTTTATAATGCATTGTTGCACAAAAGGTGGAAAGAACATTCGTTTTGAACGGCAAGACAGCACACGTCCTCTGATGCTACCCTCACTTCAACACTCCCCATCGGTGGAAGGAAGTTTCTCTGCTCCAGTAGTATATAGAGCAGGGGTGAGGAGCCTTCTTCAGTCTGAAAGCCACATGCCAGAGGTTGGTATAGCCAGTGCCGGATTTACGTATAAGCCAAACAAGCTTTAGCTTAGGGCCTCACTCTCTAAAAAATTTAAAGGGGGGGAAACTGGATGTACATTTCCAAAATATAAAAATAAAAAACAAATAAAATAAAACCTACCAAAGAGGAATGGCAAATCAAGTTGATGGACTATGCTGAAATGGCAAAGTTGACTGGAAAGCCTCAGGAACCAAGAGGACAAAAACTTTTTTTTTTTAATTGGGAAAATTTATAATCCAATTAGGAGACCACTGCAAACAGGTGAAAAAACTAGCAGGATTTTAACCACACTTGTAATGTAACAAATGCAACGGACAATATGGACTGTTATAAAATATGGATTATGGAATAATATGCAGTTTTAAATGTTAACATTAGGATCCATGGAGGGGATGGGGGGAAGCATCGAGATTCTGAGTAATCTCTATATATGGATATGTAAAAAGGTAAAGGGACCCCTGAGGGTCGAGTAGTGACCAACTCTGGGGTTGCGGCGCTCACCTCGCTTTATTGGCCGAGGGAGCCGGCGTACAGCTTCCGGGTCATGTGGCCAGCAGGACTAAGCCGCTTCTAGCGAACCAGATCAGCTCACGGAAACGCCGTTTACCTTCCCACCGGAGCAGTACCTATTTATCTACTTGCACTCTGACATTCTTTCAAACTCCTGGGTTGGCAGGAGCTGGGACCAAGCAATGGGAGCTCACCCTGTTGCGGGGATTCGAACCGCCAACCTTCTGATCGGCAAGTCCTAGGTTCAGTGGTTTAACCCACAGCGCCACCCGCCTCCCCTATATGGATATGTATTAGGACTGTTATAAACTTATATTTGTAAAATCAAACAAAAATGACTTCAAAAAGCAACAACACATGCAACTCACCACCTGATGCCGTAAGTGTCCAGTTAGGAACAGCCTTGTGTTTGGGTCCTTGCTTTGGTGCAACGAGGGCTTTTTTTCCAGCCAGAACTCACTGGATTTCAGTTCCAGCACTTCTCAGGTGGGTATCATTACCATTATAGGAGAACAAGGGAGGGATTCATGGTGTGTTCCGGCACCTCTTTTTCCAGAAAAATAGCACTGGGTGCAACTATAATGATCACTTACTGAAGAGAAACCATGAGTTACAATTCCTTCTCCCACTGCATGCTCAGAGCATTTTTATTAATGTGTTAAAATGTTTGTTTTTTTCTAAGTTCATGAAGGCATGAGGGGGAGTTTGTACTTTTCACATTTTAATGCAAACCTACCTTGCTTGCAACAATGCACAAAAGAAAATGCAGCTGTCCATTGAAATTCCCACTTTTTAAATTTTGTGATGCAGTTCTCCAGGCGTAAAAAAAAATGTGTAAAAAATTGTATATTTGGGGAAGTGTGTAAAAAACCTGTATAGATTGGTGAAAATAGCATAAGGCATTGTATTGGGGGAAACGCAAAGAAAATATGCATACTGGGATGATTTTCATGATGACTGCAAACTGATAAGGAAATGTGGCAAAATGTACAGTGGTACCTCAGGTTACATATGCTTCAGGTTACGACACTTCAGGTTACAGACTCCGCTGACCCAGAAATATTACCTCGGGTTAAGAACTTTGCTTCAGGATGAGAACAGAAATTGTGCAGTGGCAGCGGGAGGCCCCATTAGCTAAAGTGGTGCTTCAGGTTAAGAACAGTTTCAGGTTAAGAACGGACCTCCAGAATGAATTAAGTTCTTAACCCGAGGTACCACTGTATGTGGTACATACAGTGACAAATGTGGTACAAACATGACAAACTATGAGAAACCAAAGCCAACAGATTTGCTCACCTCTTGGGGCACTTTCCATCACCTTAAAACTGAAATTGACCAGACCAGAAAGGCCGCTAGTTATTTGGTCCAGTTAATTTTCAGTTGTATTCTGGGAAGTGGGAGATTAGCATTAGGAAAACAGAGCCAATTGGCCTCCCCCGCTTCTCAGTGACTCTTCTCACACTCTTCTCAATTGCAATTGCACAGCCGCAAGGCTACTGATGATCATTCCAACTTGGTGTCGCAGAGAAGGGGCGGGGGGGGGGGGGAATCATTTGCATCACTCCAGATACACAAGAATTTGCCCGGGGCCTGAGATTACCTTATCCTTCCTTTTGGTTGCTCTTCAGTAGCCTCCCACTCCCCGCCCCCTTTTTAAAATCAGAAGTACAGTTTGGCTTTTTGCCTGGCCTTAAGCATTCAAGCAAACATTCCTCCATTCGCATTGGAGAGTACTTGTTCCTGGCATCTGGCAGGATGAGTCTCGTTTTCACAGATACAGCAAGACAAGGCTGGTGCTCCTTCTGGCACCAGAGAGCAAAAGGGTACCATGCCAACTTTCTACCCTGCCACATCTTTGGTGCCTTTAACAACTGCATGAAAGTCAGGCAGCTGGTAAGATTTCAGGCCTGCTGGACGTGACGTGCCAACCCTACTCATCTCTTCTTTGGCATTACAAATAAGTCAATTGTGCTGGTGGCAGTACTATTTAATTTAATGATTCATTATTATTTTTTAAGCGTATATTCCACCATGCTCAAGACAGCACACATGGCTCTTCCTCTCTCCATTTTATCCTCACAACCCTTTGAGGTGGTTTAGACTTTTATGTACATAGCAATAGCAGCTAGGATTTTATATGCGCAGAAATGGAAGGAAGAAGGAATTCCAACCAAAGAAGAATAGATAAGTAAGGTAGTGCACAAGGCAGAACTGGCAACATTAACAACAAAATGATGAGTGCTTTATGGAAGAATGGAAGCCTATTTCGGACTATTTAAAGAAATATTATAGTACGGTGGTACCTCGGGTTACATACGCTTCAGGTTACAGACTCCGCTAACCCAGAAATAGTGCTTCAGGTTAAGAACTTTGCTTCAGGATGAGAACAGAAATCGTGCTCCGGCGGCGCAGCAGCAGCAGGACGCCCCATTAGCTAAAGTGGTGCTTCAGGTTAAGAACAGTTTCAGGTTAAGTACGGACCTCCGGAACGAATTAAGTACTTAACCCGAGGTACCACTGTATGATGAGCCAGTGGCGAAGCTGCATGCTCTGTCACCGGGGGCGGAAAGAAGGCGGAGGTGTGGCTGGCATGCATCCTGGGAGCGTGGCACGTCGCCCGTGGGGGTGTGACATGCCACCTGCTGGGTGTGGCATGCGTTCTGGGGGTGTGACATGCTGCCCGCAGGGGCATGGTGCCCAGCACAGGGGGGTGCATGGCGCGTGTCAGGGGGTGGCCCCGATGGTGCAGGGGGTGGTGTGCTCCCCCCGTGTCCCCCCTCCCGTTCCTCCATCAGTGTGATGAGCTCGCAAGGAGGATTAGAGCTTTGAGCAACAGAAGTAATTAGATTATAATATTGTGGTTATGATTTGATAGAAGATAGGGTGCAGCAGAAGGGGAGAAACAAGAACTCCATGGAAAACAGGATGGAGAGTCTACAAAAATAAAAGACGGAATTGTGTTTTGACTGTATATGCTAAAAATGTTGATGATATAATTGGGGGGTGGAAAGAGGTAACAAGCTGAGAGACTGTGGGTTTATTCAGACTTGGCTTTCATATCACTCTTTCCAGGCAGAGGTTTGCAAGCTAACACTCTGTGTCTGAGCATTTAAAATATTTTTTGCCCTGGGCATTCCCCATGGAAACCCGCTCTTTAAAGCTGAACTGGAGCAAACATCAATTCAGGTATACTGTGGGTTGATGTTTGTTCCGATTGCACTTTAAAGAGATTTTAGCAGGGGAAACTCCGGAACAACAACAAAAAATTGGCGTTCAGACACAGCGCCTTAAATCACAAACTGTGCCTATGAGCTTAATGGCTGGAGATTCTTTTCACCCTGAGTCCTTCTGGACCAACATGAACATGCGACAAAGCTTGCAAATGTGTTTTGGGTTTGCTGCGGTTCACTGTTGACATATACACGAGCAACAGTTTGCGGAAATGGGGGAAGAGCCCTGGAAAAAAATTCACTGAGGGAAGATGCCCGGAAAAGGGGTGGGTGTCGTATTTATTTACTCGTACAGAAATGTAGCCTACTACCCATCACAGCTATTTCAGTGTGTCACAAAGGGCTGGTTCACACATGCATGTTCATCCCTCGATCTCTCTTCTCTACACTTGATGACTGACAACTAAATGTATGCCATTGGAAAACACTGGGTTTAAAGGTAAAGGTACCCCTGCCCGTACGGGCCAGTCATGACCGATTCTAGGGTTGCACGCTCATCTCGCTCAAGAGGCCGGGAGCCGGCGCCGTCCGAAGACACTTCCGGGTCATGTGGCTAGCGTGACGAAGCTGCAACTGGCGAGCCAGCACCAGTGCCGCACACGGAAACGCCGTTTACCTTCCCGCTATAAAGCGGTACCTATTTATCTACTTGCACTTAGGGGTGCTTTCGAACTGCTAGGTGGGCAGGAGCTGGGACTGAATGACGAGAGCTCACCCCGCCGCGGGGATTTGAACCGCCGACCTTACGATCAGCAAGTCCTAGGCACTGAGGTTTTACCCACAGCACCACCTGCGTCCCTAAAGGTAAAGGTAAAGGTACTCCTTTAGGATGAGGTTATATGGAAGCATGGTTTGTGATGTTTGATCTCCAAAGCTGCATTCCAACAGGCGAGTTGTCACCCAAGTCCTCTTCACGTTATTCACATTTAGCTGCATCCCTGAAGTTATGTGACTCCTACCATTACAAGGTTTGTTAGAACTCCCAAAATAGGTATCCAGCTGTAGAGAAAGCTCCCCTGTGTAAGTTATGGTGGGAGTAGGAATAGCTGCATGGCTTGGGGAGGGCAGAGCTAAATGCCCTGCCCCCAATGTCAACATGCATACCTTGAGACGCAAGTAACAAACAAAGATGGCTTTGATGGTGCAATAATCTATGACACATGATGCATGCTGGTTGTTAGTGACTGCTGTTATTTTTGGGGATTTGGCTGGTTTTAAGTGTATTTAAATTATTGGGTCCTGCTTTAAAGATTTTGTAAAGCTGCCTTGCAAGGATTTCTTCCTTTCCTCCCCCCCCCCCCCTCGAAAGGTGGGATGTGAATTTCTTAAATGAACGAACAAAGGCTGCCCTTGGCTTGAATGCACAATATACAGCCCCAGTCAAAATAGGCACAACTGTCTTCCAGTTTGCAATCTGAAGCTACTGCTTTGTCATTCCATTCCATTCTTGCTTAATGTATTCTGAGCAATCGAGATGAGTAAAGATTAAAGGGATCAGCAGAAAATGCTTATCAGAGCTGTCAGTGGCAGGGTGGGGGAGAGAGATGATGATATAGAGATGGTGAATATCCATGACATTAACATTCATGTAATAGCGTAATATTTTGGGATAGGTTAACAGCCTGATCAAAATTGGGTAAAATCAAGAGCGTGACTCTTACTGGCTGGCTGGAATATCAGCTTAATTTTAATGACTGAATGGCAAACAGGAATCTTATTGGTAAAACTTCTCCACACCATACCTACTTCTCAAGGCAAGATGGGAAAAGCAAGAACTTCAACTTCTTCCATCAATTCCAAATCGTTAAGACAGATAAACACGATCCCAGAATATGGTTTGAAGGCCACCAGCTTAATGAAGCTAAGCAGGTCTGCATCTGGTCAGTTCCTGGAGGGCTGACTGCCTAGGAAATACGTGTATGCTATCTTGGGTTCTCTGCCGGAGGAAAGGTAGCTTGGCCATTTTAGGTAGCCCTTCTCTCTGTGTTGGGCAAGAGATGTGCTGGGAAGGGATTATGATGCTGACTGTCGAACTCCAGTGGGTATCCCTGGGGGCTAATGTCCCAGTGCCAGGAGATATAAGCCTCTTACCAGAACACTTACCAAGGACAGCAGGTTTGGAGGCGCAACACCATCCAAGCAAGTCAGGGTCCAGTGCAGAGACTTGGTTCAGGTCCAAAACGTGATCCAGAGGCAACTGCCCAAGGTCAATAAGCACAGGGGATGCAGGTAAGGTGCAAGGAGGGGATACCAGGCTTGGGAATGGGGTTCAGGGATTATATATGTTGTTTGGGAAATATATACCAATGCCTTATGAGGTAGTGTAGTCCCAGGGAGCCTTTAAAACATATTAGAACTTTGCCATGTATTTGCTTGCGATTTTTATAGATAGGTAAAGCGAAATATTTCATGAATGGTTGAACTAGTTGGGTCTTATCCAGTGATCAGTCTTTCATGTGAAATGTTTACCCTGAAAGTATCAGCCTAAAAAAAAACCAACCAGTTGTCCTTCTGCTTTTTGTTATGTAACCAGATTTGTTTTAAACAGTGATTTAAGGAAGAAAAAAACAATTGTCATAAGTGTCACCAGGTTTGTCAACAAGTGTATTTATTCCATGGAGAAAAGGCTGGATGTACAGGACAAGAATGGTCTAATGCATTAGCAGAGAAGCTGGCCAAGGCAGTCTGAGCATTGAGAGGATTAGACTATGAGGATGGTTTCATAGGCCAGTGATATGCCTTTATTCAATGGGTGAAAAATTCACGAATGAACACAATATGAATTAATAGCTTTTCCAGTGGACTACCATGCTTGATAAATGCTCAAAATCTTCCTCAGGACACTAGCAGTGTTCACTGACAGCCCACTGGGTCAAGAGCCCACAAAAACTTGGGAGTGAAAGCTGATGGAGCTGAAAAACGAAATGTTACCTTAAACTGAATATCAATTTTTTTTTAATGGAAAAAAATAAAAAAATAAACTGAATGGGGATTTGTGCCTTATTATTATTATTACACATGACTCACAATGTGGGGATGCTCTGAGAAAGTGAAAACCAATCAGATAATTATGCTGTTCTTTGGCAACGGTAACACAGGGCAAGCTTAAATAATGACCTTCCGTTCCAGCAGATGAAATACATTTGGTTTATTTCTTTTCTAGTTTTTTTTGTTTTGTTTTTACATATACATATATCATATACATAAGTGAAATCCTTCACCAGCTTGTTCACTTCCATAAACATAAAAATCCATCCAAGAGGCTTTATGTTTTCGTTGCGCCAAAGCAAGAATATTCCAACTCATTTTTTTAAAAACGTAGTTGTCATGGTCATGAACATGTACACAAGAAAGGGGCTGGGGGGGGGGGAAACTACGATATCTCACAGCTTTGTAACATCAGGCAAATTATTGTCTGCATACCATAGAAGGGAGACTCCAGCAATGGTAAAACAGACAGAAGTGTATTTATATACAGGAAAAAAACCAAAAGCAAATGTAAACGTAATCCCCAAAATATTATTTCAATGATATAAAAACAATATCCACATAAGTGAGTCCATCTACCATGTGGAAGAGGATCTCCATAAGTGCCTTCATTAAATATGAAATTGCGTTTCTAGTACCTGTAAAGAGGGAATAGAGATTTTAAAGGAAATTCTATAGTACCTGTAGAGAATATTAACAAAATGCTTTGGACCCTTTGGCTACTGGTATGAAGGAAGTAGGTTGTGCTTTGCCCCTTCTTGTTCCCATAGGGAGAAATTAACCTTCATGGGCAGAATCCTGGCACATAGAGTAGCTTCAGGATCCTGCCTGGCATAACAAAATCTACTCCGTATCAAAGAAGAAAATGATTGGTCAATAGTACAATTGGCCAATGAACAGTAGTGGAAGGACAACAATTAGGGGAAAGGGTTGGCCGTGAACCAAGACTGATGGAGGCCAGGTAACCTACATGGTTAGGGTTATAGTCTGTTATTCCAACCTCAAGTTGTGTAACGGGATGAAGGCTAGTATAGTCTACAATTCAGCCTCAGTTGTTGTTTAGATTTTAGCTTAGAATATACACGGACAATTCCTTTAAAAAAATAAAAATAAAGGGGTAACAAAGGAATTTGCACCAGTTTGTTTGCATGCAGGTTTGTGTGTATGTGTGTGCATGAGTGCACAGGAACAATTGTTTTGTCTTCCTATTATGCTTATGATCAACATTCCCCAGAGAGGTCATGTTCTATAAGCTCGTACCAGCAAGAACAAGCCGTTTTGGTGGCAGCTGTGTATAGGACTGCTGAAGTTCAACCTTGACACCAGCATTCTCAATGGCTGCTGGAATTGTAGGAGGGAGTTCCATCAACTCAACTCAAGGCTGATGCTCTTGACTAGTGTGTGGCTCTGAAGACCTGTCACAAGCCACCACAGCCGATGGCAGCCTTCAACACCACCAGCACCAAACTCTTCCACATGCTGCCTTCTACAATAGTATCCACATGTTTTTCATTAGGACACCCTTTTGATTACCTTTGAGAAAAGTCTGGCCTACTCTCCTTGTCTTGAGATAAGATCATCAAGTCATTGGAGGCTGGCAGTGGTGCGTAATGCACTATGTCCCTCAATGTGAGGGATACTCGAGAGATATGCTTTCCATCTTAACTCTGATTCTTCTGTGTGCAGGCCTCAGATGAACTAGAGGTGAGAGGGGAAACTTAGGAGGAAGAGAAGAGCTCCATGGCCTGCCTTGACCTTAAGGGCTTATCCATGCTTTCCTCTGCTCTTTCCAGGTACAGTCCACGTTTTAAAGCTCTCTGTCCAAGCGCCCCCCGCTTTTGCTCCTGAGGTTTCCCCACAAAAACCCGCTCTTTAAAGCTTAATCGGAGTAAACGACAAGCCAAATTGATGTTTGCTTTGATTGAGTGCTAAAGAGCAGGTTTTTGCAGGAAAAGCTCCGGAGGAAAAATAAAACGCTTGGACCCTGAACTTTTAAGTGCAGACCTGTGCGTGGAAAGAGGGAGACAAAAGTTAAAGTGTGGGTAAGCTTTAAATGTTCTTCCTTGACACTGGGCGATCCAAGAAAAGAGAAATGGAGTGCTACCTTTTCGGTGTTGCTATGGTGAAAGCTTCACCGCTCAGGACATGGGCTTTCAAGACCTAGAGAAGGGTCCAGCCCAGCCCTTGTGTATAATTTCAGTGGAGGAACTAAGCAAGTGTTAAGGGCGTTTTACTGAAACAGAAGCAAGGCATGAAGTCCCTGTTAATGGTATTTCTGATCCCATGAGCACATTTCAGTACTGCTATGCACAACCGATTGATTCATATGCCGACACATTATGCAGCGGTACTACTTTAAACTCCCACTAACCGTTTACAATCAGCTTTGACAGGGAAATGTCTCCACCAAGAAATCAAACGAATAACCACAAAGCAATGGTACAGAAAGATCTCCGTGAGTTGGCATTTCCCTGTTAGAAATAATAAATAAAACCTCATCCTCAGAGACACTGCAAATGTCAAGTCAGCTACACCATTTCTTCAAGAGGTAACAAAGAAATAAAGTGGGTCCCGACTGGACTAACTTCTAATGTCATATGAATATGTACGCTTTTGAATCTCACATACCTCTGCGTAAGGGAGGATGGAAAGCTCACTGCAGCTATGGATTGAGCAAAGGTGGTTACAGTTGCTTCAGACAAACCACTATTCTAAACACAGAAAAACTTTAAACGTAAGTCGAAACAAGTGGGAAGGACGTGCGGTTTAAATGCCATCTCTGCTATGAACACAGAAGTCAGAGAAGGCTTGGACTAAAGGGAACATTTCTGGAATTACTATCCAGCTATCCTTATGTAAATTGAACAAAATAGCTAATGCCTCTGGCCGCTTTTTTCCTAAAGCCGCATCTGAAAAAGAGGCAACTGCTTGCTGTAGTTTACATCCATTCACAGCTGATTTTGTTTGGGGGGGGGGGCGGGGAGATAGGAAATGATGACTAAAACAAAGCACCCAGAAACAATAATCTCATTATACAATAGGAGAACTATTGTATTTTGCCACAACAGCTACCTGCCATACAACACACAGTCACTTAAAAGGCATGGCACACGTTACTAGTACAAGGTGAAATTTAAGTTCTAAATTTGCCAGTCTATTCAAGTTCTCAAGGCAAAATTCACATGCAGCATGACCTCCTAAGTGCTACGATATGCCTCTATAAAGAATTGTTGTTTTTTTATTTTGAGGAGACACTAGCCAGCTGTCCAAAAATATTTTACAGGCCTTTTCATCAAGAATACAAGACCCATTATTTAGCAAAGGTTCATGTTTTGCCTCATGATCTTGCCTGTTTTCCTTGGCAATAGCCCAGACACGGTACTGACCCACTATGCTCCTGCCATCCGCATCTTTTCATTCTGCCCAAATTCAAAATGAAATCCAGAAATTTGGGATAGAATCATTCTTAGCACTTGAACATTTCCAGAGTGTTCAAAGCACTGAACATAAATTATCACAGCAAACCTTGCAACAACCCTATCTGGCAGCCCAGTGCTATCTTCTGCCTATTGCAGATGGGGAGCTGAGGCTTAGAGATGGAGGCTTGCTTAAAAATATTCACATAAAGACCCCAATCTCTTCCGAAACTTGCAGCCATGTCTGGCAACCTAGTAAACTCTAGCACAGTGCCTGATGAAAAGACAGTTTTGTTCTGCCGTGTACCAGTTAAAGCAGTCTTGACAGTCTGAAAGAGGAATTTAAATCAATCACTGATTTTCAGACAAGTCTGTCTGCTGAGAAACGTGAGCGCATTACCTCTTTGCAGACAATGGTACCTAGGGCACACTGCAAATCGGAAAATTAAGTTGATTTAATCCACCATTTGGAGTGATCCTGGGAACGGATCACAAATTTGGCACAGAGAAGGTGCCAAGTTGTAGAAGCTGCAAGCTATGACTGCAAGATGTTAAAAGCAAGCACATATGCCATACAAACTGTCTGCCAGAAGCTTCCTGAGCTCAGGAATGTCATATTCACAATTAAAGGAGAATATAAATGACTCCTTGAACAATGGCTAGGCTGTAAATCGTCTTTTTTAAATGAACGAAGAGCTTTCTTTCTTGCTTGCTTGCTTGCTTGCTTTCTCAAAGATAATTTTTACTTAGCATCTAATTGCAATAAAACAGGAACAGATGCAAGATCTCAGCTTAGCAGAACTTAGTTTACTTATGGTTTACTTATAGACTCCTCAGAGGAAAATTGAAATACTGACTTAGAGAGCTCTGCGCATGTGCACATGATGGGGAGCAATCAGCATTTGGAATACTTTCCAACCATTTCAGTTTGTGTGAGAGCAACCAGATTAGGCAAAAACCCATCGGCTGAAGATGCATTTGGGCCAGCTTTGCAAGTTAGACCACAGAAACTACTAACACCCAAAGTTCTATAAGCCTATCTGCCCACACATACCCAGGCTAGTCATTTGTGTAAATGAATTTTCTAAAGCTATCCTGGATGGTTTCCCTGGAGACAATCCTTACTTACGGTAGGTGAGCAGACAAAGCAACATTTTACAAATCTGTTTTGGCCATCTCATCCTAACCTCATCATCAGTTCTGGCTGGTGCCCATAGAAGGTGGTGGGGTGGAATGCAGGGAGCCCAAACAGTAGACAGAACCAGTGCCAATGAGAGGTAGAGCCAACTCATTCTACTTTTATTCCAATTCTCCTCCCCGCTGAGTTCTGCAAGGGCAACACTGAGACTAAGGGGGAAGAAGCTGACAGCCAGTGCCTCCCCCTGGACTGGTTTTAAGTAAGAAGGTAGGCTAGTGGGAACTGGCTGAGGAGAGACCAACATGGGTGGAGCAGCGCCCCACTGAGCCTAGTCGGCCACCCTCCATTAAAGGTCAATTCTTGTACAGAAGGTTAAGCGCTGCTTGCAATCCTATTTCCATTTGAAAACCCAGATTGCTACTACACTGAGGACTATGTGGATTCTCAATTTTAAAACCAAGCAAGCAAGCAAGCGACCAACCAACCAAGTATTTATAAATATACTGTACAGTCAACAGAGTATTTATAAATATACTGTACAAGCCAAGTTAACATGCACATGGATGCAGAAACTACTCTGCAGTGTTGTGTTGTGGAATGTGGAGCTGTTGCACAAAGAACAGATCCAGGGGTGAAAGTTAAGGCCAAGAGGGGTGAGAAGAAGAAAGAGAAGTGATTAAAAGAATAACAAGGCATAATTTCAAGGAATAACCGCCCCCAGTTAAGGTCAAGCACATGGCTTATAATTCCAGGGAGGGATGTACTTTTGTATCAACGTTCACCTTTGTCTGAGTATGTATGTCCCTATCACCACTATGGAAATGCTAGATCAGAACAACTATAGCTTGCTTCTCAAGTGAATATAAAAGAAGTATCTGAATGTATATAAAAGCCACAACCCATAGTTCAGTCGCATTCTAGCGTGACCAAGAAACAGAGCCCCAAATGACTGGAGTCCCCGTGTCACCAGGGGTGGGGAAAAAGCTTAGCTTCCTCAAGTGCATTTTTCAGTTTTCTCCCGTGAAGCAAATAAACAGGAAAAATAAATGTAGTGCTTTGAGAAAAAGCAAAGAGCTACTCTTGGGAACAATGCTGCACTGAAAGCAAAACCTTCTGGGGCCTAACAGAGATGCTGTCTGAGAGGCGCAGGGTGGGAATGGTGGGTGGGGTGGGGGTTGTCCTTGCAATTTACAAGCACTCCCTCAACACATACGCTCCGTCATCATGACGGACATTTTGCTAGTAATAAATAATTAGAATTCCCCTACGGTTCTTAAAATAAATAAAAAAGAACAGATATAAAATGCAGCATTTCAATTTATTTGCTCCGCCAACGTTCACAATGAGGCTTCGGCATTCATTATGGTACACATTGCGAACGAGAGCACATGTGAAGCACACTCCAGCTTTCAATTGTGCAACTTAAAACTGCCATCTCGGGGGCTATTTTGGTGCCCTGCAGTACTGCAAAATGATCAGCAGAAGGTTTCTCTGCAGTTACCCAGCCTTTTAAAGCTACCACACAGGAACATGGTGTACAATGGGCTCAGTTTGCATCCTTAGCTTCTCAACAACAGGAAGTGGGGGGGAAAGAGGATGGCATGTCAGTAGTAGCTATCCATGGGCAAAAGAGCAAGGTGAATGTTTCACTGGGCAACCTTTCTTTGAGGATACGGATCTCCCCAGGTGCCCTTCCTTCCTTCCTTCCTTCCTTCCTTTCCCTGAACTACCAGTACTCAGCTCTCTTACTGGTTTCCACTCTCCTCTCCCTGCCAATTTTCTAAAGCAAAGATGGCCATTGGCCTTTGGGTCAATCCAGGTCACTAAAACACCCACAGATTCATTCATTCAGGAAAGAAAATAATACTCAAAGTGTGTGTGTGTGTGTGTGTGTGTGTGTGTGTGTGTGTGTGTGGAGAGAGAGAGAGAGAGAGAGAGAGAGAGAGAGAGAGAGAGAGAGAGAGAGAGAGATCTTCTATAATTTAATGTTCTTTCATTCTCTTTGGAAACCATGCTCAAACTCAAACCATCCTTAGACTCATAGAACCATCAGTGAAGGGATCAGGTTTGCACAAAAGGCAGTTCCAGCCCAAGGGCCACTGTCAGGCAGACAAAACAAGTACTCCTGTCCCCCAGAATACAAAGCCACCCCCTGCTCTAAAAGACACTGCCAACTTGCACCTAGGAAGTGGTACCAAGTACTAAGGGTTGCATTCAACTAAGCTTCACTCTAAACAGACCTTCTGCAATTAATGGCCCAAAATTAGATGTGTCTATTAATTTCACTGGGTCTATTCTGAGTAGGCATTACAGTGAGTATAACCCTAAGCCTCCAACAATGTCTGCATCACCCACCTCTCAGATGAGACCCCCAAGACAGTGCTATCTGGCCAAGAGAAAAGCTCTCTGCCCCACAGTGCAGATTGTCAAGGGGTGGGTATATATAGGGGGAAATGCAAAAGATGATAGTGCTTGTGTGCCTTTAAACAGTTGCAGAAGAGGTAGACTCAGAAGGAGCAGCTTTTCTCAGCCTGAAACTCTTACAAAGCTGTGCATCTGGGCACCCTAAAGCATACTGTAACCGACACATTATACTGGATCAGCTCCTCTGTGCACTCTCTCTCTCTCTCTCTCTCTCTCTCTCTCTCTCTCTCTCTCACACACACACACACACACACTGTCATCTCTCCTTCAAAAGAGTCGTAACTGGGTCACCCAGTTGTTGCATGACTGCAATATGTATCCTCCCTTCCCAAATCTTAGCTGATGCAAAGCTCATTAACCTCCAAGGGAAGGGTATAAAGAGTCACTACCTCTCCTTTGATCATCAGACTACAGTGGTTTAACTGTGCGAATCTTGACCACCCCGTGACTCTGCATCTTCAGTGGAAGCAAGGTGAATACCACCTGATAATTCCTACTCCAAACTTTAGGGTGAACACTGTGTCAGAACCTACGTCGCAGCCATTCCAAGAAAAACTGCTATTCTAGAGTCTGTAAACACCACTCAGCAACACTCAGCAAACAGCCATAGTAGAGGCCAACAGCCAAAGCAACACAGAAGGCTCCTGAATAATTCAATTTGTTCCATCTATGGAAAACACCAGAGAGAATCACAATGCAATATCATGGCTTTGCACATGTTGGTAACTGCAATCTCTCTCTTTTTCTCACCTCTACCTGCTTCCCCAGCTTTCAAAACAGTGGGCGTTTCCTCCCCCCCCCCCCATCTTTTTAAAGTCATCTTCACTTTTTGCCTGCACTCCACCAGAGACGATACACACAGCAGTGAAGCCAAGGTCACCTCTTCCTTCTCAGACAATGCTAATCGGTTCTGTCACTTTATTGCTGTCTCTCTCTTCTCATTATAACTGGACAGCTTGCTGACTTTTCTGAACCACTGGTGAAAAATGAGCTACGGCAGAAGAACTTGCGAGCCACTGCCTCACAAATGCCACACTTCTGGGCTCATTCATTCTCACAGTAACTATCAACCGGTCTACATTAATGGCTGGTTTCGCCCTTCATAACGTAACAGGACTGACAATTCTCAGCTACAGGTTGGGTCTCCCTAGGAAGGTGCAGGTGACAAGGGATTCCTGTCCCACTTCTTGGATTAATCTCAACTAGTTGCCACACTGACTGCCAATGCCAGGAACATGCACCTTTCGCCACAGAGACTGAGGGATAGAGCAACACTTCTAGTTGCACCTAGCCTGTGTCCTGGCAAATGGCGGCTTTTGATTTAGTACAGCATGTCACTATAGTCCTTCTTCCTCATCTCTGAGGCAGATGGCTTCATGGGAAAGTGGAAGCTCACCCTTTACCCTGTCTGTGACAGACAGAAACACATACACACACACTGCCCCCAGATCAACAGCAGGGATGGGGAACCCGTGGACACTTTGCTGAATTCCCATCAGGATCAGGCAGCATAGCCAATGGCCAGAGATTATGCCAGTTGCCGTCCAACGACAGCTGAACAGCCGCAGGTTCCTCATCCATCACATACGGGAGCAATGTGTGTCCTTAACTTTGAGCTGCCTGTTCTGGGAGCCAACGGGAAAATCTATCATTTTTATTCTTAGCCCATGTTCTCTTTGCGATGAAAGGAAACAGAATGCGGAGGGCATTATCTATGGTGGGTGATATTTTAGCTGGAGGGATCTGCTAGCTGGCACAGGGTGGCTGGAATGGAGCCAGTTTTTCATTTGTAGGAAGAAAGAATCTAGCTGTCATTCCAAACACCGTATCTCTAGGTCTTCGTGACTTTTAGTTACAGAAGGGAACTGAGTAACATGCTGTCCCTTCAGACGTTCCAGCATTCAGAGAGAAATTCTCAGCTGCAGTCTTTTAGACTATAAAGTGCCTGAACATACTTCTGGAGGAGGATCGTAATGCCAATGGAAAATAAATACACACTACAGCTGTCTGTACAGCAATTGTATGACTAAGATACTGCTGAAAACTGTACAGGTAGCACAACTTGCTGATAAACAGAGAAGTCCATGGATAAGACCTTCAGTTCAATGAAATGGAAAAATAACCCAGTTTTGGTTGGAGCCATTTCAGATCACCAAAAGCCTTCCTTGGTGTCTAAATCTAGTATATGCTAGCTTTGTTAACACCATTTTTTTCCTTCGCTTTTCAGCCCCTTACAGCGTGTGGGGCTCAGAGATCACAACTGGGGTTTTTTCACAGTCTAGCAATTGACACGGCTCCCACCACATGTTAGTTACAGAGCTCTGCAGCACTTGGAAACTTAATTTCCCCCAAGGATGTGCAGTTTCACCTAGTCTCTTTTAACAGTGAGACTACTATTGTGCCACCTTGGAAAATGCAAGAATCCGTTCACAAAGCTAAATGACTCAGTAAGCTTCGGTTTGTCCAGTTACTTGCCCTACTGCAGGGAAGCAGCAGAAGACTTGAGATATGAAAATTACAAGCCAACAAAGTAAGATAAAAAGATGAGAGAGATGAATACATCATCAAATCTCTTCCTTGCTGTACCTTATTTTCCTTCTCTCTCTCTCTCTTTTTAAAAGGACTGGATCAATTGCTTTATGATAAATGAACTAGGCAAATGCAAGTCAGAAGCCAAAACATCTCCAACAACCTGTACAGAAACAACAAAAATTTACAATTGAAAATGTCACTAACACCCCATTCAGGCAGATGTGTTAATTTTTGTTTGTTTTGTTTTTGCAAAGGACAGGTTATCAAAGAGCGAGTGATCATGTTGTTCCTCCAGCCTGCCTCAGTTGCCCTAAGTAACCTTCTGCTTGATGCTCGGTGTTTCGGGTCTATAGTCTTTCCTCTCGGAGATGTTACGTTTCACCTTGGCACTAAGAGGGGACTCCTGATTTAATGAGGGGCTTGAGTGGCATTTCTTCAGTCCCGGGCCGTCATTCTCATTGGTGCTCAGCAACTCCTTGCTGGCTCCCTCTGTGAGAAGAGACACGTAGGTTTCGTACCGAGTTTTCTGAAAAAGAAAAAAGGTGAGAAAAAGAAAGACTCAATCTACAGCGTAACTTCAGTGATATATGAAGGAAGTCAAGCAAGGCGATTTCTTCCCAGGTGAGAGGACCTACTCACCTGCACAGCAAGTGCACAGCATAACTATAGCAAATTGCCTTATGGGTAGCAAGAAAACTGAGATGCCACAGAAATTTCTCCTGAAGTGAAATTGGGGGGGGGGGTGGTGGTTCCTCCTCAGGCAAAACATTTGAGGAAATTTGAGGAAAATCTAAAGAGTCTCACCAAGACTATCAATATTTTGGGAGAGGGGAGGTGGAGATGTCCCACACATCCCTAAGTTACCATTGGATTTTGCCTAAAGCAGTGGTTCCCATACTGCGGACGGGCCTCACTTGGGGTGTGTGGAACATCTGGAAGAGGTGGATCGGTAACAAGTTCTAGGGAACAGATTTACAGCTGTGATTACTCCAACACTTCCTCCATCATTCCAACCTAATTTGGGTAGATCAACAGCTACGTGTGGTTTAAGGGAGGAAGGTCTTCTTCTATGGTAGGAATTCAACATCATACTCTTCTGCTTCCTCTGTCAGCACAAGTATTTCAGCTTGCCTGACTAAATGATCCCCCTCTCTCCTCCCCTCACATGTTGTTTTGTGGATTTTCCTGACACAAACCAATTTGGGGGGGCATGGGGGTATATGGGGGGAGGAGAGCAGGAGTCCAAGTGGAATAAATGTCTGCCCCCTCTATGATGGAATGTCTATCTGGTGGTGGGTGGGGAAAACATACAGAAGTTAGAATATGTCTTCTTGGGCAATATACCAGAATAATTTTTAAGAAAACAAACAGGGAGATAGCTCGTAAGATGTGTAAAACGTCTGGGTGTGCATGTAACTATTGTTCGTTAAGGTATACACCATCAAAACAACAACAACAACCCTGAATTGTTTTTTCTGTAATCCTTGGATGCTGTCTACTTATATAGCAAGGCTTCAACAAGGTTTTGTTGCAAAGTTTTGAAATCCAGTTACTAGTCTTTACAATCAGTCCATAATATTAATATGGAAAATATACCGGATCAGTCACAAGCACTGTAATTTTAGGTACAGCAAGACAAACCCCCATCTCTTTGATGAAGTAGATAATGCCCTTCTCCATGAATCAGAGAAGCCTCCCCTTCATTTTGGAACTGCATATTTACACTGAACATTGACACAATTAGATCCCCAAGAGCCAATGAGAACCTGTACATTTATACGTGTCCAATTGTTGAACATTTCTGTCCTACAGAATAATTGGACTAATACTTCCAAGGGCTTTAGGGCATTAGATTATGGTAATTACTATCAACTTGGAAAGTTTCCCCGATGATGAACTAGCCAACAAGTCTCAAAAAGTGGGGAAATGAAATGGGCAAATTTGGCCAGTCAACATGGCCAATGGTCCAGGGTGATAGAAGATCTAGTCCAACAACTTCTGGAGACCCAAGGCTGGAGAAGGATGTAATTCAGCATACTTTGTTTTTAAGGTGCTACAGGACCTGGATACTTTTTACTGCTATAGGCTAGGAAGTCTGAAAACACAGGAGCCATTTATTGTTTTCTGCCCATTTCTGAGCAGTAAATATCTTTATCAGTATGTCAAAAGAGAGGCTTTCACACAGATGGGTGGGTGGGTGCTTGACTGCGAAAGATTTCAACGAACCCTTAAGCACATAGCTGGTTCTTGCCTTTCTGTTCAGATTTTTAGGCCTTCGGTATCATGATGTCAAAATGGCATTCCTAGAGAAGCCAAGGCAAGAACTTTGGCTCTTCTCTGTGCATTGCATACCAATGAGCTATGGCCTCGCTCTGAATTAATTTTTAAGGTACAGACCCTTGCTGCCCCTCGGCTGGGAGGACTGTGGCATTTCAAGCACATTCTGTTCCAGGTACAAATCTACTAAGCACACCAGGCCCAAAATACTGAGCTGCAGGAGACCCTATGTATTTCTGCAAGGAGCAAACTGCTGAATTTATTCACTGTCTAGAACAGCACGCAGCCCTCTGTTGTAGGGCAGTTCTATCTGCAGCCTCATACAATGGCTCTGTGATTAACTCAAATAACTAGTGATTAGCTGGGATTCAGAAAAAGGCTTTTAAGAGTTGCAAAATGCACACTCTGGCCTTCCAGAATAATTTTATTTAACAATGCCGTCTTCTGACCCGTCTCCAATGAATCAGTGCAAATGTTGATGAAGTTCCACCAGTTGCCCACACGGTTTTCAAAGGGGAGAAAAACCGATTGTCAAGTTATTTGCATGCCACAATGAGGGGGAAAATGCACACACTCTTAATTCAAAAAACAAAATTCAGGTAATCATTATTATTCAAATGCAAGAGGACTTCAAGGCCTTTATGAAAGGGGAGGCGAGAGAGAGAAAAAGATGGCTATGAATGGCCTTTCCAAAGAGCTTTTGAAGAGATAGATTCATGCAGAAAAAGATCGCAAGAAAAATCCACTTTAAAATTAAATGAAGAAAGACAGCCATACACTTGGTATCTATACTTCCACCAGCAGTGAGGAGACAAATAAATTAAATAGCTAAAGCATGTCACTCACAAATAAGGGAACTTGTGAGATGAATGCTGATAGTGCTCTGGGCTGATTCATTTTTCATCAGATAATGCATACGCCAGAGAGCTGTAATAAGAGGAAACGGGGCTACAGATGCTGGGTCATCATACAGTAATTCTTAAGTCCTGGTGTTTTTCTGCCTGCGCTGCTGTCAGTCAAAAAGTTGTGGCATCTTTCTCGCCTCCCCCGACCCCCCACCCCAATCTACAGGGCTCTTGGGAAACTTATAAAGGTCTTTCAATTAGAAAAGCACCGAAGGCAGAGAAGCTTTCCTGAAAGACAGTTCGCTCATCTGTTTATCTTCTTACGCAACCAACAGCCGGAGTCGATGCTTGACAGTGCACCCTCAGTTGACACGAGGCGATCAACAAGACCCAGAACATGCCCCAGAATGCTTTGCAATAGATGCGGATTTTTTCTTGGCTCAAAGAATGCATTCACCCTCAGCCAACCCTAAAGAAGTTGTGTGGCAGTGGTCAGCGTGACCACCTCACTCTCAGTCACATGCACAACAAACACACAGGCAACAAACCCCAATCCTCAACTGATCCTTCTAGGTCAGCTGAGGACTCTGCACCGAAGGAGTTTCTCTTCTGAATATGTACCTGCCCTTACAGCCTTTAAGCCAGCAGGCAGAGGAAGGGGACTCAGCTCACAAAGCTACTTCTCCCTTCGAGTTTACTTTTCTATTTAGCATTTATGGTTCTCACTTTTGCTGGATTCCACATACATCCAGATACTTTGAACTACTAACGTTTTTATCTGGCTACTGCCCACACGACATGACATTCTGCAATTTTGCTTTGAAACAGTTATTTAAATGCCAAGCCACTATTAATTATCCTATGAAACAGGATAATTTCCACTGTTTCTGCAGTGGCTATCTTTGTAACGGTGCTCTGCCATGGCTGACCCAGACATACCTCAAATTCCAGATAATGATCTTTCAGTTTGTAGTCCTCCACTTCCTTGCCTTTAAGTTTCTTATCTGGTGGGTAGGAACGATGCTCAGCTAGTTCAGTGGAGATTTGCTTCAGTTTACTTTCATGTGATTTCAGCTGATCATCCTGCAGGAGACAATAGTATATGTCACAGCGAACCTCTAATATATTTAGAAAATGTAAAGGAAAGGGACAAGAATACTAACTACAGGTATCATAATATATTGCTAGGGGCTGTTTTGAACCAGGTAACACAAATACAGAGAAATGTTACCAACAAATAACTTTCTGGAGGGTCAGTCAAGAGACCTGGTCAGCTAGCTGTAACTACTGGATGCTCATTTATTTATACTTCACTTCTATTTTAGATGAACTGTGGCTTATCTTGACGTCCAAACTCAGACAACAGTGGCTAATGAACTGCTATGAAGTTGGCTTTTCCCAACAAACTTTAGTAAAATTTAAGCACATTCTATGGTTCAGACCGCTAAGCGGCAGGTAATCAAAACTCAAAGCTGCTTATCTTTTTCTTGTGACAGTGCTGGGAGAAGAAGGAATGCATGAGCCTAGTGGTTGCTGCAACTTGCCCATGTAGCACTAAACCAGGCACCCCCAAACTCGGCCCTCCGGATGTTTTTGGGACTACAATTCCCATCATCCCTGACCACTGGTCCTGTTAGCTAGGGATGATGGGAGCTGTAGTCCCAAAACATCTGGAGGGCCGAGTTTGGGGATGCTTGCCCTAGGTTAGCGTTGCATGCAAACACAACTATTATGCCTCTTGTTCAGGACCAATTAAGGTCAGAACAAATGAGGACTGCTCAAAATTATGGTCTATAAACCTATCTGAGCATGATTTCAAAGCTATTTCTGGTTAATGCTAATTACAGCTTGCTCAATTCTGGCATAACTACTGTTATGGTAAACCATGGAGAAGGGGAGGCAATTCACATACAATGCGGGGGGGGGGGGGAGGAGCCCACAGTGCACTGGGGAACTGGGAGATTAAATGTCTGAACTGGGTCACTACAGTAAAAATGGTGACCCAGGCTGGACTACATGTTTACCACAGAACCCTCTATCCTGAGCTTCTTTAAAAGAAAAAGCAAACAATAAGGAAGAGAGATAACAACTGGAGGGGCCTTGATCTGGCATCTTCAGGCATCCCCTGAAAAAACCCCACCACCCTCCAAGGTGCTATTTTCCCCTGTTGCAGAAAATGGCATCTTTAGGGGCAAATAAGCAGGTGGGGGTTTCATGAAGAAAAATTGTGCAGGGAAATAGGCAGATTCTGCTCTCCCCACATGCCATGGTCCTGATCTGGATTAGGGCCCGAAGCAGTTACTTGTCCTTCCTTCCTTCCTTCCTTATCTACTCCATTCTGGATCTTGGGTACAGAAACAGAGCCTGTGAAAGCAACTCTATGTGTAGTCACATCTTGATATGAGCAGCAACTTCTAATACAGCAGCCAGGCAGAGTTGACAGTACACATTTCATCCTCTGCAGTATACGCAGGAGCCTACTGGCAAGTTCTCTATCTCACAGATAAAAACAGACGGTTCTCAGATTATGCCTGAATTTATCTCCTTGGAAAGCATAACACTTTTTGTCCCTGCCTTTTGGCTTAAAACAGCTCCTGTCCTTTCGCTTCTCCTTCTCTTCTTTCTACCAACACGCAAGGCCCTACTTTCCTGAATGGGTAGCTGAAAGAGGAAATTATGCAGCCCGACACCAGTTTCTGTACTGTGGCAAATCAAAAAATAATCAAAATCTGTAAGCTAACCTGGGATTTAATACAGGGTAAAATAATATTGCAGGCCCAGTTCATAGCAGCAAGGAAGAGAAAGAACAAGTGAGCAAGAGACCTGGCCACAAAAGTGGCTCTGTCTGTTTCTGTGCTTCTGGACAGTGGCTATTTTGGGGTAGGATTCCATTGTGTTCTAGCAAATTCAGGTTTCACAATGATTTGTGAAACAAATCTGCTTCACCAAAAGATTGCACTTTTTGCTGTAAGGAAAGTGGCAGAAGAAAGAACTGGAAAGTGTGGGATAACACTTGCTTTGATGCCACATCATCTAACCACCCTGCAAACAACTGAGAATGTATGCTCATTATATAGCCATTGTCGTGATATAAGGATGGACGCTCAATAAACAGGTTGTCTGGAAGTGCCTCTGTCTAAATATCAGTCTCAGCACTCTTGTCACAATTTAACAGAATTAAGGAAGTTCTGCAGATGATATGGTAGGGCCAGATCAAAACATGATTGATTCTCAAAGGCTGGAAGGAGGCTGGGTCCAGCAGAACAAGCAAAGACTTTTGCCTCCAGCCAAACTCTGTTTCCAAGTAAACCCCTAAACTTTCTCCTGTACAAGTTAAGTAGCTGCCGCTCACTATGAGGGCAAAACCTGCCTTTTCCCCAGTAATGGGTGCTCAAGACTAACAAAGGTATTGAATGCAGAAGGCTGCAGGCAGTGACTCTCTTGCCCTCCCCTCTATATATTCCAACCGATTGTGCAACAACATTTTACTGGTTATTACTTGAAATATTTCCACCCTTCCTCAAAAGTGTCCAATGTTGCAAGCATGCTCAAGAGCATCATTTCAACTTCTGGGGCTAGCCTTCATGGAAGACTGAGCACCTCCTACTGCAAGCTCTGCTCCACTTTGCTACAGCGTTTTGCTTCAGCTCACATGGGTCTGGACTAATCTGAAAAATGTCCTCAAACAGGGCGTTTAACACCTACAAGCACCCCCCCCCCTTCCCTAAATTCAAGCACTTGCCCTATCAATGGTTTGCTCTTTGCAAACGGGGGGTGGGGGGAGCTTTCTGTGGCTCATTAGATGCACACTTGAAATACACTTAGGGTTGTAGATTAATCACCTGAGACAATTTGGTTGTGGAAGCAGGTAAAAGTGGGCGGCTAAACTTCTTCTGGGATCCAATAGCAGCTGGAAATGGTGGGGCAGAAAAAACGGCTGCCACAGAATTGATCTTGTTGATCCACAACTCCATTTCTTCCGGGCTCCTGCGGAAGAGAGCAAAAGGTCAGTCAGTCAGTCTGGGAGCTTGTCTGTTTTGCTTTCTCTCCAGCATCTGCTCTGCCCTAAAAGGAAATGCTGCTCTGAATCATATTTCCTACTTCAGCATCTCAATACTGGACAGTGGGCACTGACTGCACTGCTTGGAAGATTCCACCGGCTTCTTTCTCCATCCTTTGCTAGAGGCTGGTCTAAGCCTAGAAGCCTCCCTTCTCCTAATAGGTGAAATGTTTGCCTTGTCTAATACTTGGTGCTTTATCACTAAGCTTCAAATGCAGCTGAAATATTTAACCTGGAAAGAGCCAGAGCCGTGGGAGGAGAAGAAGTAGCCTAGCCTCTTCAGGGATCATTACTGCATGGCAGTGTTCCCAAACCGCAAAAGCTACCCAGAAGGGCACCACAATCAATTCATCTAGGATAATTAAACAGAATGGCACTCCTTCTTTAATTCTCCCAGCAGAAGTCATCCACCAGAGCAGTAGGAAGCCCATAAACAGTCCCCGGGAAATCAGAAGGATAGGGGGCTAGATAATCTGCTCATCTGGGTCCTGTTGCACATTCAATCACCCTCCCAAAGAATGGCACAATAGAGAGACGTATCTATAGGTTGCAGTATTAAATGACTTCAGTGATGGTTTTCAACTGCAGTCTACTCAATGCTTCGTTCATTGCGACAAGGCAGCTTTCTCTCTCAGTGAAGTATTTATTGCCTCCAGTTTATTTATTTATTGAATTTGCATACCGCATACGAAGATCACAGGGTGGTTCGCAACATAAAAATACGAAACGAGAACACAAAATACATAACAAAACACCCACCCACACCCCACAAACACATCTAAAATACCACAGAACGATAATCAGCCAAAGGCTTGGTTATAGTTTCTTATGCTGGCTTGAAACTTCCATGGGGGGAAATGACAAGAATGTTAGTGGTTGGCTGCACTCCACCAGATCCTTGCCAGCTTCCTCAAGAGTAAAAAAAACCCAAAACCCCAAAGCTCACAAGCAATTGTGACTAGCAAGGGCCAAGGATACTTCCAGCCAGATTGTTCCTCAATACCACCTTGGGTACTGGGTTGTAAACGTTTCTTTACTATTCAAAATAGAACAGCATGGAGATGATGCTTTGGTTTTGGCCAAAACACAACACAACACAACACAACACAACACAACACAACACAACACCATCAGTTTTATACTGCTTTTTGGTTGGACTCCCTATTCCAGAAAAAGACTAAAGCTCTATTTGGGCATTAACTTCCTTCGTTTGGTGATAATCATGTTTGGTTTGGAGGGTGTAGTCAAGCCTAGGACTATCTCTGTCACCTCAGCTATTATTGTTTTCTCTCTTTCTCTTTTATATGCATCTTTGTTCTCACCCCCCTTTCCCTTTTTTCATTTGTACCACATTATTTCTTTAAAACTGAAATTCTTTCAATAAAAATATTAATATTTTTTAAAAAACCTGAGTCTATTAGGCAGAAGGTGGGTGGCATAGCAACTGAATTCATAGCAGTGCCCCAACCAAGTACAGACACCGAACGAAGAATGGATGAGGTGCCCAGTAAGGAAAATGGAACGTTTAGGGGTTTTAGTGACCCCAACCCCACCTCTGTCTTGCTGCTGCATTGATTATCCAATCAGTAGCATCAGGGTCAAAACAGGATCTGCTGCCACATCTGAACAGGGTTGGGGTGCTGCACACCAGGTCTATGCCTTCACACAAGTTCAAATAAGGGATCACAGCTGTGTTACTGGAATTTGAACTGATACTAAACTGCACCAGCTGTCAGACTGATGAGTGACTGATGGAACAGGAGGGGTTTGATGAGCTGGAAGAAGGGCCTGGCTCTTTTCTCCCCTTTCCTGGCATACTCTACTCTCAGCTACAAGCAACTATTCTGCCATGCAAAAAGATGGAGAGCCTATCCTGTGATACCCTCAGCTTGCTGGCTCAAAACTAGTTTGAGTTACTGAGCTACAGTATGGAGTCTATGCCTTTGTGGTGTAGTGGTTAAGAGCGGTGGACTCGTAATCTGGTGAACCAGGTTTGCTTCCCAGCTCCTCCATATGCAGCTGCTGGGTGACCTTGGGCCAGTCACACTTCTCTGAAGTTTCTCAGCCCCACTCACCTCACAGAGTGTTTGTTGTGGGGGAGGAAGGGAAAGCCGCTTTGAGACTCCTTAGGGTAGTGATAAAGCAGGATATCAAATCCAAACTCTTCTCTTCTTCTTTTCATTTTCATACTATCTTATATTCAAGAATAATTTATTTATTTTTTTAAATCCAGTGTGAGAAGACACACCACCCTTGACTGTGAGCATATTTTGCTTGAATCCCTAAAGGAACCAAAAGGGAACCTACTGGGCTTGGAAAAGCAGGACCCTCCAGTCAGCTGTCTTGAGCTTCAGAACATTTGGCTTCTTCTCATAGTCTGTCGCCTTCGATGCCAATGCATGGTGCACGCTGACTGCATTCTTAAGATCTTCCTCTGATAAAGCTTTATCTGGTTTGTATTCATCCTGCAGAAGCCCAAATTAAGAGTACAAATTATTATATAGTGCCAGTGTTTTTAAAGCCTGATTACATTCCAAAAGAAGGCAATAAACAAAAGTGTTATTTAAAAGAGTCATCTAACTTGGCAAAAAACAAACCAACAATCCCATATGCAGCTACAACCCTGTGTATGTTTATTCAGAGATAAATCCCACTGCACTGAGACTTAAGACTGCAATCCCATGCAAACAATTGGGGGTAAGCACTGTTGAACTCTTTGGGACTTTCTTTGGAGTAAATCTGCATAGGATTAATTTATGTATTTAAAAACAAAAATGCTGCTATTTAAATGTTTGGGGTTTTTTTAGCATTTCAGATTCAAAACAAGCATTTGCAACCTAATAATCTTTAACTGGAGATGCCAGGATTTGAACTTGGATCCCTCTGCAAGCAAAACATTACCTCTACTACCACATCATAATCTCCTAATATTTTCCCAATTACAATTTTCCTAATGTACAAGACACCGTTGTCTATCATCTGCTAGAGTGATGTGCAATGTTCAAGAAGGAGTTTCTCTATGAAACAGAGAGAGAGAGAGAGAGAGAGAGAGAGAGAGAGAGAGAGAGAGAGAGATTGAGAGATCCTACCATAGCACAAGTTTGGATCGTCTTGTGTTCTTAAGGGCTTAATCACTGTTGGATCTGGCCGTCTACTTTTGAAAACTCTTGATGAGTAAAAAAATAATCCCACATTTACACAGCAGTAGGCTGCTCTGTGGCAAGATCCCCTGATCTGCCACTGTGGTTTCCATTTCCCATCCCCAGCAGTGAATGCTTTGCTTATATGACATCTCCAAAGTAAATTGTTGGGGGCTGCTTGTTTTTTTAACATTATTAAGGGGAAAATGTCATAAAAACAACTTCCAGTAGCGTCCACACTGGTTACATAATGTGTCTTCAGAAGACAGACATTACAGGTCAGCTCTTCATTAAATCAATTTCAGCTCAGTACTGACCCATAGCAAATTCACTGTAGAACAGCCTGCAGCCAGCATATTAAGAAAGGTAAATCAAAGATTCTTCCGTGTTCAGGAGATGGGTTTTGACTAATATGCAATGTATCCTATATAGGAAGGCTAACTGGAAGTCAAAGTATGTTTTTTAGGATGGGAAACAATGCTATAAAAATCAAGCGAGTGGGTCTGTGCCTGTGTGCTTGTTAACAGTAGTATGGCAAGGAAAAAACACAGCTCAGGAAACAGAGGAGAAGCTGCTGTGCCTTTTAGTAGTTGCGTAAGAGAGAATTTCAGCAGGGCCATCTTTTCCCAACCCTACAAGGGAATCTGCTCTTGCTGAAATCCACTCTTCTACAAAACTGTCAATGGTACATGAGTTCTGTCCTCCTCTAAGTCTTATTAGTCTATATAATCTGTCACCTGCTGTTGACAATGGACATGACACCTCGGTTGGTTTTTTTTACTGACATTGCCTCTGCTATTAACAGACCTACAATTTTAGTAGTAAATGATTCCAATTCACATTTCACAATGGAGGTTGGAGGAGGAAAGTTTTTGACATCAACAGAAAAGATCAAGAAAAGAGATGGGGGTATGTCTGGCAATGAATAAAATCTTTCTGCTTAGGCAGCGGCTCCTTTGGGTCTGGGAGCTTGAGCAATCAATCTCAGGGACTTCACTGGTCCCTTGTTCCCATGGTATTTCCCTAGAGTTTTATAAGAGGTGTTTACTCAGACATAAATCCTACTGTCTATTACAGGGCCTATTCCAAATAAGTGTACGTAGGATTAGAGCCTTGGACTGCAATCCCATGGACTCGTTTTGCATACCCACCTGCGCTCATTTGGGAGAAAGGCAAAATATAAAGGAAATAATAACAGAACTCTCCTGCACTCTTTGTCACGAACAGGCCCCCAGCCATTAAGAACCAAGCCTGTTCCTATCTGCGCAACCACATTCTGCGTCATCTGTTAACCACACAAGTGATGGAACTTTATGCATTCTTATGTATATTGATATATTTGCTCCACTCCTGAACCCATGGGACACTTGTTGCTAAGTTGTTTAGGAACTGCAGGCAGTTTCAGCCTGCCCCAATCTATGCCACTTAATGCTTTCAGGAGAAAAATCTGGATGTTGCTAGTTCCAATAAGCAAGTTGCCAAAAAACAATAGACTCATTCCCTGCCTCACTAAGCTATTCCAGATGCTTAGCCATAGTACTGAAAGCATTTCCTGAACTTGATTTTATGGTATTTGTACCAGTGCTTTGTGAGTCGCTGTCCGACAATGTTAAAGGTAAAGGTAAAGATACCCCTGCCCGTACGGGCCAGTCTTGACAGAGTCTGGGGTTGTGCGCCCATCTCACTCAAGAGGCCGGGGGCCAGCGCTGTCCGGAGACACTTCCGGGTCACGTGGCCAGCGTGACAAGCTGCATCTGGCGAGCCAGAGCCGCACACGGAAACGCCGTTTACCTTCCCGCCAGTAAGCAGTCCCTATTTATCTACTTGCACCTGGGGGTGCTTTCGAACTGCTAGGTTGGCAGGCGCTGGGACCGAGCAATGGGAGCGCACCCCGCCGCGGGGATTCGAACCGCCGACCTTTCGATCGGCAAGCCCTAGGCGCTGAGGCTTTTACCCACAGCGCCACCCGCGTCCCTCTGTCCGACAATGTTAGCTCTGACCAAAAAGCTGGCAGTTCCCAGAATTGTTCAAGCTTGCCCCTTACGTATCTTCTACCTTCAGCTTCATTGTAAAGAACCCTGGGTGCCGTGTCACACAATTTCTGTGTCTCGTTCCTCTTCACAGCTTACTTCTTCGATTTTCCATTATCCCCCACTGAGAAATTATATTTCAAAACAAGGCCTGTGGCATTAAACATGGCATTTGAAGGCTATGACTTTGCATGTTTGTCCTGTGGGTTGTGTAGATTCCTTTTCTCCACTTTTACCATGTTTCTTTTCTTTTCCGTTTCAGAAAAGGGAATCTCTGGCATTCAGTGACTAAGCTTGTGGCCGATACAATCTTCAGGCTACAGAAGCAGAGATGAATCAAGGCATTTCTTTTTTAACAAATACTGAGCAGGAATGCAGAGGCACCCAGAGGTGAACTGGCTGAGTCAAGGTCATAAAGCAAGGTGGTGGAAAAGTGATGCCTTTCTGAAGCTATCACGTTGGAAAAGGAGTTGAAGCTTGAGATGTTTGCTATGGAAAAAAGTCCACAGTTGAAGCTACTTTCATTCCTGTTAAGAATGCAAATTCTTTTCCTCTTAGGGCTCCTTTCACATTACCTTCATGTTGTGAGAGCCACTGCAGCAAAAGCGATGTCAGAAGCCCTGGCCCTAAATGGAAAGGTCCCATATTGCAGCTCCCCTTCCACAACCATGTTGTTCCAGTTACCGGGAGTGGCAGCGGCTCAGAGCTTCTCATGTTACTCTCACAGAAGTGAGAAGAAACCACACTAAAGTGATCCCAGTGCCATGAAGTTAACGTGTCAACCCGGGCCCTTTTGGTGGGTAGTGTATCAGACTGAATTCAAGCTCCTTCCCAGTCTAAAAGTTCACTAGTTGGGCCTTGTATTATCAAAACTTACCTAAAGAACCTATCATAGAATCACAGAGTTGGAAGATACCCTGAGGATCATCCAATCCAACTGCCTGCAATACAGGAACATGCAGCTGTCCCTTACGGGGTTCGTACCTGCAACCTTGGCGTTATCAGCACCACGTTCTAACCAATTGAGCTACCCTTGGGTTCCTCCATTAATATCTGGGAAGGGTCATAGCTCACTGGTAGAACACCTGCCTTACATGCAGAAGATCTCAAATTCAATCTCCAGCATCTCCAGGTAGGCCTGAGAATGTCTCCTGCCTGTGCAGCCGCTGTCAATCAATGTTGACAATACTGAGCTAGACAAGCCAATTGTCTCATTCAGTATGGCAGGTTCCTATGTTGCAAGCAATAATCCTTCAAAAATGTTCCAGTTATTGGCTCATTTTCCACGGCTGGGCACCCTCCCTTGAAGACGGACCACCATTTAAAAGAAAAATGTAAGCAATTTGCCCATCTGCACAACATTATCTTTTTTTTAAAAAAACAAACAAAACCAAAGAGATCAAAGAGCAGTCGAGTGGCCATGACAAAAGTGCAACATACTCCGACACACTCGGTAATTTTTCAAAGCCACACGTGCCTTTTCATTCATGTCCTTAAAGACCTCTCCTTCAAAAATTAATCCTGCAATTGCCTTGTCGGCTAAAATCCTCCATTTTTCAAATCAGTTTTTGAAAAATTGCTTTTGTAATGGCTGAATTTGGGATTAGCTAACACACACATATCAAAAAGAAAAGGAGCTCATCCCTCTGTCTTAGAATGAAATGCGGTTGCTGTGAAAGTTGGGATGGAAAAAAGAAACAAAGAAACCTGAGTACCATCTGTTCGTTTTTAATTGTAAACAGGGATAGGATTATCGTCTATAATGGGAGAAAATGTTTCCTGTAACCTTCTATCTCTGCCTCAGTCTCCATAAATTTCCTTCAGATGTGAAAACATTTGGCACTTGCTAATTACATAGTGTCTATTTCATGGCAAAACTTTGGTGTTCTGGGTATTTCAAGGAAACAAGCAAAGAGGAAACGTTTGTGACTTAACATGCACCACTCTTTTGAGTACCCTGTGCTTCCAGGTTTCACATGCAGTGCTGGGGAAAGAGGAAGAATTTCCCAAACTTGTGAAAGTTTAAGTATCTCTGGGGGAGTTGGGGAGACAACATGTGCTCCTTCATCTTCACCCCTGACTTCACATAAGACCTTAATGCAGGGATAACAGTAATAGTAGTAGTAGTAGTAGTAGTAGTAGTAGTAGTAGTAATAATAATAATAGTAGTAATAATAATAATAATAATAATAATAATAATAATAATAATAATAATAATATAAATTTATTTATATCCTGCCCTACCCGGCCAGAGCCTGGCTCAGGGTGGCTAACACCAATAAAATCACAGTAAAAAAATAATAGGGGAAAAAGAGAGCAGGGGGGAACCAATTTAAAATACAGGTTAAAATGCAATTTAAAATGCAGCCTCATTTTAGAGTAGCTGATATTGGGGAGCCTCTGGCCCTCCCAATTATTGTTAGACTCCAACTCCCATCAGACCCAGCTAGCATGGCCAGTGGACAGGAGTGATGGGATTTGTAGTCCAGCAACATCTGGAGGGCCACAGGTTTCCCGCTCCTGCCCTAAACTATGTGGAGATGAGGTACTCCGGCTTCTGCTCCCTTCCTTGAAACAGCCAAATGCAGCTCAGATACAGGGAGCATCTAAAGCGCCTCAGAGAGGTGAAGTAATTGCAGACCATACTATCATTCACTTGGCTTCTGGGCACAGAACACACACACAAGCCAACGAAGGAAGAAGACAGGGTGAAACACCTCTCCTTTATTCTCCATCCAACAAGGAGTTCAAGGGAGTGTATTTGGCAGGGAACCTCTTACCTTTTGCAAATAAAGCACAGTTCCTTTAAGAACAGCATAAAAGGCTTTCCATCCCCTCTTCCCTCGTGGAGCTGTCAAAGTAGAACATGGACAAAAAATATATATGCCTAAGTAACCATTGGTAATATAAATCAAGATCGTGCTCTGTTCAGGATCTACCCCTTGTTTAAGATGGGGGCAGGAACAGAAATAAGCAACAGTGCATAAGTCTTGTTAATAATAATAATAATAATAATAATAATAATAATAATAATAATAATTATTTATTTATACCCCGCCCATCTGGTTGGGTTTCCCCAGCCACTCTGGACGGCTCCCAATTGAATATTTAAAACACAGTACAGCATTAAACATTAAAAACTTCCCTAAACAGGGCTGCCTTCAGATGTCTTTTAAAAGTAGGATAGTTGCTTCTCTCCTTGACATCTGATGGGAGGGCGTTCCACAGGGCAGGCGCCACTACTGAGAAGGCCCTCTGAATACATCCTTGGAAGAAACACTGCTGTTAAACTTGTGATTCTACCAGCTACTTATTGATATACCAGCCCTATTTTCACTGAAGCCACTTCCTCAGAGACAGTGACAGAAAGCCCTTCAGTTTGGTGGAGGGTGTGAAAATGGGTGCAGAGAAAGCCATTCGTCGTGTCTCTCATGCTTGATGTAGCCTGGGCTGGAATATGTGAGGGACTAGGGTCAAAGTAAGGAGCCAGGCCTAAGCAGGGGAAGCCATCATCAGTATACGAAGTGACCGGCCTCCCCTTCAAGAAAGCCCTGATGAAGAAGGGAGAGGGGAAGGGAGTTTTCTTACAGCTTGTCGGGTGCAAGAGAAATAGCCAGGTGAGAAATGGAGAGCTCTGGTGAAACAGCAAAAATATTCAGTCAGAGAGGAAGGGGCTGGAGCCCTACACTAACCCTCCCACCTCCTCCTTGTGCAAGGCCTCGCTTACAGAATGCTCTGAGCATCTGGGGGCTCCCTCCTTTGTAAGCTTCACATAGATTTGTACAGTGTGAACGTCCCTTCGGTTCTCCTTCCAGCTTGCAAGGTGCAAAGGCTGCTCTGAAACCCTGGACTCATCTGCCGGCACCCTTTACTTCCACTCCCATGCAGCAGTGGGGGCAAGTGAGTTGGACTGGGCAGCTGCACCCATGTAGCTTTCCGGTCAATTTCATCCCCTCCTCCCCCCCTTCTCCATTGCAGCATGTAGAGAAAACAGTTCTCATTGAAATGCACTCACTCTTCTTCCCATCCATATCAGCGTGGATTTTACGTGCCAGGAATCCAGTTTTGTATACAGCAGCATTGGGGTCGTGAGGAATGTCCAGGAAAGGGTTACCGGAGTTGCCTATGCGGTTGCCAGACTTCGACTGAGTTCCATTATCCTTCTCATCGGTACCATCCGAGGGGGATTTTTTCTTTTCTTCATCATCTCTAAAGCAAATTTGGAAAAACAACACATACATACATACATAGTAAAGGTAAAGGGACCCCTGACCATTAGGGTCCAGTCGTGGCCGATTCTAGGGTTGCGGCGCTCATCTGGCTTTATTGGCCAAGGGAGCCGGCATACAGCTTCCGGGTCATGTGACTAAGCCGCTTCTGGGGAACCAGATCAGCGCACAGAAACGCCGTTTACCTTCCCGCCGGAGTGGTACCTATTTATCTACTTGCACTTTGATATGCTTTCGAACTGCTAGGTTGGCAGGAGCAGGGACCAAGCAATGGGAGCTCACCCCGTCGCGGGGATTCGAACCGCCAGCCTTCTGATCGGCAAGTCCTAGGCTCTGTGGTTTAACCCACAGCGCCACCTGCGTCCCTACATACATACATACCCACACCTAAATTCAGTTGGCGAGCCCAATGCAATCTTTATCTTTTTAAAATCAGATTAAGGAGAGGAACACTTTTTTTTATCACCTCAGCCTACCAAGTAAGTGGAAAGACACTTCCTTCATGTTAGGCGCTGTGGTCTAAAACAAACTGCAGTACTTCTAACATACA
The DNA here is from genome assembly GCF_964188315.1 of Podarcis muralis. NCBI lineage: Eukaryota > Metazoa > Chordata > Lepidosauria > Squamata > Lacertidae > Podarcis > Podarcis muralis. The sequence continues at coordinate 12,199,823 of NC_135671.1, forward strand.
CCTAATTTTAAACCTGCAAGAAATCTTATTAGTTTCAGCGGGATGGCTCATATATTTATATTTAGAGATATGAATCAGAACCAAAACCTCTGCACCATTCCCCTGGGGCTGCATGTTTTAATTCGTTGGTATCAACATTTCTACCCCAAGAGAGCATTAACTATGTAAGGCGTGTAACTAGAGCCAGTGTGATGTAATGGTTAAGAGTGTTGGACTAGGACCTGGGAGAGCAGGGTTCAAATTCCCACTCAGCCATGGAACTCACTGCATGACCCTGGGCCAGTCACCATCTCTTAGCCTAACCTACTTCACAGGGTTGTAGTGAGGATGACATGGGGGGGGGGGCATATACACCACCTTGAATGTTATAAGGAGTTAAGTATAAATAAGTTTTAGGGTTTTAATGGTAAGATAAGGTTAAAATAAATTAAGACAATTAAATGACAGAAAATAGTGAAAGATGGAAAGGATTTGCTGAAATAATATTAATTAACTAGAATACAAAAAACGGAGGTGTGAGGAGGTCGACGAAACAAGTTAATGAAAGATAAAGATATGGAAATATTGGATGTGTTTTTAATTGTTTTTGCTTTTGTTTTTGTTTTGAAGTATTGTGTCTTTTGTTTTTTTTATATATGTATTGTAATGTATTGATTTGTATTGTTTACTTTTTCTCTTTCTTTTTTATTTCTTTCTGTAATCTCAAACTTTTAATAAATATTATTTAAAAAAAAAATAATATATACACCACCTTGAGATCCTTAGAAGATAAAGGTGGTATAGCTATCATCATCTTCATCATCAGTGCTATATGCCACTGTTGTAAAAAAGTTGCCAGATTTGGTGTTGTTAAGAAGATGTCTCTCGCTTGAGTGTAAAGATTATGAAGGAATGGAAGGTAGAATATAGTTGTAAAGGCATGTAGGATTCCAGGTTTTTTTTAAAAAAATGTATGAACTATGACAACGTTTTTTTAAATGGCAGAATGTCGGAGTGCTAACCAGGGGCAGCAGCTCTCTGTGTATCATACATTTTTGACCAAGGACTTATTGACTCGGTTTAATCCTGCAAATAATGACTGCAGCAAACAACTTCAAGATTCTGGTTGAAAGCACAGAACAAGAGCGGTTAGACAGAGAATGCCTCTTGTCCAACTGACTGTCAACAAGTTCTCCCCCTCTGTTTCATCAGCAACGCACTAGTTCATTCTGTTCCAATACTACTGGAGTGACATCAACTAAGGGGAGCGAGGGCTGTTATTTGATCTAAAATGTAAGAGCCATCTGCTGCACCCATAGCAGCACAGCACAGTGTTTCCCACAGGGCACAGGGCTCACTTTGGAGCACCAGTGGAGAGAGGCCACAGTCATTTGAATGCACGAAGCTGTACCATACAGAATCTGTCTAGCCCAATGTAGTTTGCTCCAGTTGACAGCAACTCACTAAGGTCAGAGAGAGAGAAAGGCCTTTCTCAGGCCTACAACCTGGACGCCTTCTTGGTAGGAGAGCCTGGATCTGGGATAGGTTTGTTGTCATGGCTGTAGAAAAGCCATACATGTATTCTGTCTTTCTCTCTGTGCTGAAATCAGTCGCAGCCCAGGTCTCAATTAACAGAACTGCTATCTAAACTATAAAATGCACCCTTTGAAGACATCTTTCCTGGTGGAAATTCTGTCATCTTAAGGAGTCTGACATGGATGGACGATAAATCAGTCCTCTGCGATATCTCCTTTGCTTCCTAACATAGAAGAGAAACACAGCAGCCGTCGCTTATTTCGAGTTTTATCAGCTAATGCTCATTTCCCCAAGCCCCTTGGCCCTAATCAAGAAAAGCAATTCTACCCTCTAAATGTTAAGATGTTTATAAATTACTCCAAACAGAACCAAGTAATTCCGCAAGTGTCCTTGTCAAGTGTGGAGTACCTGTATAATGTCAGGAGTTTGGGTGGTGTAGACTGTACAGAATATGCTTGCTGATCAAACAGGTTGGATAGCTCAGTTTGTTAGAGTGTGCTGCTGATAACGCCAAGGTCACAGGTTCAATCCCCAAAAGGGACAGCTACATATTCCTGCATTGCAGGGGGTTGGACTAGATGATCCTCAGGGTCCCTTCCAACTCTAAGATTCCATGATTCTATGAAAGTAAAAAGCTACCTCATTTAACTTTGGTCACTTGGCCATCTGCTTCAGCACTGTCTATCCTGACTGGTGGTGGCTCTTCAAAGAGGTCTTTCCTGTTAATCTAGGGCCAAGACCATTTTAGACAAAGATGCTGGAAGCATTCTTCATGCAAAGGATCTGCCCAACCACTGAGCTGCAGGGCACTCTCAAAACAAGTTCTAGTCCTATAAGTCTGATTCTGTAGATGTCAGTAGCCATTGAGAAAACTACATTTCCCAAGGGACATCTAAATCTTGTGTTCCAGTGCTCCAGCCCCAAATAATTGTTTTCTGGCAGAGATTCTTCTCTGGCCCAGAATTCTTTGGCTCCAGAGCTGGAAAAGAATTTGAAATATGGAATTAAGGTCCAAATGCACTCACCTCTTCTTTGTGATGAACATTATGAACCTGCAAAGCCCATGTCCAAGCCTGAGATGTATGAGTTTCACTAAGGTAGTAGGGGAGGGGCTTCCTCTCCATTACGGAGGGATTTGCCCAACAAGGGAGCTCTTGGCAAAGGAACTGCAATCTAAACTGCACTGTTCTAAAATGGTATAGTTAAAAGAACACAGAGTTCTACCCACTCTCTGTCATCCTCTGCTACACCCTGCCGCCCCCCCCCCCCCCCCAATCCTGGTCATTTGCCTTCCCACTTCTCCACCTTCCCTGGTTATTCAGGGCAGAGTCTCCATGATGACACATGTGTTCTAAATTGGCTGGTTTCTACTCAGTGATCCTATCACAATCAAGATGGCCCTAGAAAACTGGGTACTCTTGGAAGTGCCACTGAGAGGGAAACGGCTTTCTCTGTCAGTAGAGAAGAAGAAAGAGGAACAGGAAGGTAAGTTCTTGCGGCCACTCTTAAGTACATGGATGAAGGTTAAATGAAGGACAGGGTAGTTCAGACAGTGGAGGCTGGCAGCTGATTTCAACAGTGATGAAACCACATGAGGTCAAAAGCAGCAGCTGATGTAAGTGAAGATCCAGCTACTCCAATGATCTGCTTTTAGGCACCAATGTAACTGCACTTGCCCACATTCCCCTATCCCAAAAGTCATCCCTGCCTCTCATTCCCACCCTGCCTGCCCCCCCCCATTTGCTTTAAATTGGATGCTCCATGAAGTGAGGGTCTTGCCTATTTTCCCCCCTCTGTCATTGTACACTAATGGGACTGTATAAGTAATAATAAATAATAATAATTAACTTCCGTTATCATCAGGAGCAATTTGATAGTGACTGCTACTGTCATGGGAGTGCAAAGGACTCAGTAATACTGAAGGGGTAATTATGGCATCTTTCATCCCGCAAACCACCATCAGTGCAGGAAAAGAGCCTGCAGATGTTCCACCGCAGTTGGTGTAACTTGAAAGCTCTTAGAGCAGCAAAAGCTGCCTCCATAAAAGCAGCCTTCTTACCAGCATCAAAATGGGCATGGCTGCATTTAAACTGACATCCTCTGTTCTGCCACAGCCTTCACACAACAGCCACGATTCTCTCTCACTACAGAAAGCACCAGCGTCATAAGGAAGTCAAGCAAGCAGGGATGACAGAGAGGAATGATTAAAGTGTCTTGGCAGACACTGGACTCCTCATGCTTGGCTTTGAATTCCAATTGTTAGCTTCCTGAAAGCAGCCGAAGTGGGGTACATTAGGCCTTCCGCAATTAATTATCTTTGATATCAGTTCGTTGTCAAGCTATCCATAGTTAATCAAGAGACAAACACGAGACAACAAGCCAACAGGAAGAAATCTGACCCGAGACGTGTTTTCTACTCAGCAAGTTCTGACACAATGTCCTGGAAGATAAAAGGCCGAAAACTAAGCACGTGTTTTATTCATGCTGCCACAGATTAACTGAGGATTTAATTTCTCTCTCTAAGATGAAGTTTCCGAGCCAAATAAAAACGTCCTCCACCCTTACAAGTGGCCTTTCATCGCTAACAACTCGTTTTGCTAGCCGGAGTAACAGCAGGCATGTGGATTTCATGATATAATAAGGGTTTGACAACCTGCGCTCTTGTTACAGCTTTGAGGACAGCTCATCCAATGTTCTGTGGACCAGGGAGTTAAGGTCCAAATGCACAAATCAGCACATTTTCCTGATGTGCAATCTCCACTATTTCAAAAAATTCCCATAAAACACCATCAAAACAGCACATTTGTAAGGCAGAGTAGAAACTCTGAAACTGTGCCATGAGAAGAATTATCCATCAAGGACACATTTCCCATTGGAACAACAAAACTCAGTGCAGCAGAATGATCTCCCCCTCAACCAGTAACATGAGCAACTGCATAATCTCAAGGGAAGGAACAAAGGCACACTGTGATTTCTGGATACACATTAAACAACTTGGGACTAGGGTATCTAGTGGACTGCCTTCTCCTGTATGTTCTCTGCTGGGTCCCCTTGAGAGCACTCTATGCCCCAGAGGTGTGCTCATCTTGCACTAGGAACCAGGTTCTTGGTGTCATAGCTCCAGTTCTCTGCAATCAATCACAAGCCGAAATTAGGAGACACCTACTGTCATGGTGTTTAGATGCCTATTAAAGACATTTTTTCTTTAAGAAGGCTTTCTGAAGTGACCCAGTCCTTTGTGGCACAGTTGTAACTCTCAGTAAATTGTTTTCTTGCTTTTAGAAGTTGTGTGTTTGAATTTTATTTTGTTGTTTATCACATGGGCCACTTCAATGGGCTTTATGTTATGAAGCAGTCTATAAATCTGTTAAATTACTACGGCACAAAAAAACAACAATAATTAAAAAGTGTCTCCAGTGCTTGAGCACAAGTGACTAGGCAAAGGGGATGGCAGGAGTCGAGGAGGCAATAACCATCAAGCTGCCCTGAGTGTATGTACAAGGCATTTGTTTTGAGAGACGAAAATTACATATACGTTACAGGCAGGGTTATTGTAATGAGCTACATGAGGCTTACTTTGAAGACAGTTTGAAGACTTCACTTAGTGTAGTATGAGGCTACTTAGATTACCAACTGGGACTGGGTGTTATGAACCATTTCCAGATTCAATTGAAAGTGGCAGTCTAAGAACATCAGAAACTGCCTTATAAAAAGTCGGACCATTGGTCCATCTCACTCAGTGCTGACAACATCGACCAGCAGTGGGTCTCCAGAGTTTCAGACGTCTTTCCCAGTCCTACATGGAGATGCCGGAGATGGAACCTGGGGCGTTTTGTATCCATGCTCTTAACACTGAGCCACGCCATTCCCCAAAGTTTGAACCTATAAAGCCCATCATGATTTAGGAGAGGGAGAACTTGAAGAACCCCTGTCTCTATATGCATGTAGCTATACATGAAGATCTTTGGAGCAGGGCCTCTTGCAAGTGACTTTGCTGAGTGAGGCAGGTGGCTACTGGGCCTTCTCAGTGGTGGCTTTTATGATTCTGTGACTTTTAGCTTACTGGCGTTTTGTATTTGCACTTTAATTGTTTTATTCTGGGAACAGTCCTGGAAATAAGATTGAAAGGTGACCATAAATAAATAAAGTGTGTGTGTGTGTGTGTGTGTGTGTGTGAGAGAGAGAGAGAGAGAGAGAGAGACAGAGAGAGAGAGAGAGAGACACACACACACAGAGAGAGAGAGAGAGAGAGAGAGAGAGAGAGAGAGAGAGCTCAGTTGGTTAGAGTGCGGTACTGATAATGCCAGGGTTGCAGGTTCGATCCCCATATGGGGCAGGTGCATATTTCTGCATTGCAGGGGTTTGCACTAGACTAGATAATCCTGCCTATCAAATGTCTGTTTTACAGTATTTGAAGTGCTTCTCAAAACATACTTCAGTAATCCTTGCAACACTACTGTAAGGTGTTGTCAGCATTATTATCCTTACATTGCAAATAGAAGGAAAGACTGAAGCTGAGAAGTGCTTGGTTTGGCTAAGGGCCACCTAATGAGTTCTTGGCTTGGGCTGGATTTGAACCCGTGACCTTTCAAGTCCACTGCAGCTCGGTCTCTTAATTGGCATACTGTACTAGCTCTCCTGAATGAATAATGACTATACAGCAAATGAATGCAAGAGGACTTGGTGGGTTGCTCCCCTGGATTGCTGGGGTGGATTTCTGCAAGATCTAGAATCTGTTCCATATGCTGCCTGCATATCAAGCGGAATGCCATAACAGGCGTCATTTTTAAAACTCATTAATTCTGCACAATATACTTACACTGCCCACTCAAGCTTCTCGTTTTTGATTGAATTGTAGAGAGCCTGTAAAAGGAAAGGAAGAAGAAATTACTGGGTTCGTCTTGACCGCACACAGAAGATTGCTGATTTTTTTTATTTAGAAAAAAAAGACCTAAATGTCACAAGCAAGCTGCTTTTGATCATGAAAGCACCCATATACGGCAAAATCAAGCACAAATGAAAATATTATTCAAGAGCAGGGTGGCACAAATGTGCTTGCCATTTTTTAATTCTGCTGAGAGCACTCACTTTTTACCCAAGTCGAGAGAACAGCAGATGGTCTCTGTGACCTTGCACTGACTTTGGAGGCTCTCCAAAGTCACACTGAGATGTCACACTGACTTCCAAGGTCCTCAAAGCCATAGAGTGAAGGTCAAAGTCCCCACCAGCCCCTTGCCCAGTCTAGAACTGGGTAGGAGGAGGGAGCTTATGCTGGGCCCCAAAGCTCAGCATTAGATCACTGAGAAAACCTGCTCTCCCCTATTGGAGGAAGAGCAGGGTCAATGATGGACAGCAGAAATACCAGGCAATCAAAATTTGCTGACCCTTCAGATCAAGGAAGAATGAATAACTGTTGGTATATATGTGTATGGAATTTTGGGGTTCTGTCCTGCAAATAAGAGAAATCAAAAGCAATGTCCTGAACAGTGATATGCCACAAACCAAGATTAATGCTGGATTGTTTACAGAGTTAGGAAACCAGCAGTCCACATTTTGCTTCTAGGCGTTCCTGGGGCTTTCCATTTGGAGCCACAACACACAACCTGAGCGCAATCCTTTTTTTTTTTTTTTTTAGCAACACATTTGACTTCTCCAGACACAGGTAAAGGGGCTCTTTAACCCTATGCCTCTCCCTAGCGGAACAGCGACAGAGGCCTTGGTAAGTCAAGAAACAAACCAATTAAGAAAGAGCAGCTGGTGTCCACTTAAGGCAAGATGTTCAACCACAGCCTCTTCTGCTGTTTTTGTTGAAGAAGAGCCCTTTGTCTGTGGCTTGCCTATAGTTCATGCAGTTGTAAAGTAGCTAATGTTGCGCAAACAAAAAATATCCCACATTATTTACCCTCATACCAGATTGTGATCTTCTACCAAATAACACACAAACACACACACAAATGAAAATCGAAGCTGAGAGTTCAATCAATACATTTCAGACATCTCTCAATTGACTGTCGTCATCATCATCATCATCATTTCACATACTGATGTCTATTGCTGTTTAAAGTGCAGGTGGTATAGTGCCCTGTGAAGACAGACGGCCAGTTTTACCTGACAGAATTCCGTTATATTATTAAACACCATGCCAATCCCATATGGTGAGGGTCAATCCCTACTCTGTGGTGCCTATATCAAATAGTATACTAAAAAATAATAATTACGATACCTTTAGTATCAACAATCACTTATCTTCAGCAAGAGAAACCTATAGTGTGACTGTTAAAGGTCTTGAATGTTAGTTTCAGTAAGAGATTGCATTTTAGGCCTCTTTGATATGCAGACAGGTTTTAAACAAACGGATGGATGCACACACACTTTATTAGTATTATTTAATGCCATCTACGCACTGTCCTGCAGCTAAAAGGATCAATAAGAATCTATACAAAAATCAAACAAGCACAATCAAGACCAACAATCAAAAGCAACAGATTAAAATAATTGAAAACTCAAAACTTTAAACAATCTTTAGGAAAACAAACAGATCACACCGACTGATGCTGAAAAGGTAAGTGTCTCCAGAGGCAGAATTCCATAAACAAGGCACTACCACTGCTGAGAGGTCCCAGTCCCCAGATATCTCACCATATTAAGTGCAAACATGTTAGATTGTGCTCAGAAATGCACCAGAAGCCAGTTCTTTAAGCACTAGTCTAAATTTGTTCCCAACATCCAGTCTGGTCATAGCAGCTGTGTTCTGAGCTAACTACAGTTTCACATAGCATTTAAGGGTAGTCCCAAATATAATGCTTTAAACCATAGTCAATTTTAAATGTTACTATAGATTACCATGCCCAGGCAATCTCTGGCCAGAACTGGCATGCCAGATTCAGCAGATGGAAGATGTTCTTCACCACAGAGGCTCTTGGGGTTGAGGTAGCAAAGCTTGATTCTAGGAGCCGCCCAACCCCCAGCTTTGCTGCTATAGGTCTTAGGGGGAATCATTCCTGTCCAGAACAGGATGAGCATCATTCTCCCAGTGGTTGCTCAAAGGCACAAATATCACATCTAAGGTTACTACCAGAAGAGGCACACTTTGAACAATACTGATGATTTATTTTCACAAAAATAATGCAGCGGTTACACAGGTGGAATCTACGCACATATAAAAAACGCTGTGAAAATGCTTTTTTAAAAAAAAAAGTTTTGAAAAATACATTGAAATTTCCATAGCTCACTGTCACTATCTAGTGTCACATTTGTATACTGAACTTCTGTTGTTGTTGTTGTTTAGTTGTTTAGTCGTGTCCAACTCTTCATGACCCCATGGACCAGAGCACGCCAGGCACTCCTGTCTTCCACTGCCTCCCGCAGTTTAGTCAAACTCATGCTGGTAGCTTCGAGAACACTATCCAACCATCTCGTCCTGTGTCGTCCCCTTCTCCTTGTGCCCTCCATCTTTCCCAACATCAGGGTCTTTTCCAGGGAGTCTTCTCTTCTCATGAGGAACTTTACAACACACTTAAAACGTTTTATTTGTAGCTGTATAGCTGAGTCCACAATGTTGCCATCAAGTGGTTGTGGCACTTTCTGCCATGTTTTCCCATCACTTTTTATGCCTCAGAAAATTCATTTTTCTTTTCTGGAAGTGGATTTCATTGCACAAGAGTGCTGTTCAGTTGTTGCTATTTATCGCAATATACTCACTTGCTCTGTGGTGGGTGATTAAGGTGCATTTATTGTAAGCTTACCAGACTTCCCCGTTTCCCGGGGACAGTCCCCAGATTTACAAATCAGACCCCTGACAAAATCCATCTATTTAGTAGGAAGTTGAAAAGTGTCCCCAGATTCATTGCAAAAAAAATCTGGTAACCTTATTGTGCAAAGGGTAGCTACGGATATCTACCCAAATGCGAGGCAGATCTGCACAAAAGGCAGGCACCCTGGAGGTGCCCAAAGACTCTGCTAGCCTGACCTCTTTGGAGGACTACAGCAATTACCCATCCCAAACTTAGAACACTTCATAGTGTATAGGAAGAATCATAATAGAAATCCAAATAAGAAATCTGTGTCCATATAGAGAGGGGCATTCCAAAGACGATCACTTCACCTCAGTTCTTCACCCCTTAAACAAGCAACATATCTAATACAGTGGTACCTCGGGTTACAAACTTAATTCCTCCTGGAGGTCTGTTCTTAACCTGAGGTACCACTTTAGCTAATGGGGCGTCCCGCCGCCGCGTGATTTCTGTTCTCATCCTGAGGTAAAGTTCTTAACCGGAGGTAGTACTTCCGGGTTAGCGGAGTCTGTAACCCAAAGTGTTTGTAACCCGAAGTGTTTGTAACCCGAGGTACCACTGTAATTTATTGAGATTAACAAGCGGGGTATATGAAACCATTTGGAAGAAACAAAAACAAGCCTAAATGGCTGCTAGAAATCCGTTATTGCTTTCCCCGTTTCCAGTGGCTGCTCTTTCTCTCACTTGGTAATCTTCCAGTGCCGAACGTATTAGTTTCTGTCTTATTCTTAATGGCAATTCAGCCCAGATCAATTGTTAGCCCAGTCTCCGAGTATGAGTTGGCATGAGCAAGCAATATTTTATTGTGGAGGGCGGGATGTCCTTGATGAGAATGATTCCCAGTTGCCGGGCATCAATCACACCTTCACAACTCTGGTTTGGGGGGAAGTAGCCACACTATGGGAAGTCCCAGAGGCCTGCCAGGATGCCACAGATAATACACTAGTGTCTAGTTAAACTAATAATGTTCCACTTGCACATCACAAAAACAGACTGCCATCTCTTGACACACAATAGAAAACAACCAGCTAAGGCTACCTAAAAACATGTCAGTGCTAAGGTTTTGGACTCCGGGTACCCAAAGGAGAATAATACCATATGAAACAGGAATCATTCTTTATGCTATATATTATTGTATAGTTTATCAAACATAAAATCAAATAAACATACAAGTACAATATAGTACTATTAAGGTTGCCTTTAATAAATCATTCTTTCACCACTTCAGTCCATGTGGATTTTTTTTTAACCTGGATGAGTCTAAGCTACAGAGAAAGTTCAACTATTTCTTACCAGTAGGATCATTTTTATTTTTAAAGTTGGCCATGTTTCCTTGCCTTTAACAACTTCCTGACAAGGTTCAGTGGATGAAGTTTTCTATGCCTTTATCCCTTTGCCAGGAAAAGCTTCCATTGCCAAAATTTCTGTGTGTCAAGCAGCTGTCATAGGTCTAGGAACCTAGCCAGGAAAGAAAGTTGGCAACCCCTTTCTGCCAGACCTTTCCCTCATTTTCTAGAGTAGATGTGAGGAAACTTTTTTTCCCTATTCAAAGCCACTGACCCACAGAATCAACACTATCTTTAATTGTGCTCTTCATTGTTAAATATTCTTAATTCTATTAAAATACCATAAATAAAATAAAAGCCTACAAAGATAATACTATGGTGTTGCCATCTTGGAGTGCCTCTCAGTAGCAGTGCCCAACCAGCCACTAGCAGGAGTTGGGTTTATTTTGCTTTTTTAAAAAAAGTGCTCCATAAAAGTGCCATGGGTACCCATATGAAATAGGCAGCAAATTAAGAGGCAATTGTGAGTACTGTCACACACACAAAAGCAGTGATAGTCCATTGCCCTTCCCTCAGAAAAGATCAGCAGGGCTGGGGGGGGGGGGCATTGGGTGCCACTCCTGGAATATGTGCCCACAAGAATGGTGCCTGCCAGCTGTTCTTTAAACCTGCTCTTCCTAAGGAGGGGGGCATACAGTGGAAGGTCTACATTTGGGGGCCCTGAGCTGTCATGGGGGCCTCTTCACAACCAGCAACGAGCTCTGTGTAACCACTGTCTTCTTCTTCAATGGGGTTGTTCCATGAGAGATCACCACAATTATTATTTTTTTAAAATATTAACTACTACAGCTAAGATTTTGATTAAAATTGTTGTACTGGATTATCTCACATGTCAAAGTTACTGCAGTGAATAAAAATTTGGTAGGCTTTATAGTTTTTGAGTTATGTGTGTGTGTGTGTGTGTGTGTGAGAGAGAGAGAGAGAGAGAGAGAGAGAGAGAGAGAGAGAGAGAGAGAGAGAATATTAGGGAAATGTTCTAAGACATGCAAGATGCACTTTTTAAAGCACTGAGTATGTATTATAGTTTCTTTTGGGGCCCCTCCAGGATTAGGAGCCTTAAAACTTAAGCTTCATTAGTTTCATAGTAGTTCCACCCCGGAGGCATACGTTAAGTTTTCTGAAAATGCCTAGATTCGAGATGAAATTTAGCAAGGAGACAAATGTTCCCCAACCTAGAGAAATGGAAGCATACAAAGTATGGCAGAAATCTCCGAAACATGTAGACTGTATCACCTAGACATGCATTTTGTATTTAAGTAAACACCTCTATAAGATATCTATTGGAGTTTCGGATACGTAACGTCACTCAGGAGGCTATTCACTATGTATGTACAGTCATATATGAATGCTGGGTTCTTGGCAACAAGTGCTGCCTGATTTGGCAAAAATGCTAAATTTTTGCTATTTGTTTGACAATACTTATTGCACTCAGCATGCCTCTCCTTTCTTTCAAGGATTTTAGACCTGGTGTTCACCCTCCCAGGCAATCTTCCTTCCAGATGAAAGCAGAGTCCAGTCCCAGACCTGATTTCAAGTATGATTTTAATCCCTCTAAAAGTTCTTGCATGCCTGAAACCGGAGTTACAGAAGGTTCTAGAAAACACAGAAGGTTCTAGAAAACACAATTTTATTTACGAACTGGGGGTCCAACCTATAAGCCAAAAAGCATTTAGTTTAGCTGATAGGGATAGGGCATGGAGGAAGATTCTTTACACCTTCTCTTTACAAAAGAACCATAACACACTGTTCCGTTTTATATAGCTCAGGAACCAAGGCTGACTGATTATGCTGACCATGCATAGCCAAAACAACAAACTGGGGTCGATCTCAGCCATCCTTGCAGGTGCCAAGAATTGGGCTTGGGACCTCGTGTGTGTAAAGAAGACAGCTTTACCGAGCTATAGCTTCCCCATACGAATGAAGGATTGTACATTCGTGTTGTTGCACTGATTTGTTTTCCCCCTGGATTGCATCCTTCTACTCCCTAACGTCAATCGTTATTTTCTTCAGTCTGTTTCTATTTCCTGGCTGCCAGAAAATCTTAATATCCCCTGAGGTTGCTTGTTTTTATAATAACTTATTCAGCATTTCTATAATATCCTATTCAGGTATTCCCACCAGGATGGCAAAGTGTATGTATGTCATATGACTTCCTTCATGCATTCAAAGGATGGAAGACAGGGCCAGAGGGTTGTGCCAGGTAACCCCACAATCATGACGACAGTATGTAGCGATCAACCCATCCTCCAATCGTGCATTCAGACTTCCACACCTACCAGTTCTCTGGACCATAGCTGGCATAACCCAATAACCTCCTGACATGTACTTTCAACATACTGGTGGTAGTGATGGGGGACACGTGAACCTTCCTAGAGTCAACTGCAGCCTCCCTGTGGTGTTCTGAAACTTTTACAGACAAGAACCCTCCGTTTTTAAATCATGCAATACATTAGTGACATTCCCTGAAAGAAAATGAATAGATCATGAACCAATTTCCTTGTCATCTTCACCATCCACCCCCTCCCACTACACCAGGGGATAGGTGAGGAACAGAATTCAACTACTCTTGGCTTGAGGAAACTTTGAGTCCACTGAGGGAGGGTGTGGGTGTCGGAGACGTCAAGGAACCTCCTGACTTGATTCTGGGATTTAGTCTAGTGAGCCACCATGGATGGCATATGCTGTCACAGAATTCTGACAAAGTAGGGGGAAAGAGTGTACAACAATGGCTGCTGCAATCGGCAAGCAGCATGAAGCCTCTGCATTGACCAGCCTTAGTATAAATACTAGGGGCCTGGCAGTCCGCCTTTGCCTTCTCAAAGCAATATTTGCTGCCTACAGACCCCAGGACCCACCCACCCATCTAAGGTCAAGCCTCCAGCTCCACTTCCAGCAACTTAACTCTTGGACTCTTGGTCTAGAAAACACACCCACCTAGTCAAAATTTAGTTATGGCTGGCCCTGATGGGAGAATCTCCAGAAGGTTCCTATTCTGTAAAGGTAAAGGTACCCCTGATCATTAGGTCCAGTCGTGGATGACTCTGGGGTTGCGGCGCTTATCTCACTATATAGGCTGAGGGAGCCAGCGTTTCTCTGCAGACAGCTTCCAGGTCATGTGGCCAGCATGACTAAGCCGCTTCTGGTGGACCAGAGCAGTGCACGGAAACGCCATTTACCTCCCCGCCGGAGTGGTACCTATTTATCTATGCTTTCGAACTGCTAGGTTGGCAGGAGCAGGGACTGAGCAACGGGAGCTCACCCTGTTCTGTAGGGGTAGCCAATATGGTGCCCTCCAAATGTTGCTCTGCCAGCATGGGCCAATGGTCAGGGATGATGGGAGTTGTAGTCCAACAACATCCGGGGCACCCCATGTTGGCCTTGCTGTGCTGAGTTACACCACTGTCTCTAGAAAGGACACTACTTTTTCTCTTTCCATGCTTGTTTTTCAGTAGTACAAGATCATGTTAGCACCAGTGCACCTCTGTTGGCGCCTACTGATGGACTGATGTCAAATTCTCTCAGACTTATACAAATATAATGCTTTTTAGCATATCAACCTAGCCATCCCTATGATGTAAAAAGCAAGCAGCCCATTTCAAACGCCTGTAGCTGTTGCTCAGGACAATACTGGTTTCATAAAACAGAATGCACACAAAAGAGCTGTATTTAATCTGACTCTGAAAGACCGTGGATACCGACCTGAGGCTCTAAACAATTTCACATGTTTTTAAAGAACATATTCTGACAGCAACAACTCCCTCTTGCTAGAGATACACAAACTTTCTGCCACAGAATCAGCCAGTTTCCTTAACTCCGAGGCAATATAAATCACACAAAGATTGAATGGCCTTTCAGAACACTCTCTCTATTACAAGTCTCCTGTTCAAGGGAATAAACATGCAGATCAAACCATGCGGTCTTAATATGCCAGCAAAATGTATTTATTACAGCTACCATCTGTTTACTACAGGTGCCATCCAGTAGGATGTTGCTGCCATCAAAAAAAAAACTAACACAAAAGGCCTGTGACTGTCTGTACGACCCTGAGCTCTGTCTGCCCTTGGATGTCCTGGCCATATGCCTGTTTGTGATAGAAGCAGCCTCTTTAACTGAACCTAGTTCAATGTATGGGTACTAAAGCCCCACATTTCTTCCAAAGACCTCAGAGCAGCTTACATATGGTTGCCACATGGTCTACAAGGGTTGGACTTGTTTAGTTAGCAATAGAAACACTTGGCCATTTACAAAACGTTATATCGAAATAGATCCTCTGCTCATTTAGATTCAATGGCAGAGAGAAGCACATGTTCAGTTATCTCATTAATTCCAACTACAGGATCTCAAATGACACATACCACTACCTTTCACTCCTAATGATGGAATAAGCACCTCACAACCTGATTCAATTCAGAATTGGGCTTGAAAACCAAGCTCCCCATACCGAAAGAAGGAAAAAAAGAAAGAAAGAAAGAAAGAAAGAAAGAAAGAAAGAAAGAAAGAGAGAGAGAGAGAGAGAGAGAGAGAGAAAGAAAGAAAGAAAGAAAGAAAGAAAGAAAGAAAGAAAGAAAGAAAGAAAGAATTATTCCAAGCCATATTCCTGATCTCAATAATATCAACTGCCCTTGGAGCCCCAACTCCACAGCCTGCTTCCCACTTATCAGATTGGTGGTAGCAGTGACATTTTCCATGATACCTGGTGCCTGGAAAGCTGCCGTAGCAGGGTTATAATTATATTTTTTAATTCTGCATAGCACCTTTCATCCATAGAACTCAGGGCAGTTCAAGGTACCAGATAAACAGGTGAGTGAGCATGAGGGATGAGTTTCTCAACAATCTGGATTACAATCTGAGATAGTGAAGATCTCTTGGATCAAAATGCTCATCTCAGGACAGAACAAGTATTCTAAGAGGCGTGGGGAAACCTGTAGCTCTCCAGATGCTGTTTGACTGCAACTCCCATCAGCCCCAAACAACGTGGCTAATGGTCAGGGATGATGGGAGATGTGGTCTAGCAACTTCTAGAGAGCTGCGGGTTCCCCAGTAAGTTGCCATGGTTAGTATTATGAATCAACAAATTGCAAACTTTAGCAACTTCACTACTCATCACCAACTCCACATAATTATCTTTCATTCAAATAAATAGGACTTTGCATGGGTTATTATCAGCAACTAAAGAACACATAATTTGTCAGCAGCTAGCCTCAATTTATTGTCCTCTCTCATATCTTACTGCTATGATTTTAAATAATAAACGATTTCACATTATGACTTTTAATTAAATCACTCTAATAAAATGAATACTTTTAAACCATTTAACCAGCACAACCATTAATCTTCACTTGCCCTAAACAGAACCGGATACAGCAATGAAATGGCTATTCAGACTTCACAAATAGCAGCAGATGATGTAGCTGACAGGGGAAAGATGCAAGAAAAACAGTTTACAGACTGGAAGAAAAACAAACATAGAAACAGAAATCCAGTTCTTGATATTGAGGGCTTTTTTTTTTTTAACCTTATTAAACCAGGAGTGGCTATCAACTCAAGACAAAGACATATGACACAGCCTCCCCTGAGGCACAGGTAACTTTGTTCTGTCTTTGACCTGGAAGCAACGGAGTGAACCCATCACACATGATGCAGAAACACAGATGGTGATAAATAAAAGCCAACCTCAGAGCAGCAAATCATGAAGACACACTTAAGCACTCCAATCATGCAGACACCTATGAGGGTGGGCACTTGGAGCCCAAAGAGACTTTTAATTATTTATTCTGCATGGCATACAAGAGGGCACTGGTGCAAAATTGGGAGGTTTCAGCGCCAGAACTGCAACAGCCTCAAAATGAAGCATCACACAGCTCCATCGATTAAAACTGCGGCCTCACAGATCAATCAGCTAAAGCTGCAATTGATTAATATCCCAATTAAGCCTATTAAAACTGCATCCCTATTATGGGCATCCTGAGATTCAAATCACATGAAAAGGGTTGTGCGCACTGTACTTAAATTAATGAATTAGGCAAATTAATAACTGGATGAAATTTACACTTTGGCAAACTATAGCCACAGAAATATTTAGACCCTGCTACAGAAGCAAGTGGAGAGTACACTAAGGAGGTCTATTAACATCAGTTTCAATATAGTATAATAAGGATTTCTGGTTTTAAACAGAATGCTTCAAGCTGGATAAAAACAAGCATCAAGAAGGTACTGCATTTACTGTAGTCCTATATGGGGGATAAAGCAGCTCCCCTTATTTAAGTCATGCTCCTACTACTCAAATGTTAATATGGTACCCAGTAATGAGAGCAGACCATCACTCTAGCCTTTGACTTATCTCTAGCATGAGGAAAGCCTGCAGGTCACAACTTTAACATATTTACAGAACAGTGGCGCTGTGGTCTAAACCACAGAGCCTAGGGCTTGCCGATCAGAAGGTTGGCAGTTCGAATCCCCGGGACAGGGTGAGCTCCTGTTGCTCGGTCCCTGCTCCTGCCCACCTAGCAGTTCGAAAGCACGTCAAAGTGCAAGTAGATAAATAGATTCCACTCTGGCGGGAAGGTAAATAGCATTTCTGTGAGCTGCTCTGGTTCGCCAGAAGCAGCTTAGTCATGCTGGCCACATGACCTGGAAGCTGTATGGCGGCTCCCACAGCCAGTAAAGTGAGATCAGCGCCGCAACCCCAGAGTTGTCCGCGACTGGACCTAACGGTCAGGGGTCCCTTTACCTTTAGCCATGTCTGTGGCTGCTGAGAAGTCCATGCTTAAACTGGCTCTAAATCTACCAAACTCAGATTCTGAAGCAGACTCGCCTGATTCAATCCGGAAGGATCATGACCTGGACCAGGCCACGAGGCAGTCTGAGTGCTGCAGCAGTGCCTCTGTTCCTATATAAAACATATTTCTTGCCATGACAGGGAAACCAAACACACACAGCCTGGAGCGTTTAGCTAGTGCATGGGGCTCCTTGTCACTGCACACTGCAAACCCGTATGAGAGCAACAGGACTTGATAACATTGCATTGCACTTAGGAGGAACTACACAGGAACCAAAAACAACAACCCATGGCTGCATTATTAGGGGCAGCCATTCCACCCGAGAACAACAGGTCATTAAAACCCATCACTCCCAGGTGGACTTGTATTGCATTCAAAGCAGGCAGCAGCAAGGAACTCTGCATGCTGGCTGCTCCAGGCTGTGGGTGGCTAGATTACCTGTTTAAACTTTTTTTTTAATGTATTTTATAGGAACAGAGGCAGAGCAGCAGTCCTTGGACCACCTCATTGAATAGTTTTTTAAAAAAAACCAAACCATGGTTTTTTTTGCCTTTTGGGTTCTGCACAGCCTGTTTTCCCTAAAAAAACCCATGCAGAACCAGGAAGGAAAGGATTTAGTCTTGTTTTCATGCAGAACTGAGACAGACTGGAATTTCATGGATCGGACCTTCCCTGTTGCCCAGCAGGTGCAGGGTGCCCACCCACAGCCCTGAAACATTAACGCAAAATTGCTTCCTTAATGTAAGTGCTAGGCTTAAGGATGATCCACAGTTTGCAAAAAGCATGTAGTATCATTGACTTAAGGCTTCCGAGCCCTTAGAAAGGTTTGGGGCTACTGGAAATATTTTTGAAGAACACCCTCACCACCTCAAAACCTAACCCTTCGAAAATGAATGAATGTATGTATTTTGAAAAGGGAAGCAGGTTGGAGACTGAGGGTTGAAACCCTGAAGAAAAACCTAACTGCAATCAGACAAGAAAATTAATTATTTTAATTTGAATCTTAAATGGCTGAAATTGCTAGTTGAAACCATAGGAAACAGTTCCTGCTGACAAATGAGTAGGTGGAGTTCTCAAGACCTGGGGAAATGCTGTTGCTGTTTGGAGGGAGAGAGCTGGCTGCTGATCTGCTTTTGAGCTCCTGTTCCAGGAAGATTACAGGTAAAAATATTACATAGGTGAACATTTAGAATTGCTCAAAAATTGTTCTTACTGAAGTCCAAGCCACTCTATGAAAAATATGCCTACTACAAAGCAGCTACAAATGAATCAGCAAACCTCTATCGATATCTGTGATGAAACATCGGTTGGATCATGAAACTTTGTTGGAAGAAGCCTTTTGCACGTGGTCAGAGGCTCTCTCCTTTATTACTGATCAGCTCCAGCTGAAATTCCAGCACTGAAAGCAATCTTTAGAGACGGATCTGTATGAGTACTGGCTCAAATTCAGCTCTGCCATAACAGTGATTTGGTGGCCAAGCAGCAATTTGAACCGAGGTCTCCAAAGATTAAGTCCGGCACCGATCCATTAAGGTAAAGGTAAAGGGACCCTTGACCATTAGGTCCAGTCATGGCCGACTTTGGGATTGGAGCGCTCATCTGGCTTTATTGGCCAAGGGAGCTGGCGTACAGCTTCCAGGTCATGTGGCTAGCATGACTAAGCCGCTTCTGGCAAACCACAGCAGCGCACGGAAACACCGTTTACCTTCCCGCCGGAGCGGTACCTATTTATCTACTTGCACTTTGACGTGCTTTCAAATTGCTAGGTTGGCAGGAGCAGGGGCCGAGCAATGGAGCTCACCCCATCGCGGGGATTCGAACCACGGACCTTCTGATCGGCAAGTCCTAGGCTCTGTGGTTTAACCCACAGCGCCATCTGCGTCCCACAGAGATAATGTGTGATACAGCCCACCTAGGAGGCTAAGGCCAGGGTTAGCCAACATGCTGCCCTCCAGAAATTGTGGACTATTAGTCTCATCATCCCTGATCATTGGCCATACTGCCTGGGGCTGATGGAAGTTGTGGTCCAAAATATCTGGAGGGTATTTATTTGGCTACACTCCAGTTAAGGCCAACATTCAGACATGGCTGTATGTGGTCTCTTGGATGCCACCCAATATACTTTACTGTCTGAAATGGATCCCAAACCCAACCTACCCACCTACCCTCACATACTTTAAAAAGTCTTTCTGCCGTATTCAAACAGCAATTCCTATCTTCATCCCCCACTGCCCGCTGCATGGTGTCATCAGAAGTAGGTCCCTTCATGTTGCAGCATGGCAAGGCATGCAAATCTTAAGACGAAGGAATCCCTGGAGCAATTTGAAACATGGGAGTGGAAAAAACAGCAGATTCATGCACAGTCCTGGTTGGCACTGAAATTGAACGAGTTTTCCATTCTGATCTCCAGTGCAACATGTACAGGGTTTTCGCTGGAGAAAAACCAAGGGATAAAAAAGGATGCTGTGGTGCGCCCACAGAGAATCATGGGCGACAGCAGCTTCCGGTGTTTACCACACATTCAGGCTGTGTGTCACACCAGTCTTTTTTTCCATTCGGACTCACTCTCGAAAGCAAAATGCTGAACAGCAGCATCTGTAAACACCTGACAAGGCTAACCAGACAAGCACTTGTAAGTATCCATTGAGGTGAAAGCAGCAAGGGAAATGAAAAGCACAACCAGGTGTGCAGGGAAAGATGAAGATTGAACTAATTATCCCAGCTGTTTATTTGTGGAGAGGAAAATCATTTTGGTAAACAAAAAGCCCAGCCATCCTAAGCCACTGAATGCTGAGGAACTGCTCCATGTGAAACCCATTACTTATTAGGTGGCTGGTGCCGCAGGAGGCTTTTAAGCCTGCAAAGTCAGCCAAAGGGTCCCTTAAAGAGAAAAGTGATGCTGACTCCATTAAAAAGCAAGATGAGGAAACCTTGCAAGTCCAAGTTCGCTCATAATACTGCCTAGAGACAACCGTCCTTGCTGTGTCCTTTTAAACATTTTAAAAATATATTACGACAGGGGGAAAGTGTTATTCCAAAGCCATCTTTGACTTGGGCAAGTCTGTCGAATCAAAGACTGGGGAGTGCATGCTTTGAATATAGAAGGATGCAGGTGCACTTGTGGGCATCTCCAGTTTAAGAAGGAACAGGTAAAGACCCTGTACCTGAGTCCAGAGTTTTGGGTTAAGCAAACAAGTATTGTGATGGCCAGGCAGCTTTCCATGGTCCTCCGAAGAGGCTCAACTGGATGCCTATCCCCAAGGCTACGAGGGTGTGTGACACCCCCACACCATCAAAATCACTCCACGACTATTCTAACACTCCCTTCCTTCCCTGCCCCTCCACCCCACCTCATCTCCCGGGCAGTCTATACTATCTGTAAAATCAAATTGCAAAGCATTTTCTTTGACTGAATCACTTCAGGCTGCAGGAAGAGGGAACTGCTAGCTGAGTGCCTGTCTAAGTTCAGGGCAAAAAAGAAACAACCTCCAACTCATTTATTTATTTTTTAAGAAGAAAGCATTTCCCACTCAACAGCCAGTGATTACACCACAACTTGTCCTGGCTACATCCTTTCAAAGCCGCTGGGGGAAGAGATGAAAACCAGGGGCTGGGGCTGCAAATACTCTGCCCTAAAAAATAATAGCAACATTACCATACGAAGGATACCCAAATTGTGCACATGTGCATGGGATGAACTGGATCGTATTTGAAGCACAGGAACGTAGCATTCGATTTGAAAAAGTATTATATGTTTTGGACACAATCCAACCGAAGTTGAGCACTCTGAAGTCTCAATGATTTCGGCTGAAATGGACAACTCTTCTGCTGAAATCAATGGATCTTGTTAACTAGAACTTGCACAATGAAACTTCAGTATTTAGAAGGACCTCGGGAGCTCACTCCTTTGTGTGGTGATTGGTTTCCATTATTTCTAAAGTGCAATAGTATTTTCCTCTGGCACATACAAACATATGGTTCATAATCTTTCATGGTCTACTGTGGGTGAGCCACACTTTCTTAGGGCGCCTTGGTCATTTTGTGATTAAGAAGTGCTTAATTCAGTAATCTAATATATTAGATGGCCCTTTTTTGGCCCAATGGGAAATATCGATATCTTCCCTCACCATGTGGGCCAACTTCAGCAGGTGGGCGGGGCCACCCACTTATCAATCATTTGATATCACGATGACATTAGGTGTCTCGTTCACCTGTCAAGTTGGCCTGCAACGTGTGGGGAGGGGTCTGCTTTGCCTGCACATTCTCTGAGTTATTTTCAAACAAATAGCCTCATGAGCTGATTTGGGCCAAGACTGAGCCACAGGCCAGAGGTTCTCAACCCCTGAGATACCTTATGCTAAATTTGAACAAGTAATCTTCATAAGACTGTAAATCTATTTTTATTTTTTTGCAATAACCCACCAATTCCGTAATTGTTAATACTGTGCACAATTTATTGCAGAATTCAGTGCAAAGTTTATAATCATGGGATAAATAAGATTTCCAGGTTTGTGACCACTGTAAGAGTGCTTCTAGATGGGGGTTTAATACTGCTTATTAGTCACTGAGATATCACAAATGGGTAAGCAACAGGAAATTATTAACTATTCCCTGGAAAGAGTAAATCCAGATTAAATGGGGGGGGGATACAGGTTAGCATTTGACAACAGTGGCTTCATGTACATACTGCACAAAACACGCATGCATGAGGATCTCCAGATGCCACAATAAACAACAGTTTGGAAGCACCCAAAAACTTATCAAGCCGCCTTTCTGGTTTCCGAGATTTTACCTGTCGTTGCCCATTTAATGTCAAAGCACGACTGGCTCTATCAGAAGACAGAGTGAGGCGGCTGCTTCAGGCAGCTGATTTTGGGTGTCTTGAAAGGGCAGCCAGCTGTTAGGTGTTTAATGTACTGTTATTGCCAAAATGTGGTGAGGTGCAAAGTATCTTGGGCATGCAATGTAAAAGGATCCTGTGTCAAATCATATTTCTTGTGGAGTTTTGCACCAACCGGAGCGCCTTTGTTTTTGATGAGTCCCTTTAAAAAGTGATCCATGGAATAAGAAGTGTCCATCTATCGCCATTGCTGGCTGAAAACTGGAATTGTTAAATCTCATCCCACAATGGCTGAGGGTTACGAGGACAGGCTAGTTAAAAAGATCTGAGTGACTAACAGAGCAGACCTTGCACCGAGAGCTGCAGCAAAAGGGAGGGGAGAAAGGAGCATTATTACACTTAACAACACCAGCTGGTGAGTTTTATGGAGCAATGACTGACTGGCAAGAAGAAGAGCTGGGCTTTAGCCTGCAAAGCTTTTATGTTTATGTTTGATTGATGACGTACCAGTCTAGGGATTAGCTTCTTGCAGTTCAAAATCCTGAACTGCAATACTTTTAAACAATGCCAGCTTTGTGTCGTTGCTACTTGTGATTGACTGCTGTACGCTGAGAATGAAACTCAAGCTAGCATATAACTCGGCATGAACTAAATCTGCTCCATGTGGGAGAAAATAGATTGATTTAGTGTGCAACACACTTCTCTCTCTCTCTCTCTCTCTCTCTCTCTCTCTCTCTCACACACACACACACACACACACACACACAGAGTGACGCATACAACTGACTAGGCAATTTGTTGTCCATGTTAGCTTTGGATTAGCTAAACTAAGCCTAAATCTCTCTCTCCTCTCTCTCTCTCTCTCTCTCTCTCTCTCTCTCTCTCTCTGTGTGTGTGTGTGTGTGTGTGTGGTGATGTTTTGGCATTTTGAAATGGGATGAGTAGGAGTTGGGACAGCTGGCGTCCGTTCTTAGCTCCACCCCTGAGTCACTGTGCGGTAATAGGCATGTTCGAGTCATATAAAAAATAGCAACGGCTATACTAATGAAATTGTATGCTTTGAAGATGAAATCTGGAGTAGAACCTTACATCTATCCTGGATTGTCATGGCAAGACTGCTAACTGGCCAGAATTTTACCTGCCTGGCCACAATTTCATCCTCCTGGCCAGAATAAGAGGGTGTAAAACCTAAAAGAAAAGATCCATCATTGGGTGGTTTTGTTATTTTCCTGTTTTCCATAAGATATGTTTCCCTTCCCGCCAAAATAAATAAATAAATAGGCTCTTCAAAGGCACACTTTGCCATTACATTTTAAAAGCTGCTCCCCTAGGGGGAAACCGCACTTTGCAAAGCCTCAAATTGGATTAGACCTTAGATCCTTAACAAGCAAAATCAACTGCCTCACTCAGGAAAATGCATTCTGTGCATTCTCACAATCATTATGCCAGAGGTGCCAAAGAATTTTAGGAAGCCAGAATCTCAGGAACAACATGAAGCAGCCTTGTAGGCAGGGCAGCAGTGCAGAGCATAGGGGTGCACTTGTGGATTTGCATTTTATCATTCCTCCCTCAAATAATGAACTTAGTGTCCCCATGCCAACAGGATCGAAGACAAACCAGCCACTGAGAAACAAGGAGGAGGCATCACTATGTCTGGGAATAGTAGAACCCCAGTCTACAAAAATCACTAAAAAACCAAGAACAGACCCTCAAAAAAAAACCAACCCCAATGGGGACAACCTCCCCCTCACCATGTCCCAAACAGCTCAATGGGGACTCAAAATGCCCTTGGTTGCCAAGATCCATGGAATGTTGTCTGCCAACTGGAAAAGGAAAAACAGAAAAGCAGGGTGGGAGGAGATGATAATCTGGCTTGCTTGAGCACCAAATAGCTTGAAGTATCCCAGAGGAAGAAATGGATGGCTGGCTCTGTAAACAGGAGCAGTGCTGTTAGGGGAAGTGATCCCATTTGTCCACTTATAGTTCTCTCTCCCTCCCCACCACCGCCCCAATACACAGTGTGTTCCAATGTGATACAGCACTCAAGAGATTTGACAACTTAAGGTATTTGGTCTCAACCAGAACTGTGGGCTTTTTACAGCTTCTTAAACTATCTCATTGTGCAATTTCAATTTACCAGCTCCGTGCAATGATGAATGAATTAAACCTTGCATAGCATTTTGCACTAAAAGCCCTATAGAAATGCTAACAGATATCTATAAATAACTTCTGTTTTGTGTGTTGAATAAAGCAATTAAAGAAGAAGAAGAAGAAGAAGAAGAAGAAGAAGAAGAAGAAGAAGAAGAAGAAGAAGAAGAAGAAGAAGAAGCAGAAGCTGCTAAATCTTTAGTTCTGGGGGCTGGGGTAGCAGGGGAAGAGTTTGAAACAAAACTGGATAATCTCATTTCTGATTTCATAATCTCACTTTTTCTTCCTACTATGGCTGAGAGGGGCATTTTCCACTGTATTCCAGAAAACAGCATCTGGGCAGCTTGTTTCCATCTCAGTGTGACTTCATCAGATTACTGAGATGTACCATGTCACTCACCATCCCAATATATTTTGTCTAAAGCAGAGCCCAACTCCCACCACGGCCAACACTTTAAAGAGTCTTATTGTACTATTCAGACTTTCATTTCCTGCCCTCATCTATATGCTCTCTCAGGGTGCAACCCAAAGAATTGTGCTTCACCTGGGGCATGATAGGGCTGGTCCTGCCGTGCCTCCCACCCTTCTGAGGAGCAACACCTTCAACTAGTACTACCCCGCTTGCTAAGCGCTCACTATAAACCAGTAAATGCACTTCATTAGAATGGATAGGTGGTTGGTCTGTGTACGTAGGGAGCATCACAAAGGACACTGCAATGTGTCAGGATATGCCTCTGCAGGACTGCTGAGTATTTGAGCGGACAGGCTTTGCCCTCATCCCAACAGTACTCCCACTTTTAGATCACCCACTAAACTGGGCAGCCGCTATTCATTTATATGGGAGAAGAGTGCATTAGGATAATTCCCAGGTCCAGCGACTGAGATCTGGGGCTCTCCTACTTGTTATGAACATTTGCCTGCAACAAGAGTCCACTCATTCAGAGCCCTTAGCCTACAGCTTTTGGGAGGGTTGGAGAAGAGTTGGTGGAGGCTCTCTCCTAAGACAAGGTTTCCCAGAATATATTAGGCATCTCCTTGCACCATTAGCTTCAGGGATTTACTCCTGCTCGCTCTCTCCACTCAGTTTGTCCACGTTCTAGTTACTCACTGAAATAATAGGGAGAGTGATATAAATGGACCACATGGGTGGGGGCAGGAGACAAACTAAGTCACTCAGTGGTTAAATGACTTTCACAAAAATATGCTGAAGGTCATTCTGTTGTCTCTTTTCCTGGCTGACCCTCCATCGCTTTTTTTACTTTGTGCTGTGCCTAATTCAATGTTTACGCTTTACCTTTTTATTGTATGTCAGATATTTTTTATTATATTCTGTATAGGGTTAATAACAACAACAAAAGAGAGATTAATTCCATAAATGAGACCTAGCCCTCAAATGGGATTACTATAAACACACACACACACACACACACACACACACACACGATTTCACTAAATTCAGCTGGGGGACTGAAATGCATAAAGAAACTCTTTGAAGGCCTGGCTCACACAAGCACATCTACATTCCTTGAACGCTTGTTTCTCATTATGGCTAAAGTAGGTTCTAGGGCAGACCCGGGGGCCGGATGCAGCCCAATCGCCTTCTCAATCCGGCCCATGGACGGTCCAGGAATCAGCGTGTTTTTACACAAGTAGAATGTGTCCTTTTATTTAAAATGCATCTCTGGGTTATTTGTGGGGCATGGGAATTCATTCATTCCCTCCCTCCCCCCCCCCCCAAATATAGTCCAGCCCACCACATGGTCTGAGGGACGGTGGACCGGCCCACGGCTGAAAAAGGTTGCTGACACCTGTTCTAGGGCATTGGTCTTCGAGTGGTGGGCTGGCTGGGACCCACTATGAAATCACTGCCAGAGCCAATGCGGGTTGCAATAGCAGCACTTCTGCCCTATAAATATATGGCAAAAGAGAGAGAGAGAGAAAAGACGTGGGTCCCCAAATGCATGTCTGGGTTAAAGGTAAGTCCCAGGTCCAAAAAGGTTGAAGACTACTTCTCAAGACTACTAAAAGTTCTCCCACAATATAGCTGTTCATCTTTAACGTGTTATCCAACCCTCTTGGTGACTATGAACCATCACGTGGTGACTATTGGTCAAGTCTACAAACTGCCTCAGTTCGAAAGTATCATGATTGAGCCAACTTGGGCTGAGTAAACTCTGATGGCTTACCATGTGGTAATATGGTAAACGAATAAGCATGTACGAACTGGCTTTAGATTACAACCAGTAGAGAACTCAGAATTAGTAATTTCAGGCTACCAGAGGCTCACAGGAAAAGGGGGTAGGGCACTTGTTTTATGATAGTATATTAGGGGAAAGAAACAGAGAAAGCTGCCTTATAGCCTCAGATCTTAGCTCAGTGTTGTCTATGCTGCCCGAGCAAAGCCCTTCATTCAGACAGGTGCCTTCTCCAGCTAAGGATCTAACTGGAGACCTTTTGCATGAAAAGCATGTGCACGGTCACTGAGCTGTGGCCCTTCCCCTGGGGATGCCCCTTGTGACTAATCATGATCATAGCACGTTTAGTAGCACACCAGCTCAGCAATGTTATATTTATGTATACACCTCTTCATGCGTTCGGCAACGGTTATCAGTAAAAATGCTAGGGTTTCATTATATCGTTCCTTTGCTGCAAACCAGCTAGATCTCGCCGCAGGAAGCGAACGCCAACTGAGAGGTTCTATTGTTTCCCCCCACAATGGCATTCCTTTGGGGGGTGGGGAGGACCTGAATGAAACCGAACCTCTATAAAAGTGTGTGCAACCTTGAGGATTCCAGTCCTGCCCCTTCCCTGCAAAGGGGCAAGAAAGCTTAAATGTCTGCCTTGAAGAATCACAACAGGATGGTAGCAAGTTTAAAGATCCTTGCTAAGTCCACATGATTTTGGCATGCCCGCCCACCCTCCCCACCCATACTGGTGAGGTTCTCATGCAGATGGATATTTCGAACCTAGCACCCTGAAGGCAACATGATGCAAGAGGAAAGAAGAACAGGGAAATGAAACGTGTGCATAAACACCAAGCATATACAGGTATAACAGTAGCAGCATTTACATCTGACTTCCAATACTGCAGATTTACTGGGGACGCGTTTTAAAATTTTATTTTTTTACCACCCTCCTTTATAAAAGGCTACCGTACTTCCTGACTTGCATGCTAGTGGAAAAGCATTGCCATTATGTGTTGCAACAGGAGGAAAGAGACAGAGAGGGCAATGGTTAAATTTGTGCTCAATCATGCCCACATGCAGATGCCCAGACTAGGCTACACAATGTTGCTTTTAAAACAACAACAACAACATCAGCAGAACAGAACGCAGTACGACAGTTAAAGGCACTCCAAACAGCTCCTAAAGCAGGTGGTTGGAGCCAGCTGGATACAGTACTGTCTGCGGTGACAAACCAAGTACACAGATGACAATTTAAGGGGGGGAAATGCCATGCACACAAACACAGAGAGAAATGTAATAATGAATATTTCATTGCAATATTTAGCCATGCATTTTAAAAAACATCACCTGAATCATGCAAGCCACCCACACAGACACGCACTAAGGGAGAAGGGAAATGCAATCAGCATGTAGAGCATTTCTGTCTAGAAATTGCAAGGTAGATCTTTCCCCTTCAGCTCCACTACCACCCCATGTAACACAGGTAAATGGCCAAAGAGAAAAACACCGGCTGGATTGGATCGGCTACCAAGTTGGCAGCATTGACTCAGCTCCATGAAGAGACATTCTCTGAAAGTCTATCAAATCCACCCAGCACCTACCTTCAATCTGGGATTTGTCCCTCCACCCCCCCCCCCCACCTGCCGGCTTATTCCTTCCCCACAGTATTTTGTAAGAAATAAAAGGCACTATCAGCCAAAGACTCAAGGGCAGTGTCCCCTTTTCAGGACTGCCAGAAATGTTGTGGAGATTTATATGCAATGTTGCATCCATTTACCTTGGCTTCTTTAGCAGAAAACTCCGTGGAGTTGGAAATTTTCATGGACTTTGAGCGGTGAGTTTGCCGCCAGACCGGGTCCTCTCGCGGGTATTTCACCGAACCTGTAGCTCTCACTCGGACCTTGCTGGTGCTCTGGACACTATTAACTCCAATCATTTCCACAAAGCAAATAAATATTCTCTCTCTCTCTCCTATATATATATATGTATATATAATATATATGAAGCGTGGGGCAGAAGAGGAGAAATAAACGACACTTCACAAATTCTCTTCAAGGTAGTTTTAGAAGGAGAGGAATCTCTGTGGAGCCTGAGCTGCAGCAATCAGCGTTTGCTTAAAAATGCACCAAGCTGGTCCCCCACTACCAGCCACCACACACATACACACACAGAGCATCTTCAACTACACTGTTTTGAGGCAGCGTGATTGTTCCAGGCACTGCCTACGTCACTGGCTGCAAAATATAAAAGGGTGGAAACCCCACCCCTACTCACTACCCTGCTGCTCAGCACATATCGCCATCCTTTCCCAATACACACAGACACACACACACGGGGGGGGGGGGTGCATTCTCCAGTGCGGCTCAAGGGTATCCGTTTCAAAGAGCGGAAGAGATGGCAAAAGGCCAAGCAAAAAAGCAATTCATTTCTGACTGCAGACAGGCAACACTTGTATTCCAGCCATACCATGTCAAAGTGCATTAAGCTGGGTGCAATAAAATTAAGACGGCACAAATAAAAGACTGCCCCGAAGGAGACGAGCCTGCCAGGTAGCCGCTGCTTCGGAAAGAAAATTGGGGTGGGGGCTAAATGGATTGCAAAACATCTTAGGAAAGACAAGCATGTTAAAAAAAGATGCTGCTTTTTCACCGGATGGTCTGCAGACACTAGCTTCACCTACAAGTGGGATTTACTTGGCAGCCCTGCGCATTTATACACAGAAGCACTTGGTAGCTATGATATGGTACTGGGAATCAAGAAATCCCCCATTCAGATCTTGCCTCTCCTTAAGGCAAGCTTCTCTCTGCCAGCTCCACACCTACAACTAGGATTACCAGGCAATATATGTTAAATGCTATTATTATTATTTTTAAAAAACCTAATCATTATAATTAACTCCCAGGTAATTTGTGCATAGGTTTGCAGATTTAGAACTTGTGTCTCAATTCAAGTTTTAGAGGGGGGGGTGTGGGGGGTGTGGGAAGAGGCATGAATGGCGCACATACATGCTCAGTCTCAATTTTCAGATTCGTTAACTGAGACACAAGGTCACACAGCTCAGTAGCTAAACCCCACTGTCCCAGCCTTGGCAGCGAAGGCTCGTATGTGAACCATTGTTCCCAAAATAACTGGTGGAAGAGGCTTAAAAAGTGTGGCCGGTTCTGCCTTCAAATCAGCACAAGTGAACAAAAAGGCAGAGGCTATGATGGTAGTCCAAGTCCTGGATCTGTTTCGCCAACTAAGGCAGCCCGTAAACCGCTGCACAAGAGGAGTGGGTTTTCTGCCCAATCAGTGTTTCAAACGGCGTAAGGGGAAGTAAGCTCCATATAAGGGAACGGTGGTGCTTACCTAAAGGCTACGAAGTCCAACCCCCCACCCCACCCCCCAAATCATTCCTAGCTCCTGGAGACCCAGAACACAGCAGATTGCATGTAACCATAGCAACCAAGCTCAGATGAGAACTGATCCCTAGTACGTTGGCACACAGGGGGAGTATCAGCTGGTAGCACTGGCTGGAGAAGGTAAAGACAAAAGTTGAACTGCATATGACTGAGGATGCCAGGAAGGGCACACATACGCCAACTGTTCCAGTTTACCAGGCACAGTTCCCTAATAGCTAGATCTATTGTTATATCTATCATCTATCTATCTATCTATCTATCTAATAACACACACACACACACACACACACACACACACACACACACACTCCTTCAGATGAATCTACAGTTACCAGGTATTTATGAACACTGCCCACCATCACTTACAAAGTTTACTGAACCATCAGTATACAAAACTTCTTCATAAATTGCTGCGTTCTGCACATTCTCTCAAGTTAGGAACTATCCTTGTTGCATGAGTTAGGAGAAAGATTATGCTGAAGTGTGAACAATCTCCAGTGTTTCATGAAGGCTATGCATATTGACCAGAGAAACACTCTTGAGATATACACAGTATGGACCACAAAATGTGCATATTGAGCACTGAAATGTACAAAATGCAGTCGAGATAGGCACATTTTCATGTTATCACAACATTCTGAACCAACACCACATTCCCCCCCCCCCCAATAAATGGCAAATGACTCTTGTCCACCTTGCTATATGTTGAGGTTTCTCCAGTAATATTTTCCCCCAGTGCCTTCTGAAGCAGAGTATTAGCAATCCAGTTTCCTTTTTAAATGAAATCATTTAATAGAATGTTTTCTCTCACAATGCACTTGATTTGCGCTTATTACAATGCATTTAGCAACAATTGCCACCTGAGGAGGCAGCTATCAGGTGGAAGGGAAGGGGTACATTGGCATTTTGTTCCTGTGTGTCTGCATAGACAACTATATGCACTAAGAGTTGAAATATATTCCCGCTCCCATCTGGGGTTTTCAATTCTAGTGACCCTGGGGAAGGATATGAAGGCCAAGGAAATCATTTAAAAGATTTTAAATTAATCAAACAGTGCACACAGAAGACTAATTAAAGGCCATGATTTACCAAGGACATTTTATATACAGTGGTACCTCGGGTTAAGTACTTAATTCGTTCCTGAAACTGTTCTTAACCTGAAGCACCACTTTAGCTAATGGGGCCTCCTGCTGCCGCCGCGCCACCGGAACACAATTTCTGTTCTCATCCTGAAGCAAAGTTCTTAACTTGAAGTACTATTTCTGGGTTAGCGGAGTCTGTAACCTGAAGCGTATGTAACCTGAAGCGTATGTAACCTGAGGTACCACTGTATACATTGGGGGTAATTTAAGATGAGCAGTACATAACAGCTAGTTATTGTGCATATTCACCACAGCTCCTGGATAATGTGCACATAATCAGTCTATGAAGAGAACTGTGCATATTTCCAGGTAAACATACGTAATCTGCAAACAGCAGAGGCCATATTTTTATCTGTTAGGCAGGTACTGAAATTTTCTCAGTGCCTTTTAAAACACTGGTGTGTGATGGGGGGGGGAGGGTTTACTGAGTTCTGATGTTTTTATGTGAAGCTGCTGCCAGCACTGCCATCATCAGCACATGACTTTCCCACCTCAGTAGTGAATGTTTAAGTTCAGTTACCTTATTATGCTAGCACCCCTGGGATATGACAGGGTTACTTTAAAGAGTAGATGAAAGTTTTCCACAATCACTGTAACAACAGAAACCGATGTGGAGCTATGAAAAATTAAAAGGCAGGGTTATAAAGGTCCTTTTGAAAGTGGCTAAGAACTTTGTCCTAGAGAACACAAGCTTAATAGGTTGCCTAAATTCTTCTTTGCAGCCTCATCAACAGATTCTCTGCTTTTGCACAGTTTGGGGACTTCATTGCACCTCTGCCTGCTGCTCTGACAAATATAAAAATAAGAATAATACAGTAGCAGCAGATCAAACTTCAGAAATTTTCTTGCCTCCTCATTTTCTGTGTTAGTAAAAACCTATCTTCACAATGCCCGTGAAAAACTGGTGTGCATCCACTTTGGAAGAAGCACAAATACCAAACCAAAGCTGCCCCATTTGGAGGTGTGTGGATGTCCTTGGAGCAGTCTTAAAGGTTGATCCCAAAGCTTCAGACCAACTACAACACTTTGTAAGGTCCTGGAGGAGCTGTCAGTTTCAAGAGTGTGTCTTCACAGCAAGCAGTACATGCTTATGCCAACACAGTGCAAGGAGGAACAGCTCTGAGGACACATATCAGTGTGGTTGTCAGAAGAGAAGAAAAGTAAAAGCTATACTAAAAACAAAACAAAACAAAATGGCTGGGAGTGAAGATCACGCCACAAGCAATGACCCTGTTGCCTCAAGGATCTTTGTGGTGCTGGGCTTGCCACAATTAAAATGAAGTAAATGTTTATCATTCCCTCGGCCTGTAAAAGCAAGATGAGCGCCGCAACCCCACAGTCGTTCGCGGCTGGACTTAACTGCCAGGGGTCCCTTTACCTTTTTAAATGTTTATCAGAGACATTTATGCTTATGTTATATTCAGATAGAATACTTTTAAAAGCATGCATTCTATCCTCCTATTTTTAATTGTTAAGTAAGCTGTATTTTAAACCCAGTTGGATTAAAAACTTAAGTTATGAGCTGTGCAGAGCAGTGTATGCTGACCCTGATGATAAGAAATAGTTCAAGCCTTAGCAACTGCATGACAACCATACTGAAACATTTGTGTGTGAGAGTGGAACGAATGGTTTTCTTCCTAAGCAAAGGCTAAGAAGCAAAATGAGCAGGTTTGGCCAAGCAGATGAGCAAGGACTGATTTGGGCTTTGCTGCTAACTTTCAACCTACGTAAATGGGAGTTTCCATGCACATCAAAAGGACTAATATTGAGACAATAATGATTATAGCAATGGATTTTGACAAAGGTAATGCAACTTTTTCAACCCAATGGCATTTTAGATCCTGTGGGATGGAACTTCTGTTTTCCATGCTTATATAAAGGCAGGACTGTCTCAATGCCAATCTGAAGGCACCAATTTGGAGAAGACTATCACAGCATAATCCAAAGAGGCAACATATGTCTGCAGCACTCACCTTTTCCCTCTTTTTGTTTGTTACAGGATTCTTAGCCCAGGCCGTTGACAGGTGGATGGGTGTGAGTATACCCCATCTTTTGTGTGTATGAATTTAGGACTAGTGTACAAGGTAGAGCAGGGACGCGGGTGGCGCTGTGGGTTAAACCACAGAGCCTAGGACTTGCCGATCAGAAGGTTGGCGGTTCGAATCCCCACGATGGGGTGAGCTCCAGTTGCTCGGTCCCTGCTCCTGCCAACCTACCAGTTCGAAAGCACCTCAAAGTGCAAGTAGATAAATAGGTACCGCTCTGGTGGGAAGGTAAAGGGCATTTCCATGCGCTGCTCTGGTTCGCCAGAAGCGGCTTAGTCATGCTGGCCACATGACCCGGAAGCTGTATGGCGGCTCCCTCGGCCAATAAAGCGAGATGAGCGCCGCAACCCCGGAGTCGGCCACGACTAGACCTAAAGGTCAGGGGTCCCTTTACCTTTACCTTACAAGGTAGGGCAATATCTTCTATTTCCCCTTTCCCCCAGAGTCAATCTCCACGAGGGAGAGAACACCTTGCTATGGAAACATGTGTTTAGCAAATAAAGCTTTAGAACTTTCATTTTCAATCTGGTTGTTTGTCAATCCCTGGACTCTCCAGGCAGAGCTGGGAAATGCTTCCTGCCTGAAATCCTGGCAGTCAGTGTCAACAATACTGTGTCAGATAGTCTGACTTGGTATAAGGCAGCTTCCAATCTTCCCGTAAGTAACCAAGGACAGCGAGTGCAATAAATTCTGTCTTAGTAGAAATGTTGAATCAGGATAGATGTCACCTGTCAGGCTGCTGTTGAATGGGAAGTTAGCCAGCTGACCAGTTTATTTTCCTCTTGCAAGCAAGCCGGAAAGACTAGGGGATCCTATATATGAATTTTGTCAGGGAGTTTTCCTTTCTCTCCTTTTCAGGCTTTACCAACCAACACTAAGGATTGGTAAGTTCAGGACAAAAGAGGAAAACTGCTTTGACCTTGAACAAAACTGAATGTTCTTTTTTGTTTCTCTCCCTTCCTTCTCTTTCCCTGAAGGCCCACATTGGCTGAATCACATTCCAGTTTCCTCATATCCAAACAGCACCATCTTTCTTCCTTAGACGTCCTTCCAACTAACATGCGCATCAATTCACTTTTCCATCATCTAATGTCATTTGGCCCCCAACGACCCACTTGGTAGTTATTCTTCCACTCTCCACAATAGCCTGGACCTCCTCTCCTTTAAGCTCCTTTTTAAAACCTCCCCCAACTCCATCCCTTTTTCTTCTGCATTTCACTCATCCTCCTCCACCACCACTTGTCTTCCAAGATCCCTTTAGCCCTTAATACTCAGGTGCTAGGACTTCAGTCTGTCAGAAAGTCCCATCGGTTGTACATTTCAGTCTCCTTGCCTTACCTCCCTCGAAGAGATAGATAGCAATTATGGTTATCTAATGGTGAGAGAAATACATTCTAAATAAACGCCGAGTCCCTCTTTGCTATTTCCAGAAAGGAGCTATGCCAAAGCCCAGCTGGCATCAATGGCAGCTGCCAAGAACGCATGCCATGGGCAAGTTCAGCATTCCTGGGCACTGTAAAGGGCTATTGTTTGTTCTGGGATAATTTTATGTGTATTCTAAGGAAGTGTTATTTTCCTGTCACCTAGAATCTTTACGGTCAAAGAACACACCCCAGTCTACCTTGCCTTTCTGATTAGTCTGATCACACACACAAATTACCCATCAGGGCCTCGCTGTGAAAAGTACTTATAAAAAGGTGATATATCAACGTGCCACTGGGAGAAAGGGGGAAAGGACAGGTGTTATCTTTTCCCTGCTGCTTACGTGGACAGCCCTGGGATCATTATTTTCCACTTTCAGCAGTGGAAATAAAACTATTCCAAGAGAGGCGAGGATAATTACCAGTGGTGCTATTCCCCCGAGATTTTTTTAAAAAGTAAGGTATTATGTTGGTGGTTGAATCACACTCATCAAACCTCCGGCACTTAAATGAGCATGCTCCAGATCATACAGCAGAGGACTATCAATAGCTGTTAGTCATGATAGCTATGTCTGGGCTCCATACTTAGTGTCACTATTGGGTAACCAGAGACTGGGAAGAAACAACAGAGGATTACCATGCTATCAAGCCCTGGTTATGTGCTTCCAAGGGGGATGTGGTCAGCCACTACTGGACCTACATCCCATACAGCTGGAACGGATGGAACTGCAGTATGATCAAGCAAATGTTCTTATGTTTTTATGAAACCAATAATGAACAAAATCAGGATTCAAATGCACTTGCAGCTTATGATGCTATCCAATGCTGCTTGGAAGAGCATGGAGGGTATTGGAATGGAACCAGGTTTGGGGAGGAAGGGCAGAATGAACATGAGTAGAACCTACTGGATCAGGCCAAAGGCTTCACCTAGTCCAATATCATGCAAAGGCTTCAGGCAGGACCTGAACACAATAGCACTGTACAGGCAGTGACAGATTTGCTTGGGAGCCACATTCCAGACCCCCACACGCATGGGTGAAGCCCGTGTAAGGCTGCTCTGTGCTGCCCCTTTTGTGACGCTTTTAGGTCACTTTTAGGTTTGGGCCGATGAGTGCATACGCAGTCGCAAACATACTGGACAAGCATAAATCAGTCGCTACCTGTACTCTTGCAACTCCTAGAAGCTGATATTCAGAGGCACAGTGCCTCTGACAGCTGGTGTAGAACATACCATCATAGCTAGTAGTCATTAATAGTCTTATCCTCTATCAGTTCGTCCAATCCTCTTTTAAAACCATCCAGGTAGATACGATTTGGGCTTACTGCACTTAGGACAGAATGCCTGGGGTAAGGAAATGTATCCTTTGTAGAATATTAGAGACAATTATAATGGAGAATGATGTAGAATAATACAACAACTCACTGGAGAATTAACCATATTAAAGGCTCAGCAACTCTGCTGTTGAAAATCATTCCATAAATTTGCATTCCTGTGCAAGCCAGACAGCTTCAATTAATTTAAACAAGCTCTGACAAGTACACAGTCCAAAAATAATTCACTAACCTATTTGCCCTTTATTTGAAGTAACCTAGTTTTCACAAGTGGATTCATAAGGCCATTACTCTGTATTCCCTTATTAGAAGGGAAAGATCCAGAATAACATAGAGCTTCCATCAAAAGTGGATACTCTGGTATTCTGGCTAGTCAGATGTCTCTGGGAAGTTCACAGAGCATGAAGTGAACAACCATTTCCTTGCCTATCTTCAGCTTCTGGTAGTCAGATGTGTCTGAACATGAGTGGCTCAATGTAGCTATGTGGGCTAACAGAAGTGTCCTCGATGGATGAGTAATTCTCTTTAAAAACATAAAGTTAGTGGTCATCAACACACCTTGTATGAATGAATTCCAAAGCTGATTATGTGTTGTATGAAGTAGTCTTTCCTTTGGTCTCTCCTTAACGGTGAAATTCTATTCCAAGAGGTTCCTGGAGATTAGCACCCTAACTCTTCCTTCTGGCTCCTGGTCATGTTTGTACAAGTGGCGTCTGACAACAACACCATACATATGAGGTAGCAGTCAGGGCCTCCTGGGGATTTCCTAGCACACTTTACTGTTGTTCTTCTATTGATAATGTGTTTATTACTGTTGTCTTCATTCACTGCTTAGGTGCTTCTCTATTTCTAAAGCCACTTGCCCTGTCAGAATGGTGGGCTGTCAATCATAAAGCCCTGCTACAGTAATGGGGTCTTTGTTGAGGTTGAAGGGTAGTCCTTGCTCCGCCAGCTGGTCTGGAGGGTGGGAAAGACCTTCCCACCAGGTGAGATCATCTAAACAAGGGGGTCCTGCCTGCACAACCAGTGAGAGGAGCCATCCCAAGTACAATGACTGCCTTCTAGCAGCCGCTGGGAATAGAAATTCAAGTTAAGAATTTCCATTTTTTCCCCCTATAAAGTAATGTTGACATGGCAGCACAATATGATAAATATCACATTTATTTTCAATCTTTCCTTAAAATTAATTGTGTGTGTTTAATAGTCTATTAACACGAACCTGTACAAATCGATGCACACACACCAAGGCTGGAGTGGGACCTCAACATAAAAGTTTTATTCTCAATTTTGTTCCTTAGTATCATCAAGAAGGCTTTTAGATATACTGTACCTTTTCTCTATCAATAGAATGCACTCTAATTATCTGCTTAGACACTCAGAAAGTACTGAGAAACATCTACTAGAATTATTCTTTTCATACTTTAAATGCTTTAAATTAAAGTACTATTTAAATCCTATTCTACCTGTGTCACTCAATCAGTGATACAGATTCAACAATCTTCACAACTGGCTTTTACACTTACTGACAGTAAACTAAATCTTCCATGAATTCCAGGGTACTGGGATCCTTAGAAATTTCTTAAGTGTCAGGTTTAAATGATTCACATTTGAGCCTTCAATGAAACTAAGATTTGGGAGGCTGCTTGCAAAGGAGGTTTCATTAATGCAAGTACTGCCATGATCTCTGATTGTAGGATGACGACATATTGGAGGGTAGGGGAGAAAGAGAGAAAGAGAGAGAGAGAGAGAGAGAGAGAGAGAGAGAGAGAGAGAGAGAGACTGAGACTTTTATGGTGAACTACCCATGGAAGGATTAGGCTCCCACCTCCAAGCATTCTGCCAACAACTGCAAGAATCTGAACATGTAATGCAACAATTCCAACTGTTACAAGGCACGTGTATTTTGTTCCAAGCAGACTATAAAACAGAATAAACATTCCTGAGGGAAGAAACAGACACTACTCAAAGCACAGGGCAGGTGCTGAAAAGAGCTGACTGGTGTCAAGTTCCCTGACACCACATAATATATACAGTGGTACCTCGGGTTACATACGCTTCAGGTTATATACGCTTCAGGTTACAGCCTCCGCTAACCCAGAAATACTGCTTCAGGTTAAGAATTTTGCTTCAGGATGAGAACAGAAATTGTGCTCTGGCAGCGCAGCAGCAGCAGGAGGAGGCCCCATTAGGTAAAGTGGTGCTTCAGGTTAAGAACAGTTTCAGGTTAAGTACGGACCTCCGGAACGAATTAAGTACTTAACCCGAGGTACCACTGTAGTAATGAATCTGTGATGCTCCCTCCATCCCACAATATCCATCCCTGGCCACCAAGCAAGAAGAGAACACTCAGTGTGGCATTATTAAGTCATGTAGGCTACATGACAGGGAGATGGGAATGAGACTTCTGGCCGGAAGTTCATCCCTGGCTGGAACACCTCTGGGAATATGAAACAAGGTGGATTCAATGTGCAACTCCCCCAGGGGAGGGGGCACAACGCCCAACTTCCTTCCATAAGTGCCTTTACCTCTCTCAAAGAGGGACTCGCCATCGCTGGAGAAGAATGGCTGAGTCTGTTTGGGGAGGAGCTGTGTGTTGTGCAGACCTTGAACCATGTAGGACTACATAAAAACAAGTGTCCAAGTAAACGGCTCTGCTAGCTTCTGATCTTCCCAAAGTTTTGGATGCCTCCCAAGCCATTTGTATAAATTAGGCCGAACTGGATATCTAAATTAGCTGAGATGAATGGAACTCTATACCTAGAGATGTTAAACTGTAACACTGGTGTAAAGACCTGCCCTTCACTGTGGAAAGAAATCCTAGATGGCCTTTGTGATGCAGAGTTGGAGAAACTCTACCTATGGCGCTTTCAGAAGGGCTCCGCTTTCTACACAAACAAAAGGAGAAGAATCCATTACCACAGTTTTTAAGCCCGAGTCAAGTGACAAAAAAATAAAAAAACCTTTTTTTGAAGCCTTCCAATAAACTATAGTAACCAAGTGACATGCTTGTACTGGACAAAGTTCTTATAACATAGAAAGCAATAATGTCCTCTCCATCAGAAGATGTCCTCTCCATCAGAAGATGTATCCCGCCCAGCTCTACATCTAACAATCTGTAGTAAACTGTAACATAGGGAAGCTACCTTGTACCAAGTCAGTCAAGTGGTCCATCTAGCTCACACTAACTGGAAGCAGATCTCCAGGGTTTTAGACAGGAGTCTTTCTCAGCCCTACCTGAAAAAGTCAAGGATTGAGCCCAAGACCTTCTGGATAGAAAACATGTGCTTTACCACTGAACTATGGATTTTCCCCAAACAAAAGCATTAGTGGCAGTCACCATGGCCTTGTGCAACAGTGTCATGGCGGCAATGGCTGAGGTGTTTTACTAGTTTGATATCTATCGCTTATATGAATTCTCGAGATTTACCAGTACTTCAAACTACTGTCTGTGTACCTATAGGAACCAGTGATACCCAAGAGCAACTACTTATGATTTAAGTGCGCAAAGACCAAAATGGTTTCCAGTAACAGGATAAGAGAATATGTTTGATGCATTATGTGGAAATGACTAATATCATTACAGCTTTCAGATTTTCACTCTTTAGGCCTTTCCTTGATCCCAAAGATACACACCCTATCTGACAGGGCACATCATTTAGTTTTCCATATAAATATGTATTTCTAGTATTTGCATTGGAAGAAGAAACACCGTGGTGCATATGTAACAGCGAAACAGGATGCCTTCACCTGCCCCAGCTGCAATAAAACATGTCTCTCCAGTATCGGTCTCTACAGCCACAGCAGGCGCTGTAACTCTCCAACGGTTTGACTTTACCCCTAATGGCAAACCCACCCACTGTCTCCCAAGATAAACAGATGCCAACAACTGCACAATGTTCTGCTTGTTTAGCAGAAACCAATTTCGCTGAAGCACAGTGCTGCCGTCTTGAATGAACGATGGTGCAATCATACCACTGCTACAATGGCTGGAAGTGGATAAAATCAGAACCAAACCAATAGGACACAAAGTCATCCTGGAACAGCGGGGCCATTTTGTCAGAGGAAGCCTGAGGAGCAGTGGGACAATGCCAGTGCGAGGGGAAAGGGTGGAACTAGTGCCGCCTAAAATCATCAAGGAGTGAGGTGCTAAGCCTGGCAGACTTCCTCAGGAAAGACATTTAAAAAATGCTATGCCACAACTGAGCAGTTCTTGCTTGCCACCCCTGTTCTCCACAGCTCAAAGAGTAGGTAGATGGAGCAAGGGCTCCATAGATGATCTCGGGGAGTTCATACGAAAGAAGGCGTTCAGTTAGATGGGCTTGAAGAGTGCTTTTGCACCATAATTCTTTGGGACACCTCGCACATTATTCATGCTATATTGCTGGAGGTGCATTCACCAGAATATGGTATTTTTCATGTGGGCAAACTCCAAGCAAAATGGGAGTTCACTGATAGATGGGTGGAATGGCTATGTCCATTCCAGTCATAACCCTGGCTCTTTGGCCATCAGAAATGCTGCCATTTCTGAATGAATGCTTCTTTTAAGTGCTTCTGGGGCAGGAAGCTATTGTTCAGAAAACGATATTCACATTGGTCCAGTAACTGGACAGCTGACTGTCAAATCCAGCCTCACCACCCCTGGGGGAGAAGGTCTCTTTGCCCCAGGCGGTCTCCCTGCCCCTCAAACCTACTTTTCAGGCGCAATTCCTGAATCAGAAGATAATAATTCTAATCATGACAATGCTGAAATCTTGCTTGATTCCTTAAATGTATGATTTTTTAAAAATAGCCATGCGACCTCCTATGCTAATTGCATGGTGACAAATATCCTCCTGACTGAAGCCAAACGAAGCTGCTCGGTAATGAGGTAAAACAGTAATATCCAAATAACAACCAATCTCATCAGTTAAGGAAAGAAACATTTTAAGCTGTTTACACAGAATTACCCTTGCCATTTTAAAAAACAGATTTGCATGCTAATAATTCCCAAAACAGTAGGGAATGGGGAGGGGGGTGAGTCTTTTTAAGGAGCTGGTGTAAATTATCTCTCTTCTTCTCCTTCAGTCTACTTGCAGGCTGGAACTTATATTTTCTAGCAGATCAGTGGGAGGACCATCAAAGGACGTATTTGGCAATTTGTTTCCTTCCCACACTGAAGTGGGAGTAATATGTCACAGGGACCGGAATATATGTGACATTGAATTAAGAGATTTCCCAATTCCAAAGAAAGATTCAAAATATTCTGGAACATGCTATTTCCCCAAATGCCTTTTTTCCCTTTAAAAAACAAACAAAACTGAATACAACAACGTTTAATAGGGAGCTCAGGCTTTATCTCCTAATAAAACAACTACAATATGTAATGTAACAAGTTTGACTGTAACTGGGGATATTAAAGAGGACAAAGAAACTAGGTTTCTACAACCCAAATCAGCCTTAATATATTTGCTACTAGGTTTCATCTTTACTCACTTTTTTTACTCAAAATATATCAAACGTACTTAATGATTATAAATGACAACCATTAATTGCTAAAAAGTCTTTTATTATTTATCTATAAAAATATTTACATACCACTGTATCATAAAGATATATCAAGACAGTTTACAACAATATAAAAACATAAAACATAAAACAATATAAAAACAATAACATCATAAAAAGTTGAAAACAAGTTAAAAGCAAAACATACCGGTAAATTAAAAACAAACATAAATAGACGATTGTGTGGGATGTACTCTTAATTGCCTGCATAGCCCTGGTGAAATAGAAAAGTGTTCAGTGGGCGTTTAAAAGTTGGCGCCTACTGAATCTCTGCAGGTGTTTGTTCCACAAGACTGGGCCAATGACACTAAAGGCCCGATTTCTCATTGTGGTCAAACGAGCCTCACCAACACAGGAAACGACCAAAATACTCCTGAAAATGATATCAGTGATCGAGCTGGAATATTAGGGTTCAGGCAATCCCTGAGGTACCCTAGACCCAATATGCCCATGCCTTCGTAAATCAATACACAGTCACTATGCCACAGTAGATCTTAGCCATCACCTCCACGCTTCATGTAGAGCCTATCTAGCCACCTGTCTGTCAGAAATGAAATTTACTTCGGCCCAGAAATGGAAACAAGAAGAGCTACCTACGATAGAAGAATGGAGAATGAAAATGATGGACTATGCGGAACTTGATAAATTAACAGGAAGGATCCGGAATCGACGCGACCAGAGATTCACAGAAGACTGGAGAAAATTCACAGAATATATGCAAAAATTAAGTGATAATCAGATAACGTTTGCAAGTTTTAAGGAAGTTTTGTGATAAGATAAGTTAGAAATATTGTTTAAAAAATAACATAAAAAGTAAAATAATATTGTAGTGCAATATTAATTTAAGAAATGTGGAAGAAGTAACATGAAGGATTACCAGGCGAGTTGAGGGAAGTCAAAAAGGAGAAATTGGTGATAAATAAGATGTCCTGATTGTATAATTTTGTATTGGAAAATGAATAAAAATATTATTTTTTAAAAAAAGAAATGAAATTTACTTCAGTGTCAAAAGTGTGTGAAGGGAAACTAAATGTTCTGAAGCCTCTGTTCTGTCCCACATAATGGATGCATAATTTGCAAGATAAAACAATGGACATGGACAGAGCAATCCTAATCTCTTGCTGTGCTGCAGGAAGGGGTCAGGATAAGGCAGAGGCATCTGTCTCTGCCAGGCTCCACCAGTGTGGGTGGGTAGGGGGGTGGAGGCCCCCACTGTGCCCACTAAACGTATAGCAGAAACGTGTAGCTATCGCCAGAGGTGTTCCCAGCAGCATCAGCCATCATAAGGCCCAACGATGGAGCACAGCAGGGTTGGAAATGGATCCAAAGCCGGCCCATTTGTTGTACCCGACTGGGCCTTGCGCAGCGAAACAGTAGAACCACACACACACAACCCTTGTAGCCTGACGCAAAATGGCAAGGCTTTTGCTGTGCTGATAGATCTGCTGCTTTGTTCTGCCCTATTGCTCCTGGCCAGGGCTTTGGGTTATTCCTTTATTTCCCTAAGTAATAATAACACTAACAATAACAAACGGAACCCTGCTGCTGTTCTTGGGAAAGGCTGATTTTGCTTGAAACAAAGCTTCTGAGTTTTGAGAGGAATGATGAGCAAGGCATGCAAATACATGGTTCCTATTATGTGCTTTCCTGATTTGGGATTTGGCATTTACTATCACTTAGCAACTTTAAGTGGCTTCTAATAAGTGGCTTTTATTGAAATGTCTGAATGTGTAATTCAGATAGCAACGGGCAACAAAAAACAGCCTGTATGCTTCATCACTAACTGAAACACTGAACAATAAAGCAGGCAGAGTTTATTCAACTCCCTTCATTTTGGGAGGTAACAAAGATTTTATCTCTGCCTCTCTCAGGGTTAGGGCACGGGCGTTTTTAATTAAAGGAGAATTACTTTGGAAATCATTTCCCTTAATGGGGAGTGGTAGGTGCTGGCTGTGGTGACAAAGGAGTAATAAAAAAAATAACAGAAACATTCTGCACATGTTCAGGACAAAAAACTATTGTAGACTTGGAAAAGGCCCCCCAAAGAGCAACACAAATAATCAACAGGGATGGAGCAAACTCCCTTGTGAGAAAAGATTGCAGCATTTGGGACTTTTTAGTTTAAAGTTGAGTAAGAGGTGACATGATAGAAGTCTGTAAAATTATTAATGGCATGGAGAAAGTGGATGGAGAGAAGAGCTTTTTTCTGTCTCCAGTAACACCAGAATTTGTGGGCTGAATGTTGAAAGATTCAGGACAGATAAAGTACACAGTGCATACGGGAGGGTGTTTCACAGGGTGGGCACCACTACCAAGAAGGCCCTCTGCCTGGTTCCCTGTAACCTCACTTCTCACAGTGAGGGAACCGCCAGAAGGCCCTCAGAGCTGGACCTCAGTGTCCGGGCTGAACGATGGGGGTGGAGACACTTCTTTAGGTATACTGGGCCAAGGCCGTTTAGGGCTTTAAGGGTCAGCAGCAACACTTTGAATTGTGCTCG
Source organism: Podarcis muralis (assembly GCF_964188315.1). Classification (NCBI taxonomy): domain Eukaryota; kingdom Metazoa; phylum Chordata; class Lepidosauria; order Squamata; family Lacertidae; genus Podarcis; species Podarcis muralis. The sequence goes on from NC_135671.1 coordinate 12,243,813, forward strand.
GAGGGCACTAGGTTGGAGAAGGTTGAACCAGACCATTACCCTTCAGCAATACCCATAGTTTTAAACAGCAATGTCTATCTCCTCTGCCCTTACAAAAGCAGGAGTCTGTTTCTCATGCAGAGCAGATGAGATTGCAAATCTATGATTACAGAAGACCCACATAACTGAATTCTCTTTCACAAATACAAATGTCTCATCACACAGAGAACTATAATGTCAATCAGACAGTCATATAGTTTTTGATGTGCAAGGATATGGGCCAAGTGTTATGCGAATGATTCAGTCATGGGAACTGCAATTTCCATCTAAAGTGATGCAGCTAAGATACAGATATACGTCCTCATTTATTGTTTGCAAGAACTAGGCCATAGTCAAGTGGCAAAACGTAGGATGATACACAACACGAAGCATTCAACATTTATTTTCTCATTTTCAGACTATCTTCCTCTCGGCTGGCACAGCTCTCACACAGGCTCATAATTAAAAATGCAAATACAAATCAAGCAACATGAGCAAAACCAATAAAAATCAGTCACAACAATAACAGTCATTAAAAGCTCCAGCAGAAACCATTAAAATAGATGCCAGTTGTATACCAAGATTAACAACCTGATCTAGCATCCAATTCCACACATCAAAGGCCCAGCTAAATAAGGCTGAGAAGGAGTCAGCTTGGTGAGTTTGCCTACATAAAAAATACTTCTCTGAGCAGGCTTTCAACCATAGATCTCACCAGCCACACTTTCTGGACACCAGAAGAGACTCTCCAAATTATATTGAGGTCCACAGGGGAATATATGGGGAAAGGCATTCCCTTCAGATAACCCTTTTTTTTTCAGCCTTAAAAATTGAGGACCTCGCTCTGAATTGGACCCCAAAACTAACTGGTAACGAAGGTAAAGGTAAAGGTACCCCTGCCCGTACGGGCCAGTCTTGACAGACTCTGGGGTTGTGCGCCCATCTCACTCAAGAGGCCGGGGGCCAGCGCTGTCCGGAGACACTTCCGGGTCACGTGGCCAGCGTGACAAAGCTGCATCTGGCGAGCCAGCGCAGCACACGGAAACGCCCTTTACCTTCCCGCCAGTAAGCGGTCCCTATTTATCTACTTGCACCCGGGGGTGCTTTCGAACTGCTAGGTTGGCAGGTGCTGGGACCGAGCAACGGGAGCGCACCCCGCCGCGGGGATTCGAACCGCCGACCTTTCGATCGGCAAGCCCTAGGCGCTGAGGCTTTTACCCACAGCGCCACCCGCATCCCTGGTAACGAAAGCAAGTGCTTAAATGATAAGTGCAATGTGGTGTTTACAGCTAGCTCCACTCAACAACCGGGTTTCTGCTTTCTAAGCCTCTTACGTACACTGCAGTCAACCCAGGATGACTTTGCATTATGTAAAGCAAGTGAATGGACATTTGTTCCCTTTTGCCTTTAGCCATCTGAAATGAATGGTCTGGATCACACACAATGACACTAATTCACTTTAATCAAAGGTTTATTTTGCAGGGACAGGGCGGGTAGGACCCATGGCAGACAGAAAAATCAAGAGTCAGATAAACAGATTTTTAATTAAAGTGCAAGAGAATGACAGCAAAATGATATAAATGCCTCTCTGCAGCTTCCAAAAGGGGAAGATGGGGAGGGCAGGCAACATGAAGACACAGCAAGCGAGCAGACCAGTTGGGAAAAATTAAGAATTCAGGAACAAATAGCTTTTATTGTACAGGGGTGGGGGGAACCCTGCTTCAGAGATAAAATTCAGCAGAAAGCCTGACCTAAAATGTTCAGCTAGTAAACTCCTTGCTATTTTCCAGCACAAACACAAAACCAAAACAGCAACATTTTGTGTGCAAAATTTGCATTTCTTCTTTTTCTGCCATAATTCTTTATTAAACTAGGACACATTTAGGGATTGCTGCAGTTTTCTCCTTTCCAAGCTTGTTTTAAATATATTTGGCCCTAACTTGATACAACAGTTGTTCTTTGGAAAATGGAGAGGGGAAGGAAGGAAGGAAGGAAGGAAGGAAGGAAGGAAGGAAGGAAGGAAGGAAGGAAAGAAGGAAGGGATTTAAGATGGACAGTATGGCACAATACAGTCTTGCACTTGCCAGTTATCTCAGCCAGGAGTTGTGCTAAGTAGTTAACAGGTTTCAGCAGTAGAGAGTACATATATCTCTCCTTAAGGACATTTCAGTCAGTGGGAACCATAGAAACATTTGGTAACTGACATCTCCTATTATCTCAGTGCTTCTCTAGACTTAACAATGAACTGGAAAAGGACTTTTCTCCTAGTAATGAGTTGATTTTTAAAATAAACTATATGATCCCAATGCGCTATTTCTTTTGTCCATTTTTGATCACAAAATCTTTGTCTGTGGATTTCAAGACTACAGAGATTTGGAGGAAGAGTTGTGAACCACAGGGAGTCATATCATTAAACTTTCTAGTGCAATTCTAGATCATGTTCACCTCTTTTTCCGGTTTGTTTCCCGTTCAGACCAGTAAAAGTTTTTTTTAACTGTTTTGACACATATGAAACAAGTCAGTTTCTGTTCACATGGGACATTTTAAATATAGCTTTCTCTGTTATGCTTACTGGTATATGCCGTAAGACAATTAATGCCAGACAGTAAGAATATTAGAGGCAGAAACCTACAATAGGCAACAGGATACAAAGAGCTAAAAGGGTGGAAATACTGTATAACAAAACAGAAAATGATGAGTTCTTCCAATGCATAACCATTAATAAGGAATGAAATATGTTTATATGTTGCCCTTTAGGTCAAATATTAGAAAGACGTAGTTTCAAATCAGAGATTTGTGGAATCCCAATAAAATTGTTCTTCTTCTGGGGGGACTTCCGGTCGGCGCCAGCGTTAATGGCGGTCCTCTTTCCGAGCTCCGGAGGAGGACTGCTCTGCGAGTTTGGGTCTGACCCGCTACGGCAAGCGGGGGACCCCTAAAATCACAGGCGCTGAAGCCTGTGAACAAGGAGACTTGGTGGGCACCAGAAGCGCCCCCCCTTACTGCAGAAAGAGCCTTTTTAAAGGCTCCGGAACGGCATCGGGAGAGCGCGGTGCTGAGAGTCGCTACCCAGCCCGCAGGGTGAAGCCGCGTCGCCATTGACGGAGAGCGCCGATTCCTTCCTGTTAATCTGAAACTGAAATACTCCGTAAGTAAGACTGAACGCTAATTTGGAACTTCTTAAAAGAAAATTTGGCTGAAAACGGGGAAGGTAAAAATTAAGGAAGTCTGCCTTCCCCCGACTGCATGACAGCTAAAGCAACGGAAATTTAGAGCTGCATCCGTATGAGATATTTCTTAACCTGACATCGGATTTGGATCTCCCCTCTAGCAAGCAGGGCAGAGGGGAGGAAAAAGGGACATTAAGAACTGCATGTTTTATCTAAAAAAGGAAAAAGCCTTCTGCTGTTTTAATGCCCTGAAGCGGACTGCCAAATAAGACATTAGTGTACTGAACTGCTTTTAAACTTCTGGGAAAGTTACATAGTTGAAGCTTTGCATGATACAAAGTTTTTGGACTTTGTTGTTACAGTATATTGGAGTATGCTGAAATAGTATCCATTGGAAAAGTGCTGTAACAGATATCTACAAGCCTCCTGATATTCTTTTCTTTAACTTCTTTGTCTCCATACTTGGACATTTTGGTTTGCTCCCCCTAGAGGGTCAAAGTAACGGTTGTAATAGTCTGGGATAGTGGAATTTTCCATCAGGGGATTGTTTTCCTGGGAACGACCTTGGGACATGAGTGGCCCAGCGGAAGAGATAACCACAAGAGCTAAAGCTAAGCAACAACAGTACCAGCAACAGCAGCAAAAGAAAAGAGGCTCAATTACTGGTGCAACTCCTACAGGAACAACAGGACAAGAAAAGGTGACAGTTGCCTCTATGGAGTCAGTGACACAAGCGCTACTCAAGATAAACCAGTCTTTGGAGACCCTGACAAAGCAGAGTACAGAAAATTCACAAAAATTAACAGAATTAACAGCAAGATTGGATTTGAACACAGAATCTATAAATAGGCTGGTTCAAGAAAATTCTGCAACACGTAAGATTGCAGAGGAAGCCAGAACTATTGCTGGAGAGACTCAAGAGAACTTGGAACAGATTGCTAAAAAAGTCTATGAACATGATGCAACCTTGGCTTTGTGGGAATTACAGAGGAAGGAAAGAAATTTGAAATTAAGATTAATTCCCGAGAGTGAAGGAGACAATTTAGCGGAGTTTCTAACACAAGAGTTTGCTGATTTCTGGGAAGACTTGGAGGAGGAAGAATTTAAGATTACAACAGCATTTAGACTGGGCCGAAGACAGAATAGAAAGACCCCGAGGGACTGCTAGACTGAAGGAAAGATTAAAAGGACAGAGGTTTGACAGAAATATTTAGAAGTTGCTAAAAAACTTTGGACATTGGGATGCAGAAAGGGGAGGTATGGGGGAGTCTGTGAAACAAGGTTTAGGAAAAAAAGGTTACGAAATTATACACGTTTGTATGTCTTTTTATATGTTTGTATTATTTTAAAAATGTTGTAAAACCAATAAAAAAAATTATTTAAAAAAAATTGTTCTTCTTCTGAGCTTATCCGGGTGACTTTTTATGCCCCCTAGCTGTCTGGGGCCTGAAATTTGCACAGTTCTCATAATCATAAATATTTATTACTACTAACCAAATTTACAAACCATCTAATAGAGAAAAAAGCACTTCTCAGTCTACCAACGCTTGCTTCCAAAAATTTCTGAACATGTTATCTACAAGAGGTTGTCTTGCTCAGTGTTATTTCATGTATACACAGGAATAAAGGTAAACAGAAATCTGTATTTTAAAATATATTGTGGAATGTGTGCGGTTTACTTATTATCCTGCACAACTGGGGAAAAGTCACAAGGAAAGAGCAATTTATCATTTAAGTAGTATCAGGTATAAGTTTAAAAAAGAGAGTAAAATTCTATATGATTTAAGCAATGATATATATATATATATATATCCCCTGTATGGCTGTATTCCATTGAAAATCAACATTTGTAAAGGTTATATCAGGGACGCGGGTGGCGCTGTGGGTAAAAACCTCAGCGCCTAGAGCTTGCCGATCGAAAGGTCGGCGGTTCGAATCCCCGCGGCGGGGTGCGCTCCCGTTGCTCGGTCCCAGCGCCTGCCAACCTAGCAGTTTGAAAGCACCCCCGGGTGCAAGTAGATAAATAGGGACCGCTTACTGGCGGGAAGGTAAACGGCGTTTCCGTGTGCTGCGCTGGCTCGCCAGATGCAGCTTGTCACGCTGGCCACGTGACCCGGAAGTGTCTCCGGACAGCACTGGCCCCCGGCCTCTTGAGTGAGATGGGCGCACAACCTCAAGACTGGCCCGTACGGGCAGGGGTACCTTTACCTTTATATCAGGCCAATAAATGTGTGGTGTTTCTTTCTTTTTCTAGGAATATCTAAAGTGCAATGGAAAAGCGGATTTAAATTTAAAATTACTCATTTGAATCTCTCTGATTTAACTCAAGCAGCGTTGGAGGGTGGGTGGGAGTCTTAAAGCAAAGATCATTGGGCAGTGGGACGGGGAGAGAATACAGCAGAACCATCTTTACGGAAATGGTGGAAATGCAGTCTAAATTCCCATTCAATCTATTGCTGCTTGCTATGAACGCATATACAGATGCCTACCAACTCCAACACTTTACCGTTTAAGGACCCTTTGAAACAATGCCAGGGAGCTGCATGGAAGCAGCTCCAGTATGGTTTGGATGACATTTACATGACTCAGCCAAACAAGAGAGAATGGACCACCCGGGTCTTCCCCGCTCTCCCTCCTGGAGAGGTGATGAGTCCATGATCAAGACCCACATGCCTGTCACTCTCACACATGGCTCTGTTATTTAAATGTTATCTGAACCATATGGAAGCTGCTCGTGGAAATATGGACCACGTGCAAATAATTTTTAAGGGCTCTTTGAGGGTGAGATAATGTGAAGTAGGCAGGTTTATATAAGAAGCTGAAGCAATATCCTGTTTGGGGAATCCTTGAGGGGTGATTGTCCCGTTTTCCTCGCTCAATTTTGGACCCCTGGGTATATCTATCATGCTGAAAGATGGTCACTGCCACAAATATCTTTTTTTTAAACAAAGCAACACTGTAAAGGACAACCAAATAGCCAACACCGGCAAAACAGTATGAAACATGATAAAGAGTCAACCACATGTGTTTGTAGCATGGGACTGAACCACAACATGAAACGGGTGTCACACACAAACATCAGTGCAAACCTGCTGCGATATAGACACCGCCTAGGTACCAATACAGATTTTATATTTTGAACCCTGGTAGAATATATATGGCAGAGCACATCCCCAGATGTGTCATTTGTGAATGGTTTGTGCATGTTTAAAAAGATTGGCATATGTAAGTGTGTGTGTATTTGTCTAGCATTTCAAACAGAGATGCAGAAAATGGAGCCCACCAACAATTGGTGACCTGTGATTTTGAACTTTTTGACCTGTGATTTTGAACTTGTTAGCATAATGCCATTATACAAATTTTTGGCTGCGACTGCATTTGAAATACTGTGTACAATTCTGGTTGCATCGCCTTAAAAAGGAGTATTGAAGAGCTGGTTAAGGTTCAGAAAAGGGCAACCAAAATGATCAAAATCCCCTTGCAATTTGTACTTTTTAACTTAAGAGAAATGGGGAGTAAGAAGTGGCAAGATAGAAGTGTGTGAAATTATGCAGGGCATGGATAAAGTGGATACAGAAAAGCCCCCCCACACACACACACACTTGAACTAGTGGGCATCCCATGAAGCTAAATGTAGAAAGATTCAAGAAAGAGAAAAGAAAGTTTTTGTTTGTTTTGTTTGTTTTGTTTTGTTTTTTTGCCCAGCACATAAGTTGAACTATGGAACTCACTCTTAGAGGAGGTAGTGATGCACTTAATCTGATGGCATTAACAGAGCATTAGAGAAATTCATAGAGGATAAGGCTACCCATGGCTACTAGCCATGTTGACTATGAGCTGCCTCCACAGTCAGAGGCACTATGCGTACGAATGCCAACTGCTGGAAAATGCAGGAGGGAAGAGTCCTCTTGCGCTCAGGTCCTGGTAGCAGGTTTCCCCCAAGACGTCTGGTTGGCCACTGTGAGACCAGGATGCTAGACTAGATGGGTCATTGGCTTGATCTAGCTGGGCTCTTTTTTAATGTTATTATGTTCTCTAAGGTAGCAAACCTTGGATTTCAACAGCAAGGTAGATAAAAATAACTCAATGCCAATAAGAAATAACAGAAACAGTATAAAAACAATTGGATGTCAACACAGATCAATAAAACAGCACCTGCCAAGTAAAATCGGTTAGAAACCTGGTCATTATTTTATTTTATTTTTTTAAAAGATTTAATCAAGCAGACAATGAAGGAAGAGTCCTCGTTAAATGCTTGGAAGCAACAACTGGAAAAGGATAGAGCCCCCATACCCATGTACGTAGTAGGGAAACATGGCCATTTAAATGTCCACACACCATTTACAAGTGACTGAGCCATATGTGTATTTTGCCACTTAAAAGTCTGGGTACTTTTTGTCCCTGAGTTCAAGAAGTGATGGGTGTGAAGACACAGAGAGGAGACACAACAATAAAATCTGGCTGCAACAGCACGTTCTAGCTGGCTGCATTTTATTTCTGCTCTCGCAAGCTGTACCGCTCCAGGCAGAGATACAGCCACTGTGTCTGGAAACTGTCGTCTCCTGCATGTGCCAAGGCCACTAACCACTCTTGGAACACAGCAAAGCTGAAGTGGAGGACAGAAGCAGTGAAAAGACAGACCAGGTAGACTACTGGTTCATGGCACCAGCTGCTACTCAGGTTGCTGTTTTTCAGCCACCTCTGCACAGTGGACGTTCACCTGAATCTGTGATTCATTCTAAGGTGGCATACATGGTTCTTCCTCTGCACCTCAACATGCAAACATTTCATCCTCACATCTCTAGTGAGGTAGGAGGGGCTGAGGGTGACTGGCCCAAGGTCACCAAGTGAGCTTCATTGTTGGGTCGGGAACTGAACCTGGGTTGCTCCCAATGCTAGCATGACACTCTAACCATGGTTCTCCCTTGCTGCTCCTTATGCCTGGAATTCTTTCTCAGATGATCTATGCAGTGTCCAAGCCCTGTTCAAGCATTATTTAAACACCTAAGTTCCCACCCTAGGGAGGTGGGGGGAATAGTGGAGACAAGTGTTGGATCTGCCCCGTGACAGTTTTGGTCACCTTCTCTGAGCTGGCAAAGGGACCGTCTGCAACGGAGACCCTCTTGTATCCATGGAGACACCCCACGGTTTTTGAAACCTCCTTCACCCACATGCATTGAAACAAAGGGATTCCAAACTGCATAGAAACCCTCCTCTCAGACAAGAGGTTCCACTGGGCAGACAATCTCCTTCCAACTTAAAAACAGGCATTGTGGGGCTAAGGCACAGCTAGTTCACCACCCTTCACATAATAAATTTTTAAAAACACCTGAAAAAAGGCCTCTCTTTTCCATCAAACCCCTCCTCAAAACCCACTTTCCTCATGGAAACTTTGGCCTGACGCCTTCCATCTTTCTCGCCAGCTGGATGAAGCCGATGTGCTAACCACATCAGTTACTATTTGCCCACTGTTACTTTCCCGTCTCCCATTCTCCTCCGGCCCCCGGTATGTTGTTCTCCCTAGTGTCAAATAGCAAAGGCTTAGTTATCTTTTGGGAGGTGAGGGGGCAGAGCATTGCCTTCTTCACTTGTGCAACCCTGAGGCAACTGCCCACTCTGCCAAATGGCAGAGCTGGCCCTGCTCAACAAAGTCTCACATACAGTTAGGCTGATACTGATGTAATGCTGGGGCTCCCTTACTTGAAATTTCAGGTCACATACTCTCTCTCTCCCCAGTATCTGCTCATTCTCCAGTCCCACCCTAACTGCAAATAGCACAATTTGTAGTTAGATTAACCAAGTTAAGTAGGGTTTACAACCCAGCTTCAAGCCCTAGGTCAGAATCTTGGCTAAGTGAGAGGCCTGGTATTCCTTAATCACCGACATCTCCCTTTAACTGTGAGTGGGATTTTAAACCATGGGTAAAGCCTGTGGTGTATGAGAGCATAAGATCCTCCTATTCACTCCCAATTATTGAATAAGGAAAGAGTTAGCTTTCACTTAACTAAACTCCGAAATCATATCTGCACCAGTACATATATATGCATATACATTGCAGAGAATCTGTCTTCCACTTGCTCTGTCTCTTATGCATAATCACATATATTAAACTGTAAGATCTCCCTCTCATTTGGTTCTTTCCCACTCTACACCTACTGTACATTGCATCCACTATCATCAACATGCCTGTTTATTCTACTCACACCCAACTACAGTATACAGCTTCGTTTAGGCACATACATTTCCATTTCACTCACAAGTCCTTTCTTTCTTTCTTTCTTTCTTTCTTTCTTTCTTTCTTTCTTTCTTTCTTTCCCTCTTTCCCTCTCCCTCCATTTCCAATACAGGGTAAAATCTCATCCTTGAAATTTCAACCCTATTCTGGTGTCTGGTGTTTTCCAAAGCAGAAAGATAACAAGAAAAAAACAGGTTTGCATACCATGTAAGGATACAGCACACAACTCTCTCTCTCTCTCTCTCTCTCTCTCTCTCACACACACACACACACACACACACACACACACACACACACACAATGCTTTGACGCAAAGTTTCTTTGCATGCTCCTATTTATGAATATGCTGTGATTAAACATTGGAAACTATTCTGAGAAAATGCACAAATGCACCTGCTTGTGACAGCCACATCTGTGTTCACTCAGTTTCATTACACGCATATCAAGCATATATTTCGATTATTTTTGATCTGGCTGCTTATTCTGCACACAGCTGTCCATCTTAAACCCACCTACACTTACATATTAAACCTAAAAAACTTGGTGGGGAACTGCAGACATATGAAGGCAGATCTCCTTGGATTTTAGGTGGTGGTGCTGTGTATTTTTTTTAAATGCCGTGTGAACGTAGTGCTTTCAGAACTACCTACACATATTATAAGCAGTGGGGTTTTTGCCACGACCGTATGTGCGTTACATTTGCAAGGCATATGCCGCTGGTGGCATATGGCTTGGGGTAACTTCCTGAAGTACTAGCTGTACTCATCATGAAAACCTCTGAAGACTCTACTGTTCTAACAACAGCTAATTTTGAGCAGACAAAAATCAGGCAAAGAGGCTAGAGTGGTCTTGAGCAGAAGATGCAACAGCAGGGGCATCATTTAAGATTTTGATAAAGGGGTACTGCTAGGTATTTTCAAGATTAGATTACCAAAACAAAAAACACAAAAACACGTTGTTTACTGTTCAAACCAGTTCCTTCCTGCTTTTCAATGAGACGCTCAAGATGGCCCACCAGAGGGCTAAAAACAATCCAAAGTAAAATAAACAAATATCAATCAAAACTCTTAAGTCACAATAATACGAAAATACTGCAGTAGATAACAAAAACCAAGTTGAGAACAGAAGCGAACATGGCAGCCAGGAAGCAAGCAGGGCCTTTTACAAATGTTTGCTGCTGAATCTTTCTTTTTTAACACCTCAAAACACCTACAAGCAATATTAATGATTCACCAAGACACAAATACACACACACCTTGTTTTTTTAAGCAAACAGATGTATGCTTTTGGCAACCATCAAATCTTTGCACCTTCACTCCAAGAAACACTCTGCTGTTTGGCCTGAGAAGGGAGCTCCTATTGGCGCCAATGGAAGCAACCTTCGCAAGTCAAATAACAGCTAGAGGCAATTCTTGTCAGGACTGCCGTGCAGGAAGGAAAGCTTAAAATCCACCACTATTGCACTTCTCCAATTTTGTTTGCCCCCACTCCACCTCGGCCTGTTGTGTCCAATTTAGAAATGATAATAATGCAACCATCTGAAGGCAGCCCTGTTTAGGGAAGCTTTTAATGTTTAATAAAGGTAAAGGTACCCCTGCCCGTACGGGCCAGTCTTGCCAGACTCTGGGGTTGTGCGCCCATCTCACTCAAGAGGCCGGGGGCCAGCGCTGTCCGGAGACACTTCCGGGTCACGTGGCCAGCGTGACAAAGCTGCATCTGGCGAGCCAGCGCAGCACACGGAAACGCCGTTTACCTTCCCGCCGGTAAGCGGTCCCTATTTATCTACTTGCACCCGGGGGTGCTTTCGAACTGCTAGGTTGGTAGGCACTGGGACCGAGCAACGGGAGCGCACCCCGCCGCGGGGATTCGAACCGCCGACCTTTCGATCGGCAAGTCCTAGGCGCTGAGGCTTTTACCCACAGCGCCACCCGCGTCCTATTAATGTTTAATAGGTTATTGTATTTTGGTGTTTTGTTGGAAGCCGCGCAGAGTGGCTGGGAAAACCCAGCCAGATGGGCAGGGTATAAATAAATTATTATTATTATCATTATCATCATCATCATCATCATCATCATCATCATCTCAAGTGGGCCCAAAGTGCTAGTTGGGCCCAAAGTGCTAGTACTAGTCTTTGAAGCACCAAAAACAGATTAGGAGAATGTCACCTTAAGGCCTACATGAACCTGCCCATGTTTTATGATGGCTCTGCTCTCTTGCCCATCATCACCACCAGGAAGATATCTGGCTGATGTATACCAGAGATAGGACCTGCTCACTTTTGCTGTGAGATCCTCTGTCTTCTCTCTTCCTACTTTCAGGCAGGTGGTCTAATATTTTGTCCTCCTTTCATTGCTTTATCATCTCTCCTGCTATTATAATGTTTTTTATTATGCCACTGTGCTTTTCTTATATTTTTGCCCACTATTTTGAATAAAATATTTCTATTCAGAAAAGGAAGGTGATACATATTTATGAAATGACACAGTAATAAATAAACCAGGAAGCTCTGATTACCAGATATGGTGGCCTTTGAACAAAAAACAAAAAAAATACAGCCAAGAAGCCATCAGGTTCAGTTTATGCCTAGTAAGTCTGAAACTACGAGGCATTGGGCTGGTTTTGATATATTTATATCCTGTCCATCACAAGAAGCTTACAGGAGAGTAAGTGACACTTCCAGGCACTCTCTCATTCAGATTCTGGGCAGATCCAAACCAGGTAACATTTACTCCTGGAACTATAGAGCAAAGACACACACTCTGGATTCACCCATCAGCTGACTAGACATACACACACCTCAGAGAACATTACAGCAGGCAGAAGACCTGCCTGGTTCCCCTTCCAAAGGCCAGAAAGGGAAAAGAAGAGGAGGAAGAAGAGGAAGAAGAGGAAGAGGAAGAAGGAGTTTGGACTTGATATCCCGCCTTTCACTCCCCTTAAGGAGTCTCAAAGCGGCCAACAGTCTCCTTTCCCCTCCTCCCCCATAACAAACACTGAGTGAGGCTGAGAGACTTCAGAGAAGTGTCACTAGCCCAAGGTCACCCAGCAGCTGCATGTGGAAGAGCGGGGAAGAGAACCCGGTTCACCAGATTACGAGTCCACCGCTCTTAACCACTACACCACGCTGGCTACAGGGTTCTGCTTCTCTCCTCTCTACCAGAAACATCAGCTCTGATAGTTGCCCTTGTGCTACAGAAGAAGCCCAGTTGAGGGAAACCACAGCAATAGCCTCACTGATGCTTACTGGGATGGGGAGAGGGAGGAGCAAGGTGGCAGAGTGGTCAGAGCTGTACAGTGAACTATTGGAGCCAAGTTTAACTCATAGGGTTAAATAAAAAAAACAACTCTATAGTTTTATAGCTTCTTATGATTACCACCAGAGCTTTTTTCCAGCCAAAGTTCACAGAAGCTCATCTCACCCACCTCTCAGGTGGACGCCATTGGCATTCTAAGAGAACAAGGGAGAAGTTCGTGGTGAGCTCTTCTTCTAGAAAAGTAGAATTGACCCCCACCATCTATTACTAAACCTCCAGAAAGGTTATTAAGAGACTACACCATTCCTTCAGATGCATCTACTGATGAAGCAGAAACCTCCAAAATGGGACTAGAGCTAGAGAAAAGAGGGAGAGCTATGACTCAGAGATAAAATCTATTCCACGCTTCCTGTTTTATTATTAATTACAGGCAGTGGGCGTCTCTAGTCCCACAGGAGATAAGATAGTCCAACACAACTGGTGTGCTGCTACCACGGTGGCCTAGTGCCATCTGGTGGACCCACAGATACCAAGCAAATCCAATAGGAAACATTGGAAGGCTTTGGGGGAAAGGAGGCTGTAGGTATTCAGGAGTTCCCTCTAAGCCACCTCCCATATTTAATTTAGAAAGTGATGTTTCACATACCTGCGCCTCTTAAGTTGTATGAAAAATGCCCTTGAGGAAGGGCAGACTGCCACATCTATTTTCCATTGGCAGCATTATCAGCTGCAGACATGTTTCAAGAGCATCCCAAAAGCTTCTCCAGTCCAGGATCCTGTTTCTCATGGGGGCTAACCAGATGCCTCTCTGGAACACAACAAGCAGGCTATGCCCTCCCCCTTCTGCCTCCCACCCCACCAGCAACTGGTATTTCAGAGAATGCTGCCTCTGATCTTTGGGGTAGCATATAACCATCAGGACTTATAGCTTATAGCCACTTATAGCTTTATCCTACATTATGTTGTCTAATCCATAGGAAGAAGAAGAAGAAGAAGAAGAAGAAGAAGAAGAAGAAGAAGAAGAAGAAGAGGAGGAGGAGGAGGAGGAGGAGGAGGAGGAGGGGGAGGAGGAGGAGGAGGAGTTTGGATTTGATATCCCGCTTTATCACTACCCTAAGGAGTCTCCAAGTGGCTAACATTCTCCTTTCCCTTCCTCCCTCCCTCACAACAAACACTCTGTGAGGTGAGTGGGGCTGAGAGAAGTGTGACTAGCCCAAGGTCACCCAGCGGCTGCATGTGGAGGAGCGGAGAAGAGAACCCAGTTCACCAGATTACAAGTCCACCACTCTTAACCACTACACCACACTGGCAAACTAAGGTCCAGGGGCCGGATCCGGCCCAATCACCTTCTAAATCCGGCCCGCGGGCGGTCCAGAAATCAGTGTGTTTTCACATGAGTTGAATGTGTCCTTTTATTTAAAATGCATCTCTGGGTTATTCGTAGGGCATAGGAATTCGTTCATTTTTTTCTTCAAAATATAGTCCGCCCCCCCCCACATGGTTTGAGGGGCAGTGGACCGGCCCCCTGCTGAATAAGTTTGCTGAACCTTGGTCTAATCCCTTTTAAAGCCTTCTAAATTGGTGGCCATCACCACACCTTGTGGCAGCGAGTTCCATGGGCTTACTATGCACTGTATTAACCCTGCAACATGTAACTTTCTTTTTACATCTTTATGCATCAGATCCCAAATGGGGCTTTCTTTTCTCTTGTTCAATAGGAACTCGACTGAATTTAAGAAGACAGATATAATTGCAAACAACTAGAATTTTTTCCAGCACTTCTTTTCATAATACATATATTAATCAAATGAAAAATGATTCATATCTCATTTATCTGTCTGCTGCCTCACAGAAATGTCTACTACATCGTAAGTAAGAATGGTTTGACAGTGGAACAGTCTCCCATGGGAGGTTATGGACTTTCCTTCATAAGCAGAGGTTGGATGGTTATCTGTCATGGATGTTTTAGTTGAAATTCCTGCATTGCAAGGGGTTGGACTAGATTACCCTTGGGGTCCCTTCCAATGCTACAATTCTAGGATAAGTCACTGTGTATCTGGACTCTGAAGAGAAGGTCTAGTTTATGTTATTAGTTTCATATAAATGTGTATTGCACTGGTGTTCTGTTGGTCAGACCAAATGCTGTAAAATTTGTCTCTTTTAAATTGCTCCCTAAATAATCACACTTTAGCCGTAAACTTCTCCAAAACTGCCAGAAACCATACCTCCAAAATAGACAGCACCTAGAGCAGGCAGATGGTGACAGCAGTCACGAAATTAAAAGACGCCTGCTCCTTGGGAGAAAGCCGATGGCAAACCTGGACAGCGTCTTAAAAAGCAGAGACATCACCTTGCCAACAAAGGTCCGTATAGTAAAAGCTATGGTTTTCCCAGTAGTGATGTATGGAAGTGAGAGCTGGACCATAAAGAAGGCTGATCGCCGAAGAATTTATGCTTTTGAATTATGGTGCTGGAGGAGACTCTTGAGAGTCCCATGGACTGCAAGAAGATCAAACGTATCCATCGGATTTTTTAAATTTAAAACAGATTTTTAAAATAAAATGCTTTTGAAGGAAAAATATTTCTAAATATAGTTTTCTATTTAAGTTATATTATAGTCCAAAAAGGCTATTCAAAAGAAATAAGGATTTGTTTTAAGTTTTTCATGTGTGCTAAAACTCAGTCTAAGTTTTTTTTTTTTATTGTTTAACCACATCAGTTAACAAACATGGATACATATGCTATAATGTTATTGTTTTAGGTAAATAAGTTGTTTAAATTGTTATTAAGGAAATTATTATTTTTCTCCTTCCAATAAAGTACAGCAGAAAACTTGTCCAAATATAAACAGTTAAATTATTAAACCTCGCAATGATTTCACAATGATCTGTCTAGTATTTCAAATAGTATAACCAAATCAGTAATTTTTAAAATGGCTGTAAAAACTACTCTGAAAATTTATTATTCCAAAAATGAAAACTTCATCTGGTTGTAAATATTACGATTATATCAGCAACAATGTAGAAAAATGTAGGAAAATGATTTAAATCAAGTCTTACTGACTAGTAGTTTAAATTGTGATTTAAATCGTGAATCAATTTGATTTAAATCAAATCTCTCCTGGTGGTGCATGCCCACACCTGGAAACTCTTACCAGAGGAACCATTTAATCCCTTTATATAACACACAAATAAGCTCCCTTTCACAAGAGACTTGAGTTTATTTGACCAAATGTAAGAAGGAGCAAAGGAAGTTCAAGGCTTGTTGGAAGAAGAAACCACACAATTTCAACAACCTCCTTTCTCTTCTCATTTCAGAAGATATGCAAGGCACATCCAAATTAAGGCAACCGTCGTCGGGTTTTTTAGAACTGAGCTACACCAGCCAGAGATCTGATGGAATGCAACATCCTCGCCACACGTTTAGCCTAGACAGGTCTTTAATCTTCATTCCAGCTGAAGGAACTGGGGGATATTGGCCAATTCATTTAGAGCAGCTGGGAGGACTATGTCTGGAATATGGTCATAAAAAGTACAATCTGCTCGCAGAAAGATATACATCTGGGAGAGAGGGATGAAGAGGAAGCTGCCTTTATTACACTAAGTGGGCTGCTTAAATACGGCGCGAGAGATCGATCCAGTCAATAAGAGCCTGTAATTAGAGTCTGGGGCCATTCCGCTGCACCTCTCCAAGACAGCATTATAAATAAGCTGATTTGTCAACATTGGCTGAAGCTTTCTCAGTCACAAACAGCCAGAGCCAGTATCTTTAAAAACACATGCTTGAATAATTCCTACATACTTGTCTAGGACAGAAGCCAAGAAAGAAGCAGCGGCTCCAATCTAGGGAACCAGGGAGGGATGTGGGGAGACCAGATGAGCAACCTTCAGCAGAGCTAGCCCTTTCTGCCCCAAAACATATTGGCTGGAAATTATTTTGGGTTGCTGAGGCTTAAGAGCTGATATTCTTCCACCTAGGGGTACCTGCCTAAATAAAAGCACCAGTTTCGCTTTTATTTTATTTATTAAAAGTGTATCATAGAATTGCAGAGTTGGAATGGACCCCAATGGTTATCAAGTCCAACCCCCTTCAATGCAGCTGTAGGAGAGCGCAGACTGTATTCTACAGTGTGATCTTCAGTTCATGTGGGCAAACACTGAGACACACACCCCCCCACAGTACTCTGGGCAAGATGAGTACAATGGTACCTGGGGTTAAGTACTTAATTCGTTCTGGAGGTCCGCACTTAACCTGAAACTGTTCTTAACCTGAAGCACCACTTTAGCTAATGGGCCCTCCTGCTGCTGCCGCCCCGCCGGAACCCGATTTCTGTTCTTATCCTGAAGCAAAGTTCTTAACCTGAAGCACTATTTCTGGCTTAGTGGAGTGTGTAACCTGAAGCATATGTAACCTGAGGTACCACTGTATTCTCCCTAGAATATGCCCCACAAGCCTATTTGCAGCATGCAGGTAGATTCTTCAGGGGAGAGGCCTCCCTCAAAGTGGAAAAAATTGGAAAGCCACAGGAAAGCCCTCCAGATGTGGTGGACTACAACTCCCCATCATCCCTGACCACTGGCTATGCTGGCTGGAGCGGATTGGAGCTGTAGCCCTCAATATCGGGAGAGCACCAAGTTGGCCACTTCTACTGCAGAGAAATCCAGCACGGAGTAAAGTTGGACTAGACTTGTTTCTTGCACTCATTTCTCACCCATCCTCCAAGGAACTTATAGCAGCTTACCTGAAACTTTCCGTAATTCTCCCATCCCAATTCCGCTCAGGCCCAGATCTGCACTGCTTCACAGATAGAAATGATTTGCTATTCCTAACCCTCCCTAGTCCATATTCTAGGCCAGTTTACCCTCCAGATTCCAACTGCAGTGCAGGGGGCATACAGAACTTTTCTATTCCAAGTATCAATATGTTTCATTCAGGATCACAACAAAAGGAAAGTCCAAAAAATCAACATAAGTCTTCCTTTGCTGGTGTTACAAGACTTCAAGTCACACTTCTTTGTGCACCAAAACATCATTTAAAAAAAAATTATTCCATTGCAAACCAAATGCAGTAGCAACCAGCACTTCCTGCACAAGCAAATCGGACAAAAGAAAGAGAAACATTCCTATTAGTGCCGACAATGGGGAATGTTCAGCACCTCAAACTCAGGCTTCACCAACTATTCAGATTCGCCTGCTGGAACAAATTGAGTGAACACATATACAACTCGGCACGCAAGGGGAGAAAAGCAGTAATGTGTACCATACAGAATGTCCCGATCTCAAATTATATCTTCCATTCAAATGTAAAAGCCCAAAGGCACCTTCTTTCCAAAGCTACCTAGAAAAAAACCTGTTACCATAAATACTCCGCAGGCAGCCTTAGCTTTCTAATAAAAAGCCTGTCTGGCTTTCTCTGCTTTCGCTTATTACACAGGGCACTTGCTAGTCTCAATCCAGTTTGGACAATTCAAGTGCTGATGCAAGATCTGCCTCCATATACCTTATTGGATTGGGAGTCGTATATGAACAAATGGCCCCTGTTGTGCATTGTCCTTGCTACATCTGGCCTCTGGTGCCGTGCAGGTTCCAATGCTGAATAAAAACAGCCCTGATCAAGAAGCCTGGAGAGGAATCCAGTTTCTGCTGCTCTGATCTTATTAATCAACAAGCACATGAAAGTCTAAGGCATGCTAAGATGCCTGCGAGCACAACTGGGCCAGAAACAATTTCACTCACACCTCTAAACTCATTTTCCTGTAAACACACACAACAGATCCATGATCCTTGGAAGACTTAAGCATGGACTAATATTAAGGCAATGTTTGCCAAAGTTTTGATACTCAAGCCACACGTTTTCTAAATCAAAACTGGAGGAGCACTGTTCACTCTTACACCAGAAAGGAAGGGCATATATTGTCTCAATCAGCTCCCAAAACTAAGGACAGGTATTCTGTTCCCAACTGTGAGATAGTATATTAGCACTGCCTGCGGACATCCTGTCCTCCTCTTTGTTCAGTGAGTCAGGGTTCAGGGGTGGGATTGTGCTTTCTGGACAATGGTGATGCTTCTGGGATACTGCTGCACCCATAACCCACGCTGCATCAGAGAACATTGGTTCATCTATAACTTCCTCCCTTGGTACAATGCTGCTGGGTAAGCACTGGCAGTCGTGACACGTCAATGGTGCGTCACATTTTCCTGCTCCAAGTATCATATTGCAGGGATAGGCAGATCGTAATCTATTGGTAGACCATGGGAGTAGTTTTTAGTAGATCGGCAAGTGAGGTTTTGTCTCCCAATGGTTTAAACCCATTAGGTTACTGAACCAAGAAAAAGCTTGCAGGGAAACTATGTGTGTGTGCGCGCACATGTGCCTGAGAAACGACTGTCAAGTCTAAAACTGTCAGTAGTTTTTAGTAGATCGGCAAGTGAGGTTTTGTCTCCCAATGGTTTAAACCCATTAGGTTACTGAACCAAGAAAAAGCTTGCAGGGAAACTATGTGTGTGTGCGCGCACATGTGCCTGAGAAACGACTGTCAGGTCTAATATCTGAAGGTCTAATCCTGAAAACAAATGTCTGCTCTAAACATGTGCTCAAACGAACTCTGAATGCTAAGGGTTGTATTCAATGCTAGTCCTATTCCAAGTAGACCCACTGAAATTAAGAAGCCTAAGTTAGTCAGACCCCTTACTTTCAATGGGCTTAATCTGAATATGACTATCAGTGGATACAACCTTACAGGGAGAATTCAACACAGAACTAAGGAGAACATTCCATCAGTGCAAGTAAATGTTCTCCCCTTCTCCTTCCTGCACCCCTAAATCTGTTCTGGGGGTTTCCCCAACCCCCTGGAGCAGACTTGAGGATGACACAAGGTGCAAGCAGAGCAAGGAGAGGGGAAGAGGGGGGGAAGTCCCATTGAGTAAGCAATAATTGCTTGTGCAAAATTATTTAAGGTGCATACCGTCCTAAATATCCAAAAGCCGCCATGCACCATCATTTGGCTCCAGTGAAGCTTGAGATTCTAGTAAAAACCCAAAACAAAGGAGGCCCTTCAAGCCTCAAGCTTGTCCATCCCTGTCCTAGAATGGTGGCAGACTCCAACGTCCTGGTGTAATGTCTTCAGCCCCTCTCCCAGTGCAGTGTGGGAAGAGCTGCACTAGGAGTGGTCAAAGTAAATGTCCATAACTAGAACAGCAAAGCAAAAAAAAATCCTTCCAGTAGCACCTTAAAGACCAACTAAGTTAGTTCTTGGTATGAGCTTTCGTGTGCATGCACACTTCTTCAGATACACTGAAACAGAAGTTGCCAGATCCTTCTATATAGTGAGAAGGTGGGGAGGGGTATTACTCAGAAGGGTGGTGGGAATGGGTAACTAGAACAGCAAAGATAAATGTAGTCGGCATATAGCAGGCACTATCAATGTATTACCATTCATTCTAACGAACAAATAAAAATCATTAAAATACAAGAAGCTTGACCATTTTGAAAGCATCACCCTAGCACAGGCAGACGGCAGAGTTAGAGTTAATGTTGTATTCCCACAACGGAAAGATAATATAGTGCCTCACCTTCAAGAGTTCCCTTGGGAAATCTTTGCCTTCATTCATTCCCTGAAGGTTGGCAATGAATTCTTGACAGGACATCTTTTTGCCAATATTCTGAAAGATAAATGACACATAAATATTAATGCAATTCTCAGAAAAGAAAAGGACAGTAGCCTATAAAATGAGTTGCATATTAAAAGCTCTAATTGATATCCCCCCCCCCCATGTTAAGCTAAAAACCAAGTTGTTAGCAGCAATCCCAGGGTAAGAGACATTGTAAGGGTGTCTGCATGAACACAGCTGCAAAATACAAATCAGCATAGACAGGCAACCCTACTGGGAAGAGGGGAATCAGTGGGAAAGTGATCCTGCTAGGATAATGGTGGTGATGAATCTTAACAATTGCACAGGCTTTTCAACCATGGCCATCAAAGCACTTTATGGAACTGAGTTGCATTCCAAGAACGTTAAGGTCCTGCCACAAACAAAAGCTGGAATCATGCGGCCAGAGCGAGAGCTTGAAATTGATGAGCTGAAAAGAAAGTTAAGGTGTATATATATATATTTTAAACCCTCACAAAAATGGAACATATCTGTACAAAATTAAGTGCCAAAAGAGGGGAAAGAAGCTTTTCAATTGCTGATTATGAGGTTTCTTTTAAAGTCCTCTTTTTCAGCCAGTGGACTGTGGGATCAAGGGCTCCCATTTCATCAACAGCAACATTAAGCCACTTTGAAAGCAAACCAGGGTTCCTCTTTAACCAAGCTGGATCCAAAATCTGGTGAAAGTGGAAACCCCGGACCTCCTTCTCATACAGCCCTGTGTAATTCAAGCACTTGCTCTATGCACCATATTTTTTTGTTTAAAAAAAAAAAAGTTAAAAAATGGGGGTCATCTTATACACGGAACATGGGGATCAGGGGGGAGGGTTTAAAATATTTGAGCAAATGTTCGGGATTTTGGCTTGGGTGGGCTGAGGCGTTCCCTGGGGCCGCCACCCCCTTTCCCCTCCCTCTCTGGGCTGTGCGCTGGTGACTGGCTCGCCTCCTAAAGCCCCCACTGGCTTGACCACCGGATTAAGAGCAGCCGCCGCCACTAAGAACTGCCTTGGCTACCTTTCATCGCTCTTCTTTCCTTTTTCTCTCTCTTCCCCTCTCAAATCCCAAGCCCGTTCACCACCTTCCTCAGCTAGGTTTGCTCAACGGCATGGGTCGGCGTAGAGCGAGTGCTGCCTTCCCTAGGCTCTCCCTCAGCATCCGATTCAGGAGCCTCCTTCCCCACAGCAGCAGCCACCGTCAAGGGGAAGCATGTGGTGCTCCAGCCACTGCCTTTGCACCACCATGCCACTGCATGCACCTCATGCTGGAAACTTTGAGGGTGATTGCCCAAAGAAAGATCAACGATTTGCTGCTGCAGATTGTCCAGAATGTTACTTCTATTTTAGGGTTTCCTGCCCCTTAATTTTGGGTTCAAAAAACTAGGGGTCGTCTTATACATGGGGGCGCCTTATACATGGAAAAATACTGCAATTGATGAGTGTGTTCATGTACAGTGAACCACTTTGGGCTCAAAAAGAAAAAAGATGTATATAAATTTTTTAAACAGTTTAAAAATAAAATAAAATCCTGATACATGCTTACAGGATGAAGCACTGAATTATAGTTAGGAAACAAATAATCTGGTTCAATGCATTCCAAGCTATGTTTTACATTCCAAGCAATAAATGCCCAACTTACCACCTAGAAAAACAATGCAATACAAAAAACAAAAAGTATTATCAGTTAGGATAAGCATTCCGAAGGAAAGGGAAGACACAAAAGTGATGGGGAAATATTGCTTTATCAAGTTAAAGTTGGCCCTACGCATTTCTCACACTTAGCAAAATGAGGTGGCAGAAAAGAAGTGCATTTCAGCTTCAGAAACCATCTAAAAATGTTGGAAATCAAATCTCCAGTTACGTATCTCTCAGGCTTCACCAATGGCTAAATACCAAATTATATTGGATTTCAGTCCAGAGTATGCAGGCAGAGGGGCTGTAAAGGTAAAGGTAAAGGTACCCCTGCCCATACGGGCCAGTCTTGCCAGACTCTAGGGTTGTGCGCTCATCTCACTCTATAGGCCGGGAGCCAGTGCTGTCCGCAGACACTTCCAGGTCACGTGGCCAGCGTGACAAGCTGCATCTGGCGAGCCAGCACAGCACACGGAACGCCGTTTACCTTCCCGCTGGTAAGCGGTCCCTATTTATCTACTTGCACCCGAAGGTGCTTTCGAACTGCTAGGTTGGCAGGCGCTGGGACCGAACGACGGGAGTGCACCCCGCCGCGGGGATTCGAACCGCCGACCTTTCGATCGGCAAGTCCTAGGCGCTGAGGCTTTAACCCACAGCGCCACCCACATCCCCGGAGGGGCTGTACTGCTCTCCAACTCCCTAGTGAAGTCCCCTGCACTCCCTGCAAAGCCATGGGTCCCTCAGGTAGTGACTGGGAGTTGTAGTGGGAGAAGCAAAATGCTAAAAACCATGTGGAAGCAGCTTGTGCAAGCAACTTCAGAACCTGCTCATTCACAACAGCCAGATTAACAGCAAACTACTCACCTTAACAAATATTTGTGTGGTTACAATGCTGTTCGACACCCTTTCTGTTTTCCTGGCTGTTGCTGCTACTCGGCGCCATTTCCCTTCTTCTCCGTTGCCGCCTCCGTTCTCCTCGACCTCACTTGCCCAGGTGGCTGCTTAATCCTACTGGCTGTGGCACTCCACATAATTTTGTTGATGAGCACATGTGATATCATCAGATCCAAAGTACATCATGATGTCATTCACAAAACCACATGACTTGCCGCAGCCGGTAGAATTAAATGGGAGTGTGGGCAAATGAGACAGAGGGCAGCAACAGAAAGAAGGTGATGGAAACTTAGCTGAGAAGAGCAGCTCTGGGAAAATAGGGTTGAGTTTGCAATGAAGTCAAGCCAAAAGGCTTCTTTTCTCTTTTTTTAACAACCCTCTCCCCTACATCCTACCCCTTAAGAAAAGCTGTGCCCTTAAAAAGCTGTGGGCAAGTCCCACTGATGGCAAGTCCCAACCACATGAAACTCTTGGGGAAATTTCTAACCCCCTGTAAAGAAATTCAGTGAAATGCCACCACCACAAATAAGAGTTACAGTCCATATACTAAGGTTACCAGGGTTTTTTTTCCCAATGAATCCGGGGACACTTTAATTAATTAATTAATTAATACACATTCGGGATGTTGGTGCTGCAACGATGGCGGTGGCAGAGGGGGCGGCCGCCACCTTGACCTCAACCGCCACGTTTCCCCTTCCTCTGAGGCTTCTATCTCCTTTTCCCAAGAGCCTGGGCAGCGCCTGAGTTGTTCGTTCTTTGGTGGTAATGGGGTGGGTCAGGCATACAAGGCGGAGAAGGAGGGCCGAGAGCGGCAGCAGCGGCTCGGCTCGGGCAGCGCGATGCCTCCCTTTCCGTTGGAGCAGCCCCAAACCCATTCCTACTTGCGTGCAAGCAGGAGGGGGCAGGGATCCCTCAGCTGGGAAGCGAGGCTTCACGCTGCCTTTCGGAGGGAAGGTGGAGGCAGCCCGGAAGCTGCATCTTAGAGCCCCTGCACCACCATCATATGGGGACTTCCGAGCAGCTCCTGAAGCCAGCCAGAGCCAACTGCTCCAGGCTGCTGAGACTGCCGCTGCTGCGGTTCCCGGGGACATTAGATGAAATCCGGGGACATTCCGGGGATGGAATTTGTCCGGGGACTTATTCGCAAATACGGGGACTGTCCCCGGGAAACAGGGACGTCTGGTAACCCTATTTTATATGTAGCCCTAAGTTTGTGATGAGAGCATAAAGTTGTCCAAAACAAGAGACCTTTTCTGGGAAACAAGCACAAAATTAGGTAGCTAGTTTCAGGTTGGTTCAGGTGGCCCTCTTGGGATCTGACCTCTTCTTTACCCAGACAGCCGGAGCTCAAGTATGTGACCCTTTGCTTTCTGGCCAATGGTGGTACCTGTTTTACATGCGGATTTAAAATGCAAGGCCCAGACAGGAATTTGCACATTCATCTGATGATGCATGAACAGTTCAGAGAACGCTATGCATGTTCTGCCACCTAGTGCCCGCAATTTATCGTTACACTGCAGCAAAGCAATGCCTGGGAAAATTACATTTAAATATTCAGGATACGTGTAGATCTTTTCTCTTTGCTTTTTAACTTTAATGAAGCAAAAAGAGCGACTGCCCCCTCACCTCTATGAGGTCACTAACACTGATCCAGCCTTGGCTGATGGGTAACTGTACAAACCTAATGTGAGTCACTACTCCCTTTTCAGCCACTCTCAGCTGCAGGCACTTGCCATAGTTGTGGGAAGCCTGTCAACAATGTGTCCAAGTGGCACACAACTATTGTCCCAGTCAGTTTTAACCCCAACCCAGGCCAAACAGTTGAGATAAGAAACAGCTTTCTACTTTTTCTTTTTTAAAGGTCACATAAGAACATTTTTAAAAACTCATTTTAAAATAGTTGTTCAAAACTGTTGGGGTATATGGTTGTGTGTTAGCGCCCACGTGAACTTTCTGCTAAGCACGAGAAACAGCCACAACAGAACTTATGCGCGTCTCCTGCAGAAATGACGCTCACACTTCTGTAGAGTTATTGACAGTTTTTTTCCCCAGAGTACAGCTAAATAAGCACGACAGAATTTGGTTGGCAGAGGTCATGGTAGGACAAAGAAAAAAACATGACCATTTGTATCTTAGATAAGAATGGCTCTGTAATATGGCTGCCAAATCTCTGAGAAGTTGCCATCTATATATAGCCTCCCTTTGTGCACAAGCCAGGGATGCCAGGCATTCAGATTCTGAAGTTGGAGTAGTTTGTGCTGTGAGGATGATTTACAAGCTCTGCTTGCACTGGGGCTTGAATGGTCTGGCAGGCCAGACATCAACTCCCTATACAACTGGGCCAAGAGGGAACATCCAGCTTTTCAGGCACATCACCCTAAGTAAGGAAATCAGGTGATCAAGGAGAGCCCATCCCAATCCACTCCCTGCATTGCGTCTTTCAGGGTCTCCTGAAATCCAATAGTCTGGGCGATTTTCTGGTGCCCGAAATCTGGCTGGTCCTCTGTGCTTGTGAAACTGTTCTTTTACCTGCCTTCCTCTTACAAGCCACTGGGTTTCCAGACTTGCCCAATTCACTGCATCCAGCCTGGCCCTCATTCTTATGAGACACATTCATATTGGTTTTGGCTCCCTTGCCAATTTCACAAGCTCTTCACACAACTGCCTTCCACCTCTGCTAATGTCACCTGAAATCTTTTTGGCTGCTTCAACCTGACTCTGCGAGGACTTGAGTACTCAACTGCAACAAGCATACTGAAAGAGCAATTCAAAATTTCTGAGCAAACAGGACAATTTGCAGAATACTCACATGGCCGTGGAGGTCAGTGTTCAGCAGCATGATTGCGCATGTGAGGCAATGGACTCCATCTGTAGGGAGGGAAAACACCCCAAGCATGACACACAGAAAGTCACACAGGCAGGTGGGGTGGGGGAGAGAAATCACACTTCCTACTACTCACATCTGCTTATGAAAGAATGATTCACGTTGAGTTGGGACCCCCCTGAAGCCTAATTAACACTCCCTTCTTCTTCCAAAAGCAATTTGCTTATAAAGAAATGCATGACATTAATCAAGAGAGACCGTCTCATGAGATGAAGTCATAAGGGTTGATAAGGAGGAAGGGAGAAACAGCTAGCCCAATTTTTTCCTGTTTTTGGAGGGGGCGGGGAGGTGAAACCTCCTAGGTTTGGGACCCAAACGCTTTGAAGGAACGCTCCACAAATGTCAAAGATCCATGAATATCAACCTCAGCCGCGTAAGCTGACCTTCCAAAGGTTTTGTCTGACTTTTTACAACCCAATCTACAGTCCAGTTAAGCCAATGGTTTTAACCAAATTCAGCCTCACTGAAGTCATTGTCCCCAACACCAGACTAGCCCAAATTCAATGTAAAAGGATTGGCCCTTTTGATACCTTCAACAAGACCCCCACACCCGCAGAACACCCACAGCGTGCCACCTCTTTCTGTTCCTGCCCCCGTTAAATTCCTGTCTTTAAACCTTGTTGTTGTTGTTTAGTCGATTAGTTGTGTCTGACTCTTCATGACCCCATGGACCTGAGCACGCCAGGCCTTCCACTACCTCCCTGTCTTTAAACCTACATCATCACAAAAGCCATTAACTAAATTCCTTAATCCACACTCCTCCAATAGAAACTAAAGAAGCCTATGTAACTGCACTTGTTCACCTTGTTACCTTTGCCTTTCCTTTTCATTCTCACCAAGCAATGTGGCAGAAGATATGGTGCTTTAAGTGGGAGAATAGGGCATTCAACACCCAAATATGATGTATTATTATTAATCATTTCCCAAGCCAGAGCTCTTCAGATGCTGGCTGGGATTGCTGAAGCCCAAAACATCTAGAGGGCATCAGGTGAGGCGGGGGACTGCTATCCAGGTATCTCCCTCCTGTAAATGGAAATACCTAACACTAGTCCTAACCAATTCTTGAACCTGACAACAAATAGCATATTCTATCTTGCCTTATTGCTTTGAGTTTTCTAGGCTTCCTTTGTTCCCCGACTAGATCTCAAAAGACTGGAGTGACTCAGTTGCAATCACAGTGGCCGTTTGATCTGACAAGTGCCAAAGCCAAACTGTGGCCTTCAGTGTGTTTATGCTTCACTGGGAAATTGTTCTAATTTTACTGGGAATTGCTTTGAGTGGGTGTGTTTGTTTTCCCTTGACTTTGTTGTCATTCCTGCATTATTATCTTTGCATTACTGTGATGTTGCTTTAATTTTCTACTATTGCTAGCCTCCTTGAATTCTGCCTGAGGAAAGGTAGGAATGGAAATGTTTTAAAAGCAATGAAAGTAAAATTACCTTGTGTGGAAATGGCATTTGGGTTGCACTGGTAGTATCTGTTGGAGAAATGAACTAAAACTCGCTCTCTTTCCTGAGTTTCTCCAATAAGAGAAAAGGCTTTGAAGAATGTCCTGAGAAAAAAATGTAAAAAGAGGAGGGGGGAGTTAAACCAGCCTTTAAAGAGTCAAGTCATTTTACTACAGTCAATGACCAGAAATTTCTGTAGCCTTTAAAGATGTTTGTACTGAGGTTGGAAACAGAGGACAGCATTTTCAGAGAACTGAATATGGTTCAAAAGAGCAACATTATCCAGCTTTTGCAAAGTGAAAAGGTAAAGGACCCCTGGACGGTTAAGTCCAGTCGAAAATTGACTAGAGGATGTGGCGCTTGTCTCCACCTTCAGGCCAAGGGAACCGGCATTTGTCCGCAGACAGCTTTCTGGGTCGTGTGGCCAGCATGACTAAGCCGCTTCTGGTGCAACAGGACTCTGTGACAGAAACCAGAGCACATGGAAACACCATTTACCTTCCTGCCACAGCGGTACCTATTCATCTACTTGCACTGGTATGCTTTCAAACTGCTAGCTTGGCAGCTCCTACTTTTACCTCTACTAGTCAAACAAATATTGCAGGTTTTTAATATTGCTCCAAAAACCCGCAGAAGCTGTTTCAGCAGAGGAAACAGTGGGAGAAAAATTAGATGTATAAACGCAATGGGAAGTACTCTCTCTCTCAAACCACTTTTAAAAAGCTGTTACCTGTTTCCAGCCTCAGAATGTGTTGCTTCTCAATAAATGTGTTACAGTAAGGGGGGTGGGGGAGGCAAAGGAAAAAACAACTCCAATACAACCCCCACAAAATGAGAGATTGTGTAAACCACTGTTACACTTCTTGCACCCCAGACATTTGAGGGATGGGACTAGGACTGGCTATGATTCCTTTTTCTCCAAATGTAGTCCTATCTTTCTCACACACACTTAGGACTTGCTGGGTGCTGAGCTTCCTTCAAATCTTCCTTCCAGTAGAGAGAGCACACTGTTTAGATACACATTCCAAAATCCAGCTAATCCAAATAGCTGTACAGTGGTGCCCCGCAAGACGAATGCCTCGCAAGACGAAAAACCCGCTAGACGAAAGGGTTTTCTGTTTTTGAGTTGCTTCGCAAGATGATTTTCCCTATGGGCTTGCTTCGCAAGACGAAAACGTCTTGCGAGTCTTGCGATTTTTTTTGCTCCCCCCCCCTTTTTCTAAGCCGCTAAACCGCTAATAACCTTTTAACCGCTAAGCCTTTAATAGCCGCTAAGCCGCTAATAGGGTTGCTTCGCAAGACGAAAAAACCGCTAGACGAAGAAACTCGCGGAACGGATTATTTTCATCTTGCAAGGCACCACTGTATATTTTTTAAGGTAACACAGCTGTTAGGGTCTCTCATCTCCCCTCCCTATATATATTTCATAGAGATCTTGTTACCTCTTGTCTCCCTCAGTCTTTAGATCACACAATAGCAAGCCTTTCCAAATTTGTTATTATTCTCTTGCTTCCCCCTTTTTTTCCTTTTCTTAAAAAAATAAAGCTCTTGTGGGGTTCAGGGAGGTGTTTCATGGGTTTTAAGTCTTCGCCACTCAAGAATTACAAAGCACAGAGAATGCAGACCTATCTGTGGTTTCTTTAAAAAAGCCTAAAGAGGGACTGGTAGATCATGTCTGCCAGATTCCAGCTCCTGCTCCTTTCTGACCATTCTGCTCCAAGCCCCAGCTTGGGTAAGAAGCGCATACGCAAGGAAGGAATCATAGCTCAGTTATAAGAAACACACTCTGCATTTACAAATCCCTAAGTTCAATACCTGGCATGCAAACCTGGGGGCTTCCCAATAATCAAGTGATGGAAAGGTCAGAGGGTGGACAAATAGTCCATGCATAGATGCAAAACACTAGAATCCATGCTGGTGTCTTGCCAGGTCTGGATTATGGGCCAGCAAGGCCTAGGTGTGCAGGATTGTACATTATATTCAATGCATGTAGGCAAGTCAGGCCCAGGACAGAGTGGGAAGAGGCTTGTTGCTGGGTGGGTCAGGGGCAATCATGCCAACCCACCTTAAGAGTGAGAAGGCACACCTTAAAATAGGCACATTATCAGTGGATGAGACACAACCCAGGAAAAGACACAGAGATTTCCTACCTGAGTGAGTGATCCAAAGACATGCCTGTGAAATCAAAGAACTTGAGGTATTCCTCAGCGACAAGTTTGCTGAACTCATTGCTTAAGATGCAGGAAAAGAAAGAAGGAAAAGAAACAAGCCACATTAATAAAAAGTGAACTTTTCATGTTTTTTTTTTTATCATTCTGCAGATGCAACATGAACACCCTTTGAGATAGAAAGCCAGATCCTTACTTTTTCCCCAAGTGCTTCGCTACATCAGACCGCTTGAATCGATCCAGATGATACAGACGCTTTGCCAGCCTCCGGGCTGCTTCCGCATTGCCGCTGGTGGTCCCATTGATGAAGTCATGCCCCAGGTTTTCGTGCCCATCTTTCTCCAGGAAATCGTTGCTTCCCATGTCCCCTACGGCATCTGGCACCGTTGTGCATTCCAGTCTTGCATTGCTATGAAACAAACGGGAATATTAAGGGAACTGGGGAGGTGAATATCCTTTTTAAAAAAAATAATGTTTTTCAAGAAGAAATCCCTTTTAACAGCAAAAGACTACATCAAACAATAAGAAAGGGTTGTCCCACTACTCTTTAAATATCTGTTCGCGTTCCATTCCCTCCCCCTTACTTTTTCCTTTCGCCTCCTGTGATGAGGCTGCATTTTAATATTTTAATGTTTCAATATTTTGTTGTATTTTAATCTTGTTTTTAAGTTGTATTCATTCAACTTGTTTTTATTATTGCTTGCTAGCTGCCCTGAGCCCGGCCTTGGCTGGGGAGGGCGGGGTATAAATAAAAATTATTATTATTATTATTATTATTATTATTATTATTATTAAGTCACTTTGAGAAGAAAAAGTTCACATGCTAATAGTGAAGATACTGTATTTTTTGCTCTATAAGACTCACTTTTTCCCTCCTAAAAAGTAAGGGGAAATGTGTGTGCGTCTTATGGAGTGAATGCAGGCTGCGCAGCTATCCCAGAAGCCGGAACAGCAAGAGGGATCGCTGCTTTCGCTGCGCAGTGATCCCTCTTGTTGTTCTGGCTTCTGAGATTCAGATTTATTTTTTTTCCTTGTTTTCCTCCTCCAAAAACTAGGTGCGTCTTATGGTCTGGTGCGTCTTATAGAGCGAAAAATACGGTAATTCTAAACAATTCCATGTATAGGACACAGGTAGCAGTTTCTTCACTTGAGCTTCCTTTGTCCTTCCTCAAACTCTGGTTATATTTGTCAACCATGTATATGGGGAAGCCACTGAAGGCCTTTCCAATAGCACCTACTATGGGCAAGAGAGTCATATCAAATCATGGCCCTTATTCAACTTATCGATCTTATCATACCTGTTCAATCTCCCATTAGAGCCATCCACGTCACCGGCTTGTTCATGTTTTTTCATTCCTCTCAAACAAAGATTAAGCACTGGGCACACACGCAGTGTGTCCATCTACTGGCAGTATGCAGCGCTCTCTCTTCAGGGAGGCGAGCTAGATCCCCTCTCGTTAGTTTATAGGAAACCCAAATTGGTACTGGTGTGCACCAGGAAGTTCAGAGAAGGGGGAAAGATCTCTATCATCGCCATGTCAAGATGGCTGAAATCTATGCCTGCCATGCACACCACCACATGACTTGAGGAAGTTCCACTGGACATTCTAGACGGGTGGCATTCTGCAGAAATTACATCACAAGGAATTCTGTTCCATAGTGGGTGTGACATATTTGGACACACTTGTGTAAGTGACATCTAAAGACCCAGACCAATGCATGGGGGGCAGCAAAGCTCACCTGACCACTCAACAGCTGAGTCGTTGGAATCATAGAATTGTAGATTTAGTTGAGACCCTGCTGATAACCTAGTCCTAACCCCTACATTGACACGGGTGGTGGTGGTCTAAACCACAGTGCCTAGGGCTTGCCGATCAGAAGGTTGGCGGTTTGAATCCCCGCGACGGGGTGAGCTCCCGTTGTTCAGTCCCAGCTCCTGCCAACCTAGCAGTTTGAAAGCACATCAGAGTGCAAGTAGATAAATAGGTACCGCTCCGGCGGGAAGGTAAACGGCATTTCCATGTGCGGCTCTGGTTCTCCAGAAGTGGCTTAGTCATGCGGGCCACATGACCCAAAGCTGTCTGCGAACAAACGCCGGCTCCTTCGGTGTATAGAGCAAGATGAGCACGCAACCCCACAGTTGTCCGCGACTGGACCTAACAATCAGGGGTACCTTTACCTTTTAACCCCTACATCACAGGAATCTCAACTAGATCATACATGACAGGTGACCATTCAATCTCTGCCAAAAAAAACCTCCAAGGAAGTAGAGTCCATCACCTCTCACGGGGGTCTGTTCCACTATCAAACAAAGTTTACTGCCAGAAAGTTCTTCTGGGTGCTTAGCTGGAATCTCCTTTCCCTTCCAGTCTTCTGCTGTTTGGTGATAACTTTTGTCTTCCAGCCTATATTTTCTGTGGTGAACTTACCATGAAATCACATTATTTTATTGGATGCAAGCCACGCCAAATATGCACACCTATTAGAAGGGTAGTCTATAAATTCTCAAATAAATATACATACATTGTGGAAATCATTTAAACTATTCCTTTTTGTTTTGAGAATACTCTCTATCATGGCACACTGGATCTGAACTTAACGAGGCCTGCATTCAAGTTTCTGGACAAAGCACACTTTATTTTCTCTACCTACATCACAAGGTTGTTGTATGTATAAATAAGGGGCACACACTACCCTGAGCTCCTTGGGGAAAATGTGGAATGCAAGTATGATAAAACAAGGGAAAGGGGAAAGCCCACAGTGAGGAAACTGGAACGCCTCGCATAAATTTGTATTTCTGAATATAAGAAATCCCTTGCTGGCTCAAACCAAAGTCCATCTAACCCAGCTTTCCATTTCTAACAGGAGTCCGACAGATGCTTCTGGGAAGCTCAGAAGCAGGATGTGAGTTCTAGGGAGTCTGGTTACTTACCAGGCACCTTTGTGTTTATATCTATAATCCAGGAAAAAATGTTTGAAATTCCTGGGACGTAGCAATGCATAGAACTTGTCCAAAGAAAACCCACACCGACACATTCCTAGGGGCCAGCATCAAATATCTAGGTGCCTTGTAGCACCAAATGCAAAAGAATAATAACAAAAAAGTCTGCCACCTGTTCATATGGGCTGACAGGCTCAACGCTTGTGAAGCGGCCTGAAAAACATGCCTTTGTTGCCACCGCGGCCACAACAGCACTGTGTGGCCATCGCTCAGTGTTGCTGCCAGGAGCCAGGCGCTTGGATTACGGCCAGCAATAACAGAATACACATTTGCATTGTCCCAGGAATCAGCCCACACAGAATAAATAAATGAGTGGATTTGCATTTCAGCTAACTGAGATGCTATTTGCGATGCTGCAAAAAGGCCCATGAAGATATGATGATTTCAGATTCGCTTCTTCATTGCTGGAGTACCTGAGAATTGAAGTGGGTATGGAAAAGCTAATTTGTCTTACTCTTCAGCCCAGTGGAAGAATGAAGGGCGGATTCAAATTCAGAATTGCTTCTCTCCACTTCTCAGTGGAGTGGAGTAGAGAAGAAATGGAGTGGGGGTTGGACTAGATGACCCCTGGGATCCCTTCCAACCCTACAATTCTATGATTCTTCTACGCCTCTGTACTCAACCAGAAAGATACAGAAGCAACAGACTAGCAAAGGAGTTTTTTGCCCATTTGGCAGAGTGAATAGAAACCAATATGGAAGACTAGCCCATATGGAACTCTTTGATAAATGGATGCTAACATGTCCAGCAGTGCTGAATGTGTATATTTACTTTCTAGCATAGATGTGTATACACACGTGTCCTTGATAACCCCCTCCCTCGCTTTTGCCTGCTCTGGGGACACATCACCTTTTGAAATAAATGTTATAAAACTAGGTGGAAAGGCTGGATAAAAAGTGTTAAAGGCATCTTTAAAAAATTTAAATTACACTAAAAAAATACTGAACAAAAACTAAAAACAACTGCTGATCCCCTCAAAGTTTTAGACGTCTAGATTTTTTATCAGTGGCCAGGTCAAAGCTTCCACCTCTCTGATTAGCTCTGCATCTTTGCCTTCCAAAAAGTGTGCACACTCACAATCAGTCAAGGCATAGTGTTATGAAGGACAGTTCTCTTTCTTTTTGTTTATTTTTTATTGTTTCATTTTATGGGATTGGTCTGATAAACATCTAAATGCCTCTGGTCAGTGTGACTATTCTCAGAACAGCTCTCACGGCAAAAATAAAGTTCTGCTTTCAAAATGGTGAACTTGAAAGTTGTTTCATATAAAAGATTAAAAGAACACACCCTGCAATTTATCTTTACTTGCAAATATCCTACCAACAGTTGCAGCACTCAGATAGAACACCATATGCGTAAGAATGTCGCATGTGACAATCAACATGACAGACTGAGGAGGCGTCTGCATAGGATAGAAATTCATCAGATGCTAAGGAACGACTTCCTTGTTAATTAACTTTTTCTCTTGAAAAAAGAATCAAGACTGTAAACAAATCCCCACTCTCAGTATTTGATAAATTGCATTACCCTGCATTAACCTGGCTTACACACCATTCGATGCTGCACTTTGAAGTCCTACACGAAAATGGCCTTCAAAAGGTATGCTTTGAAGAAGCTCACGCTTCTGTGATAGGAGTGACCCAGCTGCTCCCACACACAACTCCAGAATAATGCTGCAAAGTCGCTCTGCCACTATCAGCCTATGAACAGAACTTCTGTGCCATTCACTCACTCACTCACTCACTCACACAGTGGAAATCTGCCAAAAAGACAATGACAAGGAAGGGACGGGGAGGGCGAGAGGAGAGAGAGAAAAAACAGCCCCAACCTGCTGAACTCACCACACTGCAAAGGAACAGTTATAGGTTTCCTTTAAAATAACTTACGCATTCTGGTTTACAAAGCATTCTCATCCACAGTTGAAAAGCCTCAAGTCTAACAGGAAGAAAGCTGAGTTGCTATGGTGAAGTGTCTGTGTCTCAGGCTAAGCAAACCTACCTCAAAGGGTTGTTTGTAAGGCTCAAACGTCGCCTACTGTATCCTGCTGCAGGAAAAAGCAGGCCAAATCTGAGGTGGACCGACGGACCGACCCTTAACTCCTTACTGCTGTGTTTCCAGCATACTGGTAGCTGGGGCGCGTTTGTTTGTTTAATTTAGAATTGTTGGTACACTACACCATAGGTCAGCAAACTAAGGCCCGCAGGCTGGATCAGGCCCAATTGCCTTCTAAATCCGGCCCGCGGATGGTCCGGGAATCGCTGCGTGGATCGCCAGCATGCGCATTCTTTCCCTCTCCCTCACACAGCGGCGGCACCTCCTCCCTCCCTCCTCCTGGCTTCTCCCTGCCCTGTCTAGAGGAGGAAGGGCGCTGGGCTTTGTTGCTGCCAGCCCCTCTCCAGAGCCCTTTCACACACAGCTCATCATCCCTCTGCTGCCGTCCCACCCCCCCCACCCCAATATAGTCTGACCCCCCACAAGGTCTGAGGGACCGTGGACCGGCCCCCTGCTGAAAACGTTTGAGGACCCCTCCACTACACTCTTATAGGCAACGAGTTTGCTTTTAGGGTGCATGTTTAAATAATGTTGTCAATATAAATTCTTACCTGTATTGCAATATTTTAAATGGTAACTTAGGTAACTCGGGCACTGAACCTGATGAGACACAGAGAATTACCTGCACTGAGAAGAGACCATTGGGATAAGCGGCGCCTCTTGGGATCCCTTCATTATTTAACACGAACTAGGCCCCAAATATAAGACCTTCACGCTCCCTCCCTTATAGTCGCTTTTAACTGTTTGTCTCTGTTTCTATCTTTTTAAATATGTACAATATAATCACCTTTTAATTACTAGTTTTTATTCCTTACCTGTTTTAAGCCTTATGTGTTCAGTTTATCCGTATGTTTTATCTTATGCTGGTCTGTGACCGAAATAAAATTTGATACTAACATACTTATTTCCCACAGCACTTAACTGACCCGGTCAAGTTATAGTAACGTCTGCTGGCACACATCTGAGGTCTGTCTGCTTTGCTGTAGCCCAAGAGAATCATGGACTCACTACGCCAACATCCTCCTCCCTTCCTCCGCTTTCTCTCTGACAAATACATATACTTAGACATTTTAAAGCACTGGTTTCAATTAGCAGCCAGCAAGTAAAACAGGAGAAAATCCCTAATGAATGTGCAGATTACTTATTTCTGGTGGTTCCCTCACTGCAAGAAGTAAAGTTACAGGGAACCAGGCAGAGGGCCTTCTCGGTAGTGGCGCCCACCCTGTGTAACGCCCTCCCATCAGATGTCAAACAGATAAACAACTACAGTATATGACTTTTAGAAGACAGGGAAGTTTTTAATGTTTGAGATTTTATCGTGCTTTTAATATTTTGTTGGGACTTGCCCAGAGTGGCAGGTACTCTGTTTCATCCAGGTACATCTATTAAGTGTCCAGCCACACACTCAAGCACCTTAGTGGGTGTCTAGATTAGTGGACGCAAAGCCTAACTTTATAGGATAACTATGATAAGAGGATCAAGGCTATCCCATGCATGAAAGCAGGATTAAACCAATAAACACAACTCTTGCCACAATGGGCAGTTTGTTTGATATTTTACTGATAATCACAGTTTGCTGCTCCTTAAAATCTAATTTTTGAAAGGTTTGATAGAATCATGTGTAAAACAAATTCTTGTTTAAATGAACAGCCTCTATACCATTTGCACCACACTTCCCAAAGTGGAATTGTGTCTATATGTGCAAGAACATCATCATGTATACATTATGCATCTCTCTCAATTATAAGAAAAACAAGGTAATTGTAAGAAGAATTTAAGGTTTGGTTTAATTTACAATTGGCAAGGCAATATAAGGCTGTATAGCATGATGGGGTCAAGCTTATTGAAATTATCAGCAGGCTATCAGAGTTCAGCTAAAAGGAGAATTCATGGCATCTTAGGCCCAGGTAAATAGCAGAAAGTAATTATGGGCCTTGGTAGCTTCACTAATCCCTAATGATTCATCTTAATTAACTGTATATAAACACAAGGATTTATATTCAACCTCAAAGTGGTTAAGTCACACTATCTCCAATGGTGCTTACTCCCTAGCAAGCGGATTTAGAAATGAAACCTTAATGGGTGCAGGGAGAATAACATTTTAATTATCTCACAATGCATTATTAATGCATTGCTAGATATAGACACAGTTCTTGACTTTATAGTCACAAACTTGATTTTCAAAAGCAGCATGTCTTAGGCTGATTCTCGGAGTGAAATTGCATATTTTCCCCCCTGCTAAATCACAGTTAACTGAAAAAGAAGTAGGGAAATATCTAATTACCTGGCTTGGAAAATGGTCAGCCGGTAACTATGCCCTTGACAAACGTGTTATCAGTGCATTCTATCTGCTCAGCAATTCTTTTCTCTCCAGCGATACCTTCTCATGCTTCAGAAAGAGGAATAAACACACATCATACACAAGTTTCTGCTTTCATGCATCCCTTGGGGAGCAGGAATCAAAACTTAAAACAAATTTAAGGACTTCCTTCCCCTTCTTCCTAGTTCCCTAACATAACATCCCTCCAACAGACCTGCTTCAATCAAGCACA
The DNA here is from genome assembly GCF_964188315.1 of Podarcis muralis. Lineage (NCBI taxonomy): Eukaryota > Metazoa > Chordata > Lepidosauria > Squamata > Lacertidae > Podarcis > Podarcis muralis. The sequence continues at coordinate 12,280,766 of NC_135671.1, forward strand.
ATAAACAATGAAGTCACCCCTAACCCCCCCTTAACATTCCCTTTAACCATTTGGAGACCAGAACAAAGAGTAGCTCAAGCTATTTCTACAATTGCTTCTGGATTAAATTCTGTCCTCTAGAGGGGAGAAACAGCTGCTCCAAAAATAAAAGCATTTACAATTCGTTTTTAAATAGGTGGTGGTGTTTTTTCCCGAAGGGGGGAGGGAGGGGGGCGTAATGGAATACAAATATCTCATGCTTGCCGGCTGCACAACTCTTTTTTAAAAAAAACGAAACACCAGCAGCTCCAGCAAACTAACCTTTCCCCTTTGCAAATCAGCTTCTTTATCAGCTATGCCGCCAAACAGCTTGAATACTGGTTCCTAGTGGTCACGCTAAGTTTGGAAGGGTGGGGAGAAAGGAGAACCCTGAATTTCAGTGCAAGTGATTGCAGCTATCACTCTAGGTAGACAGCTGAGAACAGCAGAGTTAACTAGCAAGAATGCAAAGGGTTGTGGCATTTTTCTTTTCTTTTTTACTGACAGACCTAACTAATGGATCAGAGAAGCCACGCTGTTAAATTCTGAGCCTGCATGCACCAGTCTGACTAGCGTCTCACTAAAAGACAGATGAAAAGAGCTATGCTGCAGAGATTGAAAGGTACTGGGATTCTACAAAGCTGGAGCAGTTTTCCCACCTAGGAATTTCACTCCCTTGTTATAGATACTATTAATATTTCTATTTTTCTCACTAAAAAGCCTGAGCTGTTTTTCTGTTCTCACCTGCTCTCAAACAACTCTATCAATTCTCCCTTCCCGCCTCTTCACCCCAAATCTCCCTTCCTCAAATGGTACTACCGCTCACTGTTCTTTGAAAGCCCATCTTAAAACCTGCCTCTTCTATATAGCCCCCAATTATTTACGCCCCTCCTTTCCTTCGGGAAGCTCAAGGTAGCAGGCACTGTGCTCTTACTCCCACCATCCTCACAACAACCCTATGAGGTAGACTGATTAGGCATGAAGTGTGTGTGGGGGGGGGTCCCATGGTCCCCCTCAGCTTAACCTACCTCACAGGGTTGCTGTGAAGATAGAATATACAGTATTAACTCTCAGGATCCTTTGCACTAACCTTTGAAACCTATGGAGAGTTGAGGTTTGAGCAAGGAAGTTTAGAGGGCATTTGCAAGCTTTTCCAGTGGTGTTACCAATATACACAATTTCACTTAAATGTTGCCCGTATCCAAAAACTACAGCTAAGTCTAACGGATGATATATGTTATCCTTCTCTCTTCCATCCCTCCTTCCTCTATGTTTCTTCCACATAAAACATTAGAACGTCACATTTCTCATTAAGAAGGAACAGAAGGAACGTTGAGGCAGTCCATTTTTAAAAATAAATAAATATTATTTTGTGTTTCTCTTGCATTGTAAAATATCATGCATGTAACCGGTTACTTTATAAACAAATATATGAAACGTACGCATAAACCCCTCTCCCTCCCCCTTCAAAGTTGAACTGGGTACAAGGCAGGAAAAGATTCAGCAGTAGTCTTCAACCATTTCAGACCTGGGGCTCACCTTTAACTCAAATGTGCATTTGGGTACGCATATTTTAATAGTTCGCCAAATATACGTGGGGTGGTAGTGCCGCTGCTGTATTGTAAACCACCTTAGGTCAAGTTGTGACCCTGTAGTGAGTCTTGACCCATGAACTGAAGACCAGTGAACTAGGTGCAGGCCATCATTCTAACTCTGAATAAGGCAGGTTCTTCTGCCTTCCTGCCCTGCAACACGTGCTGTACTCCCAGCCTACGTCAAAAGTTGTCACTTCATTCAGTGTAATGGCCATTTTATTTAAGTGTGTGCGTGAAAAAGTTGCCTATTTCATCTGAGCTAGGACGCAAAACAATAACCAGTGAGAAATTGGGTCTCAGTTTGTCACCTCCTACACCACTTTCACATCCTGCTTGTGTACATACACATCTCCATATCCTCTGCTCCTAGGTGCCTATAACGCCATGTAAGTACATGTACGTATGTACACACAGAGAGAGAGTCCCACCTCCTAATACACATACATCTACTTCAGAGTTTGGATACCTCCAAGTACCAGCTGCTGGAGCCAAAGAAAAGGAGAGGGGTTGTTGATTTCATGCCCTGCTTGTCAGTTTCCCAAAGTCAGATTGCCCTGCAGCTGTCACAGAGGCTGCTAGACTAGATGGATCCCGGTTTGATCCAGTGGGACTCTTATTGCATTCTTAATAGATAGGAAACATGTGCAGAACAATGGAATTGCCCTAAGGTAAAACAGTCTTGCTCTAAGGCTCAGAAGAGATACTGAATTAATTGCATATGTGTCGTTATTTTTATTTTTTTAATGTATCCCGCTTTAAACCATGTAGGTCTCAAAGCTGTTTTTTTTTTAAAAAAAAACAAGATCTACAACTGTTGTATTAGCCACAGACAGGCTTCCTTCCAGTGAGGCTTGAACAGAAGACATTCCAAGTAGAATTTAATCCTATCTTAATTAAAGAGAAGAGGGTGCAAAATATCATGTGTCTGTACTGGTGGTGAGACAAGGCCCCAGTTCCCCTTTTTATACCCCTAAGTGGCCTCTAAACGCCACAGACATCATTCATTCCCCTGCTCCCTCCCTCTTTCATTTCTGGGATGGCAACCATAGGAGCAGATCTGGATCGATTTGCTGAGGGGTGTGTGTGTATCTATATCTTATCTGTGCATCCTATAAAAAGCTGGCTCACATCCATTCAATTGGCTAAAGCTCCTGCAATAGCTGCCCTGTCTCTTCAAATGCTAGCCATCGAACTCCAAGGCAAAACAAAACAAAAACAGAAACACAAGAGTGGAAATATCCTTCCAGAAATAGCAGGTTCATGTTCTCTCTCTCTTTAGCTCCCAACTCTTTTGTTGGGTGCTGCAGCTTATTTGGAAGTGAGATCACATAGTAACCGAACTATGTTTAAGAGAGAGTTCCCCTTTTCAAAAACAACCTCGCCCTTTAGGGGAAACTCAGCCAAGATCCTACATAAAACATGCATGCTAACTGATTTCAGAACAGCCAAGGCCTCTCTCTCTCCCAGCTATGCCTCTCCCACCTTGCGATCAAAAGAACACTGGTTCCCCCACCCCCCACCCCAATGTCACAGCAAGTACACTGAAGCCATGCAGAGTTTGGGCGCAGACTTACTGAACGTAGCCAAGGTCAGCAGCTGATAGGCCAGGCGGAGAGAAACACCCAGACACAAAGGAGCCCATAGGGACTCCTTAGCCCACAAGCTACTAATCAGTCTTTTTAATTTCAAAGCCATGTGACTCACTTTCACAGAGAGGCTTCGCCTCTCAAGCCCCCCTCTCCCTGAAACTCAGCCCCTAACAGCTGAACCGCATGGAGAAAAAGGTTGGTCCCCTTCTGCTCATTCATTTAAAGGATTGGATAACATTACTGCCACACATCACCCCTCCTGTCGATCAGCTGATCTCTAACCAACATTTAGAGCCTGGCTCTGCTTTGCACCACAGCCGTCACAACCACACACACACACACTTAGGCAACTGGCCTCTGATCTAAAATCTACCTGGCATCTTTTAAAAAAAAACGATACAAAGGGATTACATCTCCCTTCTGACAGATTCTTCAGTATTGAGACAGAAAATCCGTTTCCTGCTGAGCTCTGGTCGTCTTGCTCATATTTTGGCTTTCAAAGGACCAGCTGGTTTCTCCAATCTGGTCCTCTGAACATCCTACTAGCTATCAGACATGCTTACCAACCTGTTTTGACGCTTCAAGTCCATGTTAAAGTTAAAAAATATTTCTAAATGGATGGGAGTCAAACGTCACAATTTGCATTCCCTGGCATCTTCAGATAAGGCTGGGATAAACCCTTGCCTGAACTCCGGGGGCAGAAAGACAGACGATTCTTGTACAGTGGTACCTTGGGTTAAGAACTTAATTCGTTCCGGAGGTCTGTTCTTAACCTGAAACTGTTCTTAACCTGAATCACCACTTTAGCTAATGGGCCGCCCCCGCCCCGCCCGATTTCTGTTCTCATCCTGAAGCAAAGTTCTTAATCTGAGGTACTATTTCTGGGTTAGCAGAGTCTGTAACCTGAAGCGTATGTAGACTAGGGTTGTCTTTTCTCAGGGTCCGGGTCTTATATGTGGGACCAAGGATGGGGAGAATCAAACCTTTTATCTCCCTCTGGAGCTCCCTGCTAATGGCAAGCTGAATACCAAAAATAGTGGCACAGAGGGGTTATACGTTACCAGGAGGAGAAGGGTCTAGCAGCCGCTGTGAGCCGATCTGTGCCATTTGTAGGAATAGGAGGAATATTGTGGAGGAGATTCCTTTGCAACTAGAACAGAATAAAGGTGGGAAAGCGAGACCACCTGGCCCAAAATCATAGGGGCTAGGTTGTGAGCAGAAGGAAGGGTGCAACAAGAAGACCCTGCCTTGATGTTTCCTGGGTTTTGCTCTGCAGCTGTTCCTACTATTCCCTAAAAGAATGGAAGGCGGGTAGGAACACACACGAGCTTGGAGGCCCAGTCACAGAGTGAAGCAACTGGAGCATATTTCTGAAGGACGCCATGATGCTGTAACAGCTGTGCTCCATGCTTGGGCCTCTGAGCTCATGCATGCAACTGACTGACTGACTGACTGACTGACTGACTGACTTGTTTTTTTCCTCAGGAAACGCAATGGCCCCTGTGAGGAGATAGACAGGGAGGCAGACACACACACACGAGCTCTACCTGCTGTTCCCTGGGATTGGGCACCTGAGCTCATTCATTAGCTTGCCTGCCTGCGTCCCAAACCACTTATCTTGTTCTCCTTGCTCTCTTTCCTGAGGAGAATGAGAGAAACTAGGAAGCAGGTGGGTTGGAGTTTGCGGTAGTATAAGAACATTACTTCGCCACTTCGTACTGGTTCCAGATGCAGAAGCCCTGATAAACAGTGGTCAATGGGAGTCAGCCATCAGCACCGTAACAGGACAGGCCACAAAGACATAAACCTTTATCGGATTACTGGCTTCCATGGAGAGCAGGCAGATATTGAGATATTGTGACTTAGGTTCAGAGAGGGCTCCCTCGGACTGAGGCCATTTTCTTCATTTGTTTTTGAGGACAACTCTCCTGGCTGAAGGGGGCTTGAAATCCTGTCACCTGCGTTTACCTGAGATAAATTCGCATATATGTGAGGACTCAAACGTGTGAGGAACGGTATATCGTTACACAAGAGTAGCAAGGCACCAAAAAGGGAAGTGGTCTCTTTTCTCACACAGCCTGCCCCTACCATGACCAAAACAGAGAACTAAGGATGGGACTAAGTGGATGTGGCGTGGCCTGATTTCCAGTAGCTGAGGCAGGGAACAGGAACAGTCGCCAATGGCAACCCTCGAGTCCTGAGGGAGGAGGGAACGCTACTGTCCTAAGGGCAAAAAATTGCCAAGGATCCCTGACTCTGTGCAACCTAACCCTCAGTGTCAGGGATCCTTCAGGGGAGCGCAATAAAATTTTGTGTACGGGGCAAACTGTTTCTGCTGGAAGTCTTCATGGTAAAAAGCCCTCCCCTCAACACCAACCTGCCCATGATACTGATGGGTATTTTGCATGCGAGTGTACATGAATGTTGGAAGTCTAGAGCCCAAGTATGCGCTGGCTACTTCAAGCCAGTCTGTGACATTCAGCCCCCGCCATCGCTCACTGCTTCCTAGTCCACAATGGGGCCCCTTAAGATGGCCAGGTCACAAACCCTTCTGTGGCAAAATTCCAATATTCGGGTCGATAAATTCTCCTCAAAGGAAACCTATCCCTACCCTCCAATCTCCAGTTCCTCCCCTTGCCCGTCCACTTCCTTCAAGAAAGCACAACTTCTCCTACCTCTAACCCCTTATGTGTAATTCTACCTCAGTCCCACTTACCCTTTGGTTCTGCTGTTGTTCACATCTCCACCCCAAAAAATAATTTCCTCAGATTTATGCCTTTTCAGGCCACAGCCTACTTTGTTCCACTTCCTTCTTCTACCCTGTCCCTCAACAGTCTCCCTAGCATTTCACATCCTCTTGCCCCACAGTATTTAGCCCCTCTTCATCTCAAGTGCCTCACAGATGTTGTTGCTCCTTTCACATTCAACCGTTCTGGAATTATTATTATTATTATTATAACATATATTGTATTGGAGTTTTCTAACATGGCAAACAGCAAACCTAAAACACTTCATATAAAAGCTAGAACGGCAAGTAGCACAAGAACAGAAGCTCGAAAAGGAGATTAAGCACATCAATTCAATCGCAAGTAAGAAAACCAGAACTCTATTATTAGGGGACCTCGTTCCACAGAGTTCTGGAGTTATTAAACCTTGCCTTTCCCTTTTTTGTTTGATCATACAGTATTTAATAAAGATATTGGGGTCGTTGTTTTTTCAAAACATCAACACAAAGAGATTTGCATTTAAATACTAGCCCAGTAACCATAGGTGATCAGGAATTTCAAGTTGGTAAGTGAGGATCCCTCCTCTGTACCTAACATGGAAACCAAATGGGCTGCTACTAAAGGAGGAAATGTAGCTCTCCAACCCTCTTCTGTCAGCCCCCACCAGGCTAGCAAAACATTACGGAGGCTAATAACTTTTGTGGACTTATAAAACTTGTTTTAGCACTGTTGTGCTTCCCATGTTATCACACTGCATCAATTCTTTGTCTCCTCCTTCCTTGTCCTCAAACCTCATTCTCCACTGACCCCTTCATCTCTCAGTCCATTGCATACTCTGCACCTTCCTTTCAAATTCTTGCTCTTAAGTCTCCCTTAGTTTCTCTCCTTGGACCTGTTCTCAGTCATAAGCCACCCCATGTGAGGTTTTGATCTCTGCGCATCCAGCAAACTTCCTGTTCCGCTGCATACACTGGATTGCAAACTGCTTTAAGCAACTGCACAGCGAGCTTAGCTATCACACCTACTCAGCCACAAGCACAGTGCAATATAAAAATAAGTGCGTAAAGTCAGTTCCTAGGGTCGGTCTCTTTGTCACACTCTAGTGTGAGCAAGAACAAAACGGAAGGTGGGTTTGCACAGGCCACAAAAAAAGGCTCAGTTTCCAGCAGGCCCCACTCAGCACTAAGAGCTGAAATCTGTTGTGTATTCTGCCTCTCTTCAACTGTGCCTCCCATATTGCAGCCCATTTCGTCTACCATGCGAGTCAGTTGATCCCCAACCTGCCCTGAGTATATAAATGGGGGTTGCTATGTTGTTGTTGACCGTATCATTTGGAGCCTGAGCTACCTTTGAACCAAGAAGCTGCAAAAGCATGCTGTTCTGAATACCATACTGAACTCCTAACGGCAGCTCAAAGGGGACACCTATTGGCTGCTCAGCGTTCTTCCAGTTTTCCTTTTCCTTTTTAAACATTTTTTGCTTCTACTGACAGCATGACTTATCCTAATGAATCAGCACAGGCTGCCACATCGAGCAGTTGTTAAAACTCCATTGTCTTGAAGGCCGCTATTCTCCTTTGCCTGTTCTCTGAGCCCTAACATGTAATAATTCCTTTTCTCTCTCCATGTTACAGCAACCATGTGGGAGTCTGCTTGAAAAGCTTCTCAATTCAGAACTCGAATGGAGCTGCACTAAACACGCATGGTGAACAGACAGGGCGAAACGTCTAGCACACGTCACAAAGTTGCTTGTCAGTCAAGGCACTGCTATTTAAGGGTGATTTTATTTCAGCCTCTGCTTGAAAAAGGTCTTTTAACATATTCCTCGATTTCTCTTGTGGTCTCAAAGACTTCTTGAAAATGCATCATGGTCTGCAGATCATATTCCCCTGGCTTGTTATGAAGCTCAGGGATCCCGGGTTCAAGTGGAAGGAAAGAGCAGGCAAGCACAGCATATTGCTGAAGCTCATCCACACAGCACTGCCAAAACATGGCTTTATGTGGAAATTCAGCCAATATAGGAGACGCTGACTAATACATTTCTAAAAGGTACACATTACAAGTGCATCAAACTGCAAAATCCTAAGGAACAGAAGAGCGTTAAAGGCTTTAATATCTATTGAGTTTGGTTAGTAGGCATAGTATAAATAGCACAAATAAATTAAAAATATAAGTAAACAGAAACAAATGTCCAACTAGCAACTGGCAACACAGCCAAGCTTAAAAGCACATTCAGTTGGGGGAAATGTGAGGTATATTTAGCTTATGTTCCAATTTCCAAGTAAATCTGGCTTGCTAACTTCCCCTGGGAAGATTAGTTCAGCCCTAGCTTTCATTCTGTTACAACATGCAGAACCGGGAAGCTGTACTGCCAGCACTCAAGATGCTTAAGCTAAAAGCTTTCATTCCCCCCCCCCCCCGGTACTTTTTATTAGGAGATAGGACTGAGTGCCCCATGCCTTGAAGCTGTACATCAAAGCTCAGAGAAGCCCCACCTATCTGTTAACTTATTTTCTTCCACCACTCAGGCTTAATAAGAGAAAGTAAAATGAAATCCAAAAGCCTTTGTTGATAAGACAGCCCAACAGCAAATAGAAAATGCGGAGTTAAGCTTCTTATGACAGCTAGTTCAGCATTTGCTTACACTTCTAGCCTTGGTGGTTCCAAGGCAGATCTTCGAATTTCCTTAAATGAGCTGAAGGCTTATTCTCATAATGAATAAGATTAACAGACTGTCCATGGCAGTGGCGACACATACCCACCCAGATATCTGAGCCAGCGTGCATGCCTTCCATTGTACCAATAATATACTGGGAGAGGCCTACAGCTGACACAATGGCTATAGATTGCCTATCAACTCATCTGCACTAACGGTTTGTTTATATTGCACCATCACTGTGCACTGAACTTTATAAGGTAACATAAGCAGGGCAGAAAGACAAAAGAGGTCCCTGCCCAAAGAAGCTTACAATCTAAATTCTAGCTGTCTGCAAGACAGAGAGGAAGAGAAGGCAAACAAGGGATAACTGAGCAAATGCTATTTACAGTTTTAAATTACAAGTTTCCTAGTGCTTGAAGTGGCAAGCGTCACATTACTTTATATCTGGCCCTTTGACAGAATATGTGGCACAGCGTTCCAGTGTCTGTACTGCTGCACACCGCTGGGATAGGGAAGGTCATAAGTCTGGACATTTCCCAACATCAAAATCTCCATGCTTATGGGAAACTGGCGAAGTCATGGAGAGATTAATCCACTTCTTTTTAAGTTTTGCCACAGGTAGAAGGATTCACCGAAACTGGGACCAAGGCTTATCCCGTCTACTTCGTATACCAGGCAAAATAGGTTCTTGCTAATAGCGCATATGGTATTATAAACAGAATTTGTTGTGTTTTAAGTTCCAAGCAGTTGACTGAACATACTGCATGCCCATCCAGGTATTAAAAAGAGCCAATGTCTCCAAGATTTGGTCCTACTGTTAGCTTAACCAAGAACATGGTGCTGATAAAGAGAGGCTCAAAAACAGGCTTCCTCAACCTTGGCCCCCCAGATGTTTTGAGACTACAATTCCCATCATCCCTGACCACTGGTCCTGCTAGCTAGGGATCATGGGAGTTGTAGGCCAAAAACATATGGAGGGCCAAGGTTGAGGAAGCCTGCTCAAAAACCTCGTCCACAGAGAGTGCACGTAAACATGCCTCTATCATTGAGCAGCTAGCCTTCAGAAAGGAGAACACCCAGCAGCACTGTAGGACTCTGTGCACAGAGCACACACAGCCGCTCAGAGGTCTCTGCAGCATAGAGACTCTTCTCCCACCAAGGCCCATTTTACTAGCAACTAATTAAACACACACACAAACTTTTTTGTGATGTGCCACTCAGCTAAAACTTTCTTCTACCCGTGAGGATTAAAAAGCTCATTATCAGTGCAAAAGCAACAGCAAATGTAATACGGAAGCCATTTCTTAGTTACCTTTCTAAATGACAAGCTTCTGTGATGTCCGTCTCCTTCACATCTCCTAGTCCATTGGCAATCCCGTCACTGTGGCCTTTTCTTATTGCCCCATCAGGAGTCCTTTCTAAAAATTGAGCGTCTTCTTTGATACGCTGCTGAATCATGGGAGTGAGCGGCATTTCAAAGCTGAAGTAGCTATCCGGCTCAGAATATAAAGTTTCCAGAGACTCCGCACTATAATATAAAGAGGCATTGTCCAGAATGCTTTCAAACTGGGAGCTGTACACATCTGTGGAGACTTCGGAGTGCGGTTGCCCAAGGACATCTTCCACTCTTCCACTGATGGCTTCGTTGTCGTCGTCCTCTTCCTCCTCCTCCATGAGCCTAGGATTCAAAACCAAAGACAGCCTCTTCAGTTTCTGCTTTAAGGTTTTCATGTGGGCACACTCAGATCTTTTGCGGATGTTTCATGCGCACACATACACGCATAACTAGCCTTTCCTTTTGATGACCAGGTACCAATGTTTACACGTCTGGTTTCAATTGTGTTAATGGAGAACAGACACCCTTGTCTTTCCCTCTGGCTCCCTCCCCCCCCCCCACCCGGTCCCTGTACTCGAGTAGAAACAAAAGTGGCTTGCACATTATGATGTGTACTAAGAAAGAACATCAGCTCATTGTGTTCGTAGAAAAGACACACTTTGTGTCTCTACTCCAGATTAGCTTTTGGAGATTCTGAAGCTTCTGGGTCTGTTCTCCAAACATCGCAGCCAAGTCACAGAACAAAAGGACAGACAATAGCTATTCAGAGAGTTGAAGGTGGCCTAACACAGGCTTCCTTTCCCTAGACACGTCTCCCCATCCGTGTAATAACTTCCATGGGGAGATAAGTGTGATCCCCTGCTTATTTGTTTTTAGAAGAATCCTAAAACTTTCTAAAACAAAAAAAGGACTACATTGTAATAAATGGTTTTATTGTCTGCTGTTATTTTAATGGGACGCGGGTGGCGCTGTGGATTAAACCACAGAGCCTAGGACTTGCCGATCAGAAGGTCAGTGGTTCGAATCCCCGCGACAGGGTGAGCTCTCGTTGTTCGGTCCCTGCTCCTGCCAACCTAGCAGTTCAAAAGCACGTCAAAGTGCAAGTAGATAAATAGGTACCGCTCCAGCGGGAAAGTGAACGGTGTTTCCGTTCGCTGCTCTGGTTCGCCAGAAGCGGCTTAGTCCTGCTGGCCACATGACCCAGAAGCTGTACACCTGTTCCCTCGGCCAATAAAGCGAGATGAGCGCCGCAACCCCAGAGTCGGCCACGACTGGACCTAATGGTCAGGGGTACCTTTACCTTACTATTATTTTAATATTGCTCACAGCTGTTTGTTATTTTATAATATGTTGCAATATTATCGTGTTGCAGGATTCTTTTTAACAATAAAAAATCTATAAAATAAAATAATTAACCCGCAGGCTCGGCTTTGCTCAGTTGGTAGAGCATCAGACTCTTAATCTCAGGGACATGGGTTCGAGCAAAAGATTCCTGCATTGCAAGGGGATGGACTATGGTAAATGACTCTCTCGGTCCCTTCCAGTTCTTTGATTCTGTGATTTTTAAGCTCTATAACCTATGGATGGAGACAAGAGTGGGATGGGTGTGCATACCACAAGCAATGATGCCTCTAGCATGCAGGGTTTGTGCAAAGTGCTAAAGTGGTTTGTTTGCATGTAAGTTCAAAAGTTCTACCGTACTGGCCTGAATATAAGCCTCACTTTTCCCCCAAATTCCGACCGTGAAAAGTTAAAGTGTGGCTGATATTTGCGACCTTACGGTATGCAGCCAGGAGCGCGCAGCAAACAGCGCCAGGAATGGAGTGGCTTATATTCGGGTATGTTTTCTTTTTTTTTCTCCCCTCCTCCCCCCAATTTTAAAGGTACGGCTTATATCTGGGTACAGCTTATATTCAGGCCAATACGGTATTTAGGAAGAGATGAACAAAAGGGAAGCAAAGGACTATTGTGTTTGCTGATATCTCCATCTGCTATATATTTTGGAAATTTGTTTTGTTTGTTCACCATGCATTTGGACGCTTTTTAAGATACTGGAACTAAATTTTACAAGTTGGTTCCTGAGATCAAGAAGCAGATTTCTAGCTAAGTCTGGATACAACTGAATGCCATTTTGAATCAAATGGCTTTGGGAACCCTTCTAAAACTGCACTGATTTTAAGAAGAAGAAGAGGAGTTTGGATTTGATATCCCGCCTTTCACTCCCCTTCAGGAGTCTCAAAGCGGCTAACAATCTCCTTTCCCTTCCTCCCCCACAACAAACACTCTGTGAGGTGAGTGGGGCTGAGAGACTTCAGAGAAGTGTGACTGGCCCAAGGTCACCCAGCAGCTGCATGTGGAGGAGCGGGGAAGCGAACCCGGTTCCCCAGATTACGAGTCTATCGCTCTTAACCACTACACCACACTGGCTCTCACCACCAATTTGAAAACTGCACTGTATTCCTCAGCAATGCTGGGTATAACAAGGCTATCAAAATAACTGTCACATTCAAAGTCACTCTGAAAGCGGCAAAGATTATAACTGACGGTCTACATAACGCCAGACCAGCTTCCTTCTAACCCAGTCCTCGTATTGTTCCATTAAGATGAGAGAGAAGAGGAATCCTGTTTGATGAAAACCATAAATATCTGCTAGTAAACCAAGCAATTTGGTCAAATGACTATGGCTCGGGATGGGGTGGGGTAGCAGAATAGTAAGAATATTTATATAATCCTTCGAAATCTGCTTTTGGCACTGGATTTTGCTTTAGAAACCCATAATCTACTAGCTTTCAGAGCCTTAATATCTCTGACTAAAACAGCACTAGGCCCCAACACAGAAGCATAGAACGCCTGGTCTTATAGAGACGAACTGCACATGACATTAGGCACATAATTCCATTTGCTTGGGATGTATATATGGAAGGGGGGCTGTTTCACATTGAAACCTTAGCATGGGAAGTAGCGGGGCTTTGACCCTTTGCATCCCGCCTGATCGGAACTGGTCTCTTGCACCTGTCATTTGTATTGTCAAAAAAGGTCCCATTGGTTTCACTAATGAATGCCACATGTAGTTTGACCTGTAAGAATGGTAAAAACAGCAGGAGCAGGACAGGGGAAAATATTTATTTTTTCTTCCCCTCTGCTATGAACAGTCCCCCACTCTTCCTTCACAACGTTTACTAATGGTTAAGGATTGGATGGTTTAAGTACGGTTAAAGGTAGATAATGCAAACAAGTCTTCTTTTTTTAGCTCTGCTGCAAATCCTGGTTAAGAGGGGACCTAACTGTGGTCAACATGGAGGCCAGTGTAACATTTTAACACACTTCAGCCCAGCAGGAGAAGAGAAGGGGGGATTCATTGTCTTCATGTAACTGAGTCAGGATCATTCTGTCTGCACCAGCCTAGGGGTCAGCAAACCTTTTCAGCAGGGGGCCGGTCCACTGTCCCTCAGACCTTGTGGGGGGGGGGGGCTGGACTATATTTTGGGGAAAAATTATAATGAACGAATTCCTATGCCCCACAAATAACCCAGAGGTGCATTTTAAATAAAAGCACATATTCTACTCATGTAAAAACACCTGGCAGGCCCCACAAATAACCCAGAGATGCATTTTAAATAAAAGGGCACATTCTACTCATGTAAAAACACGCTGATTCCCAGACCATCCGCAGGCCAGATTTAGAAGGCGACTGGGCCGAATCCGGCCCCGGGGCCTTAGTTTGCCTACCCATGCAATAAGGCGTTCTAGTGACTCTGTATAAATTCTGTCCTTTCACGAGTAAGTCTACTGGAATAAATTTAATTTTAAGAACTACTCTTGTGAGGAATTGCATCTGGCCCAGGTGATTACCTTTTCAGATAAAGGACTACACCCCATTGAGAGGCATGGAGCCAACCAAATAATATTTGATATAGCAGCTGCCGTTTGATCCAGGAGGTTAGTTGTTCAAACAGTTTAAGCTAAACTTCATTATAACAATGGGATATCAGCTCCGCCCAAGGAATGATGGATAACAGCAACAAGCCGGGGGGGGGGGGGGCGAGGGGAGAAAGATATAATGTCTTACAAGGACAGGAAGAAACACCATGGACAGAATAATTGCTACCCACAGGAAAGAACAATTATATAGTTTTGACTCCCTCACTTGAAGTTTTGTAAATCATTTAATGCGTCAACACATATAGAAGTTATTAACATTGCAGCTGTTGTATAAGGGATTATTATTATGACCGGAATGTAATTGAAACTAGTAAGATTTTGGAACGCAGAAATAAAGAAAATTAGAAAGCCATGAAATCTAGCCACTTTAATTAAATTTTATAATTTGGTGTTTGAATGATTGGTATTAATAATTGAATTATAAATTGGCATTGTTATAAAGAGGCTATTACTGGAATGTAATTGAAAACTAATTAAACAAATTCTGCAAAAAATAATAATAAAATAAAATAAACTTGATTATATTCTGCTTCTAACGGTTGGTAACACATATTACTCATTCCTCCATCATGTTTATACAGTTAATTTGCTTGCTTACAATATAGATGAAGACAGAATGCAAGCTACAACTAAAGAAGTTGCCTATTGCTGCTGCATAGTTTACAGCAGGGGTCCCCAAACTAAGGCCCGCAGGCTGGATAAGGCCCAAGGGACTCGTTTATCCAGCCTGCGGTGACCCCCACCGTCCACTGCCCACTTCCGGGTTGGAGGAACACCGGAAATAGCTTGTGTGCATGCACAAGCATTATTTGCACATGAGCAAGCGTTATTTCCAGTGCACATCTGGGTTGGAGGATGCCCGTGGATATGCGCACAAGCTATTTCCAGTGCTCCTCTGACCTGGAAGTGTGCCAGAAATAGCATGTGCGCACGCTTTTGGGCACGCGCTCCCCTGCCCTCCGGCCTGTCGGCGTTGGAGACACCGGCCCAAGGCATGGCAAGTTCGCTGGCCCCTGGTTTACAGCGTTAGAGGAAACTGAAACCAAGCTGGAGCAGCAAAGTGTGGTGTAGTGGTTAAGAGTGGTAGTCTCGTAATCTGGGGAACCGGGTTCGCGTCTCCGCTCCTCCACATGCAGCTGCTGCGTGACCTTGGGCTAGTCACACTTCTCTGAAGTCTCTCAGCCCCACACATCTCACAGAGTGTTTGTTGTGAGGGAGGAAGGGAAAGGAGAATGTTAGCCACTTTGAGACTCCTTCGGGTAGTGATAAAGCAGGATATCAAATCCAAACTCTTCTTCTTGCCTAGGAGCGGCTAAAGCAAGCTGTTCTAAAAAAGCAAAATAGGTTCATAGAAGGAGAACCCCCTAATGTGCCTGTGAAATAAAGGTACAACAGAGATTTGCCCTTCTCCCCTCAAATTCCAAACCATAGCAAGGCTGGGACAGAGGAAGTCCCAGAATATAGTGGTGATGGGGGCAACAGCAACAGCAACAGGATCTGGGAGGTGCCAGCATTGCAGGGGTTGCCTCGTTCAGTGCTCGTCAAGCCTGCATGTCCAGTTGTTGTCAGACAACAACTCCAGCTACCTTAGCCAATCACCAATCTGAAGCTGAGCAGTCACCTCGTGAAGGGCGTTCTCAATAGTGGCAGCCCGAATCTCGAACGCTGCCCCTCTCTGGCGTGAGCAGCACCAAAACGGATGGAGCTGTGATGCTCTGTAGCCAAACATCTTGACTCCAGTGGTGCCTCTCATTTGGCAAGTGCAGTTGTGTTGTGAATGTAAAACCAGACAATAGACTAAGCTGCATTTAAATGAAATATTGTTTCATGGTATCATTTGTAATGTTGTTTGCCTCTCTGGGGTTAATGAAGGGTGAGGTATGAACGATTTAAATAAGGTAATAGCGCTCAGTTCCTATCCAAAGCTCTGTGCATGGTAGGGGAGAGCCCACATGCACAATGGGACTCACTCAAACTCCTCTTGGCATATTTACACACCAGGTGGCAAGCAAACAGAGACAATCAATGCTGTCAAGATGCCAGCCAAGTGGTCTCTGCCAACTACAGATATGTCTCAGGACAAAGATGCTGAGAGGTGTCTCAGTTTCACCTATTTCCCTTCCAACACATTCAGCAGTGGCTATTCCAACGCTTCATCTACTCATGAAATGAGAGAGCCCGTGTGGTGTAGTGGTTAAGAGTGGTAGTCTCGTAATCTGGTGAACCGGGTTCGATTCCCCGCTCCTCCACATGCAGCTGCTGGGTGACCTTGGGCTAGCCACATTTCTTTGAAGTCTCTCAGCCTCACTCACCTCACAGTGTGTTTGTTGTGGGGGAGGAAGGGAAAGGAGAATGTGAGCCACTTTGAGACTCCTTAGGGTAGTGATAAAGTGGGATATCAAATCCAAACTCCTCATAACCCAGTTTCTCCACCCCCCCAGTCTGCACTTTGACCCTACTTCCCCTTCTGCTGGACGTAAAACCAAGGTGATGGGGAGGGGAGCGTCTCCCCCCTCTTCACCCCCCATGTTCCTGCAAAACTCTCATTCTCATTCATAGCTTGCCTGCAGTCAGGAAGCCAGGCTGAACATTCTGACCAGCTTTGAAATAACCTGAATAATCAAAAGGGAGTGACGCCAGATGCATTCATTTAGCATTTCAAAAAGCAGCTTGTGACTGGCCTTGAACCAGAATTTGTTTGCTGCTTGCTGGTAGAGCTTTCCTGTTGCTATGATAGAAGCATCCAAAGAAATGAAAGGCGGTGGGGAGGGGGGTGCAGAGTTTCACAGCCGAAGTGTGCAGAGAAAAATATCTACAAGATCTGTTAACCATTTTTTTTTAAAATGCACAAATCATTCTAGCGCAGTTAACACATGACAGAGAGACACACTGTTGTTTTGAGGCAGTTGTTTGTAAAAAGTTGGGTTAAATAATGAGCATTCAGGTAATGAACTAAGGGGAGAGAGTTTCGTGCTGTTCCCATTGCTAAACACACAGTTTGAAGATTAACTATGCGGTTGTAGTTGAAATAAATAATGGGCAAAAATATTCATTTGTATGGCTGCAGGTCACCGTAATGCTCAAGTCCCCTCCTAGCTAGTTACCATAGCTTCAGGAATGCTTCAGCCAAAGCAAGCCTCTTCTACAGAGAAACTTAGTTCAGGGTTCTTTGCCCACTGAACGTTTCTTTGGCAAACACCTGAGACATAGTTGTAGCACAAAGACAGTGAACCTTTCTCCCTCTAGAGACTCAGCAGCCTGCACCCACTGAATGGTTTTAGGCAGCTTGATAAACTAGTTCTTAATTCTCCTAAACCTACAGCCCTTAGCCACTGAAGAAACAAGAGATTTCCTGGTCACCCACAGTTGTTGTGTGCTTTGGTGTTATTTGTTTTAGTTATTTATTCAGTAGTATTGACTGCAAAACAAAACAAAAATTAAGCAGTTTACAAAAATTTAAATTAAATCACTAAAATACTCAGTTAAAACAAGTATTTAAAAGCTTCAAAGGATGATTAAAGCAAACAGCAGCGAAAAAGAAGACCAGTGCTATTTTTCTAAAAAAAGAGGTGCTGGAATTCACCACGAACACCTCCCTTGTTCTCTTATAATAGCAATGGTGCCCACCTGAGATGTGCTGGGACTGAGCTCCATCAAATCGTGGCTGAAAAAAGCCCTGGATGAAACACATGTAAGTTCTACATGTCTGAATAGGGTTGCCTGAACAAAAAATGTTTTAAGACCAAACTGAGAAAACTGCTTAGGATAAGGTTTTCTGGTGGTTAAATAGTGTTGCTTTTATTGCCACAGGGGGACGGGGGGTTGTGGGTGTTTTGTATCATGCCTTACGCACAACAGTATACACTGTTTGTATTGATCAATACAATCCTTGTGTTGAACAACAGGATACCATCCCAAGAACATTATGAAGCCAATACAGTCATACCTTGGATCCCGAATGCCTTGTGACTTGAACGTTTTGACTCCTGAAAGCCGCAAACCCGAAGTGAAGGTTCCGGTTTGTGAATGTTCTTTGAAAGCCAAACATCCAATGTGGCTTCCAATTGAGTGCATTTTCGGAAGTTGAACGGACTCCCGGAATGGATTCTGTTCAACAACCAAGGTACGACTGTATCTAACATGTTGCCTAGTAGCACTCTTAAGTATGAACTGTGTTCCCTCCCAAATCTGTAGAGACAGAGTGAGAGACTTGCTCATTCTCTCATTCTTTTTCCTTTTTTACCTGTCCTTGTCCGACATAGATTTCCTCTCCAGTGCCCAGTTCTTCTTTTCCTCTACTATGAAGACTTCATCCTCTCCACCTTCGGCCAGCGAAGTTAAAGGCCTGAAGTTTTCCCAGGATACATTCCAGGAGCGTTCCGGCAAACAGTCCAATTCTGATGAGACTGCCGGTGGTGTGTGGTGTTTTGAGACACTTCTTTCTACACCATCCGTGTCAGAGAGTCCACTTTCCTTCTGCTCCTCTGCTTTTTGGATCCAAAGGATTTCCACCCCTTGAAATTCCACGTGTTTGCTCACAGCCGCCTCTTTGGATATCCTCCTCTCGGGCGCTCTTTCTTCCTTGTCTGAATCAAACACAGAAAACTCCCGCTCAAAGTCTGCCCAGGCACCGCCAAGGACTCCTGAAGCACCCACCTTTCTGTCCTCTGGCTGGGCCAGAGCTTTATGGCAACTGGTTTCACATATTTTGTGGGCTTCCTCAGTTACACTGCCAGCAGTTCGTAAGGTCTCAGGCTGTATTTCCACAGTTAAGACCATAGAGTCTTCTTCTGCGATCCAATACAATTTTCTCTCCGCTGTTGCTTCAGATGGAAGAGGCATTTCTGGAGGTTTTTCTTGGCCTGCAAGAACCACCTCCCTGGCTGCCTCCTCAGCTCCACTGCCAACTTTCCTCTCTTTTTCCATTTGCATCTCTGAACCAAAAGCATCGTTTTCCCTGTCAAGTGCCTTTTCAGATTCTAAATCTTGGGAGGTTTCTATAGTCTCACTCGGCCTGCCAAACTGTTCTGACACTTCTTCCTCTTGGGGAGCCATTTGTAACCCCTCAGAGAAAAACTCTACCCCATCACTAGGTCTGCCGTTCTCAGAAGGCAGCTGGTCACATGGCTGCCCGTCAGAAACACACACTAGTTCGTCTTCGTGAACCTCAGAGGGAATTTCCGAAGTTTTGGCACCTTCCTCCACAGCCCCATATTCCGGGAATTCGTTGTTGATGTTGTGTGGAAGGAGAGTGCTACCTCCATGGCTGCCTGCAAAAAAATAAGCAAAATAAGAAGGACTTAATTCCAGCACCGATATTTTGTCTGCATTCATATTACATGGAAACAGTGTTCCATTTCGGTCTCTCTTGCATGATGTCATTTCTCATTCAGTCTTATTACTGGGCTTGCTTTTAATACAGCTTTGGGGTTTGGGACAGCATTGCATTTTGGAAAGCCAGGCTTCCAAGTTTTAAAAGTTCCAAACAGTCTGCCATCACCTCTTTCTGAGGGAGATGCAGTTCTGAGAGAGGGGCTAGGAATCGCCCGACAAAGAATTCCCTTCTCCAGCTGAAAACCTCCAAGAGCCATACACTTCAAAGGAAGCCATTCAAGCTAAACTGGCTCAATAAATCCACTCACCTGCTTGCCAGCATCATGCACACCTGCACCACACAATGATCCCCTTCTGTACCACTGGCACTTCTTAAAAACACCCAACAGGAAGAGACTGAAGCCACACCTACCATCTCACACTTTGATCTTTCCCTGCTCCTGCTGATGACACGCTGGGGAGGAAACAAGTCACAGTTTGTGTTGTCACTACATAAGAACTGGACAGGTGCTTTGTTTCCGCTGGGAAAAAACCACGTGCAGAAGGCCATGAAGAACCTTTGACTTCCACTCCTGGCTGTTTGCAGAGAAACAAACCACAAGGCTAGGTTCGCACATAATGACAAGCCTCCCTTCTTTCCTTCCCTGTGCAGCATCAGCAGGAGTGGGAGAGCAAAACTGCAGGGGCTTTTAAGCAGTGTGCCCCAAAATACTAAGCGTTTACTTTAAACCAGGACTGACCTGCTGCTGCTGCTGCTGCTGCTGCTGCTGCCCAGGACTGACCTGCTGGGAGCCTGAAGGGCCCAGCCCTGTTTCTCTCCACCTGGCTTGGGGCGGAGCCAGACGGGAACCATCACCTCCTGTGATGAGGCTGCATTTTAATATTTTAATGGTTCAATGTTTTAATGTTGTATTTTAATCTTGTTTTTAAGTTGCATTCATTCAACTTGTTTTTATTATTGCTTGTTAGCTGCCCTGAATCCGGCCTTGGCTGAGGAGGGCGGGGTATAAATAAAAATTATTATTATTATTATTATTATTATTATTAAGGACTGCTGACACTGCTGCTGGGCAGAGAGAGCTCCGTTTTTGTTTTGTTTTTAAATTGCTTTTATTTTTTATCTATGTCATTTTAAATTGTGATTGATATTAATGCTGTACTCTTAGTTTTAGATTTTATGATTTACGTGGAAATTGCTTTCCATCTGGTTGTGTACTTTTTGATGTGTTTTATTTATTGTTTATGACTTTTGTTATGTTGGCAATTATGTAAATCTTGTCATGTTGTGAGCCGCCTTGAGCATTGTTTTAACTATGGAAAGGTGGCATACAAATAAAATGATGAATGAATGAATGAATGAATGAATGAATGAATGAATGAATGAACGAACCATTGTTTAGGGTGGTATGTGAACCACACTACTTAATGTTACTTGTTTTTGTTTTGGGGGTGGTTGGGGTTGTATTATGTGCCATACATGTTAGAAGACATAGCTATCCCCAATGCTGTTTAGGATAGTAGGTTTACCTTTTTTCTTCTTCCAGATGGCTGAAAACTGAACTACTTAGCAAGCCAACAAGGCAGATCTCCCAAAGGAGATCAGCACTCAGTAGCACCCATTGTTCAGATTCAATAATGGCTTCGATTGTTTATAAACAGAAGCCGCAGAGTCCTTCTCCTGAGTAGCAAGTTTAAAGGATGCTTTCTTGATCGGCAAAATACCAAAGCATTGCTCAAAGGACAGAAAACTGCTATTCAGTTTCTAGATTGCTCGGCATCCTCTTTACACTTGCGTATAATGCTTCTTAAGTGTTCGGTGTCCTTCGATACAGTTTCTCAGTAACCCATGGAACAATGGCTTAAGGAGAGGCTAGGTGGCTTGCCCAAATGTGTGCTTGCCACTGCCCTTCACCTTCCCCCAGGTGGGAAAAGAGGGGCCTTGCTCTCTTCTGATGCCCCTGTTCCACTCACGGGCTCCAGTCTGGGTCTAGGCTGGGGTAGAGGCTCTCTCTGGGACAGTCTCCGACACACTCAGAAAGCACCATCTTCTCACTAATCCCTTCTATTGCTTTTCTTCAAAATCTCTTTTTTCCCCCCACCTCCCTCCAACATGCTTCCCAACACCACCCAACAGGATTCCAGACATTTCTCCCCCCAACTCTCATGGGCTCAGGCCTGGAAATTTGCAAGTGAAGGAAGCAGCTTGCCAAAGAATGAGTTGCAGGGGAGAAGAGTTCCACTTCAGCCCATGCTTCCCCCAACCTAGGGATGAGGTTGGGGAGCTATATTCCAAAAAATCTAGAGCGCACAAGGCTGAGGAAGGCTGGTCTAGACACACTTGCTATCTGGCTTAATGCGCAAATAACTTATATTGTCATTCATGTCTTGTATGGATCAGTACTTATTCAGTCACATATGCCTCAACCTTCAGTCAGATGTGTACAGCTTAACACCTGTGTTTACCACACTAGTGAGACCTAGGCACTAGTGGGGCTATAGCAGAGGCAAAATTTAAAGTAGGGCATTCCTGCTTTATAGCTCAGTGGCCGAGCCACTAAGTGCTGATTGGCAGTCTGTTGGCAGGTGGTCCAGGCCACTAAGTGCTGATTGGCAGCCTGTTGATAGGCGGCTTCCTTTGCCTGATCCCAGAGCCATGTGCCCAATAGCTGCTATAGGACAACTGAACAATTGTCGCTTAGGAAACAATTCAAGTGGACCTGAGGTCACACTGACACAATCACCGGTGGTGAGACAATGGCCACTCGGGCGGTCATATAATTTTGCATCCTGCCTGCTGCAGGTGAATTTTCACTGCCAATTAAAAAAATCTCCAGCTGTATCTGAAACAGGGTAGCTTAGTCTTCTGCTGTTAGACAATGGGGAAACCCAAAAAGAGAAAACCACAGGCTAGAGGTAAGGCTTCAGGGGCTAGTGGAGATCTAAATCTGTCCTGCACAATAACCATGGAATCCCTAAGCCCAATTCTTGGGTTCCTAAAGTGTGGTTTACGGACCTATGGTAGGAATGGCAGTCCATCCAGGTGGTCCATGAAAGGTTGTGGAAGAGCAGTCAAGAATACTTTACTTGGCCTTATTTTTCTGACAATAGGGATCAGTGGCTTTTGACCTGGACTGGATTTATCAAGCAGGGTAAAAGTGTTCTGGCCTAGATCCCATTACAGTGGTACCTCAGGTTACAGACGCTTCAGGTTACATACGCTTCAGGTTACGGACTCCGCTAATCCAGAAATAGTACCTCGGGTTAAGAACTTTGCTTCAGGATGAGAACAGAAATCGTGCAGCAGTGGCGGGAGGCCCCATTAACTAAAGTGGTGCTTCAGGTTAAGAACAGTTTCAGGTTAAGAACGGACCCCCAGAACGAATTAAGTTCTTAACCCAAGGTACCACTGTATTTCCATATTACAGTGCTGGTGCAATCAACCATTTCCCAAAAAAGCTTTTTATCAATTAAAGGGGCTCTGATTCCGGGGGGGTGGGGAGTATATTAAGTGGTCTGCCAAGCCCTCTGGCAATTTTTAAATAGTCCAGAAAACCATGAGATTTCAGAACTGCTGCTCTAAGCATTATATGAGATAGAGCAAAGCCAAAGTCGTAAGATTCAGAGACTGATTTCCACTCATACCACTTGATACCCTACCAGTCGGCACTTTCCAACGCCACTTCAATATAATCTTGAGAGGCTGAGCTATGAATCATTAAAGCTCCAGATTTGGATCACGGCTCATCCACAAACTCACACGGCAGCCTGATTCCATCAGCCCACCCTAGCGCAAAATGGGAATAATAATACCACCTTACAAGGTAGTTGTAAGAATAACATAATAGGAAGCACTCTGAAATACTTGACAGCACCAAGCAGGTGTTAGCACTGATATAATTACCGATAGCTGAAATATATGGTAGCATTAAAAAAAATAAAATTGCACAGTTTACCACTTATCAATCAGGAGCAATGAGCAAATGCCAGCCTCACTTTCAATTTCTAATTTCACTTGCAAATGAACTTCTGGGAGGATTAAAGCTGTGCTCTGGCTTCGCTGTGCTAGCAGTAATGCGATTATTCTTTAAAAGTCTGCCGGCTCTCTTCTTTAAAAGTCCTCTCCTCCCCATCCAAGAGCGCCTCGTTCTATTCAGGTACAAAAGCTGTTTTTTTAAAGTGTTCCAAGCTCTTTAAGAGAAACTCCTCCCTCGTTCCCATCAAGCCACACAGCATCATGTCTTGTTCAACAACGAGCATATCACGTCAATCCTCCACTCACCCACCCTCCCCGGCCCGACAGCCCAATATAACTGCCTCACAAACAAGACCAGTAAAAGGAACACAGCTACAACATTTTAGGTGCCACTCCACGGAAGGAAATCAGGGAAATCATGCATACTGAAAAGGAACTGGGTAAATCTCCCTTCCTGCCCCCCAGGTAAACCCTTTTGCAGTCTATCTCTTCCCCCTCCCAACTTAAGTTTTATTTCTTTCTGGTAAACATATTTCTGCCTTGAGGTATAAGACTGCATGAGAAAGCTGAGCCAGTGCAGCGAATATAGCCTGGAAGCAGCTGGCGTCTTTCCTGATGACGGGGGCTTTTAAGAATCCAAAAACTTAATTGAGCATTGGAATAAATATGATCTATATGTCACACATTAAAAAGCCAAAGGGAGACCGTCGGCTGAATGCCTGAAACTAGCTCGGGAAGCAAAGCACATTCATAGACCTCCCCCCGCAGAAAATGAGAGTGCTCTTTTACACACACGTTTGTGGGTGCGTGAGTTTGCGCGTGTCCCTAAATCCCTATCATCTCCCTGAACAAATAAGATATAATTTTGTTGAACAGAGGCTACTACTCACAGAGATTACTGTAGCTCCAGCAGTTACCCATTGGTCAATGAAAACACACAGATCATCAGTTTATCTAATAAGGATGCAAGCTTAATTCAATTGCTGCCGTTCTAAGTCAACTGGATTTCAGAATAGTTTCAAATTTCCTGGCGGTGGCGGCAGCAGCAGCCCGCTGCCCTGCATTGCACACAGTGATGTAAATGGAAGCATTCTGAGCATTATGAAACTGGAGAAAGGACTGCAGTCTCATTCCAGCTATGGCTGAAGATGAGTCCACCTCAGCAGCTTGTAGCAGAATAGCTACAGTAAGCTTTTCTCAAAATAAAAATAAAAATCAAGATCTACTGTCTGGATATCATTTTTGCAGCCGACGTTAATGATTAACGAGAGTTAATTTTATTCCTTGTTAGGCGTCATCGTAAAGCAAAAACCAAATAAAAGCAAGGAGGAGAAGTTCCGGTGCATTAATACCAGTGACACAGCAACGCGCACACAATCAATAATGGCACGCCGTAATTGAGCATTTTCTTTTATGGATTTACAAATGAAAGCAAGCTCACCATGCTTGTCTGCTGCTTTTATATTATGTCTATTCAGTTCTGAATATTTTTTTACAATATAGGTGCCCCCCCCCCGGTGTTATGCATACATGTGCACACAGAATTCAGGATAGTCAGGGCAGTGTATATGCCAGGACTTTGTAGGAGCAAAAGGGAAAAGTGCAAAAGAACATACTGAGCATGGAATATCAGCTATCTTCTTATAAAAAAATCACATTCTCACACTCAAGTATCTTTCCTTCATGACTTCACAAAAATATACTTGAATTAGCCTGGTTTGCATGTCACAATAAACCATAGTTAAATGCAAATTATGGTTTACTATAAATGAGAAACAAGCTGGGGCATGCTGCTGAAAAATTCTCACTGGGCTCTTCTCCAGCTGCTGCGCCATCAGGAAACAAGCCAGATGTTGGCTTGTCGTGTCCAAACCCAGGCTCATGATTTGTTTCTCTCTCATGAGCGGTAACCAAAGTTTGTTCTTGTCTTAGCATTTGCAGTTTGTTTGGAGAGAAACAGACCGTGATCCTGGGTTTTGACAATAAAAGATGACAACAGGAGAAGGAGCAGCGGATAAGCACAAGAATTTGTCAGTAGCATGTACCAGTATGCTTTGCAGTCACAGTAAACCATGGTTTGCTTTTAACTATGGCATCGTGTGACTCGAGAACTAGGCCATACTGTGAGCCATGTAAAGCTCCTTGCTTCTCCTCATAAGTAACCAGACCAGAGTACAGTATGCAGAGTTGTAAAGCATACACAAAAACAATTTTGCATAATTGCCGTATTTTTTGCTCTATAGGACGCACTTTTCCCCCCTCCAAAAATTAAGGGGAAATGTGTGTGCGTCCTATGGAGCGAATGCAGGCTCCTTGGCTTCGCGGCGACGCGCCTGACCTGGAAGCCGGAGGAGGAACAGAAGGGTCTCCTTCTGTTCCTTCTCCAGCTTTGCTGAAGGGCACTGCGCCTTCTCCCTCTCTGCGCAGCACCTCTCCTGTGAAGGAGAGGCACTGCACAGAGAGAGAGAAGGCGCAGTGCCCCTTCAGTGACGTGCCTGTCCTGGCTTCTGCTTTAGCCGCACGCAGCCTCTTTGGGCAGGGGGAGCCTTCATCCTGCTGCCCTGAAGAGGCTTGGTGCGGTTATCCCAGAAGCCAGAACAGCCACACGGTATCCCAGAAGCCAGATCCCTTTTGCTGTTCTGGCTTCTGGGGTTCAGAATATTTTTTTATTGTTTTCCGCCTCCCAAAACTAGGTGCGCCCTATGGTCCGGTGTGCCCTGTAGTGCAAAAAATACGGTATAAAGGCTATACAGGATGCAGTTGTCTTAGCACAAAACTTCAATGTTGTTAGCACAAAGGGGAGAAACCCCTGCCAATTTTGTGATTTAAAACAAGAACATCAGGGTAATTCAAATGCTGTCACCCAGGTGCCTATCAGAAGCCCACAGTTGAACATCAGGGTAATCCAAAAGCTACAAAAGGATCTCAATAAGCAGCAAAAAGTGAACATTACTAATCTGTATGTGAGAGAATCTCAGCCAGATAATTTAAGCGGGGCAAAGGAAGCCTGACTCTGGAACATAACTTAATGGGAAGTAAAACAGGAACTACGTTATTTATTTGCATACTGAATGTTTATAGTCGCTCCATAATATGGTTTCACTTGGTGGTTAACAAAGGAAATACAGAAGAAGAAGAAAAACATTAACAGCTACCAAAACCACAATCAAAACAAATGTTTTGCCTATCATTATGCCTTTCTTCTTTTTTAATTACACCCATTCATCGACTAAAATATTTCAGCATTAATTAAAAATGCAGTTACTGATGTAACATTTTACCATACTTTATTAGGATTACTGTATTTCATTGCGGGAAATTACAGGAAAACCGGTTTGCTACAATTTGCAAATTCAACTAGAACGTAAGATGAGCCCTGCTGGCTTCAGAGAATGGCCCATGTAGTCCAGTACAGTGGTACCTCGGGTTGAGAACTTAATTCGTTCCGGAGGTCTGTTCTTAACCTGAAACCGTTCTTAACCTGAAGACCACTTTAGCTAATGGGGCCTCCCACTGCTGCCACGCTGCTGGAGCACGATTTCTGTTCTCATCCTGAAGCAAAGTTCTTAACCCGAGGTACTATTTCTGGGTTAGCGGGGTCTGTAACCTGAAGCGTCTGTAACCTGAAGTGTATGTAACCCGAGGTACCACTGTATCCCATTCTCACAGTGGCCCCCCCAGATGCCTATTAGAAGCTCGCAGTTAAACAATCACAAACATTTGCCTGCTTGCCTTTTTGCCACTTACTTGTGCATCACACAGGATAACTTGAGCAAAGGGTCCATAAGGAATTATGTTCTTATCAAGCAACTGTGTGGTGTTGCCCTCTGGAAGCCTGATGTGGTCAGTTGCAACACAGAGGCCAGAGAGGGAACTGAGGCTCAAAGCAGGCAAGAGGATATTTACCCAAACACATGTGCGCTGCCAGGGGCATAGAAAGGGGGGTGCGGTCAGCCCCAGGTGTCATCCTTGAGGGGGGTGACAAAATGGCACACCACAGGGGTCGACACTTACTGCCTGCAGTGCGCAGGAGCCACGCATCTCTGCTGGGAGTGATGTGGTGGCTCGGGGCCATGGCAGCGTGGGCCTTGCATCCACCAGGCGGACTCCGTAGGCAGCTCACTACACCACCCCCAGGGGCGGCTCACCCCACCCACACCACTACGGGTGCCGGAGCAGCTAGCTACGCCCCTGCGTGCTGCTTTGGGCTATGAAGTGTTGAGGGGGGTGGGAGAGCTGGAAACAATGCCAATGTATTTCACATCTGGCAACCAATGTGCCGCCCCTTTGGTTTCAGAGAGCACATGTGTAGACAAGTCTAAAAAGCCCAGGACACAAATTTTCATGGCCCTCTAGCAGCTACGGTGGCTCATTTACCAGAAGTAATGTATTTAGTGTTAACTCTGGAAATGTATACAGTGGTACCTCGGGTTAAGAACTTAATTCATTCTGGAGGTCCGTTCTTAACCTGAAACTGTTCTTAACCTGAGGTACCACTTTAGCTAATGGGGCCTCCCACTGGTGCTGCACCACTGCCATGCAATTTCTGTTCTCATCCTGAAGCAAAGTTCTTAACCCGAGGTACAATTTCTGGGTTAGCGGAGTCTGTAACCTGAAGCGTCTGTAACCCGAGGTACCACTGTACTCAATTTGGACCAAACGAAGTCTCCTAGAGAAAATGCAATGCTTCCTTCCTTCCATTTTCTCTAACCACTTCCTGAATCAGGTGTGAGTGCCATTCCCCAAACCCAAGAATATGTTTTAGAAAAGAGCAGGGAGGCAGCCCTGACTTCCTGAAGCCATTTCCCCAACTGCTTGAGCGACAGCATTCTGAGTGTTGCAGTAAAGCTCCTCAGTGAGACGTAACCAATCGGAGTAAAGCGATTTGCATTAATATATTAATGTAAAAACACACACATCCCATTAGCCAAGCTGCAAATAACCAAATCTCTCTGTAATGATTGGCTACGATAATCCTGCAGCTCTCCTGACAAACCTTTTCAGGATTTGTTCCAAGCCATTTGCTCGTGACAAAGAAATCATCACCTCCGGAATGGGGCGAGGCTGTCACTTCAGCAACCGTGCCATTTGAGACAAAACCACAGTTTATATGGGAGGAGCGGAAAGTGGTCTACGTATGGTAAGTGCACGGGAGGTAGCTTTGCAGATGATCACACTATCCTGAAAAAATGATGGTACAGATGACATCCCTTTTTGCAGTCCTCCAGCATCATAAACATGGTTATGAAGCCTATCACACATATTAAAATCTGCATTACTGTATATAAAACCACAACATCTCCAATGGAAAATATACTGTGGAGTGGAGATGGGCAAAAGGGTTCATTAGCTACTTTAGAGGTGCCACTTTACAGCATTAACCTTATGGACAGAATTACTTTGCTACAGGGAGAAAATGCCAGTAATAGGGCTCTAATCTTCCGTAAGTCCCACTGAATTGAGTGGGGCTTTCTTCTAAGTGGACGCACACAGGATTATGCAGTCAAAATTAAGTGTCTGAAGAACACAAGCACACAAAACGCTATTTTCTCCCAACTACTGTGAAGGTATATAGCTTGGACATTGAAATAACAGCCCTTGCAAGAGCAAGTCTGCTAGGACCCAGATGCTCTGCTTCTGTTGATGGTGTCAACTGCAAAAAACACCCCCCCAAAAAAAAAAAAAAAAAAAAACAGTCTGACAAGCAAAGGAGAGAGAAGAGAGAAATAAAACATTAGGAAAGGGAGAAAATATGAAGGAAAAATTTCCGTCTGGAAACGTCCACTGGCGCAGAATTCGGTAGCCAGGTTGCTCACTGAGGCAAGAGGCATGCAATGGCAGGAGAGGAGAATTTAGGGATATAAGAAATAGTGAGACTGGGAAGAGATGTTTCTGTTCACCCGGGCACTTAGCTCTTAACTGGGGTCATAGGGTACAACGAGAAGCCCATATTGGTGTTCAACTTTTCATACGAGGCACTACACTTCTGTAAAACAAGAAAATCCTTAATAAAAAATATTTTTTTAAAAAAAACTTTTCATATGGTTCGGTACGATTTGTCCTTTTTATTATCGCTCTCAGTCAATTAATGTTCTGTATATTTTTGGTGCATTTTAAATCCTGTATCCAGTGTTAGAAACTAGGTATATCAGCTAGGCGCCAAATGGCTCCTTAAACCAGGCTTACAGTCGCCAAAACGGAATGCCTAGTTGCCATTTGGGGGCCAGGCGGCTCAAAAGTCGTATTTTTCCACATGAATTTTTGGTTCCCGAAATTCGCTGTGATTGTGCAAATAAAATACGACGGATAGACTTCTACAGGATGTGTTACTAGTGTGTGAAAACAGACAAGATCTAAGGATCCTCAGGCATGTACCTCCAGATGGTAGAGACGTAAGGCGCCATCTTGGCGCCCGGGCATCTTTGCTTAGTTGCAAGTGGCTAGTAGCACCTGGTGAATTTTGAACACATCCTGTATCATGTATGTTTTTAAAACTGTACACCACTTTGAGACATTTTTGGAGTAAGCAATGAATAAATGTAATAAGTAAAATCATAATAATAGCCAAATGGGTGTCCGGCCCAAGTTTGTTTCAGAGACAAAGAACCGTAAGAAGGGAGAACAAGCGGTGTTGAAGGTTCCCACCAACAGTTAGCGCCTTAATAGCAAGATGAGAAGGCACACAGGACACTTGCTTATTTTCTCCCACTGTGGCAAGATGTACAGTGGTACCTCGGGTTACATATGCTTCAGGTTACAGACCCTTCAGGTTACAGACTCCGCTAACCCAGAAATAGTACCTTGGGTTAAGAACTTTGCTTCAGGATGAGAACAAAAATCGTGCTCCGGTGGCACGGCAGCAGCAGGAGGCCCCATTAGCTAAAGTGGTGCTTCAGGTTAAGAACAGTTTCAGGTTAAGAACGGACCTCCGGAACGAATTAAGTACTTAACCCGAGGTACCACCGTATTGTACTTTTTTCGAAATTCTAGCAATTATGAATAAAGTTGTATCTATACATCTACATGAGCATTTGCGAATCGGTGTCCTCTTTTCGATGTCGCAGCGCCGCCACCCCAGTACTGCCCAACTGTGCAAAGGCCCCGCCTTCTCAATTCACAGCCTCACCAGTTAAAATTGATCTTCACCGATTATCATGTAAAGCTTTGATAGAGCCACCGAGGAATGCTTGCAGCTCTAAACTTGAGGCCTGTGTGGAAGCAAGTGGGTCCTGAACAAAACGACAACCAAAAACAAATTTAAAACACGTGCACAAACTTTACTTCTGGGTTTTTGAGTGCTAATTAACTTGTCGTTTTTGCAAAGCCAGAACAGCATAGGCTACTTTGTGCTAATTCATAAGGGACCTTTCTGACAACTCAAATGTCTGCAGGTGGCATACTCCTCATTTTTTAAATGAGGAGGGGGAAATCAAATTGGGGAGGTGGGTTCGCATATTTAGAGAACACCATGCCCTTCTTAATCACATGCCCCTTTAAACTCTTTGGCAATATCTGAGCAAATATTTTCATGGCTAAACCTTAATAAGCAGAGCTCCAAGTTTTAATCAAATAATCAGTGTGGCTAATCACCTTAAAGAATTAATTGCAGATTAAAAACGATCACAAAATTAAGCCGGGAGGCCAATAACAAATGAAAGTTCTAGGTCTTTGGATTGTTGCAGGACCTTCATGATGCATGATTGAAAGAGAAGATGCATCCGTTTCAGGTCCAATGAAAAAGAAACTTGAAAACAGAAATTTCCTCCTCACAAAGCTGTCACACAGCTTGTTGTTTCAGGGGAAACTACAGTGGTACCTTGGGTTACGTATGCTTCAGGTTACATACGCTTCAGGTTACAGACTCCGCTAACCCAGAAATAGTGCTTCAGGTTGAGAACTTTGCTTCAGGATGAGAACAGAAATCGGGCTCCAGCAGCGCGGCAGCAGCAGGAGGCCCCATTAGCTAAAGTGGTGCTTCAGGTTAAGCACAGTTTCAGGTTAAGAACGGACCTCCGGATCGAATTAAGTACTTAACCCAAGGTACCACTGTACTAGTTGTTCTGCTAACGATGACCACAGTAGGCATCGGAAGCGTACAGCTCACTTCCCCAGCAGGTATCTATCATAAATATCATAAATAACTGGCATTCCCTCTTTTTGCCTTTGAGGGACGGCTTGTTAAAAAAAACTTTTTTAAAAAAAAACATGGCATCTTAGGGATCAGAATATTTATTGTGGCGTTTAGCTTTCACAGAATAGAGTCCCTGGCTGACACAGTTTTCTATTTGGGTGTTGACAACATTTTGTTCCTAGTGAGTTGCAGGAAGAGCTGCCATTTGGAGATTTATCTCCTTCTCCAGGGCCTAAATTTGAGGGGGGGATGGATGTCCCTTGGTGGGGAATATGTGGCCCCTGCAGCTGTTACTTGGACCAAACTTCCATCAGCCGCAGCCAGGACCAGAGCGGATTTAGGGGGTTGAGACCGGTTCAGTCACACTGGGCACAGAGCCTTGGGGGGCACTCTGCAACTATGATTTAGAATGGATAGAAAGAAGTGAGGGCACCAGGTTTGGGCATCACACAGAGCACCCACTGAAATATGAGACCCCAAACTCTGCCACGGCCAGCACGGGGTAGTTGGGTGCAGGTTGGCACAGGCTGCAGTGCACAGATAACCATTTAACAAACTGCAGCAGCGGAGGTGTATTAAGATGGCATACTTTATGGCATTCAGTATGGAGAAGGATATATACAGAGATATGTACTCATACCTAAGGGACGCGGGTGGCACTATGGGTTAAACCACATAGCCTAGGACTTGCCGATCAGAAGGTCAGTGGTTCGAATCCCCGTGATGGGGTGAGCTCCCGTTGCTCGGTCCCTGCTCCTGCCAACCCAGCAGTTCGAAAGCACGTCAAAGTGCAAGAAGATAAATAGGTACTACTTCGGCGGGAAGGTAAACGGCATTTCCGTGTGCGGCTCTGGTTCGCCAGAAGCGGCTTAGTCATGCTGGCCACATGACCTGGAAGCTGTCTGCAGACAAACACCAGCTCCCTCGGCCAGTAAAGCGAGATGAGCGCCGCAACCCCAGAGTCGTCCGCAACTGGACTTAACAGTCAGGGGTCCCTTCTTTACCTTTACCTTTTACACATACCTAGCCACACTTCAAGCACATTGGCTTGAGTTTAGAAGCAGTCCTGAAGTGAATAGTGAATTTCAGCGGTATAGATATTAGAATTCATAATAACAGTCTAAGTCTAGCCATGGATATATAGTTCCCCCCATCACCTCTAAGTCCATGAGATACTATTGGGGAGCGGAGATCCTTAAGCAGTTAATCAGTACAGCTAGTAAATTAATCAACCAAAACTTAATCTGATTAATTGGTGGGTGGGGGGGTAATCTTTATTGGTGGAAGTGAAAGTTGAGGGTACACCTTTTATTTTCTTTCTGGGCTTCATTAGAGCTAGTGTGTTACTGTAACAGAGCATGAAAGAAATATTCTAGATCCCCTCTCTTGCAAAGTGAGAGCTTTGGTTTATTAAGTTTTCTTTTTAAATTGTTTTTATTAAAGATTATCTTGGGTTACAAAAGTACATACATCATCTCTATTTTCAGACCATATAGTCCTTTCTGCAGTTGTAAGTTTATTGCTCTTTCTTCAAGGGCATCTATATCGTTTGGCTCGTATGGGGGGAAAAAGCAATCAATCCGCTAAGAGGCAGGTGACTGAGTACAAAATTCGTTAGTCAGTTGGCATCCCTTCTATTAAGTAATCTAATCGTATCTCTTTTCACTTCCACCATGAGATTATGTGGACTGAACGCTATGATGACTGCTCTACCAATGTGAGCAATACTCTGGGTTTCTTGAATAAAGACTGTTCCATAAACAAATATGGGTTTTTTAAAAAAAAAATTAAAAAACCTTCTTGACACGAGCCAAGTTCTACAAGTCAGTAAATGTTTCTTATGAGGCACTTCAAGAGTTTTCCTCACTTGAAACGCCAATGCTTGGGAACTTTCACTAATGAATCAATGGCCCCTTTCTTCTCCCATCGCTCCAAATAAAAGCTCCTTTAGTTTTCCTCTTTCTTCTGTTTCCTAAAAGAGCGAGGATGGGACTGGGTGAGAGAGAACCTTTTTCCCCAGGTCTGCCAAAATTAGCCTAATGTGCAAACACAGACACAAACCACCACCTAGAATTATCGTATTGGCCTGAATACAGTGGTACCTCAGGTTACATACACTTCAGGTTACATACGCTTCAGGTTACAGACTCCACTAACCCAGAAACAGTACCTAGGGTTAAGAACTTTGCTTCAGGTTGAAAACAGAAATCAGGTGGCTGAGGGGGGAGGCCCCATTAGCTAAAGTGGTAACTCAGGTTAAGAACAGTTTCAGATTAAGAACGCACCTCCGGAACAAATTAAGTACTTAACCCGAGCTACCACTGTATAAGCTTCATTTCCCCCCCAAATTCCAACCATAAAAAGTTAAAGTGCAGCTTATATTTGCAACCTTACGGTATGCAGTCAGGAGCGTGGGGCAAACAGCGCCGCCATGCAGTCCCGTCCTCTCCCCCAAGGCTGGGAAGGGAGAGAGCGAGGAAGGGGAAAGGCCGCCGGCAATGCAGCGTGGCTCCCCCCCCCCCCCAGTATGCAGCCAGGAGCAGCGGGGAATGGAGCAGCTTATATTCAGGTATTTCCCCCCCCCCTCCAATTTTAAAGGTGCGGCTTATATTCGAGTGCGACTTATATTCGGGCCAATACGGTACTTAAAACCCCTGCCCAGTGTGCAGGAGAACTGACTGTGGTTTACTGTGGACACAGCTATAGGCTCAGGACTGCTCGTTCCTGCAAGCTCTGTGTAGCATCCATGCCACGTCACCCTCGCCTAAAGGCTGCCCCATGTTGTTTTCCTATTTCCGCAGAATTGATTTATTTTTTAAAAAACCAAGCATGGAACTAGTAAATCTGGATTAAACGGGGGCAAAGATAGAAGAGCATTTTGATGAAGACAAATATCTCTCAGAGCTGTGAAAAACCTGGGCGCATTAGTAGCACCAAACCACAATTAACTGCCACACTGAAGTACCTGGGGGAGCAGCCCTGAGATCGTTGGTTTTCCAGATCTAAGCCCCCTGCTCTTCTTACAGCAGAAGTGGGTGTGTTATCAGCCAGCTCTTTGTTCACATGTGACAGCTGTCCAGCTCTCTGGAGATGTATGGAAGTGATTGTTTGCTATAGTAATAATAAACAACTACCTGACATTCAGAAGACATCTGAAGGCAGCCCTGTTCAGGGAAGTTTTTAATATGTGACATTTTAGTGTATTTTTCATCTTTGTTGGAAGCCGCCCAGAGTGGCTGGGGAAACCCAGCCAGATGGGCGGGATACAAATAATAAATTATTATTATTATTATTATTATTATTATTATTATTGTATGTCCACACGGA
The DNA here is from genome assembly GCF_964188315.1 of Podarcis muralis. NCBI lineage: Eukaryota > Metazoa > Chordata > Lepidosauria > Squamata > Lacertidae > Podarcis > Podarcis muralis. The sequence continues at coordinate 12,315,395 of NC_135671.1, forward strand.
CCCTGGTATTACCTCCAGGGTTTGGGGACTTCACAAACCATTGAGCGTAACGAGAGACAGAAGCTTACTACACCCAATGTTCTACCACCTTCTCTTAAAAACCAACTATCCATCACACACCTCAGTGTCTAAACAGACAGTAGTAGCACAGACTCAGTGCTCCTGCTGTTCCATTTCTGTTCCGCCATCCCCAACTTCCCTTGCAATCCTTAGCTTAACACAATCTGCAAAACAAAGTCCTGCTACTGTGCACTGCCTCTAGCACAGACTGCCAATGGTTTTCTGACAGGGGATAGGAAATGCACAGCATTTCCCGTGTTCAGCTAACCAGTGTTTCTCAACCTGTGGGTCCCCAGATGTTGTTGGACTACAACTCCCATCATTCCTAGCCAGCATGACCAGTGGCCAGGGATGATGGGAGTTGTAGTCCAACAACATTTGGGGACCAACATGTTACAGGGGAAGAGGAGAGACATGGGAACAGAGCATTCGGCGATGCAAGGGACCGGCAGCTAGTCTCCAGCACCCTACCTTCTGTGACATCACTATTTTGGGTCCTCAAGAAGCCAGGCAAAATAGGTTGCAGCTTCTAACTGAAGAGAGAGTCAGCTGACCTCCCAGCTTGAATATGGTCAGCTGACTCTCCAAATTCTCAGCTTCCACAATCAGAGGCAGGAATGGTCCTGAATACCAGTTGCTGGAAGCCACAAGAGGGGAGAGTGCTGCTAAGCTCAGGTCTTGCCCGCCATTTTTAATAGAGGCATCTGGTTGGCCACTTTTAAAACAGGATGTTGAACTGGATAGGTTGATCCAGGAGGGTCCTCTCACATTCAGATGCTTCAGAGACTTCAGGATTCCCCTGAAGTATGGCCCCAGCCACTGGCGTATCATTGAATAATGCAATTTATTCAGAATTTTATTTTGCCCTTAACCTTTGTTGCACACCACTCTGACACTTTCTGTTAAGTGGTACAGTGGTACCTTGGTTTAAGAACAGCCTAGTTTATGAACAACTTGGATTAAGAACGCTGCAAACCCAGAAGTAGGTGTTTTGGTTTGTGAACTTTGCCTTGGAAGCGGAACACATTCCGCTTCCTGTTGTGTGTGTTCCATTTGTAAGCTGAGTCCCCTGCTGCTATGGGAAAGCACGCCTTGGTTTAAGAACATTTTGGTTTAAGAATGGACTTCCAGAATGGATTAAGTTCGTAAACCAAGGTACAACTGTATATAAATCTGTGCAATAAATAAATAAGTCAATAGTGAACCCATGCCTGCCTTTGACCTTGTGTTTGGTTCTGGCTCCCTCATGTCCTCCATTGTTGCCTTGAATCTAGACCTTCTGTTTGGCTTCAGCTCTGCACTTGCTTCTGGCCCTCTTATTCTTGTCTGCCCAGTCTAGAGCCTGATCTCCACCCCCATCTGTGGACCATGCCTACTGCCCTCCAAAAGATTCAGGTAAATTCATATGAACCTTGCAGGATACAAACTATTGGCTTCCAGTAGATCCACTCACTGCTCATCCAAGGTGGTGTGAATTGCCAAGGAGACTTCCAAGGCTGGTGGTCCTCCAGTTGTTATTAGACTACAATTCCCATCTTCCCTGACCACTGGAGATGGAGGCAAACCACAATCTTGAGTCCACATGTCTCCATTCTTGGCTTATGTCCTGTATACCTGAAGGAGCGTCTCCACCCCCATCGTTCAGCCCGGACACTGAGATCCAGCACCGAGGGCCTTCTGGTAGTTCCCTCATTGCGAGAAGTGAGGTTACAGGGAACCAGACAGAAGGCCTTCTCGGTAGTGGCGCCCGCCCTGTGGAACGTCCTCCCTTCAGATGTGAAGGAAATAAGCAGCTATCTTCTTTTTAAAAGACATCTGAAGGCAGCCCTGTTTAGGGAAGTTTTTAATATTTAATGCTGTATTGTTTTTAACACTTGACTGGAAGCTGCCCAGAGTGGCTGGGGAAAGTCAGCCAGATGGGCGGGGTATAAATAATAAATTATTATTATTATTATTATTATTATTATTATTATTATTATTATTATTTAGAGGAAATGAAGGGAGGCAATCATAATCACAGTTGAGAGACCAGGAGCTCCCTTTCCTATACCTGCCTTAATTTCAGATCAAGGATGTGACAACACCAATATGTCCGACTTAAACAAACAAACAGAATAATCCAGTACTGAAGGAGTGCACAATCTTGCACCCAAGAGCCAGCACTTGGGAAATGATCAACGCTTACCAGATTCTGAAATACTTTCATTTTCTGATCCACCAAATAAAAACTCATATTTGGCCTTGGCAACACTCTGAGAATGAGCCGATGCACCGTTAACCCAAACAAAGGCTTCTCCCTGCAAACAAAAATAGAAGAAAAACATGTTCAGTTCACTGTGACACATTCCACTAGCAATGCTCATCTCAAAGCGGGAGTGGGATTTATTTATTTTTTAAAAACAGCAGACTGACCTTGAACATCCTGCAAAGCAAGGTCCTTGCTTATCTCCCTCTTTTTCTCTTAAACACACAGTGGGGGGGGGGGACTATTTTTGCAATGGCAAACATACACCCCCCTCTCATTTCCTTGCTCTTCAGCAAAACGCTTTCCAATTATTAGTTACGCAACTTATACAGCAATCGTATGCGCACTTTCTAGGGCTGAACTCACCAAGGCTTACTTTTCAGTAAACATGCATAAGCTTGACCTACAAATCTCTTAAACCACATTTTTCTATTCTTATGTATACATTGTCAAAGCATACCAGATCGTCTGGGAGATAGGCACCATTTCTCTCCACCCAACGCACATCTGGACACATCACAATCTGGCACATGTTAAAAAGACGATATACAGTCATACGTCGGGTTACAGACGCTTCAGGTTGCGTGATTTCGGGTTGCGTACCGTGCCGAACCCGGAAGTACCAGAATAAATTTTCAGAGCAGTTTTTACAGTTACTGTATATAAAAAATTACTGATTTGGTTATACTATAAGAAATACATAGACAAATAATTACGAAATTATTGTGAGGTTTAATAAGCTATATTTGGACAACTTTTCTGCTGTACTTTATTGGAAGGAGAAAAATAATCATTTCCTTAATAACAATTTAAGCAATTTATTTAACTAAAACATTAACATTATAGCATATGCATGTTTGTTAACTGATGTGGTTAAACCATTTTTTTAAAAAAACTTAAGACTGAGTTTTAGCTCACATGAAAAAATCTTATTTCCCGATTAATAGCCTTTGGACTATAATGTAACTTAAATAGAATACTATCTTTAGAAAGATTTTTCCTTTAGAAAGATCATTGATTTTTATCTACCCTGACGGCAATGACTCTCTGGGATTGCAGACCGGGGTTTCTTCCAACCTCACCAGAAGAAGAAGAAGAAGAGTTTGGATTTGATATCCCGCCTTTCACTCACTTTAAGGAGTCTCAAAGCGGCTAACAATCTCCTTTCCCTTCCTCCCTCACAACAAACACTCTGTGAGGTGAGTGGGGCTGAGAGACTTCAAAGAAGTGTGACTGGCCCAAGGTCACCCAGCAGCTGCATGTGGAGGAGCGGGGAATCAAACCCAGTTCCCCAGATTACGAGACTACCGCTCTTAACCACTAAACCACACTGGCTCTCTCCAGACATCTCCAGAAGATGTCAGAAATGGAACCTGGGACCTTCTGCAGACAAAGCTCTACCAGACAGATGGACCAATGATCTGATTCAAGGCAGCTTCCTTTGTTCTTATGAAATGCCCCAGGACCATGCTATAGCTCCTTCCCATATAAGCATTGCCCAATTTCTGGAGGGCCAACACTGGGCCACAGGGGAACCTCCTTGTCCCCCATCAACCCAGCAGCATCTGAAGTGCTGTTCTGCAGCATCTCCTAATCCCACCAGGTCCCAAGTCTGGGTGCATCTACTGTAGCCATGCCTCAACTCTTAAAGATGCCTGTTTTGACAGAATGAAACCGTAAAAAGCGGGATAGCTCAGTGAATTAACAATGGGGAGGGGAAAATAAATGAGCGAGAGGCAAGGCCACAAACTTGATTCTGAGCAAGCAGAAGTTTGTGGTTGGCACTGAAGATGCCCAATGTGTTTTTCAGCTGATTTGCTGCTGCCTCTGAAGCAGGCAGTCTTCTGCAAAACCTATCCCACTGTCTTGTTACTTTAAGCTTTTAGGTAAATCGGTGTCTCTCACAGAGCTTTCGGTGCTGGCTGCCCTTCCTTTCCTTCCACCAGAGCATTAGCGGTTGCATCTCATCAGTTCCAGCAATGAGCCGGATATTCTCAGAATCTGGCTTCTCCCTTTAAAAAGTTAATGGAACTCTGAAGTCATTCAGAGCCTAAATAAGATCTGTTCTGGCAACTCTGCTTTGCGACTTCCTGTGCTGTCAAGCAATTTTATGAGGATCTTCTGGTCAGACGTAGGGAGCGATAATATGGAAGGCAGTGTGGTCTCGGCTAGGAAGAACAGAAAAGATTGTCAGGGAGTCCAGCTGCTATTTTTTTTGCCTCTGCTGCTGATCTGGTGCAAACCTCAGAACAAACTGGTCCTCCTCTTGTCTTGTAGTTTGGATCTCGAGTGTATGCAGGCTCTCACGAAACAAATTGGGCCGGATTGCTGCCTCTGGGTCATGACACGGTCTTTAGCTTCGCATGCCATTTATCTCACAAGGCCTGCACATAAAGACTACAGAGCCAGTGTGGTGTAGTGGTTAAGAGCGGTAGTCTCGTAATCTGGGGAACCGGGTTCGCTTCCCCGCTCCTCCACATGCAGCTGCTGGGTGACCTTGGGCCAGTCACACTTCTCTGAAGACTCTCAGCCCCACTCACCTCACGGAGTGTTTGTTGTGAGGGAGGAAGGGAAAGGAGAATGTTAGCCGCTTTGAGACTCCTGAAGGGGAGTGAAAGGCAGGATATCAAATCCAAAGTCTTCTTCTCTGACCAGTTAAATGCCCTTAAGTCACATTTTACTTGACGCTTCTCCGGCTCAGAGATCATGTGCACCGTCATATATGAAATGCCACTCAAAAGCATGGTCAGGAAGGCACTGCAGTAGTGTCACTAAAGCAGCAAACATAGGCAGAATTAATCTGAAAGTAAGCACAAGTGGCACTTACAAGGACTGGGCGATAGATTGATATATCATCCAAAACCAGTTCGAAGTCCATATTGTGATATCGGTTTCATGGTTTTCGACCTGGCAATATATTGCAACTCAAGATGTGCGTGTGTGCTATACAAAAATCACAATGCGGGGGAAACTGTGAAGCCAGCCAGTGCTTCTGCACAATTTTATCCTTATTTCAGACTTGAGATACAACAGTCTATCACAATGTTTAGCTGGTGTTATATCACAACGTTGAGAACCATATATTTGCCCAACCCTACTGTCTGCCTCTACATAGTTCCATCCTTATTTCAGACACCGTGTTATATCCGTATATTGCGATATTTAGTTGGTGATTTATTGTGATGTTGAAAACAAGATATCGCCCAGCCCCAGAACTTACTTCTGAGGAAACATGCATGGATTGCTCTGCGTCATTATGAGTTTATAATGTAGACCCCTGGACTTCCTGGTTAACTCCTTGGCTTTCTCTTAGTCTCATCTTCGGGCTGCAATACCACCACTTCTAATTCGGATACTGAGTGCAAACAGAATTACAGTGGTACCTCTACTTACACGCACCTCTGGTTACATATCCTTCAGGATACGCAAACCCAGAAGTATTTTTCCGGGTTTCGCCGCGTGTGCAGAAGCGCTCTACCGTGCGCATGCGCAGAACAGGTGCCTCCGGTTGCAAAAACCTCGGGATCCGACCAGAGCTCCGAAATGGATCCCGTCCACAACCAGAGGCACCACTGTACAGCCAAAACATGGTAAGTCAAAAAACAAAGAGGTGGTATTAGCATAAACAAGATACAGGGAAGGAAGGAAGGAAGGAAGGAAGGAAGGAAGGAAGGAAGGAAGGAAGGAAGGAAGGAAGGACAGCTCAACTGGCCACAGAGTGTTGGTATCAGTTGGAAAAGAACAATGAGAAAGGAGGTGGAGAAAAGAATGAAGTAAATATCCTGGAGGAAAGTGCATCTGGAACCTAGAAAGAGGCGAAAATACACTGAAATATTTTGCAGCAGGCCTTTTGCAAGGGCTGCAAAGTATATACACAAAGTATCAAATGAGATAATAATCATACAACAAAACAACACCACGACAAACTGGCTTATAAGTATAAAACCAAATTTACTAGAATAATAGCTAGAATAGAGACTTGTAACCATTCAAACAACAAACATACTAAGGTGCCATGTGCAAAACAAAGCCTGGAGATACTGTAAACATGGAGTGGATAAATGTACAACTGTATCTTAACAAGTTACATGTGCAGTAAACGTTATACAGACTGGATAAATGAACCGTTCAATGAGTAGCACAAGTCCAATCACAGAACGGCAACCCCGTGCCACCACAACGGCAAGGGTAGCACACTGGAGAATATGAAAAAGTTTTTCAAAGCTGTTTTTCAAAGATTGAACCACGGGAAGGCAATCACGGGAAGGCAACTCAAAGCCACCACCCTGGTGAGAATAACGCTTCATCAGTCCAAAAAGTGATGCTGCACCTTTGACCATGTAATCATGTTCATTTATCCAGTCTGTATAACGTTTACTGCACATGTAACTTGTTAAGATACAGTTGTACATTTATCCACTCCATGTTTACAGTATCTCCAGGCTTTGTTTTGCACATGGCACCTTAGTATGTTTGTTGTTTGAATGGTTACAAGTCTCTCTCTATTCTAGTTATTATTCTAGTAAATTTGGTTTCATACTTATAAGCCAGTTTGTGGTGTTGTTGTTTTGTTGCATTACTTCTGCAAGGGCTACCTAGAGAACATATGTGACACACATTGTGATGCTGTATATATTCCAAGTATTATTTAAGGGTTTCTTCTGAATCAAGTACACCAAGTGCACTGCTGACCTCAGTGAGACCAAACATGTACACAAGACTGGAAGAGAGGAAAGGCAAATCCAGATCATGGTAGCCAAGATGGGCACAAGCTGAATCACTGCACACTTGACACAGCCAGCGTCTTGGCCAGAGCTCTCCATGTCTTGCACTGGGGTTCCACTACAAAAGGGCAGACACACATTGCTAAACACATCCTCAGGGGCGTGCAATAGGTAAAGGTAAAGGGACCCCTGACCATTAGGTCCAGTCGTGACCGACTCTGGGGTTGCGGCGCTCATCTCGCTTTATTGGCCAAGGGAGCCGGCATACAGCTTCCGGGTCATGTGGCCAGCATGACTAAGCCGCTTCTGGCGAACCAGAGCAGTGCATGGAAACGCTGTTTACCTTCCCACCAGAGCGGTACCTATTTATCTACTTGCACTTTGACGTGCTTTCGAACTGCTAGGTTGGCAGGAGCAGGGACTGAGCAACGGGAGCTCACCCCGTCGTGGGGATTTCAACTGCCGACCTTCTGATTGGCAAGTCCTAGGCTCTGTGGTTTAACCCACAGCGCCACCCGCGTCCGGATATTTAAGAATCCCACCAAATGCTAGCAGGCAGCAATGGCTGTGTTCCATTTGATAAATGGGTACAGGAGTCTTGCTCAGCCAGTGGACAGAATGCAGCCAGTGATTTTTTCCCTTGTTTCTATAAAAGAAAAAACTGGAGAATCATTTATTAAAAACCTGAGGAAGGTCTGAAATCCCCCTAGGGTGAGCCAGACCCTAGAGGGGACAGTTCTTTTGAGAATAGCCTTGCCTTGCTCATGGGGAAAGATGTCTCCCTTAAATCAAGAACGCATGACCCAAAGTCATGTCTAAGTCAGCTGTACGGCTGCAGCGCTTGATATTTCTTCCAGTCATTGAAAAGTTGTCAGTAGGGAGTTACACGTTGTTTTTATCAACGGCCACCCTCAACAAAAGTTCTCTCTTTCACAGTAGTGCCTTTAATGTAGTCCAGACTTTTTGGGAGCTATTGCAGGAAATTCCCCAGGTTCTTCATTGCAATGTGTTAAACTGAGCCTGATCTCTGGAACTAAAAATAGGTTTCAAGCAATCAGATGAAACAGAAAAGAGCTCTCTCTCTCTCTCTCTCTCTCTCTCACACACACACACACACACAGCACTCTTTTGCATATAATTAGAATGAACTGGGACAGATGCAGGCTGTCAACCAACTAAGAATGGGGGAGTAAAGACCATATGGGACAAAGACCTGCGGCAGTTATAAGATGTATGGCCCAAGTGTGCCCAGATGTCAAGACACAGAAATGCGTCCTTTAATTAGCTAAATACACTGAGCTGTATCCAAATGTTAGTCATACTCAGAACAGACCCGCTGAGATTGAACGGGCACTGCTAATAACTTAGGTCTATTAATTTCAACGGGTTAATTCTGAGTGGAACTTAAGTTGGCTACAGCCCAGTTAACCTAACAATTACCAGTGTTGTAGATATGTGTCTAAAGACCTAGATGCTATGCAAAATACAAAGGGACAGGCCCCGTCCCAATACATGCGCACTGAAAAATAAGTCCCATTGAGTTCAGTGGGATTTATTCCTGGTTAAGCAGGAAAAGCATTGCAGCCCTAGAGAACAAAGTTACAAAACTGGAGGAAGCGAAAGACAAAGCGACGACCAAAGCAAATTAGATGCAAAAACATGCCAACTTGCAACTTTGTTTTGGCTGTCGAAGCATTTCCATTATAATTTTAGTGGCCTGTGCAGTTTTTATCCACAGGTGCTAAATATCAAAAGAGGCGGGCGAGAAATCACAGCCATATCGTGCTACTTTCACTGCTCTGCTGTAACGCAACGAAGCTCCGGCCTCTGGAGCATAAACATAGCAAAAAACAAAACAAAACCCAACCTTTGTTAAATACACTTCACATTAACATCATCGTCATTTACATTCTCAGTAATCTTTACAACAAGCCTGCGAGGTAGGGCAGTTCTAAACTCATGCTTCGGGGGTGGGGATGGTCAAACACAGAACAGCTTGCAGAGCAAAGCTTAGATTTTAGCAGGAAACTTCAAAGCAGGGGACCTCTGTACTATTTTAAAACAGGTCGCTCGTCCTCAGGTGAGCTCAGGTGGTGGTGCTCATGGTTCCAAACCCCACCCCCCTGCGCCCCTCTTTTTCCTCACAACCCTGGAAGGAAAGCCAGCCTAAACACGACCGCCTTCTCCACTATAGCCAGATGTCTTAGAGGAGCAGGGATTTGAGCTGTGCCTTTCCCCCCAGCCTAAGCAAGCCACGCTCCCCACCCGCGCCCCCTGGGAATGGAACTCGCTTGAAGACGCCGGCGCGGTTGCCAACAGAACCCCCGACAGCTTCCAAAGCACCCTAGAAATGCGTAAAAGCGCAAAGCGCATCGCCCTATAGATTTCCTTTTCTCTCTCATTCATTCGCTCGCTTACACACACATCAGAAGCAGCGGGAACGGGAGAGGGGTTGGGGGGGAGGACGGCTTTGCCTCGGCGGCTCCAAGCAGCGCATAAAGAGGAAACTGTTCCCAGGCAGCATTTATGTAAGAAAGCAAAACTCAGCCACGGGCGCCTGGCGTTACCAGGGCGCACGAAGAAAGGCGAAGGAATAAGGCGCGGAGCAGGGCGGGTGGCGGGACTCCCTTACCCCACCGTCGCCTCCTTCCATCTTCCATCTCCCGGCCCTCGTCCGACGAAGCTGCAACAATAGCCCGGGGTGGGTGGGTGGTCGCGTGGGGAGGGGGCTGCCTCGCCTCCCTCGCCGACGATCCCTTTGTTAGAGGCGGAGAAAGAGGAAAGCACGCCGAGGCAGAAGCGCCCGGCAGCCGAGGGTGATGCGCGGGGATTGCAACTGCTGCTCCTGCCGGCGGCCGGGAGGCGGGCATGTGCCGGGGGGGGGGGAGAGAGAGAGAGAGACGGGGACCCGCGGGCGCGCGCGCTCCTCTCACGCGGCGAGGGGGCGGCGGCGAGGAGTCGGCATGACAACGAGGCGGTGGGGGGGGGGGGGTGGCCGCCCGCAAGAACTTCACGCCGGGCAAGCGGCAGAAGCTCCTGCACGAGGAGGGAAGGTGAGGCGGTTCTTCTGGGCATGTGCAAAGCCCTCCGCCTCGCTCCGGTGGTGCCTCCAAACGGCTGCACATGTGCAGTGCGCGGCAGTGAAGCCGCCGGGGGAGGTTCCTTTGCCCGCACTTTGGCCGCCTGCTGAGAAAGCGCAGCTGTTCTGGCTGCCGCTGGGTCTGGCTTCGCTTAGAGGCGAAGCGAGGTCGAGGATGGTTCGGGTTGATGAACGTTACGGCTGCATTAAAATAAAAAACCACACACACACACAAGTTTTATCCTAATATCTCCACGGCGGCAGGAGAACGTGCAGCCAGGGATTTATTTAATGTTTTGATTTTGTTTTGTTTTTTTAATATAATTTTTATTAAATTGTCAGTTTTACATTTTAAAGCACACTCATTTTTACATCCTTAAAATATCAATGGCTATACTGAATGGTATCGTTTTTGCAAAATGTGCAGGGATTTATGATATGTAAAAGGAACCATGGAAAGAAGGGAAGGCATTGATATTTAATGTTTTGATTTTGTGTGTCCGGGATCAGAATTATTCGTCCCCCGAGACAGCCCTGTATAGGGGAGGTTTGTTTAATGTTTAATTATGTTTTTATATATGTTGGAGGCCGTACAAAGTGGCTGGGGGCAACCCAGTCAGATGAGTGGGGTGTGAATAGTAAAATATAATAATAATAATAATAATAATAATAATAATAATAATACATAGGGTGCCCCTATTTTCATCGGAGAAATGTTGAAGGGTATGCAGTCTTCAACAAAGGAGAATAAGCAGGGATCTGTTATATCCCATTGGTATCCACTGGAATGTGATTCCAACCGATGCCCTAAATGAACAAAGTGAGATGCGGCGCTACAAGCAGAGATTAAGGAAGATCATTAAAGAAACAGCAAATGATTTGGACTGCCATCCTATGCTGTACTCCTATACCTGGGAGTAATCCCCAGTGAACAATGGGACTTTTGAGCAGACTTGTATAATAGGATTGTGCAGTTAGTTTATTATACTTTTCCCGCCGTTTGGACTTCCTGCCTAGGCCTGTCTATGTTTGGAAAGATCTAAGCTTTCCCCTCCCTCTGTGACATTTAATGCCTTCTGTATCAAAAAAGAAATAAACGCAACAGGTTTGCAACAGATGAGCCAACGAAGGCAGCAGCAGTGCAGTCCTACGCCACAGGGAAGGAGAGTCATCAGCTTGTTGACACAAGTGTGACTCACTCTTACAGACTCTATGTATAAGGAAGACAAAAATTAATCTATGTCACATTTGTGCAAGTTGTGCACAGCTATATTGTACATGCTCTCTCGCTTACCTTCTCCTCTGTGTGTGTGTGTATTTATGTACAGTATATCTGTGCTTATGTGTCTATACAGCCAGCCACACTGACCCACTGAGCCACAGGAGGGATCATTTCATTTCCCGGTGAAGGCCACCTTGTAATTTCATTTTTGCTTTCTGCACTCACACTTTCAAATAAAATTAATAACATGAAAGTACACATCATAAATTGTTGTTTCGTTGTTGTTGTTGTTGGTCCTTTATTCAGTTTATTCCCTGCCCTCACCAACAAAAGCCATGGTAGTTGCCAGTTGCCTATAACCAGTGTCATGAGCAAAACCAGTCCATTAAATAACAAGAATGAAATTGAAAGTCATGTGGTTTTAAACACATGTTGGTTTCTTTTCCTTCCCTTTCTGGATTCTAGCATTTCAAACAACACTCTTTCCATAGAGGGCAGAACAATTCTTTAAAGAACATGAGGGACTTTCTCTATCTGTTTATCAAGCACATTATTTCAGGCTATGAGTGGTGATATTAACAGAATACTGACTGAGAGCCAGCGTGGGGAAGAGGTCAGAGTGATGGACTTAAGAGACTTGGGTTTAAATCCCCACTAAGCCAGGAAGATCACTGGGTGAACTTGGGCTAGTCATTGCCTCACAACTTAACCTATCTCCAACCTAACCTACCTCATAGCGTTGTTGTGGAGGGGAGAAACTTGAGGTCCTTGGAAGAAGAATAGGATATAAACGATGCTATTGTTTTGTGGCTATACATCACAAAGCGCACAATCCGTTATGTCACTTTAGTGCAAATCAAGCTATGATAAGATCTAACTGCCATGCGAGGTATTAAGATGAATAAAAATGAATGGGTTTACAGTATTTACTAATGTTTATGTAACCTGCTCTGAGCCTGGGGAAAGTCGGTATCAATAGTGCAAATAAATAAATGCCACTAAATAACAATTACATCTCGATGATGTCATTAAAAATGCTGTCAATGTTGCTTCAGAAAATTTATCTGTGTTCTCATTATCAATACATCTGTAGTTTAAAATATTCAGAAAAAGGGAAGTGTATATCTTTTTCAGGCTTAAAGGTAAAGGTACCCCTGCCCGTACGGGCCAGTCTTGACAGACTCTGGGGTTGTGCGGCCATCTCACTCAAGAGGCCGGGAGCCAGCGCTGTCCGGAGACACTTCCGGGTCACGTGGCCAGCGTGACATCGCTGCTCTGGCGAGCCAGAGCCGCACACAGAAACGCCGTTTACCTTCCCGCTAGAAAGCGGTCCCTATTTATCTACTTGCACCCGGGGGTGCTTTCGAACTGCTAGGTTGGCAGGCGCTGGGACCGAGCAACGGGAGCGCACCCCGCTGCGGGGATTCGAACCGCCGACCTTTCGATCGGCAAGCCCTAGGCGCCGAGGCTTTTACCCACAGCGCCACCCGCGTCCCTGTTTTTTCAGGCTTAGTCACTCTATAAAAACATAGAAGGGAGAGAAAGACAGTGTGATGTAATGGCTAGAGTGCTGCTTTATGACCAGGGAGACCAACTCACCGGCTGGCAGGCACTAAGCTACCTGCAGTCCTATATGGTGAACATTAATCCTGCTTTGCATTCACAGAGTCAACATGGAGGTTAGACTGTGTCCAATCTTTACCAAGCTTTTGTTCTGATTGCAGGGAAGTTGTACGACAGTGAGCACGCAACCTGAATTCTGGCTGAATTTCTTGTACGATTTCTCAATCACTCATCCATACCACACTTTTCAGTGCATTTTCCCATAACTTTTCAAAATGCAGAATATCTGGTTTTTTATTTATTTAAAAAGCGGGTTTGTTACACCAAGGCAATAGAGCATCTTCACATACAGTGGTATCTTGGGTTAAGTACTTAATTCGTTCCGGAGGTCCGTACTTAACCTGAAACTGTTCTTAACCTGAAGCACCCACTTTAGCTAATGGGGCCTCCTGCTGCTGCTGCTGCGCCGCCGGAGCACAATTTCTGTTCTCATCCTGAAGCAAAGTTCTTAACCTGAAGCACTATTTCTGGGTTAGCGCAGTCAGTAACCTGAAGCGTCTGTAACCCGAGGTACCACTGTACTTCAATTGCACAGTCCCAAATTTCAAGTGTGCCCTTGAATCTGCTGCAAAGTGCTGACAGTCAGGACTCAGCCCAATGTCACATGATCTACCAGTGGACCTGGAAAAACCTTTCCATTCCCAATTTACTGAAGTAGCCGGTTGGTTGGTTGGTTGGTTTGATTTTTAGGGCCTTGTTTCTTCTGCAAAAGTCAGGAAGTATTCCAGCTTCAGATCTCTCTAGGTGGAGCCCAAAGAGATACACCAGTTCAGGGAAACCAGGTGAGAGCATTGTGCCTCCAGGGCAAAGTTTTGAAGCACAGGGTGGGGCCGGCCTGCTCCTCCGTTTACACGTCTTGCTGCTAGCCTCCAGCCGCAAGTTAGCCAGCTGCACACAGAGAGTGGTGTGACGAGCTGATCTGGAAATCTTACTGTACGGAAAGACATCTGGTTTGAATTTGGCTGGAGACGGCATGTTGCAGAGTATCACAGCACGTGATGGCCTGATCAGCGAGTTTTGCAGATGAATGAACAGCGCTGGAAAGAAAAGTATTGGGCTGCAGTACAGGGCAGGGGGCAGGCAGAGGGGAGCAGAATATCTGGCTTGCCTTATATCGTAGAAGCTAGATAATCAGCAACTTCAAAATTACGGTGGTACCTTGGTTCTCAAACTTAATCCATTTCGCAAGTCTGTTCCAAAACCAAAGAGTTCCAAAACCAAGGCATGCTTTCCCATAGAAAGTAATGCAAAACAGATTAATCCAGACTTTTAAAAACAACCCCTCAAACAGCAATTTAACATGAATTTTACTATCTTACGAGACCATTGATCCATAAAATGAAAGCAATGAGCAATGTAGAAAAGTAAAGGGACCTCTGACCATTAGGTCCAGTCATGACCGACTCTGGGGTTGCGGCACTCATCTCGCTTTATTGGCCGAGGGAGCCGGCATACAGCTTCCGGGTCATGTGGCCAGCATGACTAAGCCACTTCTGGTCAACCAGAGCAGTGCACGGAAACGCCGTTTACCTTGCACTTTATCTACTTGCACTTTGACGTGCTTTTGAACTGCTAGGTTAGCAGGGGCAGGGACCGAGCAACAGGAGCTCACCCTGTTGCGGGGATTCGAACTGCTGACCTTCTGATCGGCAAGCCCTAGGCTCTGTGGTTTAACCCACAGTGCCATCCACGTCCCTAATAAGCAATGTACCGTACTATAAAATAAATAAAACAGTATTGTAGATGATAAAAATTAAAATTAAAAAAAATTCTTACCTGCACTGATGATAGTCATTGTTTGGATAGGGGGCTTTTATCCATTTCCGCAGTCACACAGTCAATCAGTAGCTGAACTGGGATCCACATAGTCACAAAAACAAATCTGAAGAAGCCTCAAAACAAAAAAAAACACAAAATAAATAGCAAAAACAAAAACACCACATATAAGTTCCACATATCACCTCAGAACACTGCAACTGGAAACAGAAAGCTTGAATTACAATGGGGGGAGGCAAATTAGCAGTGGAACAGGAAACACAGGGGGACTCAAAATGGAGCACGTTCAGCTTCTGAAAAAAAGTTCAAAAACCGAAACACCTTCCGGTTTTGCAGCGTTTGGGTTCCAAATTGTTCATGAAATAAGCTGTTCGAAAACCGAGGTACCACTGTATGTTATTTATTAAATTTACATCCTGCCCAGCTCTCAAAGGAGCCCAGGGTAGCCAACACCCAAAAGTTAAAACCATACCATTAAAATAAACTAAAAGCAAAATTTAAACATCTAAAGGCAATGGCGTAGTAGTGCTTAGAGTGCTGGACCTGAGAGACCAGAGGCTATCAAGCATTGCAGGGGGTTGGACTAGATGACCCCTTGGTCTCTTCCAGCTCTACAATTTTATAATTTAATGAGCATGTTGATGCCTCCCTCGTTTCCCATTTGTATTACAATCCTGCCAGCAGCTCTCACCTGCTGAGTTCGCTACTAGAAGGCACAAAGACATGATGCGCAGATTGGAGGCAGGGCTGAGACTGGGAGAGCTACGTTCATGGTAAGTTCAAAGAAGAAGAAGAAGAAGAAGAAGAAGAAGAAGAGGAGGAGGAGGAGGAGGAGTTTGGATTTGATATCCCACTTTATCACTACCAGAAGGAGTCTCAAAGCAGCTAACATTCTCCTTTCCCTTCCTCCCCCAGAACAAACACTCTGTGAGGTGAGTGGGGCTGAAAGGCTTCAAATAAGTGTGACTAGCCCAAGGTCACCCAGCAGCTGCATGGGGAGGAGCAGGGAATCAAACCCGGTTCACCAGATTACGAGTCTACCGCTCTTAACCACTACACCACACTGACTCTTACTGAAAGCAAGGTAGGAGATGAATTAGAAACCTCCAGGTTCCTAGTCTAGTCCAGTAAATCACCAAGGAAAACCCTGGTGCATATATTTGAGTTGTCAGGGGCGGGGGTAGGCTGGATGCCCAAGTTCCTTACAATTCCTGGATCTAACAAGGACCCAGTTACTGGAATAGCCAGACAAGTTTCTTGGTGATCACCCCCTAAGCATGGGTTGTTAAGGTAACAAAGCAACTGGCTCTGCGCCAGGTGACAAATGGGTGGAAAGACAAAGTTGAGAGTTGAGGTGTATGTGAAGTCAAAGCTAGAAGCAGGGCAGCAGGGTGGGAAGGCAGAGAGGCAGAGCCATGCCTGATTTCTGCAGGAATCCAAGGTTGTGGCTAGGGGAGAAGCAAGGCCCTCTTGGGGTCTTAACACTATGAAGCCCTCCATTGTGGTCTCAGGTTGTATACTCCCAGAATCTTCCACCATTCAGAGACTGGGGTGGTATACAACAATATTTTGCATTCTGTTCCGAAACAGCATGAGGGAGGGAGGGATATAAGCACAACCTACAAGGTTTGTTGGCTGCCATCCTTTTTCTGGCTGCTTAAAACATGTCAAGCTGTCAGATTGTTCCCATCATCCTGTCTCTACTCCAAACCTCTGTGGTGGAGTACTGGCAAGGCAGAATGGACTGTACCACTTCAAACTGCAGATAGGGAAAGTACAATATTTCAGATCTTCCTCACGTGCAAAATCCTCTGCGTATAGAAAGCTGGCCCAACAGAAAATTATCATTAAGCAACAACAGCATACCCTTGCTAACTTTCTGTGTGTCGTGTTGGGCGATAAAGCAGTCTCGAATGGCTTTGTTTTAGCAAGGAAAGACGTAATCCCCACCGCAGGTCTGTAGAACTTTCTGCCCCCATCACGTTTTAGTGAAGCTTTATGAATTCCAGAAGGTAACGCTGTTAGCACATTCTTCTGGAATTTGACTGCTAGCTCAGGGTTTTATTACAAATCCCATGATACACGGTTCTGGCAGCATTAGGGAGCCAGCATTCTGTGTAAAGGTCAGAGTTTCATTACACAGGAGCTAAGGTACAATTAGGGTTGCCGCTTTTGGCCGGGCAAAATACAAGACAGGTTGTGCGGGGAACTGGGGAGCTAAAAATTACTTTACCTGGTGCAGAAACAGCTTCAAAGCCGACTCGCCACACACCACCACCTTTGCAACAAAGGAGTTTGGGGGCAAGTGCCCTCACATTTTAGCTGCTACGCTGCGGTCAGTGATTTATTTTTCTTCCATTCTTTCTCTTCGGCCAGCTGCCCTTCCTCCTCGTTGCCTATGCAAACTCTCCACCAGACTGAATGGGACAGGCCTGTACAAAGTGCAAAGACCTTCTTTCTCTCTCTGAAATATACTCGGAGTCGAGAGTGGATTTCATGCTCTTTATTCAGCTCATAGTGGTGAGGAGGAATGGAAGTTCCCCCAGAATGCCTGCTTTATTTACACAATGGGCCTCACGTGATTGGCTAATTCCCGGATTCACCTGTAGGCCAGTCAGGCTGCGGAGTCACTTCCACCTGGAGCTGGATTGGGTGGCTCCTGTGGACCAATCAGACTGCTGCATTCGGGATCCTATTGTTCTAGGACCAATCAGACTGCTGCATTTTGGATCCTATTCAACTCAGTACATAACACTCTCTTTGATTCCCCCCCCCCACCTCTTCCCACCCCTCACGTTTTTCTAGGGACAGGAGGCAACCCCAGGCACAATGCACTCTACTGAAACATAGGGTTTGCTGAATGGGAGCATGCTGGAATCAACTCTTATCGCAGGACGAGTAAATATCTGGCTTTTCTCACTCCCAAAGCCTACCCAGCCTGGTCTTCTCCCAATGTTTGGTACTATGACTCCTATTAGTTCAGCCAGCATGGCAAATAGTTGGTGGTGCTGGAAGTTGTAGCCCCAGACCAACTGGAAGGCATCAGGTTCAAAAAGGCTAAATGTGCCAGTAAGTGACTGAATCCCACCTCTGAAATAGCCACAGTCCAGAAGTGTCCTATATTAAATACTACCTTAGGATCTAAGAGTTCATTTCCTTGACTTCCATCTTCGTTGCGCTTATGTAGCACATTTCGTAATGGATCAAAGCGTTGCACAGACGTTGCCTCACTCATCGTCACACCATCCTTGTAAAGTAGGCCTAATAACAACAATAGCAATAATTTTATGATTTATACCCTGCCCATCTGCCTGGGTTTCCCCAGCCACTCTGGGGGGCTTTCAGCACATATAAAAACATAATAAAAGTCCAAACATAAAAAACTTCCCGATACAGGGCTGCCTTCAGATGTCTTCTAAAAGTTGTGTAGTTGTCTCCTTGACACCTGATGGGAGGGCATTCCACAGGGAGGGTGCCATTGCCGGGAAGGCCCTCTGCCTGGTTCCCTGTAATTTCACACCTCGCAGTGAGGGAACTGCCAGAAGGCCCTTGGAGCAGGACCTCAGTATCTGAGCTGGACTATGGGGGTGGAGATGCTCCTTCAGGTATACTGGGCCGAGACCGTTTATATCTACATATAACAGGTAGAGAAGGCAGAGCTGGCAAGCCAATAATTTGTCTAAGGCCATCCAAAGCAGTCACAGCCGAGATACCCGCTATAAGACCCCCAGCTACATGCAGCAACCAGAAAGGAGCCATTTTCTTCTGAAATGGCACATTGCCGTTTCCTTTCAAAGAGCAGGAGCTCCAGAAACCAGAACAAAGAGCTGTGCTGAACAGACGGGAGTATCCTGTTGCACGGTGATATTGGAGATCGTTCTCTTGGGTATGAAGCTATAGGAACAGAAGCTGCGGTTGGATCTCAGCTACAACTGCGCTATACCCAGGAGCTAAGTAAGTTTATCTTGTTTTATTAAGATGGCTCAAAAAGTCATTCCCGCGGCACTGTGCAACAGTCACAGGGGTAGCTGCAGAACTGGGGTGCTTAGAGTTGGTGCAGATTTCCTTCAGTACGACTTATTGCTGAAGTCAAAGACAAAAGGGGTCAAAGGATGATAGTCTTAGAAATGGATCTCTTGTAAAGTGTTTTGGCCATAATTGCAGCCTTCAGTTCATGGATACTGAATGATGGATTTCTTTAACTGCATGGATGTCCCTAGCAAAAATATTTTTAAGGATGATGATGATGAAATATCTGGCTTTCTCTGTTACATGTGCTTTGGAAAGAAAGGCAAAAGACCGTATTTTTTGCTCTATAAGACTCACTTTTTCCCTCCTAAAAAGTAAGGGGAAATGTGTGTGCATCTTATGGAGCGAATGCAGGCTGCGCAGCTATCCCAGAAGCCAGAACAACAAGAGGGATTGCTGCTTTCACTGTGCAATGACCCCTCTTGCTCTTCTGGCTTCTGAGATTCAGAATTTTTCTTTTCTTGTTTTCCTCCTCCAAAAACTAGGTGTGTCTTGTGGTCTGGTGCGTTTTATAGAGTGAAAAATACGGTATTTTTTTGTGCAAATGAATATGGTTAAGCTAAGACATGATTTGCTCAAAAGCACACAACACACTAGCCTTGCTGAAGTTAAGTAGGTCTTCACCTGGTAGGTGCTTGAGCAGAAAACTAAACTGAGGGACTGCGAGTGTGCTCTTTACGCTTGGAAGACAGGCAGAAAATAAAACAGACATAATGAACAAACGAAACAGCGTAAGAAGTCCCATCGTATTACACGATCACATTTTCTCGGGAATCTGCGACTTCTCTATTGATTCTTCTCAAGTGTTCAGTCAGGAGAACAATGACTCCCCTGCTGTTTCAACAGATGCTGTCTGCAGTTCAAGATGGCCGTTACAGAAACATCATTTAAAATTTAAGATTCTGTCTCTGTATCCCAAGGGGGTGTTGAAGAGCTATTGCAACGCTGTACAGACAAAAGATTAAGATCTTTGTGTGCTTTTGCTAGAAAGGTCACAATGGTCAAGCTGCCAAAAATGGATTTCTTTTAGCCAGTTGCACGAGAGAGAGATTGGAGAGAAGGAACCTCTTTTATATTTGTGTCTGGAGATGTGCACAAAATGAGTTGTTGTTTTTAGATGGGATCTGGATGATTGTTTACCAGGTGGCAATTGTATCTGTCTCTTTTATTATAATTCTTACCTTTTATTATGACCGATGGTTAAAACCAATAAAGAAGGAATGACCAACCAACCGACAGTTCAGGGACTTAATCTTTGCCTGCAAGCATTTTTTTCCACTCTCACCTCCCAAGATCTAACTGGTTTTGGTGGCAGAGGCAGTAACGGGAGCAGGGGGAGCATAGATTGTTCTGTGCTAGACAAAGACTGGTGTCTTGATGGAACTGCAAATTTCCTCCTATCTGGTCATCAGGTGCCAAACGTATTGCTCTGCTTTCCTTTGGGCCAGTCATCAGCGAGGTCGAGGGGGGGTGGATCTTGTTGTCTGGGCAACCCAGGACCTCCATACACACTGCTTGCACCCCAGGGAGGTGTCTTCAGTGTTGCTAACACAGCGGTTTTACTTCACCCTCAGAGGCGCACTCCACTGTCTTTCGAGACAGATGGATGCCAATGACGTACAGTGGTACCTCGGGTTACAGATGCTTCAGGTTACAGACTCCACTAACCCAGAAATAGTACCTTGGGTTAAGAACTTTGCTTCAGGATGAGAACAGAAATCGTGTGGCAGCGTCACAGCAGCCGTGGGAGGCCCCATTAGCTAAAGTGGTACCTCAGGTTAAGAACAGTTTCAGGTTAAGAACGGACCTCCAGAACAAGTTAAGTTCTTAACCCGAGGTACCACTGTATCGGCAGCCTCGTGAACCACATGCTCCTCTGTAGTTTACCTCTCACAAAGCTACAATCCCCCCACCAATAACAAACCACATTTCCTAGGATTCTTTTGGGGAAATCCCCTCCATGAGTGTTTGAGGGAGGGTGTCAACACAAGAACAGGGTCTTTTCTGTGGTGGATCCCCATTTTTGGAATGCTATCTCCAGAGAGGCTCGCCTGGTCTCATCATTATATATCTTTACACGCCAGGCAATAACTTTCCTCTATAACCAGGCCTTTGGCCTTTAACTTTCTGCGTCCTTTTAGAAGTGGGTGGGATGCTTTTTAATGTACTTATACTTCCTCTTGGTTTTAACGTATCTATGCAGGGCTTATTGTCTATTTGTTTGGTTTTAGGTTGCTTTGGGTTTCCCTGAGCAAGATATAGCGATTGACAAACTAAATAAAAAAAATTAAAAATGTGCTTTATGTATACCTTAAACACTTGGGGTAGATGTGACTACTGACTTTGACTTCCTGTATGCAATTGCATAATAATATTAATAATAATAATAATAATAATAATGATGATGATGATGATGTACCAATCTGTAATTCATATGCCCCCCTTCCCCCTCTTTGTATTCTAGGGACATTCCCCACAGTTGTCCAAGGAACAATGCTAGATTCTTATTTTTTGAAGGAGCTAGAGGATGAACAGGTATCAACACCTGCCTTGCTTGTTTTATGTGCCTTACCTGGATCCTGATCCTGCCTCTGCACACTTCATACAGTTTGCAACGCTGATGTAACAATGGGAGTGGGGAGAGGGCAGGGGGCTGGGGTGTACAGAGGAAGGGAAGCAGGAGGCAGCCGTGATGGACAGCTTGCAAGAGAAGAACAGAGCCCATAGTGAGGCCAGTGGGCAGTGTGCCAGCATTTTGGTGAACCCGGATTCCTGGATGTATAAGAGTTGGGACATCTACCCTGCTCTGCATGCACTATGCACAAAGAGGTAATTTAACCCTGTAGACCTGTAGTTGAGCAGACCTTTCTCCATCACCATCACCCCATTTTCCAGGTACTGTTAAATGCCGTATTTTTCGCTCCATAACACGCACCTGACCATAAGACGCACCTAGTTTTTAGAGCAGGAAAACAAGAAAAAATATATTCTGAACCACAGCTTGGGAGGCTTTCCTTCTCCTCACTTTTTTCTCCCCCTCCCCAAGCAGCGCAGTCCCCCTTTCCAGCCTCCTCCTCTCCATCCCTTTCACCCAAACTCCTCAGGTGACGCCTGCAATTTCTCCCCTTCGCTGCTACCTCTCCTTTGCCCTCTACCATGACTCTCCACTCACGGTGACCTACCCCCTCTCCCTTCACCCAGCTTCTTGGTCCCCCTCCTCTCTGTCCTCTTCCTCTCCTCTCTTGGCAAACAACCTGCCGGCTGCTCCCAAACCTTCCCGGGGCTTCAGGGGAAAGGGGAGGCTGCTGGCAACCCGGGAGGGCGGGGTAACGGCGCGCGCCACATTCGGGCGATTTGGCTCCAGGGACCACACATTCGTTCCATAAGACACACAGACATTTCCCCTTACTTTTTAAGAGGAAAAATGTGTGTCTTATGGAGCGAAAAATACGGTAGATGTATACTCAGAACTAAGCCCCGTAGATTTCAACACGGTTCATTCTCAAATAATGGGGTGCTTCCCTGGGAAGAGGGATTGGCTGTTAAACCACTCTAAGAAATGTAGCTCTGGAAAAGGTGCGGTTGGGTGCATAACCTCCAACATTTCTCTGATGAAAATCAGGATGTCCTATCCCATAATAATAATAATAATAATAATAATAATAATAATAACAACAATAATAATTGTACCATTTATACCCTGCCTATCTGACTGGGTTGCCCCAGCCACTCTGGGCAGCTTCCAACATATTTATAAAAGCATCATAAAGCATTAAACCTTCCCTATACAGGGCTACCTTCAGATGGCTGGGGTCGCCACATAACTCCATACCGTCCAACATTTCTCTGACGGAAATAGGGATCTCCTAGGGAAAATCGGCATTCTGAGATCAAATCAGAAACTGGGATGGCTTCTGTGAATCTGGGACGGTCCCTGGAAAATATTAACACTTGGAGAGTATGGAAATTTAGCTGTTTTACTCTGTGCACATGTGTATTTGTATAAATGCACACAGTGACATAGTTTTTAGACTTCAGAATTCACTAAGGGCCCCATTTAATTGAGCATTCACCCTGATTTGCTTGCACCAAGCTTACATTGGAGGTTAGGTTATATTTGCTCTCAATTGAGCTTTCGTCCTGATTTGTGTGCAGGGCAGTTACACAACAACATTTATCTGCATTCATTCTGATTTGCTTGCCGGTTGTTTATCCATCTCTCCAACCATTCCTCCATCCCAGTCTTTTCATGACATTTCCTCCCCCTGTGCCCTGTTACTTTCTAAACCACAAAAAGTTAAAGTTTTTGTGTGTTTTTTTAAAAAAGGTAGATTTATTATACTAGGCGCAGCGGTTCTCAACCTGTGGGTCCCCAGATGTTGTTGGACTACAACTCCCATCATCCCTGAGCTCTGGCCTTGCTAGCTAGGGGTGATGGGAGTTGTAGTTCAACAACACCTGGGGACCCACAGGTTGAGAAAGGCTGTAAACTGCTTGAATCCCTCTTGCAAAACAGTGACAGTACAGAGGCTCCTTTTAAGGTTCTATAGGAACTCCCCTCCCCACTCCTGAGATGGAACTGTGTATTACTTTAGGAATTGGGGCACCCTCCTGCTCACTTTAAGGGACGCGGGTGGCACTGTGGGTAAAACCTCAGCGCCTAGGACTTGCTGATCGCATGGTTGGCGGTTCGAATCCCCGCGGCGAGGTGAGCTCCCGTCGTTCGGTCCCAGCTCCTGCCCACCTAGCAGTTCGAAAGCACCCTTAAGTGCAAGTAGATAAATAGGTACCGCTGCGACGGGAAGGTAAACGGCGTTTCCGTGTGCAGCACTGGTGCCGGCTTGCCAGAGCAGCTTCATCACGCTGGCCACGTGACCTGGAAGTGTCTCTGGACAGCGCTGGCCCCCGGCCTCTTAAGCGAGATGGGCACGCAACCCTAGAGTCGGACACGACTGGCCCGTACGGGCAGGGGTACCTTTACCTTTACCTGCTCACTTTGCTGTGGGTGGGTGCGCTCTGGACTTCTGCCCCCCAAATCCTGCCCCGACACTTCCCATTTAGGTCACACCAGCTTGTTCCTGGGGTTCTTGCAACCCAAAGCACACACAGCAGCTTGTCTCTTCCCCGCCACAGCAATTACAGTCACTACCACATGTTTCCACTGGGTGGCTCTCCAAACTGAGAATGCTTTTGCTTTGCTTTGCTCTGGCTCCCAGATGGGTTGCTTGGCTGGCTAGCAGGCCTGAGCGCCATCTGGTTTTCAACATTGTGATATATATCACCAGCTAAACATTGTTATTTATCACTGCGTCTGAAATAAGGATGGAGCTATGTAGAGGCACTGGCTGGCTAGCAGGCCTGTCTGGTTTTCAGCATTGTGATATGTATATCACCAGCTAAACATTAAAAAAAAATTAAAAATTGTCCTGTAGCACCTTAGAGACCAACTAAGGTATCTGAGAAGGGACACGGGTGGCGCTGTGGGTTAAACCACAGAGCCTCTTGGGCTTGCTGATCAGAAGGTTGGTGGATCAAATCCCTGCGATCCCTCCCATTGCTCGGTCCCTGCTCCTGCCAACCTAGCAGTTCGAAAGCACATCAAAGTGCAAGTAGATAAATAGGTACCACTCCGGCAGGAAGGTAAATGGTGTTTCTGTGTGCTGGTCTGGTTCACCAGAAAGCAGCTTAGTCATGCTGGCCACATGACCCGGAAGCTGTACGCCGGCTCCCTCGGCCAGTAAAGCGAGATGAGCGCTGCAACCCCAGAGTCGTCCGCGACTGGACCTAACCATCAGGGGCCCCTTTACCTTTAAGATATCTGAAGAAGTGTGCATGCACACAAAACTTATACCCAGAACAAACTTAGTTGGTCTCTAAGGTGCTACTGGGCAATTTTTTAATTTATTTCGACTGCGTCAGACCAACACGGCTACCTACCTCCAGCTAAACATTGTGATTTATCATGGCGTCTGAAATAAGGATGGTGCTATGTAGAGGCACCGGCCGGCTTCACAGTTTCCCCCACATTGTGATTTTTGCCTAGCACACACACACACACACACACACACACATGTCACGATTTGTGATATATTGCCAGGTCACAAAAATTATGAACCCAGTATCATGAAATAAACTTCAAACTGGTTTGGGATGATACATCGCCCAGCCCTAACAGACATCACAATTTGCGATATTTTGCCAGGTCATAAATTAGGAAACCGATACCACGACGTGGACTTCAAACCCAATTTGGCCGATATATCGATATATTCACCCAGCCCTACTGGCTAGACAGAGCCGTGTAGTCTCATGTTCCCATGCCATCTCTACTGTATTGCTAGCAAGCAGATGGAGAATGGATTGTTTGCTTTGGCCTCAAGAGGGCTTTGGAGAAGGCTGAGATGAATTCGAGGAGGAAAAGTCCATCAATGGCTAATAGACAAAGCAGCCCCAAATGCAGCCTCCATGTGCAGATACAGCATACCCTTAATTAGCATTCATACTGGGGACTAATGGCAACAAAAGGTACCTATCCTGCACATACAGGCTTTGCAGAGGCATCTTTCTAGCCACTATTAGAAGCAAGGGGACACGGGTGGCGCTGTGGGTAAAAGCCTCAGCGCCTAGGGCTTGCCGATCGAAAGGTCGGCGGTTCGAATCCCCGCGGCGGGGTGCGCTCCCGTTGCTCGGTCCCAGCGCCTGCCAACCTAGCAGTTCGAAAGCACCCCCGGGTGCAAGTAGATAAATAGGGACCGCTTACTGGCGGGAAGGTAAAGCTCGCCAGATGCAGCTTTGTCACGCTGGCCATGTGACCCGGAAGTGTCTCTGGACAGCGCTGGCCCCCGGCCTCTAGAGTGAGATGGGCGCACAACCCTAGAGTCTGGCAAGACTGGCCCGTACGGGCAGGGGTACCTTTACCTTTTATTAGAAGCAAGACTAGGTGGACTCTTGTTCAGATCTTGAAATGTGATTCTTACATTCTTAAGCAAGAGTTCACATGCAGGATCATATTAGCTGTGCCAGAATATGCCCTGTTGCTTTGTAAGTTTAAATGCTAGCGTATAGGAGGTGTAGCATTCCTCTTCAGCCTGAGCCTAATTTAAGGGACCACTTGTTGCATCCGAACAAAGTGGAACGTCTAACGGACAAAAGCTTTGGCCACAAAATCTGTTTCGCTAGCCTAAAAGGTGCCATCCGACTCATTGCTGTCTGTTCCTTTTCTGTTTGTTAGTTAGAACAAGTTCTCAGATTTAACAACAAATGGAAACTTTCCGGAATTCAGAAGATCCACTACAACTCTCTAGAAAAGATCGTGGGAGGATATGGTACTATCCCCGGCAAGCTGATTTGGCCAAACAGCCTGACAACAACTCCCGAAGGTGACTTGGCCGTGAAAGACAGTGGAACTGGGCAGATCCAGATCTTTAGTGCAGATGGTCAGGTTAAGCAAAGGTTCCCTTATGGATTCGAACCAATTAAAGGGCTGGGGGACATTACCTGCATGAAAAATGGCGTGCTTCTCGTTACCAACGGGACCAGAATCATCCAGCTTTTCAGCAAAGATGGGGAGCTGATCCACGAGCTGAAGTCTCCGAAAATCACCTGGCCTAATTCATATGGGATAACCGTCATGAAAGCGAACAAAATTGCAGTGACAGACTGGAGTGACGGAGGGAAAATTAACATCATTGGAGTGGACTGGAGAATGAACGCCGTTCTGAAGACAAGTTCCATAGAAGGGTTTCATAGGCCGGTGCGGGTGGTGGCCAATAAGGTACAGTATGAGACCCCAGAAGGGCCAGATGTCTGCTTATTGGTTGGTAGCACAGAATGCTTCAAGCCTCTAGCCAGTGAAGTGGGCAGCAACTAGAGAAATGGGAACATTTGGGCCTTTGGAAAGGAATGCAGCAGGAGGACATCCTTCTGTTTACTCCTCCTGGCACCCTTGTAAAGGACTGTTTGAGCATCCCAGCTGCTCAGGGTTCCACGCAACCTTACCTGTAGCACCTGGTTGAGTGTCAGAGGGCTGGATGGATCTTTGCACTGATTGGGCCAGCAAGGCAACTGAGAGAGAAAAGGAATACAGAGCTGTGGTTTGTGAAAGATGCAGGCAGAAACCAGAACGTATCTCAACAAGATGTACGTTGCCAAGCTTTGGCTTGGATTGATGCCTTTTGATTGGCTCAAAGTTAATCAAATTGGTAGACCGCTTCACACTGGAGCACTGTACACGTTAAAAAACCCCCACAGAAACACAATATCTAAGAACAATAAAGTCGATTCAACCAACTCTAAAACAACAACATATGCACCCTAAAAACAATGGCACCATTTCATCAGATATAAATTTGACTGGCCTCAGGAAAGGCCTTTGGTTGGGGGATTCCCCCCCCCCCACATATTATCCATATTGAGTGCCCATGAGCCCAAGTGGGGAATATGTTTCACTTGATGCACAGATAGCTCAGTTGTTTAGAGCAGGGGTCAGCAAACTTTTTCAGCAGGGGGCCGCCGGTCCACTGTCCCTCAGATCTTGTGGGGGGCCAGACTATTTTTGGGAGGAGGGGAATGAACGAATACCTAAGCCCCACAAATAACCCAGAGATGCATTTTAAATAAGAGCGCACATTCTACTTATGTAAAAACACGCTGATTCCCAGACCGTCCATGGGCCAGATTTAGAAGGCGATTGGGCCGGATCTGACTCCCCGGCCTTAGTTTGCCTATCCATGGGTTAGAGCGTGGTGCCAATAATGACAAGGTTGCAGGTTCGATCCCCGTATGGGACAGCTGCATATTCCTGCACTGAAAGGGAGTTGGGCTTGATGATCCTCAAGGTCCCTTCCAACTCTACTGTTCTATGATTCTATGTGCACATAGTCCTTCTGACCCACAGGCAGAAATGTGCATGTACGGACATGGCTGGTGTTGATGTGGATCCTAATGGATGGGTTGGATGCAATATGGATGGCATTCACAACTGCCCCTGGATGGACCTACTCAGGGACGCAGACTTATAAAAAATATTGGGGGGGCCCGGGAAAGCTCATGAATAATAAATAAGCTCATGAATATGCAAATAAAGTGGCGCCGCCTCCTCGTGAGCGAATAGGGGAGAGCGTGCTGCGCCTATTAATCAGCTCCAAAGGAAATTGGGTGGAGCTTTTGCTCGGGAGGGAGGGCAGGAGGCATGCAGCCCGCCCCTCCCTGTGCATTTTGGGCTGGGAGAGGGGCGGCGATGGCGCTCTGCTGGAGGGGCGCCGGAGATTATTGGGGGGGCAGAGCCCCCCCAAACGAATTTTTGAGGGGGCTCGGGCCCCCTCAAGCCCCATTGGGTCGGCGCCTATGGCTACTGTAGATGGGGCCAAGATTTTCAAGCAGCCCCAGCTGCTTTCTCGCCCTGTCAGTTGGCTACGTCTTTCTTTCTTTGCACTCTATTTTCCCTATTTAATCTCATTTGTATAGGCCCATTGAAGTAGGTGGACATTTGCTCTCTGAATCACCCAATTAAAGGTTTCAATCCAATACGCATCCCGGTGAAGTATGTGCTGGTTTCTGCCTAAACCTTTGACAAATAGCAAACTTGGTTCTCAGTGTGTGGTATAGTGTCAGAAGAGCACTGGACTCAGGTTTGGTGTTCAAATCTCTGCAGAACCACAGAAACCACAGGGTGTCAGACTTGGATCATGTGGAGTTGAGAATGAAGAAGAAGGAGGAGAGCAAATAAGAAGTCCCTTAGTTCTTCAGGTCAGAGAGTATCACCTGACCTAGTCTTTCACCTGGTCTGTTGGGATAAGGAATTCATTTGTCTGTTCTTTGTGCAGTTCCATCTTTTGGCCAAGCCTGAATTTGATCGCACAGATTGAATCCTTGCCTGACGGCCCTCAGGTCGCAACTTCAGGACTTGTTCTGTGCTCAGAGCCTCATCCCTAGTGACCTTGGGCCAGTTACTAATTCTCACAAGAACCTACTTTGCAAGGCTGTTGTGGGACTATTTCCCTAAATTATTTTGGAAGGTGGGAGGGATAGTTGGGTGAGAAATAAAGGCACTGTTTCTTGAGTTACAAAGTGGCTTTTCTAAGACCTGTGTGAAATACTGTTAATATTGTTCTCTCTTCTACCCCCTTCGCTCCACAACTTTGCCCCCACAGAACGACGAAATCTTAGTTACAGAAGGGCAGCTTTTCGGAAGGTACCAGGGCTGCTGCATCAAAGTTCTTGACAAGGGAAATAAGGTGAAAAGGACTATAGGCCCACGGTACGGGCGTGTTAATACCTTCGAAAACCCTTCTGGCATCTGTGAGGATGGGCACGGAAACATCTTCGTATCCGACGAAGGAGAAAACTGCATTGTGATGTTTAATCCCGACTCCTCCCTCAGTACTGTATTGGTGAACGAGGGCCTGCTAGGACCAAGCGGACTCTCCATGCTGGACCATGGGATGATAGCTGTCACCGACTGCTACAACCACTGTGTTAAAATCTATCGGTACAAATGAGCAAGTCGCCGCCTTCGATGAGCAAGGGAACTCACTGGAATAAACACAGCTGACTCTCTGCCTTCCCAGCCTTGCTTCCAGCTTCTAGCTAACATAACTCAACTATCCACTCTGGTCTTTGCTTTTCTAACTACCAGCTAGCTAAGAGAGGGAGGGGGCCCACCCGTTTGTTATCTGGCACAAAGCCACTTCCTTTGTTACTTTAATGGCCCATACTTAGGCTATTGCCTCATCAGGATGCTACGCTGGCTAGTCCAGAAATCTGAATTCTTACTTGCTGGATCCAGGAATTAGAAGAGTCTTGGCATGCAGCCTAACCACCCACCCCAAACCATAACATCCCTAAAGCCTGTGATATATTACATTGGTACCTCGGGTTAAGAACTTAATTCGTTTTAGGGGTCCGTTCTTAACCTGAAACTGTTCTTAATCTGAAGTACCACTTTAGCTAATGGGGCCTCCCGCTGCTGCCACACGATTTCTGTTCTCACCCTGAAGCAAAGTTCTTAACCCGAGGTACTATTTCTGGGTTCACGGAGTCTGTAACCTGAAGTGTCTGTAACCTGAAGCGTCTGTAACCCGAAGTACCACTGTACTTATGTATACAGTCTGCAATGTTTGGCCCAAACCGATGTGTGGCAAATATACCCACTCCTGCAGCCATTTTGGATGGTCCCAGGGACCAAAATCTGTAGCTGATTTTCCATCCCAATGCAGCACATCTATGCTTGCTGACACGGGAAGAAAAGGCGTGTTTCTGTTTCTGTAATGGCCTTCGGAGGCAGGCTGGATGGGCACACCCCATTTGCTATTTTGCAGCAATGTGCTTATGTCTCCTGTTCTAAAAAGCCTCATGGCCACCTTTATAGAGTAGTTAAAACAAATTACGTTCACATACATGGTCAGCCTGCAGTTAGAAAGCTGAGCATGGGCGAGGGAGAGAAAGAAATCAAAGGAACAAGTACATGCCTGCCCCATTCCTAAAAAACCTCTTGCTAAGAAGCTGTCGGACAGCGGAGCAGATGAGAGGTGGTGGACCCTCCTTCCTTGGAGACTTATAAGCAGAGGCTGGATGATCAACTGCCATGTATAAAATCATAATTGTAGAGTTGGAAGAGATCCCTTGGGGTCATCTAGTCCAGCTCATTGCAATGCAGGAATCTCTTGCCCAATGTGGGGCTCAAACACACAACCCTGAGTCTCATGCTCTACCAACTGTACTATACTTGCACCCAGTGCTGCTCCTTTTTTTTTCAGCTGGAGCTCACTAGAACCCCATTCCGGCACCTCGGGTGGGTGCCATTGTCATTTGAAGAGAACAAGGGAGAGGTTCCTGGTGAGCTCCAGCATCTCTTTTTCTAGAAAAATATCCCTGCTTGCAACTAAGATCTAGGTGAGATTCCTGCATTGCCTCCATAGCCTTTTCTTCTCCCGAAGGTGTCCTGCAAGTAATAATAATAATAATAATTTATTATTTATACCCCAGCCACTCTGGGCGGCTTCCAAAAAAAATATTAAAATACTGTACTACATCAAACATTAAAAGCTTCCCTAAACAGGGTTGCCTTCAGATGTCTTCTAAAAGTCTGGTAGTTGTTGTTCTCTTTGACATCTGATGGGAGGGTGTTCCACAGGGTGGGTGCCACTACCGAGAAGGCCCTCTGCCTGGTTCCCTGTAACTTGGCTTCTCGCAGTGAGGGAGAAGGCCCTCGGTGCTGGACCTCAGTGTCCGGGTAGAACGATGGGGGTGGAGACGCTCCTTCAGGTATACAGGACCGAGGCCGTTTAGGGCTTTAAAGGTCAGCACCAACACTTTGAATTGTGCTCAGAAATGTACTGGAGCCAATGTAGGTCTTTCATCAAGACTGGTGTTATATGGTCTCGGCGGCCTCTCCCAGTCACCAGTCTAATTGCCGCATTCTGGATTAGTTGTAGTTTCTGGGTCACCTTCAAAGGTAGCCCTTCAAAGGTAGCAAGGCAGCAGAGGTTCAGGATCAGAGTTTTCCTTCTCTTAAATGGGCTACCTTCCCAGGTGGACAAGCCCCATCTGCCCCTCACTTCCCTCTACAGCACGTGACGACCACCTTCTTGACCGCTGGACCCACTATGGCTCTGGTCCACTCAATCTGACGGAGCCTGTCTTCACATGCAGGAGATGTCCCTAACTCACCAAGGATTTGACACCCATCTGCTACCCTCACCTGGTTTAGCCATTTCTTGGGATGTGGCCACGGTCCATGCTGACAGCATCTAGGAGCCACTGTTGAGTGCAGGGGGGTGGGGGACCAAAGGTGTACAAACTACCTTTTTGGCACCACAGAAGTGGGGTGCGAACTCTTGAATAAAATATTGGGGGACCCAGGTAAGACACACACCCCACACACAAAATCAAAGGCAATATGTGGTGCACGCACGCCATTTGAATCCACAGGATCCTGTTCATTTGAAACGAAAATGTCAACATAGTCCGGATGAGATCAATCTTTCTGCCTCTTCGCAAGGCGGGGGAAGAGCTTGTGAGCCGACAAACAGGTTTATTCATTTATTATCACCCTCACCCAATATTTCCAGAATGACCATAAGGCATTTAATTAAAAAACAAAAAACGGCACGCAATTATCATCTGCTTGGCTACAACAGCTGAGTTCATTGCTTCTGGTTTGCAAAGCGTTCTAACTACCAAAGTGGAACCCCCAAACATTTATGGACGATTGCAGTCGACCTTCCCGGTTTGGTGATCTTCCTGCAGCTGCTATTCTTGGAAAGCGCCACGAGTCTTTTTGTCTCCCTGCAGCCTCCATAGGCAAAGGGTCGCGGCGAAGTCGTGCAAGGAGCCTTTTGCTTCCTTGGCAGCAAAGCTGACGGCGGGCGCTGCATGATGGTCTCGCGCGTCCTCGGCTCCCTCCGCAGAGCTGTGTTATCGGGGTGCAAAGCCCAGGTAAAGCCGGGAAAGAGGCGCCGGGCTTCAGATTTCTTCTCCTGACTTCCCACGTCCATCGGGAACGAGGCTGCCAACTTTTAAACTGCTTTGCTTTGCTTTTCTGTGCAGCTGCGCATTTAAACGCGCCCATGGGTATGGAGACCATACCATTTTTAACCGCATCACATTTTCCGGGAAGAGTAGGGGAAAACCGTCACCTGCTCATTTTCACGCAGCGAGCTCCTGTTTCAGACACCCGGGACTTGGGGAAAGGAAGGTTTCCAGTTCCCACGTGGGGAGGCAGACACGCTTGTAGGGTCCCCCTGCATGTAAGAGCTGCACGATAGGCAGGCACCCAACAGGTGTGTGGCGCTTCCAAGATGGGCAGGTGTTACCTGTTGGATTTCTGCCTGCTACGTGAATCTTTAACGGTGCAGGAGCCTGCCCGGAGAGGAGGAAAGCAGAGGCACGCTGGAAAGGAATAATAATCTCCACCATCGCTGACTCTCTTAGATGAGTTGCGTCATTCGGTCTGGATCTCCAGCTTCATAACTGGCCCCTGTGCCTTTAAGATACAGGTGATTCACCTTCTTCAGCTCAAGAACTGCCGTCAAGGTTAGCCAACCGGAAGGTTGCAGGCCAGAGGTGATCATTGGCAAAGGCCCCGCCAAAAACGCACACACAGCACATTGCATTGCTGGGTTGAGATATTTCCTGCAAACTCTGCACTGCAAAGGGGCAATTTCTTCCCCTTGGCAGTACTGTACAGTGGTACCTCGGGTTAAGTACTTAATTCGTTCTGGAGGTCTGTTCTTAACCTGAAACTGTTCTTAACCTGAAGCACCACTTTAGCTAATGGGGCCTTCTGCTGCTGCCACGCTGCCGCCGCGCGATTTCTGTTCTCATACTGAAGCAAAGTTCTTAACCTGAGGTACTATTTCTGGCTTAGCGGAGTCTGTAACCTGAAGAGTATGTAACCTGAAGCATCTCTAACCTGGAGTACCACTGTATTGCTGCCCTTCAGGGTCTACACTGGCCCCTTGTTCTCTTGCGGAAATGATTCAAGCTACTGATCCTAATCTACAGGTTTCCCAGTGCGCTCACTTCTTTGTATCCTATTACAATCTCCAAGATAATGAATCTTTTTGAGGATGCCCTTTTCACGAGACCATATGTGGATCAGAAGGCAACTGGATTAAAGACAGATGTTCCCATGACTGCCTCTCCCTCACCGCTGCCCAAGTTACAGAATTCTCCTTCTGTTGATGTTACAGAGCATTTAAATATATATATATATATTGTAAGACCCACTGCTGTCCTGTGGAATTTAGGAATAAGTCAGGAAAAGGTGGGAAATTTCAAGGAAGTTGATAAAATGTTTTTATGCGATTCTTCTCTCTCTGCTGTTTTTTCTTCCCCAAACTTGTCTTCAGGAAATGCTATGAATTTAAATTTATATATGTAGCCATTGAAGACGAAAAGCTAGTGAGCAAACAAGATCAAACTTGTTTAGGGAAATTTTTAATGCTTGGTGTTTTATGGTTTTTTTTAATATTCTGTTGGGAGCCACCCAGAGTGGCTGGGGAAACCCAGCCAGGTGGCCAGGGTGTAAATAATAATAATAATAAATAAATAACAACAACAACAATAACAATAATAACTATTATTATTATTGTTATTAATTTAGGTTTGTTGCACTAAGTAGATTAAAAAATTTAAGCATTTGCAGCTTCACATACTAAAGCTATACCTTGTAATAGAGCATACTACTGATCCAAATAATTATTAGCATGGTTGCAAACCTAGAAACAAAACCCTCATTTCATTTTCTAACAGGAATTCTTGCTTTTATGTCTCTCATTTAAGCCAAGTCTGTATCAGGTTTGCTCGTCTCTTGCCACGGGACCCAGGCAAGATGTTGGCACCTTCTATGAACTCCGTACTTACGATATCAAACCAGCAAAGGCAAAGGAATTCCTCGAGTTGGTCAATAAAAGCATCAACATTCGCGTGGCTCACTCAGAGATGATTGGATTCTGGACAGCGGAGTTTGGGTCAATGAATAAGGCTTTCCACATTTGGAAATATGGTAGGTACTGCGCAGTAGCGCTTTAACCTTGTGGGACCTCTATGCAGATCCTGAGTAGGATATTTCTCAAGCGATCGTAGATATTTCGGGAAGGTTTACTGCCAGGTTAAAGGTAAAGGTAAAGGGACCCCTGACCATTAGGTCCAGTTGTGGACGACTCTGGGGTTGCGGTGCTCATCTCACTTTACTGGCTGAGGGAGCCGGCGTACAGCTTCCGGGTCGTGGCCAGCATGACTAAGCCGCTTCTGGCGAACCAGAGCAGCGCGCGGAAACACCGTTTACCTTCCCACCTATTTATCTACTTGCACTTTGACGTGCTTTCAAACTGCTAGGTTGGCAGGAGCAGGGACTGAGCAACGGGAGCTCACCCCGTTGTGGGGATTCGAACCGCCAACCTTCTGATCGGCAAGCCCTAGGCTCTGTGGTTTAACCCACAGAGCCACCCGCGTCCCACTGCCAGGTTAATTCGCTGCAATTATTGTAAATGTCTGTATCCAAATTTAGACCTGGGATTCTGGAGTCCAGGTGGCTGAAGCCAGCGATCAGAAGCAGTGCTGTGTTTGACCAAGCAATAGCCCAGACTCCTAGTTTTTGTATCAGTCCTAGTCAGCACAGAGACTTCCAATGGCCTTTCAATCACAGAAGTTGATATTGCACACCTATGCTGTGCCCATGCTAGAGCATTCATGCAAAGGTGGGCCAGCTTTTTTCTGTCTGCGTGTTTGTGTGGCTTCGTCCACACAGGAGCAATTTCGGTCTTATGCTCCAAAATCATCCTCAATGTTTCCCATCCATGCTGGCAGGCAATGCTCGACGGGATATATTTGCACTGTGTGTTGTGCCATCCTTTCCATTGGTATTTTCCCACCCACCATAAATTCTGAAAACCTGATGGGTTTCTTGGGTATGCACATAAGTATTTGTCTCTATACACCTGCTTAAGAAACAAATTGTCCTTGTGCAAGAACAAAATTCCATCATACCAGATTATTATTACAGTGGTACCTCGGGTTAAAGACGCTTCAGGTTACAGACTCCACTAACCCAGAAATAGTACCTCGGGTTAAGAACTTTGCTTCAGGATGAGAACAGAAATCGCGTGGCAGCAGCAGGAGGCCCCATTAGCTAAAGTGGTGCCTCAGGTTAAGAACAGTTTCAGGTTAAGAACGGACCTCCAGAACGAATTAAGTTCTTAACCCGAGGTACCACTGTATTATTATTATTATTATTATTATTATTATTAGCCTGCCCATCGAACCTGGCCAAAGGAGTTCTAACACTTCTTTGCTTTCTTA
Source organism: Podarcis muralis (assembly GCF_964188315.1). Taxonomy (NCBI): domain Eukaryota; kingdom Metazoa; phylum Chordata; class Lepidosauria; order Squamata; family Lacertidae; genus Podarcis; species Podarcis muralis. The sequence goes on from NC_135671.1 coordinate 12,350,956, forward strand.
TATAGACAACTTTGCCCACAGAAGAGCTGTAAGGAAAGCTGTGGTCGCTGATAAGGAATGGCAGGAAAGATTGTCAGTACTTCTTCAATTCCTAGACAAGCAGCATATGGAAATTGCTTACATGGTCCCCTGGTGTGAGCTCGGGAGTTCTCCAAAGCCAGGTGAGCTGTCTTACTGCACTAACAGTATACGGTACTGGTTTTTAGTACTGGAACAAATTTCAGGGAGCATTTCGAGGAGAGGGCATAAGTAACATTACTGGTCCTTGTGCCACCAGAGAGCTCTGGTTAAAGTTACTACAGGCTGCTCTGGCCCTTTCTGGTCACTGGGTCAAGAGGGAAGAGGAATTCCTATGAGAAGTGCCCTGGAAATGTGGTGCTGTGCAGATTCCTAATTTCTGGAAGAAGCCTCTCCAAAGCTCATGGGTGCAGCCGGGGGGCAGCTGCCCCCAATCAATAAAAATACATAGCTAACTGAGGTTCTGCCCCCCCCAAAGGCTTGCCCCTCCTAACAAAAGGCCTGCCCCCCCCAACAATAATCCTGACTATATCCATGCCAAAGCTCTTCATTGTTTGCAGTTGAATTTGAAAATTGCTTCATACTGTAGTAGAATCATTTGGTCAAAAATAAAACAGACATGCAAGGAGGCAAGCAGGAGAAACAGAAGTGGAATTTTTCTAGCCTGATCTTTCCCCCCATTAACGGACCTAAGCTAAAGCTTTGGTTCAAAACATCCATCTGATGGATTCAAAAAACAGTCCATGTCTCCCAGTATATTTCGTCGTTCATATCAGTATAATATCTTTCCATATCCATAGCTTCCCCCTGAGATAAAATTGTTTTGCCTACTTCAGATCTTGAGAGGTTTTTAATCTCCTTCTCTAAAATACACCTACCCACAGATAAGGGTGGAAGAACTAGACGCTATACGGATTTGCAGGGGAGAATTGGCAGTGACGGGTACATGGTTGTAACTGCTCAAAAACGAAAAATAAATTAGAAACCTAAGCACGCTGTTCAAAGAGAGGGAAGCATAGATGTTCACGAAATGCAGAAATAAGATTTTGGGTCGTAATCAAAGAACTATAAAGTAGGCGGAAAATAAATTGTGAAGCAAATAGGAATGTTGGTGAAGATATCGGCATAGGGTGAGCAGCTTTTTATTTTGTATTTTACTATAATTTCTCTCTCCTCCCTCTACCCCACCCCACCCCTCTAGGAGTTTATGAGTTGGTTACTTATCAGCTGAAACCAGGTGGACCCGCTTTGTGGGGAAAGTCATTTAAAGCAGCGATTGATGCGCACATCAGCAAAGACTATTCTAAACTGATTGGTGTCTTCCATACAGAATATGGATTACTTAATACAGGTACAAAACCTATTCCCTGTGTTGTTATGATCTGTAGTTTCACACATAGAATCATAGAACTGTAGAGTTGGAAGGGACGCTGAGTATCATCTAGTCCAGGCATGTCCAAAGTCTGTTTCGGAGGCCTAATCCGTCCCACCTGCTGGTGTAATCCGGCCCCTGTGGCAGTTTATTTCCTGGGGTAAAAACCTCAACAGCTTCAATCCTAAAAAAAGATCAACAACTTTGGTTGGCCCTCACGGGCCTTCACTTCATCAAATCTGGCCCTCTTTGAGAGCCAGTGTGGTGTAGTGGTTAAGAGCGGTGGACTCGTAATCTGGTGAACCGGGTTCGCGTCTCCGCTCCTCCACATGCAGCTGCTGGGTGACCTCGGGCTAGTCACACTTCTCTGAAGTCTCTCAGCCCCACTCACCTCACGGAGTGTTTGTTGTGGGGGAGGAAGGGAAAGGAGAATGTTAGCCGCTTTGAGACTCCTTAGGGTAGTGATAAAGCGGGATAGCAAATCCAAACTCCTCCTCTTCTCTTTGAAAAAAGTTTGGACACCACTGATCTAGTCCAGCCCCCTGCAATGCAGGAATATGCAGCTGTCCCATACGGGGATCAAACCGGCAACCTTGGCATTATCAGCACCACATTTTATCCCAGTGAGCTATCCAGGCTGTTGGCCATGGTCTTAGACATGCTGGTCTCCATTCATTTCTGTGGAAGAACCTGACATGCACTGACATTCCTTTGTGCTATGGATTATGTCCAGTGGTGAAGCAGAAAGTAATATCTTGAAACTGTTGTCTTAATCCTGTGACTTCTCCCCTTCTTTGTTAATCACTTCCATTTATCATCACACCCTCCCATATTTGGCTGCGCATAGGAGGTAATGATGAAAGGTACTTCTGAATGTGCACAGAGTGAGTTTGCATAAAGACATAAGAGGAGTCCTGTTGGGTCAGGTCAAAGTCTCATCCAGCAACCTGTTCTCACAGTAGCCAATCAGATGCCCATTGGGACGTGTGCGCCCAGGATCTCCCTCTCTAGATCTGGGTGTTGCAGATATTAATATTGTGCAGTTTGAAGTAACTGGGTGCATGAAAACTGACTCCTTTTGGAAATGAAGCATTGTCCAGACCCATGAAAATATTGTTCAAATTTTACTAGCAGAACTCTTCAAAATAAAATATAAACATCAAATGATATATCCAAAAATATTCATACAATGTCTTGTGCTGTCCAGCATAGGCTCTGCATCTTAGAAAATATGAAATAACCCAAACAGACCTATAAGCAAAGGTCTCTCTCTCTCTCTCTCTCTCTCTCTCTCTCCACAACCTGCTTTCCAGCCTTTATTGGCCTTAGTGTCATGGTCTGATTCACGGGCGATCAAAGTCCCAGCTGGGGACATTGGGACCAGGGGCAAGATGGCGAGGTGGGAGCAGGAATGGGAGTCCAGAAGCCAGAAAGCCAAGAGTCCGAGGGTCAGAGAGCCAGGAGTCAAGAAGCCAAGGGTCCAAGGATCAAGAAGCAAAGAGTCAAACACAGCAAGGCAGGGAATGTGTTGCTGTGGCAAAGAGCTGAAGGGAAAATGCTGACCTTATATCCCTTCCCGGCTCTTGCCACCAGGTGCTGTGAGTTACCAATCAGCCTCACCTGTGTGGCCGCGCCTTGCCTCTTCAGAACAAATTTAGGAAGGCCCCAGTCCTGCAGAGTCCTATTGGTCACAGGGCCTGGCTCCTGCAAAGACACCTGACACTTAAGCTGAGAGCTTCATTTACATCTTCATAGAGTTTGGGAGACCAAGATTCAAAGGCAGCTCCCTTCAAAATGGAGATTTGCAACTCAATACCTTCATCACGTGATCTAAGGTTATAACACTCACATGTTAACTAGCAGAAAACAACAATTAGATTCACTCAGCAAGAGCCCAGAGTCCTTTAGAAAACAACACTGGAAAAACCCCAATGTTAGCAACCCTTCAGCAATACATGTTTAGCCATATTCCATTTTAAACCTTCACTAGTACACATACATTTTTCATTTCTGTTTGAATTGAATCAGATATACTTAACCGTGGATAAACATCTTCCAGAGCTGACCTTTGTTTTGCTCCTGTTTTCACAGTTCATGTGCTTTGGTGGTATGAGAATCCTGATAGCCGTGCGGCTGGGAGGCATTTTGCCCACGAAGATGCCAGGGTGGTAGCAGCAGGTAAGAGGTGATGGTGTGTCTTGGCGTATGTGCCAACATTTCTTTAATGCTGCTCAGAAAGTTTAACCCGGTTTTGTCCTACATTGCATTTACTTTCAGTACGGGAGAACGTTCAGTACTTGGAATCCCAGCAAAACATGCTTCTGATTCCTGCACCATTTTCGCCTTTGAAATAGTTCTCTAACAGATGAAAGGCAACAGATGAACACATCCTTTCTTTATTTCGGCCCTTTTATCCTCCAATTGCAATGTTTGTGCCTTGATGCAAATTGAGTGTAGCCTTGCAAAATGTTGAATTGCGTGTGCCAAACTTGATGTTCCCGCTGCTTGCTAGCAAAGAATACACAGTAGCTAGCTTGTTTTAAAAATACGTAGATTCAACCTATAGTTATGTATTTACTTATTATGACATTTATATCCCGTTTGTCCTCCAAGGGGTTTAAGTGGGCTTATATGCTTCTTCTCTCCATTATAGCTTCACAACAGCCCTGTGAGGTTACATTTAACACACAATCAGCTCTTAGGTTTTTATAATAGATAAGTGAAAATATGCAGCACAAATCTGAGCTGATGCTTTTGTTTTACACACATACCATTTTAAAATCGTGAAAAGTAAAGTAAAATAAAATATTACACCCCAAAACATCCCAGAATCCCACCGGATTAATCTGAGCCTTAATGGGGAATCTACCATACATCAACATATAATTCCTAGTACTGCTTTTACAGATTAACATCCACTATCCAGATTACAATGAAGCATGAACAGTGTTAAAATTAGAGATGCATTTCCCAATAATGTTTTAGCTATAATAGATTGTTCAGGCTACGTCTGATTACTTTGTGGGATTCGTTATGGGAAGAAATGACGATCAGGGTCGTCAATGTAAAATAAAAAAAATGGATGAAGTCCTTCTGAAACACCCCCCAACTGAATTGTGTGTGTAATATTTTAGTAACTGGTTTTTTCCTGCATTATAGAGGACAACTATTTCCCCAAGGTTTAAGCTTTTAAGCCCAATAAACTTTTATAAAACCCCGAAGTTTTATAGCACAATGAGAGGTTAGCTGTCAACTATCCCAAGTCATACGCCCACACCTCTGGGAAAGTGTCCTCTACAACCCGTTTCAACATGTCATTCTGGCACATGACACTACCAGATATGGTGACCTATATGGCAATTATAAGCAAAAGCAGAAATAGAACCGAAGACTAAATCTCAAGGGGTGCAATACTGTTTAGTCGCCTGGGCCTCTTTCCTGATGCATACCGCTATCTCACTCCACAGGTATATTTCCATGAGTCACAAAAGGAACTCTGCTTTGATTTTGAAATTAGTTTTTCTGTTTCTAAAATCACACCACACACAACAGTGGGGATTTTGTACCATGTCCCCCAACACTCCCCCATTTCCCTTTTTAATTTAACATAATCAGACAGAACAGGAATTCTATAAAGCTCGCTGATTATTTTGTTACTTTCTTTTTGGTTAGTTCTAATAAAGATATTAACCTGCCAGCGCTTTGATGTTTTTATTCTAATACACCAGGCACCCCCAAACTCGGCCCTCCAGATGTTTTGGGACTACAACTCCCATCACCCCTAGCTAACAGGACCAGTGTTCAGGGATGATGGGAGTTGTAGTCCCAAAACATCTGGAGGGCTGAGTTTGGGGGCGCCTGTAATACACCAATGTGGTCGCAAGCATTTCAGACTGCCTGATTTGTATACCTTAAGTGTGTGTGTACGCACATGGACATTAGATATTTACATATATTTTGGACTTTTAAATCCTACCAGCAGCACTAGTTCCTGCTACCCCTGGGATTCATGCCCTTGGCAATTAAGGAGCTTCATTCTTCTCACCAGCTGCCCATCCTGGCTATGCAGAGGGATGTCTGGGACTGACAGGCCCCGAGAGAGCTTGTTGCTTAAGGAAGCACCACCAAAAACTGCCTCTCAGAATAATACATACCACGCAGGGTGCGTTGCTGTGTGTGGAAGGCTGCTGCTTTTTGTTATGTGCACGTCAGGATCCATCACCCGTTTTGTTTTCGTTGTTGTTGTTAATTGAATTTATATACCACTCTATACCCGGAGGTCTCAGTGCAGTTCACATGGCAAAATCAAAATCAAAACAACCACATTTTAAAAGGTCATAGATGTCAATCAGATCAACCAAAGGCCTGGTAAAAAAAGGAATGTTTTTCCCTGGTGCCTAAAGCTGTATAATGAAGGCGCCAGGCGAACTTCCCTGGGGAGAGCATTCCACACACAGGGAGCCACTGCAGAGAAGGCCCTTTCTCATTTTGTCACCCTCTAGACCTCTTGAGGAGGAGGCAGATGAAAAAGGGCCTTGGAAGATGAAGAGTCTGGGTAGGTTCATTTATATATTGTTAAAGGTAAAAGGACCCCTGACCATTAGGTCCAGTTGTGACTGACTCTGGGGTTGCAGCGCTCATCTCGCTTTATTGGCCGAGGGAGCCGGCGTACAGCTTCCGGGTCATGTGGCCAGCATGACTAAGCCGCTTCTGGCGAACCAGAGCAGCGCACGGAAATGCTGTTTACCTTCCCACCGGAGTGGTACCTATTTATCTTCTTGCACTTCGACGTGCTTTCAAACTGCTAGGTTGGCAGGAGCAGGGACTGAGTAACGGGAGCTCACCCCGTCGCGGGGATTCGAACCGCCAACCTTCTGATCGGCAAGTCCTAGGCTCTGTGGTTTAACCCACAGCACCACCCACGTCCTATATACTGTTACACATGCCTAATAACAAGCTGGCTCCTTCATCTGCCCTAGCTGCAACAAAACACGTCTCTCCCCTATCGGTTTCTACAGCCATGGCAGGCGCCGTAACCTTCCGATGGTTTGACTTCACCCACAAAGCCACCCCCCCCAACAGTAGATGCCAGCATGTGTTATGTGCCACATTCAATCTCTGCCAAGCGGAAGATCCCAGGGCTCAGGGTTGGGTTTCACTTGGAAAATCAAGCAGCCTGCAGCGTCTTAGAGATATGGCTTACTCACACATATTTGCACCTTCAGCGGAGAAGGGTGCAGAACATTGCGCACCAAGAAGCTCTCTCCAGTTGCTCCCCTCCTAGCTTCAGCAAGTTTGGGTCCCAGGCAGCAGGCAGTCGTGGCCCCCGGCCTCTCAGGGAAGCCTCCTCCTGCCAGTTCCGCGTGGAGTCCTGCCTAATTCCCTCCTCCTCGTTCGCAAGACACCTTGCCAAAAACGAAAACCCCTGTGCGTAAAAGGACTTTCACGACGCCCACGTCGCCCTGGCCACCCTCTTCCCTCCCTCACCAGCAGCGTCTTTTGAATTGTAATGGTCGGGCGATCTCCCCCCCCCCCCCACGCCAGCCGCCCAGCACGCGCCCCCCACACCGCGGGCTCGCGGAAAGAAAGATATGGCGAGGGGGACGCGCGCGCAAAGGTCGCCGCCGTAGCCGCGCGTCTTCTGGGCGGCGGCCACGAGGTGCGCGCCGTCCAATGCTTTCTGCCGGGCGGGCCGGGCGAGGGCAGCGGCCGCCGTGCGTCCAGGAAGCGCCTCTCGGTGCATTTAAGGGCGGCTGGGCTGCATTGTAGTTGCCGCCTCGTCCATCTCCCGCGGGGAGACCATGCTGGCATCCCGCGCGCTCTTCGGGAGAGTCGCCGCAGCGGCGCGAAGGGCCACCGCTGAGGTAAAAGGAGAGCCCGAAAAGGGGTGAAAAGGAGCCCGAAGGAGGAGGGGGGGACAAGGGGCGCAGGATACCAGGCGAGGAGAGGCACCCTAGGGCGCCCTGGTGTTTAGATGAGCTTGCCCTGCAGGCAGAAACCTAGCTGGCGCCGCCTTCTCCAGGGTAGGGGTGGGGAGAAGCTGCTCCTCTTGGTTTCCTGCCTACTAAGCAGCCTTAAGGCAGGAGGGGAAGCGAGTGGAAGCAGGAAGAGAAGGAGCAAATGCCAATCCATAGAGGAATCCTAGCATTGTCGAGTTGGAAAGGATCCCGAGGGATCTCGTCCAAGCCCCTGCAATGCAGGAATCTCGACTAAAGTATCCATGGCAGATGGACATTCAACCTCGGCTTTAAAGCCTCCGAGGAAGGAGAGTCCAGACGCCCAAAGAAGGCGGAGGGATGCGATCCGATCCCAAGCCTGGGACTGGGCTTTGGAGACCTCCGGGCCTGGCAAGAACTTGGCTGAGGCGCTTCCTGGGTCGCACAGTTTCAGAGGTCGGGGTAGCTGCCAGCCGTTGTTGCACTGCGTCTCGTGATCTGGGGTTTTGAATAGGATGCTGTATCAAGGGAGCAGCAGTGGTAATCCGCCACTGTGTTGGTTTTAGCTCAACTGCGTATATCAGGGGTCAGCAAACTTTTTCAGCAGGGGGCCGGTCCACTGTCCCTCAGACCTTGTGGGGGGCCAGACTATATTTTTTTGCCGGGGGGGGGGGGGATGAGCAAATTCCTATGCCCCACAAATAACCCAGAGAAGCATTTTAAATAAAAGCACACATTCTACTCATGTAGAAACACCAGGCAGGCCCCACAAATAACCCAGAGGTGCATTTTAAATAAAAGTGCACATTTTACTCATGTAAAAACACACTGATTCCTGGACCATTTGTGGGCTGGATTTAAAAGGCAATTGGGCAAAGCGAAATTTTGAATCTTGCAATGCGACGGTGATAATATCCTGGAAAGAATAAATCCTGGGCAGTTGGGAGGTTCAGCTACTCTATTCCAGTGAATTCTCCAACTCTTTCTATATTTAAAGTACAACTAACTGATTTGTAGTGCTGTGAACCAAGGGAAGTCTATAGAGCCCTCTAGAGATGCAATTTCCAGCAGCTTCTCTTGGGTTGGGGGGGAAAGCTGAGCAACAAAGCAAATTGTTCCCTGGAAACCTTACAGCTGAAATATAACATGTTCGTTTATTTCCCTGGAGGTATTGCTGGCACTTGGGGTAGTCTAAAAACAGCGCAGAAGCAGCAATTAATTTCCCACCTTCCTTTTTGGTTCTTGCTGGTAGTTGTGAGCGCTTTGCAATAAATGACTGCTAGTGCTGGGTAGGCGGCTTGAACTGAGAAGAGAGGAAACTGACCTTGTGTGCTTTATTTCACTGGGAAACAAGCCCAGTTTGATCACGTCTGTGTAGTGTCCTCTCTGGTGTTTTGTGTACCACTGACTGCTGTGAGATTAGGAAGGACCAAAGTACAAAGTACCGTATTATTCGCTCTATAAGACGCACCAGACCACAAGACGCACCTAGTTTTTGGAGGAGGAAAACAAGGAAAAAAAAATATTCTGAATCTCAGAAGCCAGAACAGCAAGAGGGATCGCTGCGCAGTGAAAGCAGCAATCCCTCTCCCTGTTCTGGCTTCTGGGATAGCTGCGCAGCCTGCATTCGCTCCATAAGACGCACACACATTTCCCCTTACTTTTTAGGAGGGAAAAAGTGAGTCTTATAGAGCAAAAAATACGGTAAATGCAGCCTGGGCTGCCGTCTCTCTTGAATGCACTCTGGGAAGTAAGACCTGTAGAACTCAAAAGCGATTTAATTCAATGTGTTATTAGGCTGTTCAAGTGTCAGCTGAAGTCAAAGCCCACATACAAGCGCACTTGGGATTTTTCCTGCCTTCTTGGAGTTCCTTGGAGGTGTATAAATGTAATACAGCTCAGGTTGTGAACATGATCCATGGGAGAGGCACGTTCACAACCCGCAGCGTTCACAACCCGCAGTGCCGTGTCTGCACACACGCAGGTTGCGATTCAGCGCTTCTGTGCATGCACAACCGCCGAAACCCAGAAGTAACATGTTCTGGTACTTTCGGGTTTCGGCGCGTCCGTAACCCGAAAAACGCCCCCAACTAAAGAATCATGGCAAGACAAACTGATGGACTATGCAGAACTGGCAAAACTGACATATAAACTACGGGACAAGGGTAACTGTGACTTTAAGAATGAATGGGAACCCTTCACAAAGTATCTGAAGACGCAACAAAGCAAACTGGACTCCTTGGCAGGTTTTGAATAAACATTCACAAACTTTTTATTGTTAATAATCAGCTAAATAGTTTGAGGATCTATACAACTGTGTAACATGCAGAAAACAGCATTCTTAGAGAAACCAGACTGGAACTGAGGGAAGTCAGGGGGTGCAACCTGAAGCATCTGTAACCCAAGGTATGACTGTAATAAATAAATAGGATATACCCACCACTCTCTAAGTGTCCCTGAGGCTCTTGCCCTTTGAAGATAGCCTGGCATCAGGGAGGGTCCTTCTGCATCTTCAGGAACAAAAGATGGGTGGGGGCTTTTCTTTGATCCCACACTCCTGCCAGAGTAGAAGCCGTACTAGCCCAGTGGTAAGCTGGCAAGTGCATTTGTGGATTCTTAAAGATTCCCAAAATTCGCAAGAACGTTGGAAGTTGCCTTACAGCAAAACAGACCATCGGTTCGTCTAGCTCAGTACTGACTGACTGGCAGTGACACTCCAGGGCTTCAGACAGGATTCTCTTCCAGCTCTACCTGAAGATGCTGGGGATAAAACCTGACATCTTCACCGGCATGTGAAGTAGCTGCTCTGCCCCTGAGCTTTGGCTCAGCTGGAGTGGGCAGCTTGGAACTCCTTCAGTCTTCCTCTACACAGTTGTCCCTCTGTACACTTCACAGTAAAGTAGATTCAACTGAAGTCACTGCTTTGCATTCAAACTCGGACTTGGAATAATTCCAAAATGAGAGTCTAAAAGGCTGCAGTCCTAACCATGTCTACTCAGAAGTAAAGTGGGGGTTAGGACTGCAGCTTTTTTCGTAGTACTGCTTTTTTCAGTCGTGGGAAGATCAAATGTTGTTTGAGTGACTTCCAGTACAGTCATACATTGGAAGTTGAATGGAATCTGTTCCAGAAGTCCACTTGACTTCCAAACCGTTTGGAAATCAAAGCGCGGCTTCTGATTGGCTGCAAGAAGCTCCTGCAGCCAATCGGAAGCCCTGTCTGACGTTCGGTTTCCAAAAATAGTTTGTAAACTGGAACAGTCAGTTCCGGGTTTGCGGTGTTCAGGAGCCAAAACCTTCGAGAACTAAGCTGTTCAAAAAGCAAGGTACGACTATATTTTTTTATTCATTGACAGCTAATTAAAATTTTAGCTGAGTGAAGCTCAACTAGAATGAGTTTGTGGTCTTGTCTGCTATTGCCATAAGTAATGACAACTGTTCTCTTTCTCTTTGACCTTGTAAGTTCACATTGCATGTGCCAACAAAGGAACTTGCAGACTGCATTCTTATGTATTTCCCCCCTAAATTATTTTCTTTTCAGGTCTCATCGCCTTTTTCCACAGGGCCCAGGCAAGATGATGGCACATTCTACGAATTTCGTACCTATACTGTTAAGCCAGACAAGATGAAAGACTTCCTGGAACTGACCAGCAAAAACATTCACCTTCGTACAGCTCATTCCCAGATGGTTGGATACTGGACCTCAGAATTTGGGGGACTGAATAAAGCTTTCCATATTTGGAAATATGGTATGCAAAGCTTCTCTACATAGTGCTTTGGGGTTGTAACCGAGCAGCTAAGACTGTTGCTCTGGACCTCCTGTGGGGTGTGAATCTACTCAGGTTACTTGAGCAACATGGGAAGAAGCTGCTCTTTAGGAGTTCCTATGTCATCAGTGTTGTTTAACAACCATGCCGAAGTTGGCAACTGGGAAGTGGGCCAAGGAGCATCACGCAGGGAGGGTAGGTTTTGTCGAAGCGCCGCCAGTTGCTGACCCCCCTAGTTCATTCCAATTGAGTGCATTTTATTTTGGACCAACTTAACTATTTCAAAGTCACGAGCAATGCTGGCGAGGCTGGGATCGAGGGGCACATGGCTGTTGCACCCTCCTCGCGCCACCCTCCCCAGATCCAAACTCTGTAAGGCCGCACAGGGAGGGCAGTGTGGGGACACGGCAACTGTGCACCCTTCGAGCCCAGCCTCGCGCATCCCTCTCTTTGACATCCTTCTCTTTGGCTTGTAGAAAGCTTTGCTCAGAGATCTGCTGTCCGGACAGCATTGGCCAAGGACCAAGAATGGCAAGAAAAATACATGTCTCGAATGCTGCCCTTGTTAGAGAAACAAGACAACGAAATTGCGTACCTGGTGCCCTGGTGTGAACTTGGCAGCCCTCCCAAGGATGGTAAGCTTGTGTGTGTGTGTGTGTGTGTGTGTGTGGAGCACAGTGTAAAGCTGTTGACTCACTACTATTAAATGGTTTCATTTAATGGGGACTTGTAGATATGTTGGCATCTTTGATTATGTAGACTCTTTCCCCCCCTCCCGAAGTAAAACTCTGTCACACAATGGGTTTTCAATCTGTGTTCTGACTCTGCAGCCATATGGACTAGAAATAGGCTTTTAAAAGGCTGGGGTTCCTTAGATTCTAGAATGAGGAAGCTTTTAATCCATATTGGTCCCAAACTTCAAATGAACTTTAAGCCTAATTTGGTACTTTTTGCGTTTTGTTTACTCCTTGTTCTTCTCACCCCCTGTGTTTTTTTTTTAATTAAAGATTTTCTTGATTTACAAAAGTGTTTGCAATGTCTCTCTCTCTCGTATTTCCCCCCCCCCCCATGTAACATTTTTACAAATCAGTTTCATTTGTTGAGACATTAGGAAGAAAAACAAACAGCAAAGAACTTGCACAAGCAAGACTGGGGTTCCTTAGAAGCTTGTTAATGGTAGATGAGCTAAAGTATATTTGTGCGCCTCAGAAATGCGAACCCCCAACACAAAGATATGATTCATTGTGCTGATGGTACAGATTAAGCCAATTACAGAGCAGTCCAGTGGGGAAGGGGGGAAATTGCCTTTTCTCATGTCCCGTTGGGCTCACACTGTTTCACTGCTCCAGAGATGGCATGTCTTCTGTTCTGGGAGTATGTTGAAGGAATGGGAGAGCTATAAGTTCAGTGTCTCTCCTGACACACCCTTGCCACATCTCTTTGCCCAGCAACACAGAGAAGCTGGCTGCAAACCTTCCCGTGGCCTCGAGGAACATCTCTTTCTCTCCGCTCTTGGAAAGAGAGATCCAACAGACATCCTTGGAACACCCTTGCAGAAGCTATAGGATTGCAGCTTTAGCCTGCATATTTTTATTTTGCACGTCTCATTCTATTTTGCTAGTTAAGGGGCACAGCGAGATGTTATGCAGGGCATTGAATCCCCAACCCATTAATGCTGAAATCCTGCTAAGCGGTTTTTTTCCCTTTTGAAGATCTTGTCAGAATTCCCGCCCATCACGAAATTGTACCTGCTCAGCCACAGAGGACTAGAAATTATTATTTTTTAAGAGTGGAAGACTGAGGTACTCTGGAATCTGTGCTTTCTGGTTTTGTTCAGTTGCATAACCCTGGTTAGGTTCTTTTGGAGACCTAATACTTATTAATCCATTTGTTCATGATGCTTTGCTTTCTTTCCCGTCTAGGAGTCTATGAGTTGGTTACCTTCCAGATGAAACCGGGGGGACCAGCCGTGTGGGGCCAATCCTTTAAAGCAGCAATTAGTATTCACATAAAGACAGGATACACTAAACTGATTGGTGTCTTCCACACGGAATACGGACTACTTAACAGAGGTACAATACTTGTCCATTTTCAGTGCAAACTTGGGCTCTGTCACCTGCTGGTCTTCTGGCAAAGTATAATAATCAAGCAGTTTTCCTTTTGAGTTGGAACTGACGGTAGCTCTTCCCCGTCCTTGAATCTCATAGGGACTAGAAACCTGGACAGGGGCTGCAAAATTATCTCCCTTATTTGAACAGCGACAGATTTTAGCTCTTCATTCCATTCTTTGGAAGTACATCTCTGTAACTAATAGTGAAGTCCAGAACATTCACTAATGTTTGTTTGTTTATTGCATTTCTGTCCTACGTTCTTCTCTAATTAGCTCAAGCTGGTGTATGTGGTTCTCCTCCTCCTCCTCCTCAATTAATCCCCTACACAACAACCCTGTGAGGTAGGTTAGGCTGAGAGGCAGTGAGACTTTTAATCTCAGGGTTGTGGGTTCAAATCCCATGTTGGGCGAAAAATTCGTGCATTGCTGGGGGTTGGGCTAGATGACCTCTGTGGTCCTTTCCAACTCTACAATTCTATGATAATAAATCCATGGCTGGCCCAAGGTCACCCAGTGGCCAAGTGGGTATTTGAACCCTGGTCTCCCAGGTCCTAGTCCAACGCTCTAACCACTGCACCACACTAACTGTACTGCATAAGCACGGCTTTCTGAAAGAACCCCTTTCAGCAAAATACTTTTGTGAATGATGCTTTCCTTATCTGGAGCACAGGCTTTCCCAGCAAAACAGAAAGAGATAGGCAGGTATTTAATTCACAACATAATTTAGCTGTAGCTTTTTCTTCCTAGTTCATGTGCTTTGGTGGAATGAAAACTCAGACAGTCGCGCTGCTGGAAGGCACTCTGCCCATGAGGATCCCAGAGTAGTAGCAGCAGGTAAATGAAAGGTTTCTCTTTCTTTTTTCCTTTTACCATCCTTTAAATCAAAACCCCAGTATTGCTTAAGTCCTCCCTCCCTCCCTCCGTCTCTTTTTAACTATCTGTTTAATTTATTTTCAGTTCGGGAAAGTGTTCAGTTCCTGGAATCGCAGCAGAACTGTCTCCTGGTACCTACAGCATTTTCACCCCTGAAATAGTTTTCTATACCTACTAATGGCGATTTTCTTGAAAACAAAAACAAACCACAGACTTTTGAGTGCTGTCCTAATGCAGCCTTACTGCTGCCTGTTTACAAGGCTCGGTGCAAACCCAGTCTCCCATCTTTTCTTTCTGCTTGCAGCAACACACCTCTCGCCTTGTTGGAATTGCAATGCATGATGGCAGAGGGCACGACCCACCCACTAAACGAGAATTCAGAGCTTACTAAACTATATATAAAAATTGGTTCTCATAACTTCTTTGCACGAGGGCTGTGCTGCTAGCATAGCTACGAGTTGTGACAACGGGGCAGTGATGTAAAAGTGGTCTGGTGTTGGGAATAAATGGTCAGGGAAGTCCGGGGAAGAGAGTCTAAGGCAGAGGAAACGCCGCTTTGTAAACCTTGTCAGCCTTGTGCTGGTCAAAGCAGAAGGTGAGGCTGCTATATATTTCCCCCCTGCCTTTTTTCTCCACACTCCCAAACTTGTTTCAGTGGGAAGGCAAGTTATGCCAACTCTACAGCTAGCAGAGCTTCCTTCCTATTCTGGGGGGTCATGTCTGGGGAACAAGGCAGCTTTGCAACCAAAGCTTCCCCTTTGTGCATCCCATCATGACTTCACTTTAACCTTACTGCCTTGCAGAGATTTCCATTGCCGATCAAAGGAGGGATTCCAGAGTGGAGCTCCTTTTGCATGGGTGGACCCTACTCTCCACCTGCAGTGGGGAAGAGTACATGCTATTGTGCCCTATGAGAGCTAAAAAGTCATTTAAGAGACACACAGTCTTTTCCCCACAGTCTGCATGCTTCTTTTAGTCAAACCCTATTTGCAGGCTTTCAAACTATGCACACAGAGCAAAACGGGAAGAATAGCAAACATCACGAGTAGTAAATTCTTTCTTTTTTTTTCAGTTCCACAAGCCCTACAGTTTCCACCTCGGCTGTTCTAAAGCTCAAAAGCTGCATCAGCCCAGCGGTGAGATCTGTTTGCCTATGATGATATAAATTTCCAATGCTGGCCTAAGCAATGTAATTTTTAGATTTCTCATTAACTGCCTGGCTGCAGTTGGGACTAAATCTGGGTCAGAGGAACCCTTGTAAGTGCAGTTTACATAGTGGTTGAGTGAATAAGAAACCATGAAGATGACTTTCTCCCCTACACACACACACAAAACACACACGTTTTTAAATGCAACATGGGAACTCATCTATCAGTTTCTGTTTAGGGTCCAGGCTGGGTTTTATTACCTTTGCAATACATGGAAAAGTTCACCTCGTTCATTTCATGAGCATGGAGCTCTCGCTGGTTTGCTAAAATGCTGAAACTGTGAATTAACTTGTTATTTCTGGAAGTGCCGCTGTTCATTCATCTCCCTTGCATATGCTTGCACACCTGGAACAATCATCTCAAAACCTGGGATGTGAATGTGGAAATGTGAACATTAAAAATGACTTTTTTTTGACGTTTATACATACTACTGTGGTCTTGCTTCTGTTTCAATTGCTTCTGGCGCTTCAGATTTTAGACATAGCTTTAGACATAGCATCCTTACTGAAGTGGCTGTCTTCAGTTAAGTCAGGGTGGTAAAGTTGTTTTAAAAACCCAAGGGTGGGGGTTTTTTTTGGCAGATGCAGGAAGAGTTCATTTACAGACTTCACAAGGGAGAATGCAGCGGCTGAGATCCATCGTCTTTAGGTGCTGAGCTACTTAATGATGCGTAAATGAATTTTTGGACTGTTGCCACTTCAAATGGCAATGGGGTGGCAGATTCTTTGAACATCACTTTTTACCAGTAAACTTGGAAATGATTTCTAACTTGGCAACAGATTCGTGCAGTAGTCTTAATAGTAAATGCACAATTGTAGACCAGCAACACTTTATTTTTTATGCTCGATACAAGGCAATTAACAAATGCCTATTAATACTTCACAAATAGTTATTAGCAATACAAATATATATTCGTTTTTCATGGAAATGTCCATTGAAAAGATTAACTTAATTTGTGTGTGAGGGAAAATGCTCTAGATTTTTTGCAAAGTTAACGGGGTATTCCAGTGCAAAAATAGATCCCATTACAGCTAGCATAAAGTGCTTGGAATGAAGGACCAATCGTATTAAAGGGAGAGGAGTTTGAAACTGGGTTGGGAGGAAAGGCATGGTAATAGACGCTTACCATATTACTTCTACAAGGAAAAAAAGTGTCGATCGATAGGAAAGAGCCTCTACAGTGGTACGAATACTGCAGAGGGATGCAACAACTTCGCCACACACATACTGAAGTGGTAGGTGTTCTTAACACAGTTCCATGATCAGTGGTTTTGTATCACAATATGTTTAGCACGGAGGAGAAGAACACAAAAAGCTTGCGTAACATGACTGATTTTGAGGCAACTGTACCATATTATACACAGTGCTAAGTGTTCAATATGAGGTCAAAGCTAGTCTGGATCTCCACTCCTGCCAGGAAGCACTGCTAAGAACTCGTTTCTCATGAAAAGAGTTAAGCACGTGTTCTTGCAAGCAGTTGAGATTTACAGTGCAGTCTTCTCTACGTGTCTCTCATTTCAAACTCTTGCTGCAACCCTATACCATTTGCATGGGAGCAATTGTCACTGAACTCAAATGAAACAAGACTTCTGAGTAGACACGTAGAAGAGCTTAACTTCTTGTTTGGACTGTGTCTTTCTTGGGCAAAATTGCAAGTATTATTCTAAACAATACATTAAAAGGGCACTTTAAGTTTATATTATGCCCAGAGAGGCTGACCATTGTGTACAATCAGTTAAGCACTCTTGTGCGTTAGCATTGCCAAACAGCGGCTGAGTACTAACTATTCATAGTATCCTCTGCAGGGGAAAGAGAAGCACCCAGCATTGAGTTGCGTGAGCTGTAGGCATTTTGTGACTAGTGGCTGGGATGGAAAGGGATGTTAAAGGATGACGGAGAGGCGTTTGGGCATACTCTAGCAAAAGCTAGTTCTATGGGCACTCAGGACAGTTTCTGAATAAACATGTAGGATCCAGACGCCTGTCCCGTTTGCTTTCAAAGACCTTTGCTGTAACTAGCCTTTTCTGCCTTGCACTGTCATATTGGAATAAGGACATGGTCATGTTGCAGGCATGACGATGTTTGGTAAACTCCAGTTTTTGTTTAAAAGAAAGACAGTCCAGTGTTACAAAGAATCGCCCACAGCCATTTCCCCACTAAGCCTAGCCTTGCATAAAAGTACCTACTCGATTGACCTTTTTTCCCCCTAAAACAAAGCATTCTGATTGCTTCCCAAATGAGCAACTGTTTTGCAAATCACCTTTAAAAGATCCAACATCATATTTTTCAGTTGATTCAGTCTAGTAAACTTTTTGCCTGGGATTGCCATGCCTAAACTGGGATGGGATAGATGACAGGACTGCAAAAGTGGTAGCAATGTCCACCATGCGTCAGAGAAACATGGCTTGACTTCTAACGTGGGAAAACCTATCACAGTACATTGTATGATTACCGAAACTGGGGAAAGGATTGCTAGACTAGAAAAAGAAATGTGACTGTTTGTACAAATGAATCTAGGTTCTAGACACTTGGCGTAATATCGACCCAAGACTGAAAGTGATTTGATACTTTGGGACGAGGGAGGTGTGACAGCATCTCCATGTATCCCCAGAATGTGCCAGGTCACATTTAAATAATACTGTTGCAATGAAAACAGACATCTCAAACTTGGTTCTTAACAAAAGCTGAAAACAGCAACGGCTTCACGAAAGCAGAGTGGAAGAACGAGCAATTGGTCACCATACCATTGGGACAGAAATCCTCTCAAATGTTTCCATGGTTGATTGTTAATTCTGCCGCACCCTAATAAGAAACTAAGTGAATTGTTGTTGTTTTTATGCGTGTTTTGAGATGGTGTGCTTCACGGCCCGCTGGTAAGGCCAACGGTGATCTTCCTCCTCATCCCCCTAAACTTGTGTAGTTAACGGGGCCCAACCGCTAATACTTAAATAAGGCCACAACAATGCATTACGTGGTGAAGAATTGGCACTGGTTTCGCCGGTACACTCATTGCCAGCAATGGATGTTGCGCCACAGCAATTCCACCTGCCCTCTGGAAGGGCAATGCATGCCTTAAAATGGCAAATAAATAATTACTGGCCAAGAATCCTCTGAGCAGTTGTTGCGCCACCCCTGACCGGGAAATGTACTAAGTAGAAACAAGCAGGAGTATGGCAGAAGACCACATAGCAGAAAGTGGCACCATACCAGAATTTCACAGAGTTATTATAACGAAAGAACAACTAGATTCAAGTCTTTCACTAGAGAACAGTACAACAAGGCAACATCTCCAAGAGGCACTGCCTCCGTAATGGAATATTGATTTCTTTGCATTGAGTTGCATTGCATCAAATGGTTACTAGTAAAAAAAAACACACGTTCAGTTTTATTTCCTTCCTCTCTGTATCCTCTTGTCTCTTTGCTCGTGGGACGATCTCCCCACTATGGCACAGAAAGGATGTCTGCCTTCACCTTTCTACTCAGAACGGCTGCTGCACCCTTCGCAACAGGGCTGCTCATACATAGCTTTCTTTCACCTTTTCATCTTTCAAAAAGGAAGTCAGAAGTGAGACATCTACAACAGTCTGGTTTTTGTGCAACGACAAGTCCTTTGTGTGGTCGTCATCGCTTTGGTCCTTGGCGAAGTTTACAAATACCTGAGAGGGAGAAAAGGGAGGAAGACTAGGATGAGTTGTTGACATTTTTATTATTATTGGGATATATCCCTCTAAGCTTTACCCACTAAAGTTAGCCATGCCCATTAATTTCAATGGGTCCTGTTCTACTTTCGAACCCAGATCAGGTTGCAACACACATAAAACAAAGCGCACCATCACAATATACTATCAGGATGCTGTCAGCGGCTCCCGGCTGGTTGCCCAGGAAAGTATAAAGACAAGGAAAGGTTTCTTACCATCCTTTTTTATTTCAGTATTTACAGAGAGAGAGGCTATAGAACCCAGCCTCTTGGATAATGGCATTGTCCTGAGTGACTCTCCACCCCCCATCCCTCCCACTTCATCATTCATCATCATCATCATCTCTGTGGGTGCCGCTAAGTGCCCTCTGTCTTAGAGCTCTTTGCTCTCCTACTTTTAAGGCTCGCCGGGTTCTGGGAGATGGAGGGTCTGGAATGCTTCCTAATGGCAATGTGTCTGCTGGGTGTTGTTGTTCCGGCTCTCCCTTGACTTCCCAACTTTCCCCCTCATCTGCCTCTGAGCTGTGACCTCCCGCAAACCCCTGTTGTAAATCTAGACTGTCTTCCTCTTCCTCCTCCCTGGAAGGGTCAGGATGGGGAGACGGTCTCCACCGTTCCTCCTCCTCTGCCCAGTCCCCAACATATACACACGCAAAATTATTGGAACAGCTGTTAAACATTAAAACAAGCAGAAATTTATAACAAACATAAAAGTACACATTTAAATGCGTACAGAAAAAAGGGCAGTCTAAAGGTTCTAGTGAAAGATACTCTAAGGCAGAGCTTTCCAAACTTTTCACGTTGGTGACATACTTTTCAGACATGCATCATTTTGCGGCACAGTAATTCAGTTTTACTAGCAAACCGGAGGTTCAACTAACCCCTTATAAGAGATACGGACATATATTGTTCTGACACACCTACACACTGCAGCAGACACACTAATGTGCCGTGACACACAGTTTGGAAAGCTCTGCTCTAAGGGGACGTGAGCTGGTTCACACATGCAAGTAGGTCATCAAGTGAGCCACAAGCGTGTGGAACTTCACCCCATGCTTCTCATGGGACAATAATTCCCCAGAGTTCCTCCACAGCTAGGTCCTGTGAAAGGGGCTACACATATCTTCCTTCTGCCAGCTGTGGTTTGGGCTGTGCCAAACATTATGGAGGAGGGACATGGTGCTTTGCAACATGATAGCGATGATGAATGGGCAAGATAACTTGGTGTAGTATGACCAGGGCTGAAATTGTCCAAGGAGGGGAGGAGCTCTTTGTGTGTGTGTGTGATATCTCCATGACGATACACCAGGGCAGATGCCTGAGGGCCAAATGTGACTCTCCGGACCTACCTGTCTGGCCCTCTGAACTCTCCTGGACTCAAAAATCCTACAAAAAGCAACTGAAGAGCCTCTGGGTTTCCAATCAAAATGAGCACTGCTCTTAAGATATGAGAAACTTACTTGGTCAAGTGTGGTCTGTGAAACGGAGTAGTCTTCTATGTGGAATCTCTTTTTGTTCTGGGAGAGGATGCTAAATATCCGAGCCAGAGAAGACTGAGAGGAGGGCAGCTGGTACTGCAGCATGTTGCAATGCTTCTCCTTCAGCACACTGCCCGGGAAGGCCAGCTCAAAGAAGTCTTGAACAGGCTTCAGGTCAGGGTTTGCCCCTGCTATTCGCACTATGATTGTGTAGCCATCTCCAAACCTGGAAAAAACAAACAGAGGAAAGTGTGGGACTTTCAACAGAGTAGCCTTCAAAAAATGGAGCGTTTTTTATTCCTGTAGCTTAAAAACACAGTAGGTGTTTGGTAAAGATCTTAACAGAAGTAGAATGAACACAAGACTATGCAGGAGAGCTTCAACTGATTTAACTTTTAGGCTAATCAACCAACAGCGCAATCGTATACAGTGGTACCTCTGGATACGAACGGGATCCGTTCCGGAGCCCCGTTCACATCTAGAAGCAAACGTAACTAGCGATGGCAGGTCTGTGCACACGCGCATCACTTTTTGCCGCGTCTGCGCATGCGCAAGCGATGAAACCTGGAAGTAACACGCTCCATTACTTCCGGGTTGCCGCGGAGCGCAACTCAAACGTGCTCATCCCGAAGCACATTCAACCTGAGGTATGAATGTACAACATATCTACAGTGGTACCTCAGTTTACGAACTTAATCTGTTCTGGAAGTCCGTTCTTAAAACGAAGCCATTCATAAACCAAGGCGTGCTTTCCCGAATGAGGCCTCCCACCGCCGGTGTCCTTCCACTGTTCGGCTTCCGTTTGTAGACCAAGGTAAAGTTTGCAAACCGGGACACTACTTCCGGTTTTGCAGAGTTCGTAAACCGAATAGTTCATAAACAGGGCTGTTCTTAAACCGAGGTATCACTGTACTGAGAAGCAAACTGCTTAAGTTCAAGGGAAGTTCAAAGTGGGCATAGCATGCCTCCCCAAGTTTAAATTGATTATTAATCAACCAGGGCTAATTTTAAAACGGCAGGACAGCGAAGTAAGGACAACCAGGTTAATTTTTGAAGCTATTTGGTTCTGGTGTGAGATGGGGGGGGGGACACACATTAATGATGGCCTTTTCTCCTAACTGTTTTTGTTTATTAAGTTGCAAGGTACCTAAAGCATCATTATTTTCAAATAGGTACTCAAAAAGGTGTTGTTTTGATACTATACAAATGCAAATAAATGTAATCAATTAATTTATCAAATGATCCAGAACAGACTTGAAAATAAGTACATTTACACCTATTTGTTGGCTGCATGCAATCAATTCTGAAGCAGATTCTGGAAATGCTCTCATGAGCTATCTTGGTGCATCCACCTGTGCAAAGGCAGCAAGCATAAAGCAGTGGCTTACCTGTTCTTCAGGTGCTGGACACTGCCAAGGCACCTGAACCGCCCATTGACCATGATCGCCATTCGAGTGCACAGGGCCTCACATTCTTCCATGCTGTGGGTAAGGGAACAAGCGAGTTAAATTGCGCAAATAAAGGTTCCGGCATGTTTGCGAAATCACTTTTGCACGGCACAGTTTTACATCCTCAAACGAAGAGGAAGACCTGGATATGCAGGCTTTAGAATCTTTAACACAAGAAGCTGCGTTCTTTTAAAAAGAGAGAGCAATTGTCCTTCTAGCTAGCTCAATACTGCCGAGTCTGGCTGGTAGCAGTGCCAGGTCTAGTTTCAGGTCTTTGGCACCCTCCTAGCTGAGACAGAAATATCTCAGGACAGACATGTGCTCTACCACTAAGTGACAAGACCTTGATACTTAAGAATTATTATTATTATTATTATTATTATTATTATTATTATTATTATTATGATGTCTGAAACTGCTACCATCAGCTGCTATTTTTAATCATTTTCTGTACAACTACTAAGCTATCTTTTTTCCTTGTATGGCTATGTTTTTTAAAAATCAATTTAAAAAAGAATATAAAAAAAAAAGAATATTCAGTACTGTTAGGATATCCTGCTGTGTTCTGTTTCACATTGTGTGTCTGTCTGGAGTTTTTGTACAATTTACACTAAATCCAGCCAAAATTAAACATGTCTCATTCATTTCAATGAAAGGGATTTTAGCATCCATTCTATGTGGACTCAGATGGTGTTTTAAACAGCTTCTTTAGCTAGATGATGACAGCTCCTTTTTTTGGTCACAATCCACTTGCAACCGAAAACGAAACAGTGACTGAAACACATCACTATGCTGTGTGATGCAAATAGCAGCTAAGAGCCCCCCCCCAACCCCGCTTACCTGTGAGATGTAAGGACCACAGATCTTCCCTCCTTGATGACGCTCAAGGCGCAGTTCCAAAGGAAACGGCGGGCCTTGGGGTCCATTCCTGTGGTCGGCTCATCCTGCAATTGAGAAACAATAAATCAGCTCTGATCTTGCTCGCCAGAGCATCATTTCATGATGATAAGCTCCATCACGCCTTCCCTCCCTCAACCATCATGGAGCAGGGCTCATTCCATCAGTTTTGCTAAAAGACCAGCTGCATTAGTGCCTCCTTGACCCATGGCAGCTGGACATTATAATAACTACTACAGTGGTACCTTGGGTTAAGTACTTAGTTCGTTCTGGAGGTGCGTTCTTAACCTGAAACTGTTCTTAATCCCACAAAACTCAACGTGGGGCTTGTTTCAGCAGAGACTTGCACTGCATGAAATGAAATTACATTTCATTGAATAAAATGAGACTACAGTGGTACCTCTGGTTACGTACTTAATTCGTTCCAGAGGTCCGTTCTTAACCTGAAACTGTTCTTAACCTGAAGCACCACTTTAGCTGCTGTCGCCGCGCCACCACACAATTTCTGTTCTCATCCTGAAGCAAAGTTCTTAACCCGAGGTAATATTTCTGGGTTAGTGGAGTCTGTAACCTGAAGTGTATGTAACCTGAAGCGTATGTAACCCGAGGTACCACTGTATTTAATAACTGGTACTAGAGGCCTGGGGAAAGACATATAAAAATTTGAAGAGAATGTGGAAAATTATTGTTGTTAAAAAAAACTGAAGTTATGATACTGAGATGTACAGGATTTGATGGACTTATCGAGAGAAGGACTTGGTTCCTGTATTTGAGAGTGTATCCCAGGCCAAGACCATCCCATCCCTATAGATCACCGAAGAAGATAAAGAAGACTGGCAAAATAAATCAGTGAACTACGCAGGACATATTAAATAATTTGGGACAATTATTTAATGCATGTATTTGTTTTGGAAGCTTTGTGTATAGATTCCTACATTGGTATAACTTTTAAAACTCAATTGTAATAAGATGAAAAGGTTTTAAAATTGGATTGTTAAGAACATAAGGTTTTATGGACGTACATGAATAAGTACTAAACAATGAAACCAAGAAGAGTGGAGGGAAGTCAACCAAAATAATGGTTTAAAAATTTGTTCGTGATACTTCCCCCCCCCCTCTTTTTTATACACTGTTGTTATTTTTATGCATTGTTATTTATTTATTTTGGAAAATTTATAAAATGTTATTGAAAAAGCAAAGAAAAGCAAAAAAAGAACTGGTACTAGAATGGCCTTTTAGCAGAATACGCATTGCTGATGTGAGCAACACCCTACTCACCAGGAACACCACAGGAGGCCCTCCGATTAGGGCCATGGCAGTTGACAGCTTGCGCTTGTTCCCACCGCTGTAGGTGCCGGCACATCTTTCTGCATACTTCACGAGGCCCAGTTTGCGAACAGCCCATTCACCAACCTGCCAGATAGGAGGGCAACATGAATAGAGAACAACAACCTCCATGCTCTGTGCAGAGTCCTACTTAGTGTTATCTGTCTGTTATATATTCCAGGCCATTCAGCACAGCAAACGAGGCTGAAGCACCTCCAGGTTCTTTAAGGTTGGAGACTTGGCAATAGTTTTGTTTCTAAAGAAAGTTGAAAGTGGCTCAGTTCACTTCCCACGGTGTATTTGCACCTTCCTTTTTACCCTCTTCTGCCTCTGTTCAGTTGGAAACAATTCAAAAAACACCCAGTGTTGCGTAAGTGGCTTGCTGTACATCATAATAAGTGGGGGGCCTCTTTCTCAAGCTGCCTTTGATCCTCTGAAAAACATGACTGTCTATATCCAGTCAAAGGGAGCTGATGGCACAGCCAGAATGTTATGCCCAGTGGGCTTTGCTGCCGCATTGTTGTTTTGCAAACATTCCTATTGTGTGTGCATTTACTTACTGCTTTAGATCATTGTTGCAAGCCACCACATGCTTCTGGTGAAGCAAGATAGAAATGTTTTAAAGTAAATAAAAAAATTATTTACTTTAAATAAATAAAGTAAGAGACCAACTAGGTTTGTTCTGGGTATAAGCTTTCATGTGCATGCAGACACGAAAGCTTATACCCAGAACAAACTTAGTTGGTCTCTAAGGTGCTACTCTTAAGGTGCCGAAGAATTGATCGCCGAAGAAGTGATGCTTTTGAATTATGGTGCTGGAGGAGACTCTTGAGAGTCCCATGGACTGCAAGAAGATCAAATTTATCCATTCTTAAGGAAATCAGCCCTGAGTGCTCACTGGAAGGACAGATCCTGAAGCTGAGGCTCCAATACTTTGGCCACCTCATGAGAAGAGAAGACTCCCTGGAAAAGACCCTGATGTTGGGAAAGATTGAGGGCACAAGAAGAAGGGGATGACAGAGGACGAGATGGTTGGACAATGTTCTCGAAGCTACAAACATGAGTCTGACCAAACTGCGGGAGGCAGTGGAAGACAGGAGTGCCTGGCGTGCTCTGGTCCATAGGGTCACGAAGAGTCGGACACGACTAAACGACTAAACAACAACAACAACAAGGTGCTACTGGACAATTTTTTATTTATTTCGACTGCGTCAGACCAACATGGCTACCTACCTGAATGCTTTAAAGCAAACAGAGATAAATGCCCCCTTTGCTCCCCCCCCCTTCATCACCAACCCTATGGAGTTTGTTGCAGTAATTAGCACTGGTGGTCCCTCTCCTGCCGCCTTGATTTTTTTTACCTTGCAGACTTCTTTCTCAGGGACGCCTCTTAAGAGTGCAAATAATTCCAGGTGTTCTCTCCCCGTCAGCAGCTCATTTATGGCATCGAACTGAGGGCAGTATCCCATATTCTGGTGGACGTCTTGGATGTTAGACAATATACTGCAACGAGAGAAGATGCAGATCTTGAGCGTTTTGCTAGTGGTTTAGCACAGGGTGGGTTGTGGTGCACCAACCAATTGGGAATTATCAGACGTTGACAACTAATGCAAAAAAAATACCACTACACAGAATTAAGTTAGAATTTTAAAAGGATGTATTGGAAGTGCTAAACAGACTGTTCAACAAAATTGTGCCGCTGGCAACAACCTTACTAATGTCAATCAAGACTTTTGGAAATGGTGCATTTCAATACAGAGTTTGTGATCATGGTGTTGAATTCTATGCCTTTCCTTCTGGCTCATGTTAATGAACAGAGCTGCCAAACAATATGAAAATTCAAATTAGGAAGTGAAAGCACATTTGCATAACCCTAGTTTTTCTAGCCATAGGGAGGGGCAAGAGTTGTGCAGAGTACCAAAAGCCACAACTGAGAATCTTATTCAGCCATCCTCCAGGCTCCTAAACTTTTAGCACCTACAGTTGCAAGTTATGGACTTGCAAACTTGAGGACCTTGAGGACTACGGTGGTGCCTCGGGTTACATACGCTTCAGGTTACATACACTTCAGATTACAGACTCCGCTAACCCAGAAATAGTACCTCAGGTTAAGAACTTTGCTTCAGGATGAGAACAGAAATTGTGTGGCGGCGCGGCGACAGCAGCTAAAGTGGTGCTTCAGGTTAAGAACAGTTTCAGGTTAAGAACGGACCTCTGGAACGAATTAAGTACGTAACCAGAGGTACCACTGTAGTCTCATTTTATTCAATGAAATGTAATTTCATTTCATGCAGTGCAAGTCTCTGCTGAAACAAGCCCCACTTTGAGTTTTGTGGGATTTGTTCTCAGGGATTATGTCTAGGACAGAAACCATTCAAAAAGTTATGCACCCAATATTATATTCTGCACTCCTTCAGAATCTTGGCATGCGCACAGCTGTGGCCTAAGCTGTGTTCTGATCACTGGAGATCCTACTGATCCCTTCTATTGGCTTCCCAGATTTCACTGGCTGTGACAAGCTGAACTTCTCAGCCTAGAAAATCAGGGTTTTCTTAAAAAAAATGAAAATGGGTGTTTCTCAGGATGTTAAATAGTGTGACCAATACAAAGTTCTTCCCTTGCATAGAATACATACAGCAACCATGAACATACCACTGCCCCAACAGTGCAGCACAATCTAGTCTCACAGACCAAACCAACTTTTGCTGTGAGTGGCAATGAAATCACATCTGCTCTGAAAGTGCAACAGCAGACAGAAAGGCCCATGAAAAACATGGCTTTCTGCAGAAGGAGCTGCCATTTCTTTTCATACCTGTTGCCCTTAAGGAAAGCATCTCCTCCCGTAACATCGGTGTCTCCTGTCAACATCTTGAAAGTGGAGGATTTGCCAGCACCATTCACACCCAGGAGTCCAAAGCACTGCAAAGATTAAAAAGACCGGATCAGTGCATGCATGCCCCATTCATCTCTCACACATTCCTTGTGTTGTTGCATGAAAACAGAAGGAGCCATGGGCAGAGCAGTTGGCAATGGTGGGAGATTCCATGGCAGGGAGCTTGGGCTGGCCAGAGTAGAATATGGTATGTTTGTGTGGGATTTCCAGTGTCCCCGAGAAGAGCCTCGCATCTTGAGCAATGTTTCACTAAATACATGCAAACGGTGACTTGGAAATCTTACCTCGCCAGGTGGAATTCCGACGCAGATCCTATCCACAGCAGGCTTTCGTTTCATTCTGTATACCTGGAATGAAGAACAGAAATTTGCTCATAGCTGGCAACAGCTAAGCTTTGCATCCTCTACCAGTGCATTTCTCTTCTTTGGCAAAATCAGTAGCAGGGCCTCTGCCTACAGTTCAGTTTCTCAAAGGACATCCAGAATTTGTCCTATTTGTTTGTAAATTCGGCAAATCCCAGCAAGTGTATATGGGGAAAAAGCACTTATGTGATCGACGAATGCATGAATGTGGCCATACCAACTAATCCAGGCATAGGCAAACTTGGCCCTCCAGATGTTTTGGGACTACAGCTTCCATCACCCCTAGCTAACAGGACCAGTGGTCAGGGATGATGAGAAGTAGTCCCAAAACATCTGGAAGAAGAAGAAGAAGAAGAAGAAGAAGAAGAAGAAGAAGAAGAAGAAGAAGAGGAGGAGGAGGAGGAGGAGGAGGAGGAGGAGGAGGAGGAGGAGGAGGAGTTTGGATTTGATATCCCGCTTTATCACTACCTGAAGGAGTCTCAAAGCGACTAACATTCTCCTTTCCCTTCCTCCCCCACAACAAACACTCTGTGAAGTGAGTGGGGCTGAGAGACTTCAAAGAAGTGTGACTGGCCCAAGGTCACCCAGCAGCTGCATGTGGAGGAGCGGAGACACAAACCCGGTTCACCAGATTACGAGACTACCGCTCTTAACCACTACACCACACTGGCTCTCTGGAGGGCCGAGTTTGCCTCTGCCTGAACTAATCCCTAGTAGTGGCAGCATAGGCGCCGACCCCATGGGGCCTGAGGGGGCCCGAGCCCCCTCAAAAATTTTATTGGGGGGGCTCGGCCCCCCCAATAATTAAAAAAATTATCGCGCGCCTTGGCTCCCGCGGCCGGCGAGGGGAGCCCGGGCCGCGCGCGGCTGCTGCTGCCGCCTCTCCTGGGGGCGCCGCCTCCCCGGGCGGGAACGCTGCGGGTGCGCGAGGGAGGAGGGCGGCCCCCGGGGGCTGGGAGAGCCGGGCTGCCGTGGCCGAGAGGGCTGCTCTGCCGGGCGCCGCTGACATAATTTAAGCAAATTATCGCGCGCCTTGGCTCCCGCGGCCGGCGAGGGGAGCCCGGGCCGCGCGCGGCTGCTGCTGCTGCC
Source organism: Podarcis muralis (assembly GCF_964188315.1). Classification (NCBI taxonomy): domain Eukaryota; kingdom Metazoa; phylum Chordata; class Lepidosauria; order Squamata; family Lacertidae; genus Podarcis; species Podarcis muralis. The sequence continues at coordinate 12,379,427 of NC_135671.1, forward strand.
GCCGCCGTTTGTGGTCATGGCGGAGCTGCCGCCTAGGGAGGAGGGGAGAGGGGGCTGGCGGGGGGGGCAGGCGGTGAAGGGGGCTTGGCTGCGCTCTCTCTCTCTCTCTCTCTCTCTCGGGCTCTCTCTCTCTCTCTCTCTCTCTCTGGCTCTCTCATAGGCGCCGACTCCATGGGGCTAGGCGCAGCACGCTCTCCCCTATTCGCTCACGAGGAGGCGGCGCCACTTTATTTGCATATTCATGAGCTTATTTATTATTCATGAGCTTTCCCGGGCCCCCCCAATATTTTTTATAAGTCCGCGTCCCTGAGTGGCAGACTTTGGACTCTCAAATTTCAGCAGCACTCTGTGTGATGATAAAATTTGGTGCACCCCCCCCCCCCCGCACTCTGTTCTGCATTGTTGTTGTGGCACCTAGTGCAGTTGAACCGGTCACGCTACCCTAAAACCGTCTCTGTCCCTAGCAGCACTGATGTCAGGAAGTAGGGCAATCATCTGATGTGCATACTGCTGGGAGGCAGAGCTAGTTAGCATAGCCCTGTTCATACGTTGATTCACTGAGTGAGAGGTTCTTTCTGTTTGAAATGCAGACCATTATCAACAGCGGCAATCCCTTTTGATTCTAGGGAATGCATGAAAATAGAGAGTGAACCCCACGGAATGGTTGCTGTGACGTTAACATATGAGAGTGCTGGAGGTGAAATAGTTAAACAGGTTACCCAATCAGAACCCAGGGGGGTGGAGTCAGAGGGCCTATAAAACCAGCTCTGGGAGGGGCGAAGGGGGGAGTTTGTTGGGAGTTGGGTGGTTGGTTGGAGTGGGAGTGGATTGGGATAGAGTCTGTGGGTAGGTTGAGTTAGTGTAGCGAAATAAGCTGAGCCAGGAACAGTTAGGAGCTAGGAAGACAAGTAAATATCTGAGAGGTGGTTTAGTGAGTGAGAGCAGGTAGCGGAAGTTATAGATCTGGATAGGCACCCCATGATTGTAATTGACCGATACCGTTTATGAAACCACACGCTTGTTAAACTGCAATAAATAAACAGAAGTTTATGTTCCAATTTAACCCTGACTGGACTCAGTTTTGTACCAGGTAGGGCCAGGGTGGTGGCAGTGAGAAATAAAGTGGTGGCACAGGGATCAATAGACGGTAAAATGTCCGGGGACCCTATGTGATCGCCACAGTCGCTATCAACACTTGCCCCATAATTTCAGGCATCCATCAGCAGGAAATTGTACAGCAGCACCATTAGGTGGGTTGCTAGGCCCCATGCGTCAGTGGCAATGGAAATGCAAGCTTCCCCTATGCACAGCACGCCCAAAGAACTTCTCGCTTGTCTTCTCACCTTGGTTAGTTCTTTGATTTCTAAGATATCGCTCTGCCCACCGCCACCAATGATCCTCTGCCGTTCTCTGTTCACGTCTTCATCCTCTTCATGCACAGGCGGAAGTTTAGCATTGCTAGTTCTGTTGGGGGGGGGGGAGGAATGCATCACTTGGAGGTCAGGTTTGTGCACTGATAATTCAAGATTCATTCAGTAACAGGCAGACCAGTTCTAGACTTCTGGATCCCATTCCAAAGGTGGTGTAAAAGGTAAAGGGACCCCTGACCATTAGGTCCAGTCGTGGTTGACTCTGGGGTTGTGGCACTCATCTCGTTTTATTGGCCAAGGGAGCTGGCATACAGCTTCCGGGTCATGTGGCCAGCAGGACTAAGCCGCTTCTGGCGAAGCGGAGCAGCGCACGGAAACGCCGTTTACCTTCCTGCCAGAGCGGTACCTATTTATCTACTTGCACTTTGACATGCTTTCGAACTGCTAGGTTGGCAGGAGAAAGGTGGTGTACACAATCTCTTTTGTAATTAATTAAGGTTGAAACTCACTCTTTAGCTAATGGCCAGCTCCCTGCACATCCTGGAAATTAACCCACAATTTCACAAGCCACTTCACACCTTACATTTTAACATTTGTAGGCAGCTTGGGGAGTTTATTTTTGGCAGAGGAGTGGGATAAAATGCTTTTGAATGAATGAATGAATGAAGCATGGGTTTCTGGTGCTATCACTGCTCCCTTTGTTTCCTCTTTTCTGACTTCACTTACTAGGGGGAGGGGTGGTAGAGACGCTTGTCTTGGCCGCTCTCCCCCCCCCCCCAATTATTTGGATTCTCAAAATCTGCATATGCCTTTCCCCAGGATGGGTGTTCATTGTCACAAAGGCCATTTTACCTGGATTTGATAAAGAACCTGTACTGGATAAGCACAGTGATGAGGAAGAAGACGACTCCTTCCACAGCCATGGCGAAGAGATTCCGTCCCACCAGGTCCCAGGAGAGAGGAGAGACAAAGCGGTTCTCGCCTAATGGGGAAGAGCAGAGGCTGTCATTCAACTGTCCGATCAGACGTCTAGGAAGGCTCCCTATTACAACACTGTATGCAACAAGCTCGTACGTAAGAGCAACACACACTGTACTGATCTTTAATATACCTCAGATGTTCGTCACAACAGAGACACAATTTAAACACTCAGCAAACCTGATGGCTGGCATCTGAGGTGTTCTAATGCTGATTTCGGTCATTTGCAAATTACCATGGATTTTCCCCCACACGCTGCACAGGAAACCCCTGAGTTTACCTCTGATCTAAGAGTCAATCCAGGCCCTCCAGTTTTTAAACATGATACAACTGCTTGAAAATGTGAATTTGTTGCCGCTTGTTACCCGTATATTAAAACATCTTGGAATGAACACCTAAAAGATTGGTTGCGTGCAAATTGGTTCTCATATTCTGATCTTCCTGATGACAAACAGTACTTTTGAAAGCACATTCCTGTCCCAAATGGTTGCAAAGTTATGCTTGGAACTGCGTTGAGTAAAGGCTGCTGAAATATCTGAAGACAAACAGGTGGCCAATTAAAATTTCCAATGGTTGGGGTGGAGAAGAGAATAATTCTTTTGGCCTCCCTCCACATTGTGTAAAATGGTTAAGAATTGCAGAATAAATAAGAGTACACAAATGCACTTAATTTGCATACTTTATACAGGTTGTAAAATTCAGTTTCCTCAGTGCAAAATGTGGGTTGTTTGATTTCAGAGTATCCACCCAACAGTGCCTTACAGCTCAAGTCTCCACAATCTAGGATGTGTTGAGAATTCCTTTCCACCTTAAGGGACAGACGTGTGGAATTGTTGCATGTCACATGTCTGTTTACATTCCAGCACAGTATGCTGGGAACTTCCGTTTGTGTATAGTTTCCTGTTTCGCTTTGGACACGAAGGAGATCAGACATGTTTTCCTTTTGTCCTGATCTATGCTGAATAAACCTGCTTTAAACCACACAGCCTCTTGTGCTGCTTCTGTTTGTGGCGTTTTCTCTGCTGCATAGTGTGTTCAGTCTTCTGAAGCCTGGGCCGCAGATTTATGCTGCACCAAGGACCGGAGTTCGCCTGGCACACCAGTCAATGGGCTGGAGCCAGCTGGGGGCCTGCCAGTTGCCCCCGTTTCCTTGGGTGCATGTCAACAGGACGATGCCACTAGGCCAACACCTCACTTACCAAATCTTTCTAGGGCATCTGCCATAGCTTGATTTTTCACCATGTCAATCAGGCCCCGGCCCAGGCAGAAATGGGGGAAGATGAGGAATACTGACTTCAGGATGTCATTGATGTCGGTCAGCTTCTAAAGACACAAAATCAATGGCAGTCAGTTGCTTGGAAATTTACAACAACAACAACAACAACAAAGGGACAGATATCAAGAGGCAGAGAATGGAAAAACTCAAGAGAACTTATCCAAAAAGAGTTAAGCATGCACCCGCCGAAATTAAAGACTAAACTGATTTTGAGATTAAGGACTTATTTCTTTGGCATAAAAGAATTCAGGTTGGTTTTGGGTTTAAAATGTAGCAGATTTAAGGGCAATGTCGCATTATGGCAGCCAAAATTAATGGCTTACCCTGAGCGAACAGGGTGCTAGTGCATGCAGCCCTGAAGCTCTGCTTTTCCACTGATACAAGCAACAAGCCATCAAGCCTTGGCTTGCTGTTACATACGAACCACGGTTGTGCTTTGTTTTTCCTGAACATGCCAGGTTCAAACTTTGGCTTCCTCAACATTTTTTCCAGAAGAAACAAATCACAATCCCAGTTTGGACATAACAACAGTACACACTCTTGTTGCTTGTTGCTCTTGTTTGTGCAAGGAGAGGGGCAAGGCAGGAGCAACTGGGCGGTGTTCACTAGCATGCTGCTTGCCTTATTCTGACAGGCAAATTGGTCCACTGTGTTCAGTCCAAACGGACTGGAACCTTCCAATGTTGAACTCTGAAACAGAACCTGATCTGGTTCGGATGTCACACAAGAATGAGCCTAGATGCGTCTCAGAGTCACATGCTTTCCCTTTACTCCAGCATGGCCACAAGAAGTGTGGAAGCTTTTGCTTCTGTTTTGGATAAACCACAGCTTTTGTTTCATCTGAAGCCAACAAAACTGTGCTTAATATGAACTATGGTTTGTATGGAATAAGGCAGTTTCAAACCATGGGTTATATGAAGCTGGCTTGTTCCAACAAACTATAAATTAAGGGAAACTTCAGCTTAGGGTTCAGATGTAATGCTGAACTGTGGTTAGTTGAAGCAAAAACTTCCAATCTCCTCCTCGTGGCCATGCCAGAGGGATGTGGGAGCATGGGAACCTAAGGCTCACCTAGGCTCCTTGGCATCCAGGGACATTGTACAAAAGGAGGGCGGTTGCCCCTATGGGTCCAGCTATATTTTTTCCATACAGTGTCCTTGGGAGGGATGGCATAGCAGCTTGTCTCTTCACTCCCAGAGGTATTTGCAACTGCATTTTTAATGTGGTCTTGATAGGTCCTGCCTGGATCTCTAGTCACATGCAAGGGCTATTACCTGTATGTATTCACATGTGTTTGTGTACACACTGGCTTAGGAATATGGGGGGTGGAGGGGTGCCCTGTCTCAGGTGTAATGCCTGAGGAGGGTGACAAGATTGCCCCCCGGGCAGATCACCAATGCACCAATCGGAGCAGCGGATGTGCTCGGGGAGCGATTTTGTCACCTCTTGGATTGCCGAAATGTTGATCCGTTTGGGGGGGACCACTCGAGGCTTGCGGCGGCTGCCCCCACATGAGGATCGCAGCGGCAGCCCCATAGGCAGGTCGCTCTGCCCCCGCCGCACCGGGTACCAAAGGAACTAGCTACATCCCTGTGTGTACAGTGTTGGGCTAGGAGGAGAGGAACGAATTCCTTAAAGCAAAATAGAGGGCAAACAAATTATCTGAGCATCTATACTTCAGTTTCCTCCTAGTCTCTCTCACCTACTTCTCTATTGCTACAGAATGTACATTCATTCCTTTCGCTTATCAACTCAAAGATGTATTTTTTCTAAAGGACCCTGAATTCTGGCAAGATTTCTCAATTGGAATAAATCAGGAAATCTAAGCAAAATCACGAAGTTGTGACTAATTCACCTTTTAGCAACCATCTAGTATTTCTGTGCTGAAATCTGAAAGGCCACGGAGCAGGCTGAATTAATCAATTCAACTTTTATCAAATCTTTTTTTAAAAAAAGCACAGCAAACAGCAAAGCAGCGTGCCGTGCTGGCTGCGGCCACCGAGAACTCACATTGCTGGTGAAAAGCTCGAGGACAAAAGTGGCGACACTCCCATTAATACCGATGAAGAGGTTCACACTGGTGAGCACCACGTATGCCGTGCTAGGGATCTTGAACACAAAGGATGCTGGGTACATGAGAGGCGTTATGGACCACCTGGGAAACAGAAAGGATGTGACATGAAGGAACCCCATTCCTACATCTTAATCGGTCATCAACACCAGAGCCGAAAGGGCCTCCCTTACCCATAGAGCAAGAGGAGAAGAGCCAGCACGGGAAGGTTGCTTGAGGACACGTAGGATTTCTGCTGGAAGCCAACAAAGATGATGATGACCAAGGTGGCTGGAACTACATAGTTGCACTGTGAGTTGAAAAGAGAGAAAGGAAAATGCAATCAGAATAGATCCAGCTTAAAGGATTCAAATGACCGTAGTATTAGAAGTTAGACAGGGTAGGGTTTTCTCCCTATCATAGAAAGCAATAGACAAAACTGAGCTTCTCTAGATTGCAACCACAGTTAGACAAAGATGGTGCAGGAAGCAGAATTCTCTCTCCTCCTTCGTACAACACTGTCAGGTAGATGGACAGAAAAGGAAGCCTGATGAGACTTCATGATGCCTATATTACTCTCTTAGCAGGTCAGAGTGTGGGGATAGTCATGCAATACACACTTCAGATGCACTCTTTGATAGAATATGTTGTCTCTCTAAAGACAAAGGTGTGTTGGGGGGGGGGGATAATACAGAAACATATATAGCCTTACCATATCCCACACAAAATTAGCGAGCCAGTAGGTCACTGGCTTCACGCCACAGATGAACTGCAGGTGCTTGGCCTTAGTGACACGCTCCTGGATCAAGAAAACCACAAAGCTGGCCGGGACGAAGGACATGGCAAAGATGACGCAGATGGAGACCAAAACATCCACTGATGTCGTCATCCTGAGCAAAGAGAAATTTCAAAAGAGAGTTTGTAGATTTGACCGGGTGCATCATAACCCGTTGCTCAGCTACATCCTTGGTTAGGAGAACCCATGGAAACAGGCCAGTTTCTAGCACGCCCTGTAGCTGCTGAAGCAGAAACTGGCCCTAACTCTCCTGTTTAATTTTAAGGAGGTCATTTCCCCTCTCCCCTTATCCTCTCCCCATCCCCCCGCTTCCGGGACGTACAAGGCGACTTCCGAGAGCTGCTGCTTGGTGAGGTTCAGAGGGTGGTTGAAGGCCGTGATGCCGTAAGCGCTGGGGTCCTCTCCCTCTTGCAGGTTGGCGCGCAGAATGGCATTGTTCATTATGTTGAGAAAGGCGCTGATGGCGTGCCAGCCTTTGTTGTTGAACCATACCTGGAAAGGGTGCACAGTGTAATTAACGAAGAGTAACGCAGACTGCAAGAAGATCAAACCTATCCATTCTTAAGGAAATCAGCCCTGAGTGCTCACTGGAAGGACAGATCGTGAAGCTGAGGCTCCAATACTTTGGCCACCTCATGAGAAGAGAAGACTCCCTGGAAAAGACCCTGATGTTGGGGAAGATGGAGGGCACAAGGAGAAGGGGACGACAGAGGACGAGATGGTTGGATAGTGTTCTCGAAGCTACCGGCATGAGTTTGACCAAAACTGCGGGAGGCAGTGGAAGACAGAAGTGCCTGGCGTGCTCTGGTCCATGGGGTCACGAAGAGTCGGACACGACTAAACGACTAAACAACAACAAACGCAGAAGCTCTTCACTTCGGGAATCAAACTGTAGATGCTCCCCACCGGTTTATTGCAAATTTGGCCTTTTCTCTTACCAGGTTAATTTCAAACATAGTAAGAGGAAAGGCTTCTGGGTGTCTCAGTGAAGCATGCCTTCGATTCTATTTTATTATCAAGTGCTTTAGCTGTTAAACTTTGAGAGAAGCCTCTGTGGACATTCAAGAACAACTTGCAGCTGGGCTACTAGGATACAGAACAAGCAGGTGGAATTACCTTTACATTATCATTCGTGTCCATGCCCTTCATGAAGCTCGATAGGCTGTTAAGGAAGCGTTCTCCAGAGCCCCCCTAAAAGGAGTAATAACAAAGAACATGAATTGCAATATGCTTTGGGGAGGGGGGGACAATCCTACACAAGTATACTCAGAAATATCCTCGAGTTCACTGGGGCTTACTCTCAGGTAAGTTGTTATAGAATTGCAATATTGCGTACCTAAGTTTGCACTGTTTAGCTATTTTAGAATTCCTTCCTACCCTTTCCCAAAAGACCACCTGAATTCCAAATCAAGTAGCAAGGCCTAAGCCATTTATTTTCGCATAGAAATCTCTGCTCTGTTTACCTTGGCTATTTCCAAGATTTTCTTCACTTGCTTGATTGCTTCATTAACTTCTTCACGGCGAGGGAGCACCAGAGAGCTACTGGCTCCCAATGAAAAGCCACCATACCTGGGAACACATTAAACCAGATTAATTTTTATGGTTTGCGTATATGAGCCTTCCCCCTCCATTAAGAGACTTTTGCTTTTCTTGTCAGCAATTTCAGGTTTGCAATCCTGGTCTGCTACTCAACAAAAAGAAATTAAATTGTTGGGATGCGCAGCTCTCTGGAGCATCACACTGACTGAGATAATAAAATAATAACGTACACTATAATCTTGGACACAAAGATGCCTGTTGACATATATACATACAGTGGAAAGCCATTTCGTACATGCCTGTGAGTCACATTATCTCCCAGTGGTCAGATACACTGAGTGAATAATTACTGGGTAAAAATAATGATCTAATCCTGCAAATGTATTTCAGGAGTTCCTATAATTCTGAAACTAGAGACAGGAGTGGGGCATTTGGGAATGAACAAGCTTCACCAAAAAACGACAAAGAAAAAGGTGTATTTACCTGAATTCATTCACCCAAAACTTATTGCTCAAACTGTGAATGCAAAAAGAAGAGAAAAGGGGTTTGTTATGTCAGACACAATGAAGTAAAGCAGGGACAAACATAGCAACCTCCAGATGTTCTCGGACTACAACTTCCATCCTCCCTGACAGGCTGGGGTAATTGGAGATGGAGTCCAAAAACAACTGGGAGGACATCATGTTGTTAAAGCATACTGCACATCAGGTACCTTTTCCCGATGATCTGTGCATAGGTCTTCACCAGGTAATCAGAAATGTTGCGACCTGTCAGGTTTTGCAGGATATCTGTAGTGTTCAGTACTCTCTGCGGCCAATGCGGGGGAAAGAAGAAACCGAAAAGATAAATCAAGGGTTTTATTGGCTATGAAATACCTCGAATGCTGTATGTCATTCATTTGGTCTACCCCCAATCTAAAGCTATGAAGAAACATAGGGCTTTTGTGTGGAAACCTGATGGAATTTAATCAGCTCATGGCTGATTAAAACAAGATATAGCCATAATGAGAAAATTAGACAAAGGCACCATGGCATATCTAAAAACGCATGTTAGGTGCCCACAGGAAGGTTCAGTTCTTGTTGCACTTACAGAGGCTGATCCTTTACTCTGGAATCGTACAGGATCCGGCGAGAGTGTTTTGACTAGTTATTGTGAATAGCTCAAAAGCCTCTTTTATTCAGACTAAAAAACCTTACTCTTGAATATATAAATATATGTTATACTTCATTATTATCATCATTGGATGTTTGGAGTTGCCTGGTGTGCTTTGTTAAGTGTTGGCAGAAAGTGTTTATTTTATTATTTGTTTATAAAAAGATATCTATATGCTGCTAATTCATTTATTAAAAAACCAGGGCAGCTTACAATTGTACATAAAAAGCATATGTAACTTTACACACAACCCCCCCCTGTACCTAGTCTTTTCTACATACCAAAGTATTTTTTACCTGGGGAGGAGGGAGGCCACCAGCTGCTGCTGGGCAAACTGGGAGCATCTTCTTCACCTTCTCGTTGCTACAGACGCACGATGGGGAGGGGTTCTCCATAGTCCAATTGCCGTTCTGGAAGATTTCCATCAATTCCTCAGGCACAGGATCAGTGGTCCAGCCCTCTTCGCCTACTGAGCAAGGAGTATTCCTGCACAAAAAAAGGCAGAAGGGCAGAGTCAGAACAACATCAAAGTGTTTCAGAAATCATATCGTCCACCAGGTTGTCTTTGTCACCTGCTATGCGCTAGCAGCTGGATTTGATATCCCGCTTTATCACTACCCGAAGGAGTCTTAATGCGGCTAACATTCTCCTTTCCCTTCCTCCCCCACAACAAACACTCTGTGAGGTGAGTGGGGCTGAGAGACTTCAGAGAAGTGTGACTGGCCCAAGGTCACCCAGCAGCTGCATGTGGAGGAGCGGGGAAGTGAACCCGGTTCACCAGATTACGAGTCTACCACTCTTAACCACTACACCACACTGGCTGTTGTGGTCAGTCCATCTGTCCCACTTCTAAGTTGCACTTTAAGTAGATTACGGTTGAGAGGAAATGGGTTATAATAAAAATAACAATTGTTGTTGTGTTTATGGTTCGCCAAACTTATAACTTCAGGAACGGTATCATGCTTCAGGTGATAGTTACGATGCTGTGATGTGATGAGTGGCCAGAAGGGACAGGGCACTGAAGCCCCACTTTAAAATACTGGAAGCCTAGGCTGGATCTACAATGGTACCTCTGGTTGTGAATGGGATCCGTTCTGGAGGCCTGTTCACAACATTAAAAGAGCGCAACCCGCAGTGGCGCATCTGCGCACGTGTGGCTTGCGATTTGCCCCTTCTGCGCATGCGCGTGACGTCATTTTGCGCTTCTGCGCATGCACAAGCAGCGAAACCTGGAAGTAACCCTTTCGGGTACTTCCGGGTCGCCACAGGACGTATCCTGAAAGAACGTAACACGAAGCAGATGTAACATGAGGTATATTGATCTTCTAAACATTGTTAACAGAATGTTCTATAAGTCTTAATGGCAGTTTTCCATTGCTGGTGGCTTGCTGCTCTGAAGCGCCCTCTGCTGTTACATTTTAGTGACGCATTTTTAACGTCATAAATGATGAGTGTAGCTCCGACCCTATTCAGTGACTTCTCTAGGCTGCTGAGATTTTATCAGGATTTCCCCATAGCATGCACTTCCCAACATATTGGCTAAAGTCGTAAACAGAGATCTTTTTCATAAGCTGCATTCTGCAGTCAATGCCACATTTGGCAGCTCCCACAGAATCAAGATATACACACACGCAGCCTTGACAATAACTTCAAAGAGAGGCATTAAGGAAAGAGAGCGGACTTCACCTCCAACTCCAACCCCCGCTTTCCACAAGGGTTTTGCAAAGATCCCACTTACGGAATGGAGTATCCTTCCATGCAGCGGGTACCGAAACCAGGTTTGTTGAGGAGAGCATCCAAAAGCTTCTGGGTTCCTGTGTCTTCTGGAGCATCATTGCTATGGGACACCAAAGACACCATCAGGGGCCTGAACTACAGTGCAGGCAGAGAAAGCAACCAACACACTGAGGCATAGGAAGAGAGAAGCATTCAGGGAGATGAAGTCTTTGCTTCAAGCAACAGTATCTGTGCTTTATTGTAATACTTTTATTGTTTGGAATGGCACAAATTTTATTTGGGCAGGAAGGCTGGGTAATACAGTGGAACCTTGGTTCTCAAATGCCTTGGGACTCAAACAACTTGGAACCCAAACACTGCAAACCCGGAAGTAAGTTTGCGAACTTTTTTCGGAAGCCTAACATGCTCCGTTTTGAGAGTTACACTTAAAATTTGAGTGCCACGCTTCCGTTTTGAGTGTTATGCTGAGGTCAGTCTGTTTTTGCTATTTATTTCGCATTTTTGTGGCTCTTTTGTTTTTGTGATTGTGTGGAACCCAGTTCAGCTACTGATTGATTGATTGATTGATTGTGTGACTTCAGTACATTATTTATTGCTTTCATTTTATGGATCAACGGTCTCGCTACATAGTAAAATTCATGTTAAATGGCTGTTTTAGGGGTTGCTTTTAAAAGTCTGGAATTGATTATCCATTTTGCATTACCTTCTGTGGTAAAGCACGCCTTGGTTTTGGAACACTTTGGTTTCGGAATGGACTTCTGGAACAGATTAAGTTTGAGAACCACGGTACCAGCGCAGTAACAAAAAAACAGCTGGCGTTCTCATCGCACAGTTCACATTTTACTTCTATCCTCCCTCCCACCTCCATTGCAGAGTTTGATATGTACCTGATAAACGTGTACTGCTGATCATACATCCATGGTTGCAACTCCAAGCTGGGATATTTACCAAAGGGAGGCACAATCAAACTGAATATAAGAGCAATGCAGACGAAGACCGCTGGGAGAACAATCTGAAAATTATAATTGGGAAGAGCCGTTCACATCAAATGTTCTGAGAAATAAGAATGCCCCCTCACCTCACACTGGGACTTGGTTCTTCCCACTTCTAAAACCTTGACACCAAAAGCTGAGTCAACTTGATCACTGAATTGTAGACATTTAACCACACTGCCCTCTGGTGGTAATGATGACAAACAAAACTCATTAACAAAAGTAGCCTGAACAAAAAAAATTCCTTTCAGTAGCACCTTAAAGACCAACTAAGTTAGTTCTTGGTATGAGCTTTCGTGTGCATGCACACGTAGATTGGATTAGACTGGTGTTCATATCAGTTCTGCTTTTTCAAGTCTGCTAGCTGCTATTGAGTGTCAGCTAACCAGATTCTATCAAATTCCAAAAACAACCTGGGTGAAAACTTGCCTGTAAGACAGAAATCTGTCTCAAGCGGTGCATTTATGAAACAAGAGGAAAATGTTTTTCAGAAACCAATAAAATACAACCCACCCACCCCCTTTAGTAGCAGGTAGAGCCCATCTCACCTGGGCAAAAAAACCTTTCCTGCTGCGTTTGGCAATAAGCAGTCTCTTCCAGAGCAGAGCTACAAACTGCTGCTGCATCAGCTTCCAGCCTTTGATCTGGCTAGATCCTTTGCCATCCATCCCACTCAGCAGGTCGGTCTCTCGGGATTCTGCAGGCAAACAATCGCAGGTCATGAAACACTCACCCCTCTCTCACCTAAGCCAAGCAATCTCCCCTAGGCAAGATATGTTCTCTGATTTAACCTATTCATCAAATGCAAGCAGCAGGATGAATATTTAAGCAGGGAGAAATATATTACATCATCCAAATGTTCTTACAAGCTTTTGAGGTTGAAGGCATGCCAGCTCCTCTTGCCTTTGATGTAGCTGAAGGAAAATGCTGGGCAGGCACACAACAGAGAAACCCTCACCAATATTGCTAACAGACTTGTACGTGGATCCATAATGCAGTTTGTCTGGCCTACATTTATGGAATGCTGAACTTGCAGTTATAAACCTCCAGAGATAAGGTGTTGGGGACTGCTCTTCCCAGTCCATTGTCACACTTGGCTAGAGGTTTTATGGGGTTCTGTTGGCTGGCTTGGGCTGTATTGGGACTAAGAGCCGGCTCACACATGCATGGAAAACACTTGACTACTCATCACTTGACGATTCAGTCTGATGGTCCGACATGGCCATTAGGTGATTAACATGTAGGGTGTATATCATGGGTAGACAAACTAAGGCCCAGGAGCCAGAGCCGGGCCAATTGCTTTCTAAATGCAGCCCACAGACGGTCTGGGAATCAGCGTGTTTTTACATGAGTAGAATGTGTCCTTTCATTCAAAATGCATCTCTGGGTTATTTGTGGGGCCTGCCTGGTGTTTTTACAAGGGTACAATGTGTGCTTTTATTAAAAATGCATCTCTGGGTTATTTGTGGGGCAAAGGAATTCGTTCCCCCCCCCCAAAAAAATATAGTCCACCCCCCCCAAGGTCTGAGAGTCAGTGGACCAGCCCCCTGCTGAAAAAGTTTGCTGACCCCTATATATCATGCCTTAGCCTATCAGCAATGGTGTTTCACCCTTTAAATGCAGTATAACATACAGTGGTACCTTTGTTTACAAACTTAATCCGTTCCAGAAGTCCGTTCTTAAACCAAAGCGTTCTTAAACCAAGGCCTGCTTTCCCATCGCAGCGGGGGACTCAATTTACACTCAACAGGAAGCGGAACATGTTCTGCTTCCAAGGCAAAGTTCACAAACCAAAACACCTAGTTCCAGGTTTGCAGCGTTCTTAATCCAAGTTGTTCATAAACTAAGCTGTTCTTAAACCAAGGTACCACTGTATTCTACTTCAGTAAAGGGAGACCAGTTATGGGCTCTCCCTTCCTGGAGTTTCCAAGCAGAGGTTGGAGAGCCATCTGCTGCGGGGGGAGGGGTCCCTCTAGTTCTGGATTTCCTCCTACATGCTCTGGGTTGAAGTAGCCCCCATCCGCCTGGCTCCATGAAACACACAGGGACCCTTTTCATCTTTTACCTGGGTCCACGTCGGAATCATTGGGGTCAAAAGCATCATCTTCTGTGAATGGACGGAGGCAGCTTTGCCTGTCTCCAAAGACGCGGTTTCTTCTGGCTGGTAACGTGCCATCTGAAAGGGAAAGCTCAAGAATTAGCTTCCTGAGGTTCAGCTGGCTCCATCTTCTTCTAACGCTAACTAGAGAAGTGACACTAATGAACTGTTGCAGCAGGAAGTCTTCAGGTGGGCTTCCATTTTGTTTCATTTTCTCAGTAGTAAGAACCATAGGCGCCGACTCCATGGGGCTTGAGGGGGCCCGAGCCCCCTCAAAAATTCATTTGGGGGGGCTCCGCCCCCCCAATAATCTCCGGCGCCCCTCCAGCAGAGCGCCATCGCCGCCCCTCCCCCAGCCCAAAATGCACAGGGAGGGGCGGGCTGCATGCCTCCTGCCCTCCCTCCCGAGCAAAAGCTCCACCCAATTTCCTTTGGAGCTGATTAATAGGCGCAGCACGCTCTCCCCTATTCGCTCACGAGGAGGCGGCGCCACTTTATTTGCATATTCATGAGCTTATTTATTATTCATGAGCTTTCCCGGGCCCCCCCAATATTTTTTATAAGTCCGCGTCCCTGGTAAGAACCCCAGATAGAATGCAGCTTCAAGGAAGTAGCATGTGCATTCTTCAAGTTGCAAGGGGAACGTAAAGTGTTATGAGATGAATGCAGGTTTGGTTCAAAACTGAGAGTTGAATAGAGGGAGAGAGACACACCTCTCTAGGCCAGGGGAACTTGTGCCTCCTCTCCCTCCTCAAAGGTTGATTCACTATCATCCCTGGCCACTGGCAATGTTGATTGGGGCTGGTGGGAGATGGAGTTCAGCAGCATCACACTCCAAACTCCAGCCCCTCGGGCTTGTCAAGGCTGGCCCAAGACATTTTGCTGCAAATGTCCCCCTCCCCCTTACAGGTTAAGGTGCACAGTCAAAGCAGGTCAACTCCTGAGGCAGAAAATCTCACAAGTGCCTTTCCCTCCCCTAGCAGTTCATACACAACAAAAATCAAGCAAACAAACAATAATTTGCTGCCTTCTCAAGACACTCAAAAGCAGCTGCCTGAGTTGACTGCCTCACTCTGCCTAACAGCAGGGCCGGCCCTGATGGGTTTCTGAATATTCTGTGCAGCCATGCTAAGGGTAAACTCAAATGGTATAGCCCCTTAACGAAAGCTACCCCAAAATGAAAACAGATTGCAAACAGATCTGAATCTGATATGTGCTGGAAATGCAGAGAAGCAGAAGGAACATGTTTTTCATACGTAGTCGACATGCAGAATAGTTAAGGAGTATTGGGAAATGATACATAATGAGATGCGGGAGAAAAAGTTTTAAAAAAACATTCACCCCAAAACCAGAGGCATTCTTTCTGGGAATGGTGATGAGACAGAGGTGCCCAGGGTCCAGAAAAACTTGTTTATGTATGCAACTACAGCAGCTCGGATTTTGTTAGCCCAAAAGTGGAAGGTGAGAGAGAGGCCTAACCAGCAGAATAAGAGAGCAAGAAGATCAAGTATATAAAGAGGAGTGGAATTTTGTGTGTGGAATATTTGGAAAATAATGCTAGCAGGATTAAAGTAAATTCAACAGCATAACACAGTAGAGAGATATAACTGGGGGGTGGGGAGAGGGACTAAATTAAATGGATATTTTTTTTTGTTCTTAGAATATGCAGAAATTATGGAAATTTTTTAAAGAACCATGGAAGGGGAATGAGGGAAACTGATGAATGTATGACTACATATTTAATGATGGAAATGCATATCTGAAAAATTTCCAATAAAAATCAATATTTTAAAAAAGGATTGCAAACAGGATGGACACAAATGAAGTGCTGCCATACAGAAATATGGTTTTTTGGGCAGGCCCAACATTGGGGACCATAATGTCTGAATAGTCAGATCTGCCAACATCATATTTACCTGAGGTTTCTGCGTCCACACCATGTTCCTCTGCCACTTTGAGAAAGATCTGCAAGGGAGAAATGTTGAAATGACTGCACTCACTTTTGTTAGCCACACAATGGGACCTACTTTCCCCCAAAGATCTCTGCAATTCCCTCCCTCCCACTTCAGAGCACGCTGCCAATAGAATATGAAGGGGGTGATCCATCTGAACCACAACAAACTGCTTCCAGTTTCCAGCAGGTTTATACAACTGGGAGAATTGCATGGCAAAGTTTCTCCTGGATTAATAATTTCAGGAAGCAGGTGAGGGAATCAGACTTTTTGATGGGGTTTGCCTGAATATGCGGAGAAAGCACATGCCTCCATAACTGCTGCTATTTCTCAGGCTTGGTGGAAATCTAAATTCACCCACACATTTTGGACAAAGGGTCTCCAGTACCATTTCCAAAATTGTTAAAACAAGCTCTCTCGCCAATTCCAGCTTTAGCCCTGCTCTCATTTAAATCTAGATTCTGATCTTACATTCAACATAAAGATCTAACTTTTCCTTCTACTGACGGCTGCACGTTTGGCGATAGTGTGCTTTTGGAAATCCCAGAATGAGCGTCCCCTTAACGCATGGTTCAACAATATCTGGGACGTGGCTATTTCAGTGTGAATAACTGGGCTTAGAAAGGTAGCAAAAAGTGTTATAAAGAGAGACACCTTTGATGAAACCTGGTCCCCCTTATTTTCATACATAAGGGAACTAGATAGCAAATTGTTCCCCCACTACCACCAGAGAGAGAGACAGAGACAGAGAGAGAGAGGGAAAAAAGAAATTGCTGGTATTTCTTCACTAGGAAGCGCATGGCTCACATACCTCTTCCAGAGTCGTCTCAGAGATGCCATAGCTGGAAATGCCAAGGTCAGAGAGGCGGTCATCAATCTCATGAAACAACTCCACAAAAGCTCCCTCTTTAGCGGCTTCGTAGGGCAGAACGTAAGTTATCTCATGGCCAATGTCTTCCACCAGCCTGGCTTCAGGGACATGCTTCATAATGAGATTAGAAATTGCAGAAACATCTGGAAGAACCAAGAGATCATCAAATTCTTCCACTGCTGAGAGTGTGCTCTCCATCACACTAATCACAAACCAGATTTTTTTAATATTTGAGGATTTTTGATCCATTTCTCTGGGCAACATCCCTGCGTGTACGCTTACAAGTATACACTCATAAGGAACTCATCTTTTAGCACAGAAGAACTTACCCTCTGAAACTCCCCGCACATTGAAATTCGGCAGGCAACCTCACTGTACTTTTTAAGGTATGTGCTAAAAACTTTGTTTAATAATAATAATAAATTTTATTTATATCCCGCCCTCCCCAGCCGAAGCTGGGCTCAGGGCGGCTAACAACAATCAAATAACCAAATAGTTAAATAATCACACATTCTAAAATATTTCAAAATATTTAGTCAAGCCTGCCCGGATATGTAAAGTTGACATGCATTTAAATAGGCAGTTTTATCTTTAAAATGTGTGTTTTTAAACTGCTCCTTTTCATTTTATATTTTTGTTAAGTTGGTTTTTAACTCTGACTTCTATTGATAATTTTAATGTATATTTTATGTAAGGCACTTGGAGGTTTTGTGATTAAGAGGTATACAAATGTCATTACGAAAATAAAGTAAAATAAATGATGGAAGATTTACGGTAAATGAAACAGAGAGGGGAGGAAGAGGAGGAGGAGAAAAGAGGAGGAGGAGAGGAAGAAGAGGAGGAGGAGGAGGTGGTGGTATTGGGTCCAAGGCAAGAAATAAAAATTGCTGGGAAAAGCAACAGAAAAGTGACAGGGTGAAAACTTTTTTTAAAACACAGAGGAAGCCAGGCAGATGAGATTATTGACTAATCTCAATAATAGTTTAAAAAAATAACACCACCACCACTCTGGTGACTTAAAATTATAAAAGACAGAGACACAAGAAACAACCTGAATGTTTTGTTATCTTTTAAAATCCCTTACCTATTGTCAGGGTGTCACTTTCATGGTCACTGCCAAGTCCAGCATCTGAACTGCTCTGAGACACGCTGTCATCCTAATGAGAAAAGAAAAGGCGATCCAATTATCTCTTATCTGAACAAAGTCAGGGTATTTTTTTAAAGAGAGAGAGAGAGAGAGGAAATGTAATTCTCAAGAAACAAAAAGGACACTGATATTATGTCTCTAAGGAGCCCGTGTGGTGCAGTGGTTAGAGTCTAGGACCTGGGAGACCAGAGTTGAAATCTCCACTTAGCCTTCAAGAGAAAATGGGGTGTGGAGAACCATTTACGTACAATACACTGAGCTCCTTCTATGACTACACGCTATGATCAAACTGCATTATTGTACAGACTATAGGGACATGGGTGGCGCTGTGGTGTAACCCACTGAGCCTCTTGGGCTTGCCGATCGGATGGTTGGCGGTTCAAATCCCTGCGACGGGGTGAGCTCCCGTTTCTCGGTCCCAGTTCCTGCCAACCTAGCAGTTCGAAAGCACGCCAGTGCTAGTAGATAAATAGGTACCACTGTTGCGGGAAAGTAAACAGCGTTTCCATGTGCTCTGGGTTCCGTCACGGTGTCCCGTTGCGCCAGAAGCGGTTTAGTCATGCTGGCCACATGACCTGGAAAGCTGTCTATGGACCAACGCCGGCTCCCTTGGCCTGGAAGCGAGATGAGTGCAACAACCCCCTTTGACTGGACTTAACCGTCCAGGGGTCCTTTACCTTTTTACTTTTACCTTTTTTATTCGAGACATATAAAAAAATAAAAAAAATTGTCCAGTAGCACCTTAGAGACCAACTAAGTTTGTTCTTGGTATAAGCTTTCATGTGCATGCACACTTCGTCAGATACCTGCACACGAAAGCTTATACCAAGAACAAACTTTGTTGGTCTCTAAGGTGCTACTGGACAATTTTTTAATTTTTTAATTTTTTATATATTTTGACTGCGTCAGACCAACACGGCTAACTACCTGAATCTAGAACCTTTTTCTTTTGTACAGAATATTTCTGGTTGTGGGCTAAAGGAATAGGATGTGTTACTTGAGGGGCCCTAAAATCTCCCCATTGTTTCTAGAAGAAATTAGCAAACTGCGCCCCTCCCCCTCTCCCCTTGACAGCACTTCTGAAAGCAGTACCTTTTTCAGGTAAGACACGGTGCTGCTACTGTTCCTGTAGGAGCTGAGTGAGGAATCCACGTCCTTCTTGACTAAGGTCAGATAATATCCAGTCCCCAACTGGTTCTTCAGGAACAGTGAAGAGCCAACGCAGCACAGTTTGCCGTGAGAAATGATAGCAATTCGGTCTCCGAGGATGTCCGCCTCGTCCATATGGTGTGTGGAGAGGATGATGGTGCGACCTGACAACCAGGAAGGGAAGAAGCCAAATATACCAGACTGGTTTAGCGACTGTGCACCCATATATTGTTCCTAACAAATGGCAGCTTAGAGAAAGCTGGTTTACATTAAGGAAACAGCATAGCCCTACAGCATCATAGCCCCAATCCAACTGTGGGAGAGTAGAGGGGCTGAGGTTGCTTTTGGAGATACAGTCATACCTCAGGTTGAAAACGCTTCGAGTTGAGTGCGTTCGAGTTGCGCTCCGCGGCAACCCGGAAGTAACGGAGTGCATTACTTCTGGGTTTCGCCGCTTGCACATGCACAGACGCTCAAAGTGATGTCATGCGCATGCGCAGAAGTGGCAAAAAGCGACATGCGCATGCGCAGACGTGCCATCACTAGTTATGTTTGCTTCTAGATGCGAACGGGGTTCCGGAACGGATCCAGTTCGTATCTAGAGGTACCACTGTACTTATAGAAATGAGGGATCTGGTTGCAGATCTCCACTAATTCGTCTAGTTTGACTCAAGTCTTTAAAAACAGCAACCCATGACTGAGCTCTCTGTTCATACTAACTTTAATTAATTAATTTTTAATTACTATACAATTTTGTAACATGCAGAGAATAGCCTTTATAGAGAAACCAGAGATTGGAACTGAGGGAAGTCAGGGGTGGGATGTTTTCTGGGAGGGAGGAGGGAGGGGGGAAATGGGGGGGGGAATTAAGGATGGTATATTTTAAGATAATATGTTTTGTTTAAATTCCTAATAAAAATTTAATAAAAAAATAAATATATAAAGGTCTCATATACCATGAAGCTAACAGATGCATAAATTTCAGCCAAAGAAGTTCTACTGATATTTGCCAAAATTGATACAGGCTGATGCAATAGGAGTCTTATCAAAATCACAATAAACTTTATTTTACTGAAGAAGAAAAAATAACAATTAATTTTTTTTAATTCTAAAAAATGAGAAAAACACATCTAACCAGGATTTTTTTATAGGACAGGGGTCTTTTTAATACTGGTACACAAATAAAGAAAAGGACACAGTCCTCTCCAACCGTTTGCCAATCTTCCTTCTTCAGTTCCATTTGTGGATCCGTTTTCAAATTGCACGTTAACTTACTTATATAGGAGAAGGAGAAAGGTGGGGTCCTAAAATCTCTAAAGGCCAGCAATACCAGAAGGGAGTCATCAAAGAGACATCAGGGAACATGGCTGCAATGCAGAACCACCACACCATACAGATGCAACTTTTCACTGGGTCGCAAGAGGAAAAGGCAAGTGGTACCTTGGCGATATTTCACAAGCAGCTCCCAGATCCCTCTGCGAGAATAAGGGTCAACTCCAGCTGTTGGCTCATCCAGAATGACAACCTTAGAGCCGCCTACAAAGGCCAAAGCCACTGAAAGCTTTCTCTGCATACCACCTACGAAGCAAAAACAGACAAGATTCAGTCTAATTCAATCTAGGGTTCGATTCCGCTTTACCTGGGGTGGTCTGTGGAACTGCTGCTATGCACTTATGTGAATGCATGCATGGTAGAAGAGATTTAGGTCTAAGACAACATTTCCCAGCCTACTGCCCTCCAGGTATTTTAGACTCCCATCAGCTCCAGACAGAATAGTCAATGATCAGGGTGTATGGGCAATCTATCTGGAATATATTTGTATTTCAGGGAGTTAAGTGATCTGACTCAATTGCCCTCTCCTGCCACCTCTTCCTTCCCCCTCCCTATCTCTTGTTAAGCTCCTTGATGGTTGGAAGGAAGTGATAGTGCTGGGTACCTTCTTTGATGTTGGACATGGTTTGGACAAAGTGAGGCATTGGGTAAAAGGTAAAGGGACTCCTGACCATTAGGTCCAGTCGGGGCCGACTCTGGGGTTGCGGCGTTCATCTCACTTTATTGGCCAAGGGAGCCGGCGTACAGCTTCCGAGTCATGTGGCCAGCATGACTAAGCCGCTTCTGGCGAACCACAGCAGTGCACAGAAACACCGTTTACCTTCCCGCCGGAGCGGTACCTATTTATCTACTTGCACTTTGACGTGCTTTCGAACTGCTAGGTTAGCAGGAGCAGGGACCGAGCAACGGTAGCTCACCCCACCGCGGGGATTCGAACCACCGACCTTCTGATCGGCAAGTCCTAGGCTCTGTGGTTTAACCCACAGTGCCACCTGCGTCCCTCTCAAGGCATTGGGAGAGGGTGGCTAATGAATAATCTGCACACAGCTAGTAATGTAGGACTGCACGTAGCCAGTGAGGCAAGCCACAAGGGCTAGCTATGTAGCTATCAATAAATTGGATGGTTTGGGGCAGGGTTTTGGAGAAGCCCATGCATGGACTGATCGGCCGCAGGGGCCTTGCAACCTGAGGCTACCTGGGGGAGCCACTTGGCCACTTCTTGAGGCTTCCAAGTGGCAGGTTGAAGAGCATGCTTGGTACGCATATACTGCTTGCTCTTTAGAATAAAATCTTTAATCTTCTCACTCACTCGTGTTTTGTATTGCTTCTGAATCTCATTTTAAAAGAACCACCTTGCATGTGGCAAGACACAGGGATGGTGGGAGTTACAGTCCCAAAACATCCACGGGCATTTGGCTGCCAATTATTGGAAGCCAACAGACAGATTAGATGGCTCTCAGGCCTGATCCAGAAGGTCTCTTGTTATGCTTTGCATGCAGGGGTATACAGGGCAAGGCAAACAATAGTTGCATTAGGCTGAATAAATGAAATTTACCAGAGAGTTTGCTTGTCTTTGATTTGAGTTTATGAGGCAAACCAACATCTATGGCCATCTGCTTCATTTCCTTTTTCACCAGCTTTTCCGACAGTCCCTTCAGGCGCGCATAAAACCAGATGTGTTCCTCCACTGTCAACCTAGGTGTGGGGGGAGAACGGCCACATTTTGGTAAGAAAAAACACACATATTGCCTGTTCCTTGTCATCCAGTTTTAAAGTGCTAACTTTAAAATACATACAATCATACCTTGAATCCCAAACGTCTTGGTACTTGGACGTTTTGGTTCCCGAACGCTGCAAACCCGGAAATGAGTGTTCCAGTTTGCGAATGTTCTTTGGAACCCGAATGCCCAATGGGGCTTCTGCAGCTTCTGATTGGCTGCAAGAGCTTCCTTCAGCCAATCAGAAGCCATGCTTTGGTTTCTGAATGTTTTGGAAGTCGAATGGACTTCTGGAACAGATTCCGTTTGACTTCCGAGGTACGATGGTATTCAGAGGCGGAATCCCAAATTAGGCATGATAGGAAACTGCCTTATACCAGGTTGGATAACTGATATTGTCTTTGCTGATTCTCTCTCTCTAAACACACACACACACCCATCACAGTCTTGGGAATTTTGCTAGTTAAGAAGCAAATGAAAAGGTGGAAGGGAATGGTGATTCATAGCGTGACTCACTCATCAAACAGGACATTGTGCTGGGGGCAGACACCCAGATTCTTCCGGATGGTGCTGAGCTCAGAACGGATGTCTTTGCCAAGGATGAAGGCTGTGCCCGAAGTTGGGGGGAATAACCCAGTCAGGATGGACCTAAATATAACAAAAGGGAAGTTGAGTGCAAACAAGCAAAGCGAAGCATGACTTTGGAAGGTGTTTTCCCACCGTACCAATTTTGCCCTCTTACATTGTGGTGGTTTTCCCAGCTCCGTTGTGTCCCAGGAAGGAGGTAATCTGCCCTTCGTAGAAATTCAGAGTAAGGCCGTCGACAGCCAGTTTCTTGCCATCGCGGTAAACCTTCACCAGGCTTTGAATCGACACCCCAAGGTGAAGATGACTTGGCTCTTCTTCCATGCAGACTGTTGCAACAGGAAAGTAAATCTACTTAGTGAGGAACGGCATGTTTATAATACCTGCAAGCTACCTTATTTTTTGCTCCATAAGATGCACCTGATCCTAAGACACACCTATTTTTTTGAGGGGGAATGCAAGAAAAAAATATTATTTAAAGGGAGCGCTGTATGCATGCCAGGCTCTGCTCAGCGCTCCCTTTCATGAGCCGCATGGAGTGTGTGTGCAGCACTTGCAGGCTTTTCCCCGAGGAGGGAGAAAGGCAGCCCGTCACTGACGGGCTGCCCTTCTCCCTCCTCGGGGAAAAGCCCCCAAGAGCCGCACACACACTCCGCGCGGCTCTTGCGGGCTTTTCCGGGAGGTGGGGGAAGGGACAGAGGGGCTAAGCCAGAAGCTAGAACAGCAAGAGGGAGCACTGCGCAATGATCCCTCTCGCTGTTCTGGCTTCTGGGATAGCCGCGCAGCCTGCATTTGCTCCATAAGACGCACACACATTTCCCCTTACTTTTTAGGAGGGAAAAAGTGTGTCTAAATAGAGCGAAAAATACGGTACTTCAGCACTGGGCTGGACAGCAAGGGGCAGAGAGAGAACTGGGGTGTGACCAAAAAAAAAATGGGTTTCCCGAATCCAAGGGGCTGCAGGTCTTAAGAAATTGAACTGAGAACACCAGGGAGGCTTAAACACTGGAAAGGATTCCATCGGAGAAGCCTGGTTTGCCACTGAATAAAATGTAAGAGAACACCAGTTGCTTACTTTCAGATGAATTTTTGTGAAGAGAAGGGGTCTGTTGCTCTCCAGATTGCTCACCACACCAGTAGGACTTCGTAAAGGGAAAGTACCAGGGTCTGGGGATGCCGTATTGACCTAAACAAAAAGGGACAAAATGACCTGGGTGAGACTTGGGGGGAAATCATTCAGATGTGCAGAAGATAAGATGATTCTCCAGGTACTGAATTTTGCAAAGATTGGAGCCCGATCTGTTCGTATTATCTAGTCACTTTACCAAACACGCTTCCCACACCTTGAGGTGGCTAAAGGTAGTTTGTATGGAGTAGCTTCAACCAGCCAAGGGAGTGAATGTGCTCGAACTAACCACAGGCCTGGGGAAAGGAAGGATTGCTAACGGCTGCAAGGAAGACTCTGTCCTTGATCTTTGGAGGAAGCAGCCTCATAACAGTGATGTAAAAGGACCAAAGGCATTTCACTGCCTCAGGTGAAGGACAAGACAACACCACTGTCCTGTTCCATGCACAAAAGTGGGCTGGGTTAGCACCTGAAAGCTACTAAAATGCTGGCACCTGAACAGCATCCTCCATTGCAGGACAAGGATACAGGGCAAGCCACATGCAGCTCTGTCCTCTCCTCTTCCCTATAGCCTCTGCTGCCTTAGGTGACCAGCTCACTTTGCTCAACAGCAGAGTCAGCCCTGTTTTATTACATTTTCACATTTTACAAGTTCTTTTAAACAACAAATCTCTCATATCCGCTGACTTCCCATCCACCCTTCCGCAGTGTTCTAAAGCTGCTATGTTACAGTGGCACCTCGGGTTACGTACACTTCAGGTTACGTACGCTTCAGGTTACACACTCCGCTAACCCAGAAATAGTGCTTCAGGCTAAGAACTTTGCTTCAGGATAAGTACGGAAATCGGGCTCCGGTGGCGCGGCAGTAGCAGGAGGCCCCATTAGCTAAAGTGGTGCTTCAGGTTAAGAACAGTTTCAGGTTAAAAACGGACCTCCGGAATGAATTAAGTACTTAACCTGAGGTACCACTGTACTTACATTTTACCCATTATAGTGGTACCTCTGGTTAGGTACTTAATTCGTTCTGGAGGTCTGTTCTTAACCTGAAACTGTTCTTAACCTGAGGTACCACTTAAGCTAATGGGGCCTCCCAGTGATGCCGTGCTGCCGCCGCGTGATTTCTGTTCTCATCCTGAAGCAAAGTTCTTAACCTGAGGTACTATTTCTGGGTTAGCGGAGTCTGTAACCTGAAACGTCTGTAACCTGAAGCATATGTAACCCGAGGTACCACTGTACATCAATTCTGACTTATTAAACTACCAATTCTCATCTGTTGCTATCCTGAATACGTTTTAACATAACCATGGCATGGTATTTTTTCTTCCAAACATTCCACAGATTATTTCCATTCTTCAAAAAAAATTCCCTCCTTTAATTCTAAGAGTTGGTCTAGCCATCTCAGCATATTCCACCATCTTCATAAGCCAATCTTCTTTCAGTGGGACTTCTTCTTTCAATTTTTTGCACGAAGATTATTCTTGCCACCGTTGTAACACGCATAAACAAATCAAACAATTCCTTCAGAGCACAGTCAGCCTCGTCAAGGCTCTTGCACCTGCTATCTTTGGTGGATCTACAACAATCTGTCACCGCTCCTCCTCCTGTGAGACTGCTGTTTCTGGGATCTCCCATGACTGGATAATAATATGGAAACAGCAGCATCCCTGACTTCCAAAGGGAGGGAAGTGGGGTAATGGGAAGTAATGGGCTAAGATGGAGAGAGATTTGATGTGCTACTGCTCACCTGGAAAGACAGCCTCGATGTACCAAGTCAGAACCCCATACAGCAGACTATCGAACAGCATCATACACACAGAAGTTGTCAGGTTGTAGCTGTCTCCTTCCAAAGGGCTCATGAAGACATTGTCCCATTGCAACCCAACACCCTGCTCTTCAAACAGGGAAAGGTACTCACTGCCAAACCCAAAGGCGACTGGAGAAAGCAGACTCTGCAGAGGAAAAACACCAGTTAACATCCTGGGTGCATTCACTCACTCACTCACTCACTCACTCACTCACTCACTCATGTTTTCAGTGCAAGGAAAGATTAACCCTGCCATAATGGCAACAGGGAACAAAAGCCAAAGCCGATTCAGCTGTGACCAAATGGGTACCTGAGCTAGTTCCACGTGGGTGGGACAAAGGATGCAGTTCCTTACCATCTGGTTATCATCTGTTTAGTATGGAGGCTGGCAATGAGGCGGTGAGGAACTATACCATTGGCCCTGCTCATGTAATCTCGAAACCAAATATTCCTGGAGCAGATTTGGAATAAGTTGGGGGGGAAGAGTTTCCAGTACCACTATGGGAAACATACACACACATCCCACAAATTCCTGAGAAGGACAATGTTTGTGGTTGCAACTCTGTGTCAACAGAAGATACAACTCATGTGCTCCTTGAATGCCCTTTTTATAATGATCTTAAAAACAACCACATTTACCCATTGTTAAGATCACAGAAGGGAAGCTCACCCCTAGCAAAGACTTGTTTTTTGCTGTCCTATGTAGAGACGTACAGTGGTACCTCGCAAGACAAATGCCTCGCAAGACGGAAAACTCGCAGGACGAAAGGGTTCTTGGTTTTTTGAGTTGCTTCGCAAGACGATTTTCCCTATGGGCTTGCTTTGCAAGACGGAAACGTCTTGCAAGTTTGTTTCCTTTTTCTTAAAACTGTTAATACAGTTGCGACTTGACTTTGAGGAGCAACTCATAGCACGCGGTGTGGTAGCCTTTTTTGAGGTTTTTGAAGACTTTGGTGATTTTTGAAGCTTTTCCAAAACTTTTCCGAAACCGTGCTTCGCAAGACGAAAAAATCGCAAGACGAAAAAACTCGCAGAACGAATTAATTTTATCTTGCGAGGCACCGCTGTATACAGTCATACCTCATGTTACGTTTGCTTCAGGTTACACATTTTCAGGTTGCATCCCACAGCGACCCAGAAGTAACAGAACGGGTTACTTCTGGGTTTCACTGCTTGCGCATGCGCGGCGAATTGCAACCCGTGCACACACAGACGTGGGTTGCGTTCTGTTCAGGTTGTGAATGGGCCTCTGGAACAGGTCCTGTTTGCAACCAGAGGTACCGCTGTATATACTTCAGAATATCTAAATTTCTTGCTAAGGCTCTACAAATCTGTGCTATTAAACTTAAAGGGGGTATGGGAAACGAATTATCCTTTAAAGGTTAAGGAGCAGAAATGTAAATCTCTATTATTATTATTATTATTATTATTATTATTATTATTATTATTATTATTATTATTATAGTTATCATTTGTATAATGGCTGCCTGCTAAAACACAATGAACTGACTTGATCCCAACTTTCCCCCAAAGTGCTAAAGGGTGTAGGTGATATACATATTATTTTCATAATTACCCTGGGAGGTAGATTAGGCTGAGAGTTGGTAACTGGCTTAACACTGCCCAGTGAGTTTCGTGGCCATGTGGTCATTTGAACTCTGATCTCCCAGGTCCTAATTCAATACTCTTAACAACTACACTGGTGTAGTGAAACCAATTAAAGTTTGATTAAAAGTTGAAAGAATTAGGGAATGGGGGAAGGGGATGTGCAGGTCTAACCCCCCCCCCCAAAAAAAAATTAGTCCAAGAAGGTCTGCCCAGACCAGATTAAAAAAAGATCTCTCCTTGCTGGCGGTGCTACCCTCCCCTCGCCACCCTGTCCCCCTTGCGCTGACTCACCGCAAACGTTTTGAGAGAGAAGGTCATGTAATCATGCCAGGCAAAATTCAACGTGCAAGGCAAGTAGAGAGTAAAGTAGATGATCCCCGCACAAGCTGCCGCCAAGTTGGCCCTTGAGAAAAAGGTGCTGATGAGGAAGCACTGTGTTATGGTCACTATGCCAAAGATAGACAGGAAGACAAACACCACACTGGGGTCACTGTAGGGCAGCAGGTTTCCTTTCTGGAGAAAGAGAGGACCAGTTGTACAGCCATGAAACATTTGACAATTCACATTTCATCATTGCTTTATTATTATTGCAACTTATTACCATTACTAGCATTACTGTTATTATTTGTACACACCTGCGGTGGTTTACATTAACAAGTGAGGGCAAACATGTGTTTGCAGGAAGCAAGTTGATGTGTCAGACATACAGAGACAGTCCTATGGGGCCTGACAGGGTAGGATATAGATCCTTGGCCAATGTGTTTAGCTATCAAACCCACATTTGCTACTGTGGAATATGTGAAAAGGCGCTTAGCCATCCCATCTTACAAAAAAAGAATGGTCACCTCTGAGCTCATGTGTTCTTTCTGAAGACAATATTATTATTATTATTATTATTATTATTATTATTATTAGCCACTATGGGCAGCTTCCAACATATACAAAAGCTTCCTGATACAGGGCTGCCTTCAGATGTCTTCTAAAGACAGATGTGTTGTATAGTTACTTATCTCCTTGACATTTGATGGGAGGGCATTTCACAGGGTGGGCTCCACTGCTGAGAAGGCCCCCGTCACCTCACTTCTCTCAATGAGGGAATCACCAGAAGGCCCTCAGAGCTGGACCTCAGTGTCTGGCTGAACGATGGGTGTGTGTGTTTGTGTGTGTGTGGAGATGCTCTTTCAGGTATACAAGGCTGAGGCCGTTTAGGGCTTTAAAGATCAGCACCAACATTGTGCTTGGAAATGTACTGGAAGCCAATGTTTCAGAACCAGTATTCATTGACAACTATGCTCTGCTATTATTTTTACGTTCTTGTTCATCCTTAAGGGAGCGCAGGCAAGCAATTTATACCACAGGATGCATTCTTCTATCCCCTTACCTGGGAGTAAGTCCCATGGAACCCAGTGGGACTTACTCAAGAACATAAGAAGAGATCCGTAGCTAAGGTGAGAATTGAACAGTGGGGGATCCTAATATTGCATGGTAAGCCACTATAGTAGATCAACAGTTGTGGATTAAACATCCTATTAACCAAAGGAGTGAGAATGTGGAGCCAGGCTAACCTTGAGGATGAGCGTCAGGAGCCCAGCGCTCATGAGAAGGGGGATGAGGCTGCTAATGAACCAGCTGAGCCAGAGGGTGCCGTTGTTTAGGCCCATAATCCTCATGGTCTCTTTCAGGCGGGCCTCCTTTTCGTACACAATGCCCTTGACGATCACGGCCACAGAGTAGATCCAAGCCAGAGTCATGAAGAGGGGCATGGAGCCGCTCATGACACGCAAGAATCTGCAGAGGGGAAACCAGAGGAAGGCCAAGACTTGGGGTTATCGTTTATTGGTAACAAGTTTAAGGCAGACCAAAAGAAATACTTCGTCATGCAGTGTGTAATTCACCTTTCAAGATTCGATGGCGGCTGCCTGCCTGCCTGCTTACAAAGCTTTTCTAAAGAATGAGAATTTGTCTATGAGTGGCTACCATAATAGCTAAACAGAAAGTTGATGTTCTGAATGCTGGGGAAAACAAGGGGGAGACCATTTCTGCTTGGTTTTAGAGCCATCTGTTCAGCCACTGCTGGAAACAGAATCTAGATTGCCCTCTCCTCCCCCTCCAGCGCTATCTTGGACCCAAGAAGTATGAGCTGCTCTAGGAGGCTAACCTGCCACCACCTTGAAAGCTTCCTCAAAGATGACCCATGGAGGCTTTATAGAGAAGCTTGCCCTCCCCTAGGAAGTGGCATTTTTGATAAAATGTCACCCCTTGAAGAAGACTCCCAAACCCCATCATGGAGGTTCTTTCCTGTCACTGCCTCTGCAGTCGGGTGAAGAACCAGCTCACGTTTCTCCAAAATCTGCCACCCTAAAACTCAGGTCCACTCTGACTTAAGCAGAGTCAGCCACGCCAGGGGACCACTCACTCAGAGACTGTCACTTACACATCATCCACATAACAGGGGTAGGGCATCTGCTGAACGTAGACTCCCGTTTTCTTCTCGGAGCCGGTCACAGTACGGATGATCGCCTGCTCTATCACATCCTGCAAGTAAGCAAAGCCTCCCCAGACGTAGCGCATGTCCTCAAAAGGATCAGCTCGAGGACCTGGATCCCAATACCTATAGCACCAAAGCAAAACAATAGTTGGGTCAGAATTCTCACGCCCATTCCTGTTAATCGCGAACCTACCAAGGCCTCTTTGAGGACTGCTCACCCGTCCTTAATTTTGTTTGTTCTCTCCACGCTATCGATGTCCATCCTTATCTTGTACTTGACATGTTGCGGCAACTTCACGCTGCTAGGAGCGATTTCGGGGAAAACGATGCCTGCCCAAAACCTCCTCTGATCCAGCAGCTCCAGGGACTTGTCGATAAGCCGCACTTCACTAGGCATGGCTTCCAGTTTGTCCAGATTGACACACTGCAACCACGACGGACAAAATGAATCAGAACCTGGGCTGAAGTTTCTTTGAGAAGCAAATATTTGCGC
Source organism: Podarcis muralis (assembly GCF_964188315.1). NCBI lineage: Eukaryota > Metazoa > Chordata > Lepidosauria > Squamata > Lacertidae > Podarcis > Podarcis muralis. Next base: position 12,409,688 of record NC_135671.1, read on the forward strand.
AAACACTGAAATAAGAAGCATGCACCATTTCTGTCCGATTAAATGCTACAGTGCCAATGTGGTGTAGCGATCATAGTGTCAAGACTAAGATCAAGAATGGTGGAGTTGACTTTGACTTACATCATCAAGTCGAAATGTAGCTTTCCCCCCAAAAAGATGTGGGCTCAGCGGACTGGTACTCTTAGGGACACCTAAGTTCTAATCCATTTGGCCAGCTAAGGAGGCCCACTGATGACATCTTTTCTGAGAGTGCTCTTCCCCCACCGCCCAAATCCTGAAAAATGGCCTTGTGTATCTCTTAGGACCAGTTTCTGTTCTGCAGTCTATTGCAGAAATTATTCTTTCTGAATCGACTTGGAGAGAGAAAAGGAATAGCCCCAATAATAATGAACAAGATCAAAACACTAGTAAATATGAGACTCACTTCCATGAAGCGGGAAATAGTCAGAACAGCATGGTCAGTTTCATTGAAAGCTTCCCTCCAGGTGCGGGTTGAGCCATTCACCGGATGAACATCCTCCAGGTTCTTTGCCAAGAACAGGGATAGATCTTCTACGGTCCAGCTTGAACCCATTAAGTGGTGTTTCCAAAGGAACTTGTTCTTCAGTAACGTCTGGTGTTAGCAACATAGCAAAGAAACTTAGTGAAATTCACCATGAAGTACAAAGAGCATAAACAGCATTTCACAGATCTATTACCTGTGTTTGCACAGAACAGCAGGATGAACAAACCAAGAAGCTTTGGCTTCCCATTACACCCAAACCATGGATGGTGGCCTCTTGTTCCCTAACAAACCGTGATCAATGGCCAGCCTGAAACCATCAGTTTGGGGCTAACTTACTAAGAAAGCCACACACCATAGTCCTGGGTTTAGATGGAATGGGAAGCCAAAACTACTTGATTTGTTTGTCACACTTGTACCAGGGGAGGAGTAAGTGATCAGGCAACCGACTAAAGTGTGCTGCTCATCCAAAGTAAACCATGACAAGCCAAGAATTCTGGATTGTCATTGCGAGAGAACACAGTCACTGTCAGTCTTCCTACTTGTAGCTCAATCTCAGGCTTACTGCTACTGGACAAAACCTCTTTCCAACACCTACACTAGAATTCAGATTAGGTGGGAAAGGCTGCTCATTATTTAATGGTGTATTCCACTATTCTGGGCATGCCCAAACTGCTTGTTGCCTAACTTTCAGTTGCCTGGTTATGAGCAATTGGGTGGAATATTGCCTGCGTAAGTTTGCAGGCAGTATTTCTGTCCAGTTGCTCACTATGATCACTGAAGGAGGGGCCTGGAAGACCCCTGAGAGGCCAGGCTCCCTCAGGCTTCCTTGTGACAGTGGTCCTGAGTAGGACTCTAGTGACACTACTGCTAAAAGGTAAAGGTAAAGGTACCCCTGCCCGTACGGGCCAGTCGTGTCCGACTCTAGGGTTGTGCGCCCATCTCACTCTAGAGGCCGGGGGCCAGCGCTGTCCGGAGACACTTCCAGGTCACGTGGCCAGCGTGACAAAGCTGCATCTGGCGAGCCAGAGCCGCACACGGAAACGCCGTTTACCTTCCCGCTAGTAAGCGGTCCCTATTTATCTACTTGCACCCGGGGGTGCTTTCGAACTGCTAGGTTGGCAGGCACTGGGACCGAACAACAGGAGCGCACCCCGCCGCAGGGATTTGAACCGCCGACCTTTCGATCGGCAACCCCTAGGCACTGAGGCTTTTACCCACAGCACCACCCACGTCCCCCTAACACTACTGCTACACAGGGCATAAACTGAACTGGGTAAGCTGAACATTCACATGATAGCTCAGTTAGCTATCATATGGGACAGCTGCCTATTCCTGTATTGCAAGGGGTTGAACTAGATGATTCTTAGGGTCCCTTCCTACTCTACAATTCTAAGATTCTATGATGGTCTTGTTCTGCTCATTGTCAGATCTGAGCCTTCCCTTTCCACAATTTCTATTTTTGGCTCACTAGGCGGCAGCCTTGTACAACATCTCAGCAGGGAAGCGACAGCCGTTGCTGAAAGCAAACAAACAAGGCCCTGTTGAAAACTGGAGAGGGGCAAGGGAAGAAATTTGTTTCAGCTGCTTGGCGATTGTTAAAATCACTGCCAGCACTGTCTAGAGAGCACAGGCAAAGAGGCAACGAAGCATAAATGGAATATTAACAAAAAAAATTCCTTCCAGTAGCACCTTAAAGACCAACTAAGTTAGTTCTTGGTATGAGCTTTCGTGTGCATGCACACTTCTTCAGATATCTGAAGAAGTGTGCATGCACACGAAAGCTCATACCAAGAACTAACTTAGTTGGTCTTTAAGGTGCTACTGGAAGGAATTTTTTTTGTTTTGACTATGGCAGACCAACACGGCTACCCATCTGTAACTGGAATATTAACGTCATAACACAGGGTTCCTCCGATGCCATGAAGCCAGAGGGAGCTTCTCTCGCACAGCGAGCTACAGGGCTCTTCAAACGAGTTAGGAACAAATCAGAAACTGGGCATATCAGATTTCCCCCCCTCCCCTTTTTAAATGCATGTTCCGTATTTATACTGTGTCAAAGAGTCCAGTTAACAAGTTGAGGTGCCATGGTAACCAAACTCTGGCCACGTTTGCAGGGCCAGCCATTATGCAGTCGGAGGTGCCCCCGTTGGCCAATTTGGGAAGGTATCATCATAAATCAGCAACATGTCTATTTCCCAGCTTATGCTTAGCTCCATGAAGGACAGCCATGGGAGTGGCACCAAAAATTGGGGTCATATATGTCATATTACTATGTTTATAGTTTGACCATAGAGAAGAACTTAATGAGGATGGTTTTGGCTCTGTGTTACACATTATGCTTCCCTCTTAACAGCGAAGGGGGAAGACCCATTCCAAACAGCAGGCCAGGACAACGGGACACACAGAAGGAGAGGGAATTTCTGAAAATGTGGGTGAAACGGAAGGTATGCAGAAAAATATTTGAAATTTGCAAATGGAAAGTGAGTAAAACATAGCAAAATCAACAACTGCACATGAACACTGTCCTAATGCTTCCATAGAACTCTGGCAGGATTAGGGTTGCCATATTTCAGAAAGTGAAAATCCAGACAGAAAAGTTGTTTTGAGCCCTCCCCTGCTGTACAGCACTGAAGATTTTGGTCCCTAACGCTCTGATACAGTCCACAGGCACACGCCCTGTTGAAACATCGAAACAAGTCACAACATCATGTTGCAACACCCACTTGTTTTCCTTCTGATTAATCTGTGCAGAAATGGGAAAGGGAGGGAGTCATAAAAAAAAAAGACCACCATCCGGCTGGGCGGAAAGGTCATCCACCAGAGAACCTGGCTTGCATCCTCTCCGGGACATCACAGAGCACACTTTGTGTTCTTGTGAACTCTAAACAAAAAGTCTGTCTTTAGAGAATGCTACCACCTAAACATCTCTCCCACTGTCACAACTGACCATATGTGCTGCTGCAAAATGTATCTGCTGAGGGAGCTGGCCAGGCACTTCTTGTTTTCTGGCAGCAGGTACACAGGCAGCAATGAGGTGTTCTCCTCACACGTGACAGTCCCTACAGTTTCTCTGTTTTCTCATAGAAGTTGTGGGTGAGTCAGGCTCCATAAGAAAGCAGTGGATTTAACAAAAGAGTTATGTGGTCGATCTGGATCTGAACAGGTTATTAGGCTTCCAGGGTGAGTATCTTTGATTAATGGGACATCCTGAGCTTTAGGTCACTGGCAGGACAGTTTTCTTCTCTCTCTTCCTAGTAAGCTTCATGGCTTGAGAAGGAATTTCAACCCCCCAGCAATGCAAACTACATCACACTGGCTCTCCAATAGCAAATAGCACACTGACCTTGTATTGGAATTTTTTAAAGGCAATATTACAATACCATAAAGGTTGAAATGAATTATTGTTGTTATTCCAAATAGTTATTTAAATACAATGCTTGTTTTTCCACACATCTGGATAGAGCCAGTATGACCTGCGTCTGTTTCCTCTGTTAAAACGGGTGAGGTAATATTTAATCACATTTGTCTCTAGTTCAGCGCCCCATGTAATGTGATTATGGCAGAACTCAACATAACAGTATGTGAAGCCTGCCTGTACTTGAATAGCCCCTCGTTTCACATTCATTATGGGCCATGTCCTTGGCAGGTGAACACACACAGCAGCCTGTGGAAGGGAGGATGCAGGCCTGATTTATATGCTGGCCAGAATCTGCCTGAGTTGTGCACAACAAATCAGCCAACCTGGCACTTGGGGAAATCACAGAGGGGAGAGCTATTGTCTAGAAGGAATCACCTTCCTGCCGAATCTCAGGTTAGAGTCACATTGCACAGACAAGGAGGCCCTGCCCAAGCAAGCTTGTCAGAAGAAATGAGGTACTACATAGACATGCACGCACTCGCTCGAGGCCAAAGCGCCAACCACGATACCAAAGTAAACAGATTAAAATCACTTCTTGTAAACTGGTCTCCCAAGAAATATCCATTGTTATCTGAGGAGCGAGAAGTTATGGCATACTGACCCGAACTAGATCCATCTCCTGGCTTTCCTCCATGAACACTTTTATCTTTGGTTTTATCTCCTCCCACATCCCTCCGAGATCACGGAAGACACTCAGCTCCTGGAACGTCTTGTTTACCTGCCAGGATAGTGAAAGGGTCAAAGGTGACATCGAAAAGGTGACAACCAGGGACAGAAATTCGTGCCCCCCCCCCAGATGATTAAGTTGTTTATGTATGCAACAACAGCGGCTAAGGTTCTCTATGCACAAAAATGGAAAAAGTAATTCCCACCAAAGAAGAATGGATAAGTAAGGTGAGGAACTATGCTGAACTGGCAAAGTTAGCAGCCAAAATAAGAGAACCTAACGATGTTTGCTTTGTGGAAGAATAATATTGATGTTATGGTATAAGAGTTTGAAGGCAGCGTGTAGCAGAGGGGGAGAAATAAAAACACCATGGAAAATGGGGTGGAAAGTCGGAAAAAATATAAATTTATTATTTATGTTAAATTTTCAAAAATTTATTTTAAAAAACCAAAAAGGTGACAACCTGCAGAACAGGCTAAAAAGAGTGGCTCTCCCTGACTTCTGCCCTAAGAAGAAGCAGTGTTGGCTTTATCGTTCAGTATCAACGGCCCTTGATTCAGTTCTTGACATTAGAACCCAGTTGCAACATCTCCCCCACCCCACCCCCATCAGTCAAGCAGTTTATTACGTCTTCCTCCACTCTTCTGCCCCCTTCAGCTTTGCAATATCAAAACATCAAGCATTGCAGTGCTTGAACATAAAACCTAGCTGTTCTTGAGCATCTGCCTAGGTCAGCAAATGTAGCATGTGAGCGAGGACCTTACGAATGTTAAAGCAGAATTGCATAAATGAGCAGAACGTTCCAGTACAGCATATCAGCACAGAATCTGCCAGAGTTACAATGGCACAGGATTCAGCCAGGCCTTCGGCAATGTCTTCTTATGGACAAGAAGTGCTGTGCAAACCACGTTTCCCGAAAGGCAGAAAAAATGCCCAAGAATATAATGTATACACTTAAAAAGTATGGCTGCACACATGACCCTACCTTATACTGAGCCAGTGGCGTAGCGTGGGGGGTGCAGGGGGGGCCGGCCGCACCGGGCGCAACATCTGGGGGGGGGCGCTCACACTCACGAGGGGATCTATGGGGACCCTGCTCCAGGTTAGGGGGCGCAAATTACTTGCCTTGCCCCGGGTGCTGACAACCCACGCTACGCCACTGTACTGAGCCAAGTTATTGCTTCATTTAACCCAGTATTGTCACTGGAAGTTCTTTAAGGCTAAGCAAAAATGCCATCTTCTAAATCTGCCATTCCACTTGCAGTCAATTTGAAGGGGTATTTGAGTGTTTTGGGAGAAGGATTTAAAGTCTTCAAAACGTTAGCAAATACAATGGCAGAGGTTTCTTTTCTATCTATTTCTTTCTCTCTCTCTCCATTTCTCTCTCTCTCTCTCCTCTCTCTCTCTCTCTTCTCTCTCTCTTTGCAGTCCACCTGCAGGAGCAGAGGTCTCTGCAATGTTTGTTTGGCTTCCTGGCCAGGTGACAGATCCACCCACCCCGTCAGTCACAAGGACGGAGAGCAAGGCAGGAGCTTCAGGGACATCAGCAAACTGTTGAACCACACATGAGTCCATTCAGAAGAACCAGGAAGCGGACACAGCCTCTAGTTCCTATATAAGCTGCCAGTAAGAGTTGAATCATTGTTGGAAGGAAAGCCTCATTGGTGCTCCAAGCTCCAGAATACAGCCTCCTCCAGACTGGGAAAATGCGACCGAGTGCAAACTATGCAGCAAGCGGCAAGTCTGCTTTGACCCCCTACTCCAGCGGTTCTCAATCTGTGGGTCCCTAGATATTTTTTGGACTACAACTCCCATCATCCCTGAGCTCTGGCCTTGCTAGCTAGGGGTGATGGGAGTTGTAGTTCAACAACATCTGGGGACCCACAGGTTGAGAAAGGCTGCCCTACTCAAAACTTTCAGTTCCCTCTTGTGCGTTTGCTGAAGGAGCCCCAGCAGCAACAGTACAAAGCAAGCCCCCCCTTTCCTTTGAAAGATGTGGAATTGGGATCTTACCTCAGACATGACTGCCCTTGTTGCTGGCGTGTCAGGGGTGTACAAGACCTTCCCCATAAGCAAAGGTTTCAGAGCTCTCCATATGATTCTGGATAGCGGGCTGGACTCCAGTTTCTTCATGAGGTCATTGCAGTAGGGTGCTTTAAAAGAGTTTAAAAGAAGAAGAAGAAAAGAAGAGTTTGGATTTGATATCCCGCTTTATTACTACCCGAAGGAGTCTCAAAGCGGCTAATGTTCTCCTTTTCCCTTCCTCCCCCACAACAAACACTCTGTGAGGTGAGTGGGGCTGAGAGACTTCAGAGACGTGTGACTCGCCCAAGGTCACCCAGCAGCTGCATGTGGAGGAGCGGGGAAGCGAACCCGGTTCCCCAGATTACGAGACTACCGCTCTTAACCACTATACCACACTGGCTCCTATGGGAGATGAGCTAGGTGCACAGTATCTTTCTCACCTTAATCCTAGACAGCACACGCAGTATAGACAAGTGCTATCCACCCATCATCATACTGTAGCTTCCTGCATCTTTGAAAATAAAAAAAGGACTGCAATCCGAAGGATCTGCCCAAAATTAATAAGCATGCACCGGGTTCCACTTACTTGTGTAGTTGTCATAGAAATCGGCAGCATCTTCGTCAGTATTGTTGCCTCCAAACAAAGCTTTGTAGTTGCTGTCTTCATACCAGTTGAGAGACTTGATCTGCAATCCCCCTCCCTCAGGATGTCCACAAACTATTCGGGATACCGCCTGGTAAATCTCGGTAGAAGAACTTGTGCTGTTCACACTGGTTAGGAACACCACCTCCTGCCGCATGTCACTCCAGCTTTTCATGCTCCCGAGCTTTAGTTCAAAAGGGGAGGGAAAAAACAGGGGTTCACCTACAGATCAAAACTCGATCCATTTCCCTGTAAAACTGGTAACAAATATTACACCAAAGATCAACTGGTTCAAAAGCATCCCGAGCAAACCTTAGATTTCCTATTGTGTCCAAGGAACAGAAACTGCTTGCCTACCAGTTGCTATTTGTGCAAACTGCTTGCATTCCATTGAATTCCCCGCCATTCCATGGAAGGGGTGGAATGTATTCTTCTTGGGGAGCAAAATCCATTCATTCTCTAACCCCAGAAGAGTCACCTTCCTTTCAGGTGGAGTATATGAAGACAGGATATCAACAGGCCAAACTAATGAGCAAGCCCTTCTCTCCTGTTTCTAAGGACTAATTTTCTTGGGGTTATGTCTGTCTATAATTTGGACCCAACTTTAGTTAAAGGCCACTGGAGTATTCCCAGTTTGATTTCGCCAGCAAACAGAATGTGTGAGCCTGAACTAGCTCCATTATTTTTAATCGCAAGCAATGGTATTTTTTGAATCACAGTCAATACAGCAGAAGATGAACTTCTACTGAACAATTAAAAAAAAGGTGCTTCTACATTGTACGGTGCATATCCAAATATCTGGAAAGGAATTTGCAACTCATGTGATGTTAGGAGAGCATTTCATGAGTACAATGATGAAGTCACATGTCCAGGGGGAAAAGAATCATTGGAGCCACTGGGTAGTATTCAACTAATTTTTAATCATCGTAGTCCCATTGACTAAGTTAGGCCCATTAATTTTAATGGGTCTACTCTGACCCATTGGCAGGGAAAGAAATCCTATGAAATTAGATCTTTAAGTATTGTAGCAGCCAAATGTAACCCACAACTCCCTTTGTTTTATTTGTATCCTACTCTCTTCCTCCAGGAAACTCTTGGCTAATCCATTTTGTCCTCAGGACCTTCCTATGAGATGGCGCAGGATGAGAAAGAAGGCTCCTATTGCTGAAATTGCTGGAATTCAATTCCAGGACCTCTCAGGTGCCACTGCCATTCTAAGAGGGAGGTGTTCACGGTGAGTTCTGGCACCTCTTTTTCCAGAAAAATAGCACTGGTTATATGACACCATAGTTAGGCTTTCTGTGTCCTAAACTCTGCTTTGTTCCTCTTTCCTTTAAGGCTTATACGCCACTGCTCAAAAATCACATGGGCATGACATGAAGTCGAAGAACATTCAGGCGTCCTGATAGTTCTGACATCCCAATTGCCACCTAAATTTAAAAGGAAGAGAAATAGCCAAGGTCTTTCCAGAGAACTGACATAAGAGTGATTGTACAAGACGTGACAGGAACATTCTAGAGAAAAGTGTGCGAAGTTCTTGCATTGCTTGACAACACTCAAGGCAGTGGGTTTATAACGGTATAGTTCAAAAACAGGAGAAGGGGGAAAGGAGGGGAAAATAAACTCAGACACTAGTTCTTAGGTATAACTTTCTTATCACAAGAAGTCACACATGCTGAAATTCCCATTTTTGCACAACTACTAAAGGCGAAGATGCCCTGTCCTTTTTTATCTAGGCATTTTACGGGGTGGGGGGTGGGGAGTATATGAACAAGAGTGTGCAGTAGCATACAGTATTAGGAAGCTGAAAGGGAGTTCCCCATGATTGTTTGCCGCTATCCATTCTGACTACTACAGTCACCCAGAGACTTCTGAACACAGGAAGTCCAGTTCACAGGCTGCTGTGCAAGCCAGATTTAAGAGCTGCACCAATGGCACAAAACTCAACGGTTTCTAAACATCAGCGTTTCCTGAAGAAAGAATTTCAGAACAACTTTTACTGCAATAAAAGCCTCACGAGATGCGTTCGGAACAAGCCGCCTCTTCCCAGCTGCCCAGTTTTACATCCAATCCAATTTCATATGGACTTGTCTGGTTATGGCTGCCACCTGTCCATGTTTTCTTTCTTTGTTTTTTATATAGCTAAGCTGCAACCATTCAAAGTACAGTGGTTAAAATTTGCATATATTTAAATAGATTAGTAAATGCATATCAGTGGCATCTGGAAACTTGGTTGCCCTGCACTGCCCCTCCCCCCCCCCCCCCCCGACAGATGGCAGCCGTACTAACACAACACTAACCTAGGGAGAGAAAAAATGCTGGACTTAATGTCTCTATTCCTATACATACATGTCAGAGAGGATTTAGCGAGCCATGACATTAAAAAGCAAATTTTGGTCATGCAGTTCAGAGCGGTTTTCATGCAAAGCCTCCAAGCTGTCTTTGTTTTGAAGTTGAATAGGACAGCAAGAAAAGGTACTGACTGCTGTTTGGGAAGACTGCCAAAGAAAAGTCACATTCCTCAGCAATCCAGCCACATCAGCAAAGAGAATGTCACATGGTTTTGATTTTTGGTGTTTTTTTTAACACCGCACCAAAAGAAAAGAGAGAAAAGGAGAAAGAATGAAACATCACCAACGCTCAAATGATGTAACAGGAAACAGCTGTAACCAGAAACTCATAGGCAAACTTTTAGGATAGTTAAAAGTGGCTGCAGTTTTATCTTGGTTCCAACCAGATTTTTCTGCTAATTTCCATTTGCCAGCCAAAAAGAACACAGCAGGTTCTATAACTCAACAGAGGGCAATCTACTCCTAGGAAACAAAGTGGCTGAAGCAACAGGGAAAAGGGGGTGGGATATTGCCCCCACTCCTCCGCAGGAGTACAGTTCTTAACAACCTCGAGTGACCTCACCGCAGCTCCGCAGAGAGGTTATTATAGTTCAGGGAGTAAAAGCTTCACCAGCGAACAGTAAGAGAGAAAGAACAATAGGTGTAGCTGAATCTCTGCCCCTCGTTACTTGTTTAAAATGGCAACTTTCAAACTTGAGGAGAAAACGTTTTGAGAATGGCAAAAAGCAACAACAGCAATAAAAAGCACTTTGCAGAAAAGGTTAGGGGGAAGAAAAGAGACAGCTCATTTGCTCAGGAAAGAACCCATGGCATAACTTCATTTATTCAAAGGGCTTGGAAAGGGAGCTCCAAGCTCCCAAGCCAAAACAATGAACCCGAATTTCCAAAGAAACCATCCACTATCAAAAGCAATTTCGACAAGGAAGTTCAGATCCGCTGTCTCTTTGGCTGGGTACACACCAGAGTACCAATGCGCATCTGGGTTGCCCAGATCTGGTTCTTCCATGTGTGCTTCTGTGCACTACTGAGCACATTCCATTGACCTCAGTATTTCCTGCCTACACGAGTGGACAGGCTTGATAGGATGAATTCATGTTGTGTATTGTTATCTCCTCCCGGCAGTTAGTATTCTCCCATCCTCCCAGAGTTCTGGAAACTTGAGCCCCATTGTGGGCATGTGCGCAGATACTTGTTCACCTATGTGCACAGCCAATTTTTAATTTCATTCTCGAGCTACAAGTTTGACGTAATACCAGGCTTGTACAAAGCAGCTGGTTACAAACAACAACAACATGTGTGTGTGTGTGTGTGTGTGTGTGTGTGTATCAGAACCAGTCCCACTAGCAGCCCACTTTACATCGTTTCCCCCCATTTATAACATCTGCAGATCAGGAAGATCCAAATTAATTGGGGGGGGTAGGTAAAGAGTAAAGGACCCCTGGGCGGTTAAGTCCAGTCAAAGGTGACTATGGGGTTGCGGCGCTCATCTCGCTTTCAGGCCGAGGGAGCCGGTGTTTGTCCGCAGACAGCTTTCCGGGTCATGTGGCCAGCAGGACTAAACTGTTTCTGTTGCAACAGAACACTGTGACGGAAAACAGAGTGCACGGAAACACTGTTTACCTTCCTGCCGCAATGGTACCTATTTATCTACTTGCACTGGTGTGCTTATGAACTGCTAGGTTGGCAGGAGCTGGGACAGAGCAACAGGAGCACACTCCGTCGCGAAGATTCGAACTGCCAACCTTCTGATCGGCAAGCCCGAGAGGGTCAGTGGTTTAGACCACAGCGCCATTCGCATGTGGCATGCCACTTATATGAGAGCAATGCCATGTGGACAAGGTGACAAACGTGCATACCTAGGATGCATCGAAAGCACTTTAAACTGTTGTGTGTGAGTTAAACTGAACTTCCAGTGTTTCTGTGCCCAAAATGCATGCATATCAGAATGCTTCCATGGAGTGGTGTCGCAATCGCAGCGCTGCAGCCGCATGTGGAGCATCCTCCGTTCGTGGCTGCAGCTCTGAGCAGAGGATCTCAGCACCATCTGTACAGCACTGGAGCAGTGCCGGCAGCAACAAACTGCTATACAGCGCATGTGCAGCATCGCTACGTACAGCGCATGCGTGCGATGCCGCACATGCGCTGTACTTAGCGGTTTGCCGCGGCTGTAGAGGTGATGGAGGGATCCTGGCACCATCTGTATGGCACTGGAGTGGCACCGGCAGCAAACTGCTATACAGCACATGTGCAGCATCGCTACGTACAGCGCATGCATCGTACGTAGCAACACCACATGTGCACCCTACGTAGCAACGCCCGCCCCAGGTGTCACGACGCCTTCCTTTGCCCCTGCTTCCGTGTGGCTACAACAGGGTGGGGAGAGCTGAAATGCTTCTTCTTCTAATGGTTCCTCCTGGGCTCCCTCCACCAGAAGGAAGGGCAGCCTGCACCTGGCCCTGGCAGACGTAGCGCGCATGGCACAAATTGGAGATGGGAAGCAATCTTCGGTTAAAGAGCCAAGTTAATGGCTTGAGCAGAGACATCACCTTGCCAACAAAGGTCCGTATAGTTAAAGCCATGGTTTTCCCAGTAGTGATGTATGGAAGTGAGAGCTGGACAATAAAGAAGGCTGATTGCCAAAGAATTGATGCTTTTGAATTATGGTGCTGGAGGAGACTCTTGAGAGTCCCATGGACTGCAAGAAGATCAAACCTATCCATTCTGAAGGAAATCAGCCCTGAGTGCTCACTGGAAGGACAGATCGGGAAGCTGAGGCTCCAATACTTTGGCCACCTCATGAGAAGAGAAGACTCCCTGGAAAAGACCCTGATGTTGGGAAAGATGGCGGGCACAAGGAGAAGGGGACGACAGAGGACGAGATGGTTGGATAGTGTTCTCGAAGCTACGAACATGAGTTTGACCAAACTGCGGGAGGCAGTGGAAGACAGGCGTGCCTGGCATGCTCTGGTCCATGGGGTCACGAAGAGTCGGACACGACTAAATGACTAAACAACAACAATGGCTTGATGCATTGGTGATGTCCAACACAGCAGAAACCTCTGCCCAAAGGCAGCAGGAATGCACTCACAGGCTTCACTGAGCTGCCCAGGATTCAGAGTGATTTGGATACCTCAACTGGGAACATCACTGTATCAATGATCTGAGGCACGAGACAAAAGGCACAGCCTACCTCCCTAAGGAGCTTCCCGAGGCTCTCCATGAAAGTCTCCATGGTTTCCTTGAGATCCTGAAGAGTGGAGTTGGAGGAGATTCCTTTCTGGAATGACAAATGGGGATTTAGTTTTAGAAGAATCTTAATTGCAACACAGCAGATAGGAATCAGCATCATCATTTGCATTTAGTACTCAGAGGAGGATGAATAGTGGCATTTTGTATCAGCAAGGGCATCTCTCATGTGTGTAGTTCAAGGATCACAAGCGAAGCCAGCACTCACTCAAAAAAGGATGCCATTTGGCAAGAGAAGGAAGGCACCCCCCCTTCCTCCTGTGTTTCTGAAAATTCCTCATGAGAACCAGCATCTCTGGCCGTCTCACTTCCCATTATTACCGCTCTAAACAATTACATTAAATGGGCCTGGGCATTAGCTAAGCAAGCGGAAAGCACAAATCCATTTGTTTCAAGAAACTCTGGCTGCTTACACTGCACTGAAAACACTACCACAATTACTGTGGGACATAAAAAATAAATTAATCACAACAAATGCCTGCAAGATACACATTTTGGCAATGTGCCTCAGATTGGGCCTTTGCACCTCAATCGTTAATCAATTCCATCAAGGACATATGAAATGGAGCCCCCAGGATATGACAGTCAGCCAAAGTTACTTCACCCTCGGGACATCACGTTATTGTGCAGGCTTGTCCACACGTGTGAAAAGTCCTGTGCCTGGAAAGCACAGATTTGAGAGGTTTTACACTTGCCCTGTGCTTTCTAGGCAGGGTCCAAGTGGTTTTTTATTTGCCCTGCCACTTTCCCTGGGGAAAGCCCGCTCTTTAGCACTAAATGGGAGCACCTGTCAATCCACGGAAAACCCATTTGACATTTGCTCTGACTCAATGGTAAAAAGCAGGTTTCCTAGGGGACAAGTTGTGGGGCAAGCAGAACTGTGGAAGCTCTGTGTCTCGTATTCTCATTTTGGAAAAGAAGGAAGGAAGGAAGGAAGGAAGGAAGGAAGGAAGGAAGGAAGGAAGGAAGGAAGGAAGAAAGAAAGAAAGAAAGAAAGAACACCATATTTAATGGCTTGATTCAGGTTACACAGCATGAGTTTTGGCACATATTTTTCCCATTTGCTCAGCTACGAGGACAAAGACGCCTATGTATACTATAGCATGTGAGTTACAATACAGATGACACCTAGGAACAGGAGAAGCTCATACTGAGTCAGATCATTGGCTCATCTGGTTCACTATTGTAGAGTCGAAGCTAATTGGCCACAGCTCTCCAGGGTTTCAGAAATAAGCCACCTCCCCTAGCTCTACCTTTGAGATTTATGTGTCCACTGGCTTCCCACCACTCCGAAAACACTGTATCACCCGATAGCACCACAGAGCTTATTAAAACTTAATTGCCATTGGCATTACAGATCCACATAGCTCTATTTTCCAGCACCGAAACATAAATTGTTGATAAAATAATTGTTTTAAAAGAAATTAGAACCCATTAAAACTCAATTAAATTTGTGTTTCTCCAGAGCTTCAGAGCTAGCTGCCTGCCCTGGTGCCATCTTCACCCCTTAACTCTACCTGGAGATGGTTGCAGTTTGTACCAATGACCATCTGCATGTGTTGGGTGTTCAGCCTTTATTTCCAGCTGGTATTGTTCAGTGTTTCTTTCATGCTACGGGAACACTAAAATGTCACCCAAATAATTTAGAAAACATGCAGACAACACAAGGGCTTTCAGAGCTGTTCCAAGTTCCTTTGTGGCCTGTGAATGAAGCATGAATCACAACCATCACAGTCATCTGAAACAGCCGCCCACACAATATAATAAAAGACTGGGTCAAGATTATTCATGAGAAATATCCCTCCAACCTTTTTTAATCATTCATAGTTCGTCACACCCTAACGGCCTACCTTACTGGTTTATGAACACATGATTATTATTATCATCATACGTTTATTTGGAGATGACAGCTGTCCTTCCATTCCAGAGCTGGCCTGAATCATTTTTGTGCCTGCACAAAAGCTAATCAGGTTGCGAGTTCAATCTTATTTCAACACTGCTGATCAGACAGTACCTTCCAATGCACTTGAGGGCACCAGGATAGATTGAGAATAGAGGGCAGGCCATGTAGCACAACACAGCAATATTTGCTCTCCAGTCTTTTTACATCTACCACCTGAGGCAGTAGTCTGCCCACTTAAGCTTTCGCTAGAAGAGGAAAGGTATCACCAAATGTGGAGGATTAAGAAATGGACACAGATTTGCTTAACATTTCTATATGGGAACTCATATGCATAGAAGCAAACACAGACATAATTGCTAATATTTAAATAGAAATACAGTGGTACCTTGGGTGACAAACGGTTCGAGTCACAAACACTTTGGGTTACAAACACTTTGGGTTACAAACACTTTGGGTTACAAACTCCGCTAACCCGGAAGTAGTACCTCAGGTTGAGAACTTTGCCCCAGGATGGGAACGGAAATTGTGTGGTGGCAGCAGGAGGCCCCATTAGCTAAAGTAGTACCTCAGGTTAAGAATGGACCTCTGGAATGAATCAAGTTCCTAACCTGAGGTACAATACATCTATCTCACCATCGTATGGAAGGCTGTGACCAGGTGACATGTTTGCCTGCCCAGTTTGCTGTTGGAATAGGAACTGTTGAAGGGCAACATCCAAGGCCCCTGCTCTCCTTTCTTAGGGTCCAGCCCCTTTAAACCATACTTGGACCCAACAGCCCTTCAAATAGGACCTTCAAACAGAGGACTGACCTCTCTAAAGTAAGACACATGGCCACTGCCTCATTCTACATAATGGATACTCCTGGCCTGCTCTTCATAATTTTAGAAATCTCCTTATGTCCTGTTCATGTATCTAAATAAGCAGTATCTAGAGGTGAGGGGCAGGTGAATATTATGTACTTTAAATAGTGAGAAGGCTTGGAATATCATTGGGGGAGTTATTTGTTTTGTTGCTATGTTATGTATTTTTGTGGTTTTTATATTGTAAATCGCCCTGTGGTGCTTGGATGAAGAGCAGTATAGAAATAACAAATAACAACAACAATATCATCATCATCATTGTTCACTGTCCCTGTTACTTAGAACAAGCCGAGAGCCACCTAGGTTTGGGTAGGGAAGCTTGACCCATGGGACACAAATATCTGGGTCTGGCTTGGCAATGCATGATGGATTTTAATTGTAGTGACTTTGGGAGTCAATCTTAGCTGAAAAGAAGGGAATAAATGAATTAATAAGCAAAAGCTCATATAAATCACTACCACCGTCTATTCCTAAAGCCAGCATATGTACTGGTCCTGGCAATAAAGTAATGGGAAGTGACTGCTAACGTCTCATGACTGAGGGTAGTTTTCCACTCATGTGTTTGGTAAAGCGTAGCTCATGACGGATAGTGGGCCATTGGTCTGACTCATCAAAGCTGTTCTTCCTGTGTCTCCTTTCCCCTCCCTTTTATTCTAGGTTCCTGAACCATAATTTTATTTATTTACGATGCTTATAATCCTACATTTCCTTAGAAAGTACAGAGAAGTTTAAGTAAGACTCCCCAAGGTCTCCCACTGATCAACCTCAAATCTTCTTAGTTTCAACAGTGTCAGGCATGAGACAAACACACGGACGTCATTCACATTTCCCATGGCACTGGTTTCCCAATAAATAATATTGCTGACTTGCAACATCAGGAGATTTCCCTAAGTTTCTTTTACTGATCAGAAAGTAGCTTTTCATTTAGCTGCAAACGGAAGCTCACCTTCTTTAATTTCTGGCTTCTAGCTCTGCTCCTAAATTTGCACTATGATTTATAGAAAAGGGTTTATATTCACCACATTAAACCCAAGCCTTTCATTTGGAAAGTTAAGCAAGTTATAATACATATATTGAAAACATTTCCAAGCATTGCAATGTAACAAACAACTACTTAATTCAATTAGGCACTATTATTGCCATACAGAAAAAACCCAAGAAAATGTTCCGTCCCTTGAGTGCTAGTGCAATGAGATTCCTGCATAATCCTGTCAAGCATTAACATTTTTCTCAGATGTCCTTCTCCGAGATCCCATGTCACCTGAAGCCAGACAGGCACCACAACCGAAAAGACCCTGCCTTTGGAAATCTCTCCCTAGAAGGGCTAGCTAAGCAAGATTTCTTTCTGGTCACGGTCCTTAGGAGTCTAAAATTTAGGCTGATTGGTTTTCAATGAGCTGGAATTTTATTAGCTTTCATCATTCGCTGTCTGGCTTGCTGCCTTATTATACTACAGCGGCTCTCAGTTACCCTTAGGCTGGAGAAAAGGTGATAAGCAAGCAAGCAAATGACAAGGAAAAATATAAGAGTCCAAGCAGTTAAGTGAAAAACAATAACAGTTTAAAAAGAGCTGAGCTTTACATTCCAGACAGAGCAGAAATATGACTCCAGTGTCAGATATCCTATGCTTTTGGCTAGGCGAATAGCCAAACAACTGAGGCTTAATTCTGTATTCCCCAAGATATATCAAAACTAAAAAGGGCTTTTGTTTGGCACTTAGCCAGGCATTCACATGCTGGTCCATAAGAGTGTTGCTTTCTGTTGCTCCCATCATTTCTGAACATCTCGCTCCCACTTTAGCTTTTTAACATAGCTTTATAGCTAAGGAAAGTAACAGCTCCTGCGGGAAGCAAGTTGCCCCTTTGTCATACAGCTCTATTTGAAAAGGCGGTGAAAAAAATCTGATGGACAGAATCACGCCATTTCATAGGCTGCTTAAGAAAAGTTAAGTCTGTCAGTTCTTTGGGAGCAGGGATTAGTCTGTTTTGCTTATGTTACCATTGATGACACTGAATAAATAAATAGCAACACAACCTTATTATGCTAAATTGGGAACTGGTGCAAATGTAACCCTGGTTCCCCCCAAACCATGGTTCACATATCTGAAGCTAGTCTCAGATATCTGAAATCTATCCTCCTCCCTCTTCCATTTTCTGAAGCGAATAACTCCTCCATTCTTCTGTCAGTATTAACTAAGGTTTAGAATTACAGCTGGACATATGCTAACCAGGTTCCCTCATAAATATGATTTGCAAACACACTTCGAATCAAGGTTTCAAACTCTAGTTATGATGGGGCCATGGTTACTATAAAACTGGCTAACATCAAAACACATGTCATTCTAAACCATGGCAAATGCCAATAAAGGAAGGAAGGAGGGGAATGGGATATGTATCCCAAAGACTGGCTCCTGGTTTTCAAACCATGGGTTACAGGGATGCCTAGACCAGACCTAAATACAGTGGTACCTCAGGTTACATATGCTTCAGGTTACATACGCTTCAGGTTACAGACTCCGCTAACCCAGAAATAGTGCTTCAGGTTAAGAACTTTGCTTCAGGATGAGAACAGAAATCGTTCTCCGGCAGCACGCCAGCAGCAGGAGGCCCCATTAGCTAAAGTGGTGCTTCAGGTTAAGAACAGTTTCAGGTTAAGTACGGACCTCCGGAACGAATTAAGTACTTAACCCGAGGTACCACTGTATTTAGCTTTAGATACTAAGACCACAGAAGTAGAAAATTTTGACCTTTGGACTCTCTCCCTTCTTTTTGCAGAGATAATGAATCACACAGTGATTTGAAATAACCAGTCGAATCTTTGGCCACAGGTCTCCTGCAATCCAGGTGTAATGATAAATGTAATGTGGAAAGGGTTGTTTGCATTTTGTTTTGTAACATTGTATGCTATATTATGTGAACCACGATATTCTGCTGATTTAAAAACTTGCACTATACCTTGGTAAATACAGTTCAAAATACTCAAGCCAACACACTCACCATAAATGGCTTCATGACATCTAGATTGTCCTGAAACACTCTCTCTGCGGCAGAAAGCTTTTCCTTAGGAATGGAGCAAATCAAGGCACTGCTGAGAACATCTACCACTGGGTTTTGGATGTTGACAAACTTTGACAGCTTGGTTGAATTGCAAAGGTCTTTCACACTTATCCGGTAGCCAGATGTAATGACCTAGAAACATGTACCAGAGGTTATAAATCTATAAATCACTCCTGGGACTCGAGCTAAATCATCTTTTCCACATCACATTCACAATTTATGACATTCAAATGGAGAACTGTAGACTTTCTTCCCAAGTGATGTTCATTGACAGTATACGCTTCTTACCTGTTGGAGGTTAACCTCGGCATTCAGGATTTCGTCTACAACAAACTTTGGTAGGGAGGCATTGTGATGGAGAAAGTCAGAGAAGGTCTCATTGTCAACCAGGAAATCCCGGACTTTCACACCTGCCAGGTAACAAGAAAACCATTTTTTCAAAATTCAAAACAAATCGAAATTCAGAGAGGGTATGTCAGTATTACAGCATCAAACATGTTCAGCTATCATGCACTTTCCCCTTTGAAGGCTATAATTTGGATGGAATTGGGGGAGTGAGAGGCTAGGAATCGTCCAACAGAAAACTATGTATCATTCCCCTTACCAAACTACTGCTAGGGCTGTTCAGGGGGAAAGTGTAACAGTTAAAACTGGAATAAAGATCACACCACTTTGTAACCGAAATGTGTCCATTAGCCAGAACCTGCTCCCCTGCTCTGGTACATAAGTAGAAAATCTTTATTTGCAATCATGGGAAGAGAGAGGTGACATTTCTTTCCAGCTACAGCCCCTCACATTTCATGAATATACTTCTCAGGCCTCTCAGGTGGGTTAGCCAGTTCACCTTGTCACATTTTATTTATATAATTTATGCACAGAAAACATTTCTACACCATTTTTTGGATTTGCAGACTGCAACAATAAAATGGCATGTGAGCCTGGGCTTCCCTTTCGCACTGTATAATATACATTGAGGATAAATCCTGTAACTATGGAGAGTATAGTGTTTGGTGGTACACTGCATGGGATGCTTCCTCTCTAACCTTTGCAATGAGCCCCTTTAGCTACTGTTTTGGAAGCTCCGGGGAGGCATGATTTGACCCCATACCTCTTCTGAGAACCTCCCTTTGCTCCCTTGTCTAGATCTCTCCACTATCCTCCTCTAAGGCAGGGACAGCCAATGTGATGCCCTCCATTTGTTGAGGACCACACTCCCATCATGCCCTACCATTGGCCATTCCAGCTGGGGAGCTGTAGGCCACAACATCTGGAAGGTGCCATATTTGCTTCCCTTGCTCTAAGGCCATGTACCTGGCTGAAGGGGTCAGTCTTGTCCCCAGCTCTGCATTGCTTTGTTCACTCAGATCCACCCATGTTAGGTGCTTAGATATCAACGGGGATTATCAAGAGAGTTACAGTCCTCCCATAGGGCTGCCAGACCGAAAAATGGCATCCAGGTGGATTTTTGGCAAATTAGGCAAGATGTCCGAGAAGGGGTGTTATTATTATTTTTTTAATAAATTTCCAAAAAAGGCAAAACAATTGATTTTGGGGCAGATGTACCCAAAAAAAGCTCAACAGCTTTGAACAAACCAAACCAAACACAACAACTTTGACCTTAAAAAAAACCTCAACAACTTTATGATGTGTACCCCTCCAGCTGCTGTTTTCATTTTGTTCCTATTTATTTATTTGTTTCATACAAATAATAATAATTATACCCCACCCATCTGGCTGGGTTTCCCCAGCCACTCTGGGAGGCTCTCAATCGAATATTAAAAACACAATACAATATAAAAACTTCTCTCCTACCCTTCCAGTGTCTAGGAAGCTTACAGCCATTGAAAGTCACAATATCATTTAGACCAAACAATGCATTCAACTAAATTACAGTAAAAAAAAAAAAAAAAGATAACAGAAGTAGGAACCACAGATACAACACAATCTTGAAGTAAAACAACACTTTTTACAAGACTATGAATGGGGGGGGGGGAGGTCCTGCCTAAAATTTGGAGGAGTCAGTGATTGGACTTGTGGGTATTATTCAGGGCTGCCTCTGCTTCTCCCCTCCCATAATTCGCACACGTTGTTTGTGGCAGTGGGGAAGGTGTATTTCGGGGAACTTCATCCACCAGTTGTTGTTGTTGTTGTCATCCATCTGTCTCAAGAGACAACAGAGTACGCCTCCAAGGGTGAAGTCAAACTAGGGCACAAGCCTGGGCAGTGTGTATGGAGGTCCCAGGCTGCCCAGCTGACAAGACCCCCCCCCCTGGCATTGCTGATGTGGTCCAAAGGAAAGCAGAGTAAGACATATGGCACCAGTACTGATGAACATATTGAAGAATCCTTGGAATATGCTATGAAACAAACTGATCTAAATCATATACTCTGGGTGGGCACAATTGCATTATGGATGGGCAATGCTTCCCGCACCCTTTCCTTCAAACAGCGAATACAGTGGTACCTCGGGTTACATACACTTCAGGTTACTGACTCTAGTAACCCAGAAATAGTACCTCAGGTTAAGAACTTTGCTTCAGGATAAGAACAGAAACGTGCGGCGGCAGCGGGAGGCCCCGTTAGCTAAAGTGGTGCTTCAGGTTAAGAACGGACCTCCAGAACGAATTAGGTTCTTAATCGAGGTACCACTGTATTATGAGGAGACCTGTGTAGCTCGAAAGCTTTAACCCTGTTCTTTAACATGTTATGAAGGCACATTCTCAGTACGTGCGTTTTTGAGCTGCGGAAAACGACGTGGCTGTGAAGGCTTCAGGAGCTCAAGTGCAAAGCGCAGAACACCTTCTGGGGTAAAGAGGAGGCAATGCGATGCCAACGCAGCCTTTGGAAGCTCACATTCCCAAACGCCGTTGCAGGATCCCGAGGGGGCAGCCGATGCTGGTCTGATGCTTTTTAAAAATGTTAATTAGCCGGCTTGCTTACAAGAGACACTCAGCATGCCAAGAGGGATGGAAGGAGAACTCCACAAATCTCTGCCGCAATGGAATGGCGGGTGGAAGACGAGAAAGGAAGGCGGAGGCACTGTGTTTTCTGCATTTTGTGGTTTGCAGCCTCTTCCCACACCCTGCCCCTGCCTTTATGCCGCTAAGCATTGCGATTGTATTGCTCAGACCCTGATTTGGCAGGACACCAGTCTGGTTTGGAGAAGAAAAGTTATGAAGAAAGAAACACTTCCTATTTTTCTCCCGAATACCCGTGCTCTGGGGTTACTGTCGGTCAATGCTCTCTATCCCAGTTCTCCGGTTACATGTTCCCTGAAGCTTTTTTGTTCTACAAGCAAAATAATCGCTGTCACCAGAGGGCTTGAGGCAAAAGCTGGGTTACTTGAGGATGAAATCTTTTCAGGGCTGTTTAACAACATGCTCTTAGATTAGGGTGGGGAGAGAAGAACAGGCTTGGGGAGAAAGAAAGAAATTTATTCTTTGATGCCACATCCAGGAACTTCAAAGGTAAAACACTGATCTAGACCTATAACCACGGATAGAATGATTTACTCTGAATGGCACCCTTCTTTCAATACAGTGGTACCTCGGGTTAAGAACTTAATTTGTTCTGGAGGTCGGTTCTTAACCTGAAACTGTTCTTAACCTGAAGTACCACTTTAGCTAATGGGGCCTCCTGCTGCCACCGCGCTGCCGCGGCGCGATTTCTGTTCTCATCCTGAAGCAAAGTTCTTAACCTGAGGTACTATTTCTGGCCTAGTGGAGTCTGTAACCTGAAGCATCTGTAACCTGAAGCGTATGTAACCCGAGGTACCACTGTATTCTGATGACATGGGAGGTGCAAGCCACATTGTTAAAGGCCATCCAGTGGTTTCTCTCCATGCCAGCGCCCCTGGGTGATCCTGACACAAGACTCATAGAATTTTAGAGTTGGAAGAGACTACAAGGGGTCATCTAGTCCAACCCCCTCCAATGCAGGAATCTTTTTGCCCAACGTGGAGCTTGAACCCACAATCCAGAGACTAAGAGCCTCACTGAGCTATCCCAGATAAGAAGGAACCATAGCATGGTGAAGGGTTAACTTGGCGCAGGAAGGAGCAGTGGTCTAGCACTGAACTGGCAATGGAAGAACGGAATCAGTAAGAGCAACAGAAACAATAAACTGGGTTTTTAGTTATTATGCAATTTTTTTTTTTAAACCAAGCCTGTGATTCCCCTTTCTGCCAGTTTAGTTGCAAAACTTCTGTGTGGAAAAGAGCATTCCGTATTATTGTCTAAGTGTGCCTCACAAATATGTTCTGAGAACAATGCTCACTCAGAAAGAGCTGCTTGTGTAATGCAGTGAGAGCAACTTGACCCAGAAAACTGGCTCATTCCTGCTTTTCCTGGCTTGTCAAAGTACCCCTGCAGTAAATATAAAGACCTACTAAAAATGGGGGGGCGGGGAGTTGGAAAATAGAACAATGTCTAGTGTGGGTGTAACTAATTTACTAATGCTTTCTGGTACAGTCTGTAAGTAATGGAAAGGGACACTTAGATATCAGATCAGACACACTCCTGTCTCGGCTTCAGATGCCATATTTATCACGGAATCATCATACACAAAGGCTTGTTTTGAGATGCCACAAGACTGTCAAAGGAATTGGTGGCAATGGCCTCATTCTGATTGGCTAGAAAGGCCTATGAAAGGAATTGCTCTTATCAATAGGAATTGCTATTGATAGCTATTGGTGCATCTAACTCAGTACTATCTGACTGGCTGAGAGCATTTCTCGAGGGTTTTCAGATAGGAGGAAGACACTGAACCTGGGATTGTGCCACTGAACCACAACTCTTCCTGATAGCAATTATAAAGTGCTTTCCCACTGCCTTCTGCAATGACAGAATAATTTTGAACCCTGCTCGAGTGACCCATAATTTTAGCAACCCAAGAGCAAAGGCAATTGTACTGGCCTACTAGTAGAACAGCTTTCTCTACAAAGACAGGCTCAGCCAGCCTATAATCGTGAACATGCCCTGAATTCCACGGAACAATTGATCTAAAAGAACTCTGCATCTAGAAAGTTTAAAATGGAAAAACCATTATCACTACAAACAGCGCCGGAGAAACAGTGGCTTGAATTTAAACATATCAGTTCTCATTGTTCTGAGGGCAGGCAGATAATAACTACCCCCATCTGAATAACTTCAAAAGCTTTTAAAGACAAAGTAATCCCAGATACAGTAAATCCAGGCTAGTGATAAGATTCAGTTGGAATACTTGCCCCTAAACAGGTAAGCTTGGAAAGTAAAGGGACTGCTTTACTGTCATCCAGCCGAAATGATTGCATTTGGCCATGGTATGTAGAATAGTTGGGAAGCAAGGTTATTCCATCCCATTGGCTCCCTTCTGCTCTCATTGTCAGGGAGAGATGAGAAACAGGGACACCCCCCTCCCTGTCAGCCCTGTGATAAAACAGCTCCATTTGTCTCCTCTACTCCCGCGACTGTTTTTCCAGCTGCTCTTTGTACAAACTTTGCCACGTCATTAAAACTTGGGGCAACAACTTTTCTTCCCTCCTCCTCTCTTTTTCATTTGTGCCATGACTTTTAGATGGATCTGTTTTACGCCTTGTTCTAAATTACTTCCGGTAAACCAAGAGAGCAAAGAAACATTTCCTTTTTTTATTCTTTTGTGTTCATCATCCCCAAAGACCCTCCTAAGTTCAGTTTATCTTATAAGGCCTAATTATCAGCCAGGCTAACATGGGAAGGGAGAAAGGAGCAGGAGAGATTCACTTGCTTTAAAGGTAGAGGTATAGGACCCCTGACAGTTAAGTCCAGTCGTGACCGACTCTGGGGTTGCGGCGCTCATCTCACTTTACTGGCCGAGGGAGCTGACGTTTGTCCACAGACAGTTTTTCCAGGTCATGTGGCCAGCATGACTAAGCCGCTTCTGGCGAAACCAGAGCAGCTCACAGAAACACCATTTAACTTCCCACCGAAGCGGTACCTATTTATCTACTTGCACTTTGATGTGCTTTTGAACTGCTAGGTTGGCAGGAGCTGGGACTGAGCAATGGGATTTGAACCACTGACCTTCTGATCGGCAAGCCCCAGGCTCAGTGGTTTAGACCACAGTGCCACCCGCGTCCCTTGCTTTAAACACCTGTAATTTCTTGGATCACTCCTTCATAAATTCACCCCAGTTGAGGAATAGGGATCGTACAGAGTGTTTCAAACCAGAGCTTTCTGACTGCCAGGCTTAGGGCATGCCCAAACTTATATCCCTGCTTCTTTCTGCATGTTCTGAAACTGTGCAGAAGCCAAAAGTCTTTCGGCATGTTGAGCTTTGCCAATACTGGGCAGTATTTAAAACAAAGATCACTCTGATATAGTAGCTCTACAAGAAACCAATGTGCCCACAGTGATCACTAAAAGCCTGCCCCATAGACTTAACTGTATGCTGTACATAAGTGATCACCTTCATTTATGAAACAATATGTGTGCATCTGAATAATAGTAACTTGGAATTGTAAAGTCTGGTAAATAACCAGCAGAGCAATCCAAGCTTCCAGTACTCTGAGCTGGGAATGGGAGGGTTGGATGAGGTGGAATTGTCCCTCTGCCCAGCTCTCCCAGGTAAGCTGGCGTCCAGCCAGCCACCAATATGTACAGGCGACAAGGAGGCCCACTGGTGGAATCCATGCCAGCAGAAGTGGGGTGTTCTAAGGGCAGAGGGGGGGTCAGCCAGCCACTAAGGGATCTGCTGAATCTCAAGTTGGTCTCACAGCTGATGTACAATGACATCCAACCTGATCTGGGCCTGTGCTAGCCTGACGTTGGCGCAAGAATTGGGTCCAGATTCCCTCCTGATTGCCCTGGCCCCTAATTCCACTGCAGTTCTTGTGAATGGAAGGGTTGCAGATGCAGCAGTGGTCTTGCCGCTCGGCAAAGCTGAGGAGATAATTAAGATTGTGCCTGAAACTGTCAACAAGCTGTATCAGATCCCTGTAGAGACTATTATATTTGGGGTGGGGGTTAGACGTGAAGATTCATAGCTATGGATGAAGGTCAGATATCATTAGATTGCAGTGCGGAATATGCTACAAAGTGCACGTGAAGTTGCACAGGTGAAAGACTCTGTGTATTCATCACAATTAAAAACAACAACAACAATCTGTTCCAGATGAAGTATGGTTTAAAAGACAAGATTTCAAACACGTCAGATGACTAAAGCAAAGCCTGCCCCCCCCCCCTACATCTCTCTCTAAAGTAATCTGACATAATGGCTGATAAATGTTCAACTTCCCCATAAGTAATCACGAGGCAAATAAGACAGCGCCTTTGAGTTGCTGCACCGCCTCTTCCTCCAGGAACAACACTTGTCATGTTCAGCAAAATCTATCACTGAAACATGCAAACCAACCAGGCATGCAGCCAGTCTGGACGCTGGCAGCCAATCCGCCTACGGCGTAAGCAAAGGAGGTGCCGAGAGTTTCTGAGCCATCCTCTCTGCCCGACGCAACAGCCTTGGTTCAAAGCAGCATGGCTGCGTACGATATGGCAGGGTGCACAATCTTCATGACACACCAATTTTTTTTACATCAAATTCATCAGGTGGTCCCAAGGCAGGGCTCAACTCTATCCTCCTGGAGTGGAATGGCAAATAAACAACACGATGCCTTGCCATGTGCATCAAACACCCTGTTACTTTAGCTGGATTAATTCTAAAACTTTGTTCACTATCTGTGGATGGAATGAGAGAGAGAGAGAAAGAGAGGGAGGGGAGGGACAAACTAACTGTCCCTAATTAATTATAACTTAAGGTAAAGGGACCCCTGACCATTAGGTCCAGTTGTGGACGACTCTGGGGTTGCGGCGCTCATCTCGCTTTACTGGCTGAGGGAGCCGGTGTACAGCTTCCGGGTCATGTGGCCAGCAGGACTAAGCCGCTTCTGGCGAACCAGAGCAGCGCACAGAAACGCCGTTTTACCTTCCCACCAGATTGGTACCTATTTATCTACTTGCACTTTGGTGTGCTTTCAAACTGCTAGGTGGGCAGGAGCTGGGACCGAGCAACGGGAGCTCACCCCGTCGCGGGGATTCGAACCGCTGACCTTCTGATCGGCAAGTCCTAGGCTCTGTGGTTTAATCCACAGCACCACCCACATCCCCACAGCGCCCCCCACGTCAATTATAACTTAATAACTAAACTCAACTGCTTATTTAAAAAGTTACTGGGTCAACTTTTTTTATTTATTCTCCATACAACAGGACTGATATTTCAAAGTTGTAGGCACCTTTCTGTGATCCCCTTTGGTGAGAATTAAGAAAACAACAACCGAGGGGAGCCTAAATCTGCCAGTTTCTGTGTTAATCTACAGCAAGGGTACCCAACATAGCGACCTTCAGATGCTTTTGGATGACAACTCCCATCATCCCTGACCACAGGTCACGTTGGCAGAGGCTGGTGGGAGTTGGAGTCATGCAACGCCTCCAAGGCACTACATGGGCAATCCCCACTCTACAGTATAATTGAATTTGCCACAGAAACTCATCCAGGGATTTTTCCTCTGCTCCCAGTTTTGTTCTTTGATGTAAGACCAGTGTTCCACTTGCAGACAACACAGGGATATGCATATGCAGTGCACAGAGCCAAGATCTGGGATAGATCTTCCCTTGAGAGAGTACGGCATCGATCAACCTCAATGAGATTCCTCTAATGATAGCACCATCATTCAACAGCACTGCTCATCCCACTAATCAATACTAAATTAAAGTGGCAAAGTTTTAGCAGTCAAAAATCCCACACTTCATTAAGCTTTGTAGCTGTGCTGTTTGTCTCTGTTAGAAATTTGATCACCATGATGTCATAGCAATTTAAAGCTATATTGACATTTGCTGACCACTATGGCTTCTTCTTGTTACAAGCCATACTCCTCAATGGAGGCCTCCTGCAGACAACCGGTTTGTTCAGCAATCATCCTGATTTGTTTACACAAAGCATTCAATGGTGGTTAGACTATGTCCGGTCTTTATTGAACATTCCTTTTGATTTATTTGCAGGACAGGTACCTGGCAATAAGCATTCATCCTGATTTGCTTGCAGGGTGTTCACAGAGTGGCTGGGGCAACCCAGTCAGATGGACAGGGTATTATTATTATTATTATTATTATTATTATGAGGGATGCGGGTGGCGCTGTGGGTTAAACCACAGAGCCTAGGGCTTGCCGATCAGAAGATCTGCGGTTCGAATCCCTGCAATGGGGTGAGCTCCCGTTGCTTGGTCCCTGCTCCTGCCAACCTAGCAGTTCAAAAGGACGCCAAAGTGCAAGTAGATAAATAGGTACCACTCCAGCGGGAAGGTAAACGGCGTTTCCGTGCGCTGCTCTGGTTCGCCAGAAGCGGCTTAGTCATGCTGGCCACATGACCCGGAAGCTGTACGCCGGCTCCCTCGGCCAATAAAACGAGATGAGCACCGCAACCCCAGAGTCGGTCATGACTAGACCTAATGGTCAGGGGTCCTTTATCTTTACCTATTATTATTATTATCATCATCATCATCATTATTATTATTATTATTACACTTGCTTCTGCTAGTCATTTGTTCACACGCACACACAGTTTTCAATGTACAGTCATACCTTGGTTTTCGAACAGTTTAGTTCTCAAATGTTTTGGCTTCCGAATGCCGCAAACCTGGAAGTGAATGTTCCGGTTTATGAACTATTTTTGGAAGCTGAATGGCCGATGGGGATTCCATGGCTTCCAATTGGCTGCAGGAGCTTCCTGCAGCCAACCAGAAGCCGTGCTTTGGTTTCTGAACATTTTGGAAGTCAGACAAACTTCCGGAACCTTACCTTTTTGTAGAAACCTCTTCACTGCTTTTCTAAGAAGGCTACTAGTGGTTCATTGTTTGGTTAAAACTGGAAGGACTCAGTGGGTGGAGTTTGTTATTTGTGGGTATTTAAAGGGTCTCCTACTTCCTCCCGCATAAGTTATTATTTAAAAAGCAAAAAAGGTCCTTCTCTCATATATATATATTTCTTTTTAGAATACTCATTTAAGCAACCTTAAAATATCGGTGACTTCCCTTCTTCTCTTTCCATGTTTCATTTTGCATATCATAAATATTTTACATAATATTTTACATAAACGAAACCATTCAGTATTCCATTATTGCATCCATCAAAACTTAGTTACACTGTTGAATTTATCTTAATGCGGCCAACGTTTTCAAGTGTACACAATTCCCTCCCCCCCCCCATATATTCAATAAACGTTTTCCAATCTTCTCTTAAAAAGTGGGGGTGGGGGGTGGGAGTTCTGGACAAAAGATATACTGTAGGAACATAATTGACATATGACATGCCCTATGATATCCCTTAACAGTTCACATTGAGTCTCACCAGCTGCAGCAGGTAAAATAGCATGCAAATCGTGCCTCCGAAATAACTGAAAACCACCATAGGCAAAAGATTGAATTGATTCCCCTTCCCATGCTGTTTACACATTATCAGCTGATTATACCCTTGTTTTGTGGTTCTTCGAAGCTAAACTGTCAGGTGAAGAGCCCCTAACTTGCAAAGTTACTCAGTGTGTGTTCTCAGCATGATAAACTTTAACAGCTGGAGATAAAGGTACATCATTGATAAGAAGTACATTTCCCGTACTTGGCTCTCCATAAAAAAAGTAGCTGAGTCAATGCATGTGCACATTCTGATAGCAGAGTTCTGAAGAGAGCTACAAGGTCAGTCAGAACTTTGGTCCTTCTGTGCAGAGAGATTCAGCTGGAGGCAGATTACTGTTAAGAGCTGAGTGAAGGAGCTATCCTGGTTCAGGATATTCACCTCTTTGCACAGCTGTTTTTAAAACCGAGAAAGAGGACAAGGGAAGGGTAAGAGTACACTATGGGAACCAATGCCTCACTTGGTTCCATCTTTAAAAATGGCTGTCTCTAGTCTAAGCTTGCTATGGATGCAACTAACTGAAGGAAGAACCTACTCAGACAATACCTCTTGTGCTGAAGGATATTATGGTAGGAGAAATTGCTCCCAAGGAAGAGAACTTGGCTACTACATATATGCTGTGCTCTAATATACTGTTCCACAGCTCATCAGAACACATTGTATCTTGAGGCCTGTTCCTTGGTTTGGTTTTGATCAATCCACTGAAACCCTGTTACTGGGGATTTAAATTCCAATAGGAAGACAAGGAATTAGATCTGAATATTGCTTGAGTCTCAGAGCCTCGTTGTGGGAGAGGCCTCTTGTGCTTTCTAGTTATAACATTTGCATGATTAACAAGTACGGCAAGAAGTCCAGTAAGTCCCAACATCATGGCCCAAGATCCCCATTCCAAGCCCCTGAGACCCTAACAGAAATGTCAAAAACTCATCTGTGCAGACTGACATATTAATGGCAGCATGGCTAAAAGTCAGCATGGGCCGAGTACAATTACTTCAGCTGCAAGGAGCTCAGAAGGGCTGTGTGAACTAGCCTCAAGTTTGAGGAAGGGTAGGGCTCAGTGCAGGGACGTGGGTGGTGCTGTGGTCTAAACTACTGAGCCTCTTGGGCTTGCTGATCAGAAGGTTGGCGGTTCGAATCCCTGCGACGGAGTGAGCTCCTGTTGCTCGGTCCCAGCTCCTGCCAACCTAGCAGTTCAAAAGCACGTCAAGTTCAAGTAGATAAATAGGTACCACTCTGGAGGGAAGGTAAACGGCATTTCCATGTGCTGCTCTGGTTTTGCCAGAAGTGGCTCAGTCATGCTGGCCACATGATCCGGAAAAACTGTCGGCGGACAAACGCTCCCTCGGCCTGTCAGGGGTCCTTTACCTTTTTTTTTTTTTTTTTAAGGCTCCATGCAGAGGCAAGAAATTCCTGCTGGAAAAGCAAGTTGCAAAATTTCAAGAAACTGATGCCAGTTCCATGTCTTTCAGGGGTTAAGAAACACAATTTTGCCAAATGGCTGACAGGGGCGCAGGTTGGAAGCATGATGTTTGACCTTGCAGCCTTTATGTCCTGATGTGAGACTTGCTTGTGTGTGCCATGATATCAACGTTTTGACTCAGCCATACCTTTTGGATACAGGCAGTTAATAGCATTACAACTGCACCCACTCTTGAGATTTATGTCTGGCTCCGACCCAAAAAGTGACTCAGTGAAACGGAGACACAATATACAGTCACAGATAACAAATGCTTGGCTTCTAGTCCTTGTAAGAAATGGCTAGACTAAATGTGGAATCACTGCCCTGAGATTATCAATCAAAACAAAGCCACTAAGTCATGCCACAGAAGCAAACTGAATCTGGCACAAGTAAAGTTTGGAACACAGTGCTCAACAATGGTATAGAAATAATATTTTCATTTCTTGGAGTGCCATGTTCCGGGAGCAATTCAATCTGCATATTTTTATGTGTGGAATAGTTTTTAAATGTTTGTATTATTTTTTTTACATATGGAGAGTTTTTTAGACTTATTTTATGGTTGCAGCTGTTTTATTTGCTTCACAATTGTATATTATATGGCTGTAACCAGACTTGGGACCTGTGTGAAGTGGCGAGCAAGTTATCTAATACAATAAATAAATGGAGGGGAAAACAAATGGTGTTTCTCCCCTGCAAACCTCCCCTTGATTTTAAAGGTTGCTCCCTTAACTCTTAGTCTATTATCACGTTGTTATCTCAGAAAACAAGAATGATCAGAGAGGATTGGCTCAAGAAGCAATTTTTACAATAGCCCAAATGAAGAAGCCACATATTTATTCCCCTTCCCCACCAAAAAAAGCTTTGCCCAAGGGATTCATTCTGTCCAAAATGTTCCTCCAAGCATTAAAATGCATCAGAAACTGATAGCAATAATCAGAAGGCAATTGCTTGAGGAAAAAATGATATTATCTCAAAAACAAACCGCATCCAATGGGTCCTTTTTACACCATGGCTGATGTTTTATGGGAAAGGCAGGAAGACTCTCCTGGCTGGTGGTGGTTTCTTCCTGACTTCTTCAGGCAAATAATCTCCAATTACGAACCAACCCTAATATCTCTTAAACAATCTATTAAGTTCCATTTGAGCACTGCTCTGGTTCTTATTAGCCATGGCTCTTGCCAAACATTTATTCCACTATTCTTGATGTTCCAGTTCATAACAATCTCCAAAATATATGGTTTTGTACTTAACAACTACATTGTAGCCCAAGTCAAAAAAGTTCCATCTCTCATGGCCCTTCCTTCACCTTTATTCGGCAAAGGTGCAATCCTGTCCTCATATATCCACATTTCAGTCCAGCTGACTTAAGCACATAGTGATGTGTGAGGGTTGCTTCCTATTGTATTTGCAGAGCACAACCCTATCTTCTCTCAACTTCCTTTTTCCTAGGCTCAAGAGGCAAAGGTCTTTTAACCTCTTCTCAGTAGTAAAGGATCAGGAGCGCACACAAACGCCTCAAGGCCCTGAATATCTGCAGTCAACAATAATTGTAACGACCTTCCACAACAATGTCACTAGGCCACTGAAGGTCATACTAGTTGTGATATTTAAAGTGTCCTTGTATTTAACCATCATTTTTTTTTAAAATGGTGGAGGTGGGGAGGCATCAGGATTAGAAAGGGAGAAGGAATCAAACTTTCCTCTCCTCTGCTCCTCCGGCACCACTATTTTAAGGTTACCAGTTTTTTTCAGTGAATCCGAGGACACTTTTGTATGGGAACTGATTTGTAAATACGGGGACTGTCCCCGGGAAATGGGGACGTCTGGTAACCTTACATTTGCATTCGGGGGGAAGGCTGTGGTTGGTGCCAGTGAGGGATTTCTTCCTAAGGCAAATACCAGCCCTGATTTTTCAAAGAAGTAACATTCCTAGTCCCATTTGGGAATTCTCTCCTTGTATGAAACACTGAAGGAATTTTGAAAGGTGAACAAGCAGTGGCTTTGAAAGGGGATGTGGTCTTCAGAGCTTCGACCCGCAACACAGTTTTGCCGAAAAGCAAAAACAAATGTGGAGAGGTCTGCTTTGGCAAGACATCCTGCAGGGGGGTTGGAGTAGATGCATCTTGGGGTCCCTTCCAACTCTATGATTCTATGATCCTAGGAATTCTGGAGGAATCCAAAACAGTTTTGATAAGACTAGCAAAACATATACAGTACCTGGAGGTGGGGGTGAGCAGGCAAGGCGTTGTGACACTGTGCTGGTATAGTTGTTGACATGTCCCAGTCTAGTACAGTGGTACCTCAGGTTACAAACACCTTAGGTTACAAACACTTCAGGTTACAGACTCCACTAACCCGGAAGTAGTACCTCAGGTTAAGAACTTTACCTCAGGATGAGAACAGAAATTGCACGGCGGCAGCGGGAGGCCCCATTTAGCTAAAGTGGTACCTTAGGTTAAGAACGGTTTCAGGTTAAGAATGGACCTCCACAATGAAATAAGTTCGTAACCAGAGGTACCACAGTATAGAATATTATTTTATGATGAGCTCAAATGGGGCAAGCCAGAGAGCTTTAGGTAGAGAACTGGCAGCAAACATGGCAGCTGCAGAATGGCTGGAAAGTGGCAGTGGGAGGGCATAGTTTGGAAGGGTGGAAGGGTCCTGCTACTCTCCTCCCAGTTGTACCATCCCTGCAACTTCTCATCTGTTTTGTCTCACTGTGGGCCAGATGAAGCAATGCAAAAAATAAAAATAATAAAAACCCGGCATGCAATTATGGTGTTATTATGGAACACACTGTTCTGACACGGAAAGTGAAGAAAAACCCTGCTGCCCAGATGTCTGTGATAGCTGCAGGAGCGAAAGCTTAATATGGTTTTATGGTTCCTGGTGACATCTCAAAGCCAATGGAGTCTGGATCATACCCCACCTGCCAGTGTGGGGGATAAAGGAAATATTTTTGCCATTCAAATCTAGCCAAAGAAAAATGCCTGAGTTTTGCAGCCCCGGGGGAGCTGCATGAGTCTGCTGTTGCTTTTGGGGGGCCAACACTGATTCAATGTTGGTAATTCCCCATCGTAAATAAACAGATATTACAAAAGCATTGTTAAGTACAGTGGTACCTCGGGTTAAGTACTTAATTCATGCCGGAGGTCCATTCTTAACCTGAAACTGTTCTTAACCTGAAGCTAATGGGGCCTCCCGCTACCGCCCCGCGATTTCTGTTCCCATCCTGAAGCAAAGTTCTTAACCTGAGGTACTATTTCTGGGTTAGCGGAGTCTGTAACCTGAAGCATATGTAACCTGAAGCGTATGTAACCCGAGGTACCGCTGTACTGTCTCATCACGAGAAAAGTCACTCTGTAAAAAGGTGCCCTCAGATTTCCTACTCCTTGAGGAAACTGAAAACCTGAAGTAGCATGCAAGTTTTCAAGGCCTCCTCTTTATGCTTTAGAAATAATGGTCATCCAATCCTGAAAGGTGCTTTTCACTTCTGTGCGTGGTCTTTCTTTTCCATTTGCTGGCAACGGAACCCTGAAGCTATAGGTCATTGCTACAACAGCTTCTGACGAATTTTCCCGGAGACTGTGTGAGTGTAACATAAAGAACAAGCACCCTTTTGTTCACCACAGCTCGCACCAACAATATGGTGTCTGTCATACAAACATTCTGAATTGCAGTGCACAATGTTCTTCTTTTTTTAAAAAAAGTATACACATTCGAGTGCACATTCTCAAGTTGCCTTATAAAACAAACATGTGCTTGCCCCAGGCCTTGTTTATCCAATCAATTTGTTAGCTTTCATTTTATTAGCATTAACACCATACATTTCACTTTTCGCTGCTGTTGCCATTCCTTTCTCCAGCACCAGGGTATTGGTTAAGAAGAGCATAAGCTGCAAAATGCTGACAGTTCACAGTTCGCATCGGCCATGCCCTCACTGTGTGGCCTTAGCAAAGTCACTGTTTTCTCAGCCTCAGCTAGGCCCCTGCCCAGCCATCAATCTGCAGTATCGATGGAACAGCAATGGCCTGTCGCCAGGATTACTGAGATCACTTTTATGAAGTGCCTTATACACTTGAAATGCAAAGTGTTGTTTATTAATATTTTGCTCAACTCTTGTCAGTGTTTTCTATCTGTAGAAGACTTTCAGGAAACGTCAGCTCCATTGCAGAACAAGAGGAGGCACATGCTTGTTCTCTGAAGTGCAACATCTTTTGTTGTATGCACGCAAACACAAAATACTCTTACGCACATGTGTTTCCGACACATGCTAACTGTGCACACACTACTTCACATCCCACCAATGCTCAAAGTGAGATAAGGTATCACCCCGCTTTTCTTTTTAAACAGGGAAACAATCAGATTGGACCTAACCATCCTTTCCGTACTCACTTTGAGCACTGTATATCACTCTCAAACACATGCACACCATGTTTTATTATGTTTTTGTATATGCGGAAAGCCACTCAAGAGTGGCTGAGGCAACCCTGTCAGGTGGGCGAGGAACAAATAATAAAATTTATTATTATTATTATTAGTCAACATTCCAATAAATAATCCGTTGACTAACATTTCAATAGCGCTGGCTACTCTCTTCTCTATTGAACACCTTCCCCATCTGTTCCTAGCACTCATACTTAAAATGAAAACAAAGTTCTGAAGGATGTGAATTTGGAAACTTCGTATACATTTCATACCTCAGCTGGTTAGGGAGAGCTCATTTCAACATATTTAACAGGTCTAAGTGGAATTATCATCCCATTTGGAATCTTAATTGGATTGGAGCTGATATTATGTGTGTACTGTGGTTTTAAACTGCATTGTTGCAATTTTTAAAAATTGTTTTTATACATGTCACTGTTTTATATAGATGGATAATTACAAATAGAGTTAACAATAAAATTTAAGCTCAGAGATACTCATTACTCATTTAATCCTGCAACAAGTAATTACCTCAGGTCTTCTTCCTCCCTTTAATCAAACTTATATGCTTTTATGGCGTTAGCTGCCGAAATCACTAGGTGTCTTCTGCCAACCTACAGGATTTGCAGTTTGACTGGATACCTTACTCACTTCTTTAGAGCCATCATCAACATGAGCTAGCAGATTACAAGCACCATCCTCATAAAACCTGAACCAACCAAGCATGGGCAAAATATTCAAAAAAAACGCACACAGATGCTACAGCCCAGGCATCTTCTTCAATGAATTTCCTTTGCAGCTTTTCAAGGAGTGTGGTTTTGGATTACAAAGAAATCATACTCCCTTTAAAGTCTGAATAAAAACTACGAGAAATGCGGAAGAACTCTTGCACTGAAGAAGATGAGAGGAAAGGCTGAAGAAATGGGAAATCAGGGCAGGGAAGAAACATAGTGAGGGCAGACATATTTATCGTTCAGGTGTTTTCCCCATTCACATATAAAGCGATGGTTTAACAACAATAGGGAGCCTCCTCTTCCACCTTCCTTACATATGACAGTAGCCACTATTTCTCCCAGCCCAGTTCCTGTATCAGAAACAAGAAGGTAAAAGAGATGGGACCTAATGCATGATTTTGCCACATATATATGATCCCTTCATAGCACGCCACACCCCATGTCTGCTATATAAGCAGTAAGTAAGTAAATCAGGGACGCGGGTGGCGCTGGGTTAAATCACAGAGCCTAGGACTTGCCGATCAGAAGGTTAGCAGTTTGAATCCCCGTGACGGGGTGAGCTCCCTGCTCCAGCCAACCTAGCAGTTCAAAAACACATCAAAGTGCAAGTAGATAAATAGGTACTGCTCTGGCAGGAAGGTAAATGGCATTTCCGTGAGCTGCTCTGGTTCGCCAGAAGCGGCTTAGTCATGCTGGCCACATGACCAGGAAGCTGTACGCCAACTCCCTCGGCCAATAAAGCGAGGAGCGCCGCAACCCCAGAGTTGACCACGACTGGACCTAATGGTCAGGGGTCCCTTTACCTTTAAGTAAGTAAGTAAATAAATAAGAATGCATACACACACACACACACACACACACACACACACACACACATATATGTATGTGTATGTATGTATATGTATGGGACACGGGTGGTGCTGTGGGTAAAATCACAGTGCCTAGGACTTGCCGATCGTATGGTCGGCGGTTCGAATCCCCGTGGCGGGGTGAGCTCCCCTCTTCGGTCCCAGCGCCTGCCCACCTAGCAGTTCTAAAGCACCCTTAAAGTGCAAGTAGATAAATAGGTACCGCTTTATAGCGGGAAGGTAAACGGCATTTCCGAGTGCTGCGCTGGCTCGCCAGATGCAGCTTTGTCACACTGGCCACGTGACCCGAAAGTGTCTCCGGACAGCGCTGGCTCCCGGCCTCTAGAGTGAGATGAGCGCACAACCCTAGAGTCTGTCAAGACTGGCCCGCACGGGCAGGGGTACCTTTACCTTTACCTTTACCTTTATGTATATGTATATGTATATAAACAACAATAAATAACAACAAAGTTGTTGCCACCTCAGTGTAAAGGCTCCACAAACACATAAACCACAGAGAGCTGAGGATGGGGGAAAGTACTGAAATAGAGGTGCTGACACACAGGAAACCAAGCACATTTGGGGAGGATGAAGGGGCTCTCTGAAAGAAATAATGGCATATTTCACATTAAGATGCAAGCATTAAACATACTTTCTCTGAAAACAGATATTTTATCGATTTTGATGGGTTGATTTTCAACTAAGCATGCATGGGATCGCAGCTATATTTTAAATTCCGGCCTCTGATTCAGTTATATTTTTTCACCTGAAAAATGCCTTTACTTTTCAGGTAAACACAGGGGTCCAGCCATGGGGTAGGGACAGATGGGGGTGAACTACTTGTTGTGGTATGGTTGGGGGGGGGACCCCTCACAAAGTTAGCCAGTGCAAATTTAAGCATCAGTGAGCCTTTTCCATCTTCTGGATTATTGACGCAACACCAAATGGACAGCACATCCTTTGTTCACTTACCTGAAATAGTCTTCCCAACTTTCTGCAGTTTCCCTGCTACTTTCTGTGCGTCCTTAATGCTGGTGTCTTTCTGGCTATACAGTAGCAATCGTTTGGCATCAGAGAACAGGCGGGAAACACTAAGGAAGATAGGATAATATAAGAAGGAGAAAGAAGGATAGTTCGCTTGACTCCAAATTCTGTTCTTTGTATTGCACATTCCTGTTTACAACTGACTCATGGATCTGTCTTGCAAGTCCCACTAAAACGAATGAGGGTTGGTGAACAGCACCACCATGTTTTGTGAGCGCTCATTCCATCAGGATTGTGCCCCATGTTAATTAGTGGCTGGATGTGCCATTTGCATTTTCTCCCTTCACCAATGAAATCTTTTTTTGACCAGCTGCTCATATAAATGCTTTATTCTTTTCCATCAAAAACTCCAGCTGTGGCAACATGCTTCCCATTTCCTCTTGGGATCAGGGCCTCAGAAGGTGTTGCAACTTGGACACGTGATTAGAGAAGTTGGTCACAGTTCCAGAGCAAAGGGCAGCTGGTCATTCGCTCCTCAGATGCAATAAGCATGCTAAGACAGAGCAGAGTTATCTGATCCTAATAGGATCAAGAGAGAAATAGGACCATCCTCATTTGTACTAGTCAAAAATGTACTTGAATAATTTAGGATTGCCAAGAAGGCCTTCATTAGTGGATTTGATATCCCGCTTTATCACTACCCGAAGGAGTCTCAAAGCAGCTAACATTCTCCTTTTCCTTCCTCCCCCACAACAAACACTCTGTGAGGTGAGTGGGGCTGAGGGACTTCAAAGAAGTGTGACTGGCCCAAGGTCACCCAGCAGCTGCATGTGGGGGAGCAGAGATGCGAACCCGGTTCCCCAGATTACGAGACTACTGCTCTTAACCACTACACCACACTGGCTCTCACACAAGGACCCCAGACTCTCAGCTTTCATTTTAAAAATGTACATCTCTAGCCATTGTAGAAAGAAAGTTATGAAGCAAACTGTGCAGGTATCCTTCCAAGTGATTTCTGCGTGCTGAGCAAGCCTAGCTGCTCCTCCATGTCGGTGATTTTATCTAATGAGTGAAGTCAGAATTATAGGAGCCGCTAAGGTTTCCGTGTGCTGCTCTGGTTCGCCAGAAGCGGCTTAGTCATGCTGGCCACATGACCCGGAAGCTGTACGCCGGCTCCCTCGGCCAGTAAAGCGAGATGAGCACCGCAACCCCAGAGTCAGCCACGACTGGTCAGGGGTCCCTTTACCTTAAAGTCCTAATGAGCTGCAGTTTCGCCCTCCCCTTTAATCCACTTTTCCTAGTGCTTCCTACCTGCAAAGTTTTGCCCTGGATGAAACTTTTCCCGATTCACTGCCCTGTAGGTTCCGCCCCAACATTCGCCCTGCCAAGCACAGCCACTATCTCAGAACCAAGTGTACTTTTCTACAAAGGCTTCTTGCAGGGCTGCCAAAAAAAATAAGAACAGCCAGCACCTTTTATAATGCAGACCAGTGCAAGGCCGTTTTGCCTCCGTTCCGTTCTTCATACTTGTCCCTTCACTACTCCCTGGGCCAGAGATTCATAAAGGAAGATATGGTACTCACATAGATTTGTTAAAATTTCCAACAATGCCCGGTGACTCTCCAGGAGTTGGGTAGCGGAAGCAGGGATTGTTGGCATTGCAAATAATCCCTTGGACCCATGGCAACGTTCCAGCTGAAGGCATGGCCTTGTTTGGAAAATGACCTGAAACACAAGGACAAAACTTAGGAATGTACATATTAGGCCATCAAGTGGCTTTCTCTCCTTTTGAAAAACCTTTGTCCTCAGTGTGTCTCTACCCCTCAAAAAAATATTATTCCGTGTCCACCATGAGAGAAGATAGTGTCCACCATGAGAGAAACCTATCACAGAGGTTTCTAATGTATGCAAAGAGTTTACAGCTAGAAAACAACAACAGGAAAATACCCAGAGAACTTTCAAAAACCTTCAGAAATTTTTTGAACAGCGATTACAGTGGACACACAAAATGTGCTTGCATACCTTGGGGAATGATCTCTTTCAATTTTCCTTAAAACTACTCACTCCCAGATAGGTGTGTCTAGAATTGATGCCCGAAAAAATTCCCGTTGTTGAATCACTTTAAAAATCGTTAACCGAGCCATATTTAAAATATCCAGTGGTTTAAAAAGCTACGCACCTACAGCTCGGCTGCTGTTGCAATATTATGCGGTAAGCTATCCAAAGCTCATGTTGAAAAAACACCAAAGAACGTTGGAACATTAGATAACAGTTCTGTCCCTTAAATTCCTAAGCAGACCTAAAGAGGTCACAGTCACCTGCAATCAAGGTTTCTCTGAACAGCCCCAAATCTTGGTATAGGGGGAGGAAGGTACACCTGCATGTGTTCGTGACCTGGCAAAATGTGTGATGTAACTGAACTGCACTTAATGCATAAAATGAAGAGTATCTTCTTTTCTCAGAAGACAAATAGCAATATCAATATTGTTAAAACAACTGGTATTTGTTGACCCATTGGCACAGGAAGAAACATGGCAGGATGTTAATCACCCGGAAAGCCACTGTTATATGGCAGTTTAGTTGCATTTATCCTTGGTGTCTTTCTACCAATTTGACTGAGTATCCTCTGCAAGTTATCAAGCTTAGCTTTGTACTACCATTTTTGTTTGCTTGTTTTTGCCATAATGCACAGCAAAGGTGTTTCTCTTCCATGCTACCTTAGGTCCTTCTGTGCTATAGATGCCAAACATGCAGGCAGGAGAAGGGAGAAGATGAAGGCAATCCTCTCCCTTCTTTCTTTCTTTCCTTCCTTCCTTCCTTCCTTCCTTCCTTCCTTCCTTCCTTCCTTCCTTCCTTCCTTCTTTCTTTCTTTCTTTCTTTCTTTCCTTCCTTCCTTCCTTCCTTCCTTCCTTCCTTCCTTCCTTCCTTCCTTCCTTCCTTCCTTCTCATCATCACCAAATATAAAGCAAAGCATATGCATGTTCCATACTTACATTCATGTTGTTCATAGGGTGGAAACGATAGCCGTACAGAGATCAATATAAAGAAGATAAGTAAAGGCCAAATGATTTCAATCAGCAGCTGGAACTAGAAGAGAGAAGAGGAAAGAAGAAACAAAATATTAATCATCCACATTTGGTATCAATGGGAAACTGAGGACAATGTGGTTAAGACCTTCACAAGCAGTATTAGAGTTGTGTCTTTATGTCAGCGTAATAACACTTCTGAAGAAGATACCGCATTTCAGTGTTTCATGAAAACTTCGTCAATGGGCCACTGATGCATGGGCCGCTTTTTGGAATTCACGTATCTCATGAAAACACAGGATAAAAATTACATAGTGTCTTCTCTGATCATATCCACAAGCTTTTCAACCCACCACAGCATATGTGGTTATTTTCTCACAAAAATACAGTTGCCCCAGAAAAAAATATATCCATAAACCTCCAGGGAAATACTTCATAGTGTTGTGGGATTGGTGGCTTGGACAAGGGAGGTTCAATGGAACTATCAGATAGGGCTGGAAACTGAGTTAATAATCAAAGGAAAGTTGTCAAAAAAATCTCCTTTGCTGGGAAAACTGCAGGTAAATGGGCCAAGAATGGCTTGGAAATTGTTGGGGACCAAGGATGGTGTAATCTGTGAAGCAAACGACGGGGTAAACTGTAATCTAAGTTGGAATGTGTTTTTGGGGTGCTGTCTCCCTGGAGCAGAAATCTGACGCAGGAGCTGTGGACTTTGGGTGCCTGTTGGAGAATTGAAGGTGTGACTCCTCCTTTGGTCAATGTGTATATATGTAAATAGGCACAGAAATCACAAAATTCTAAGAGGCCTCCAATGAACCAAACCTGAGTAAGGTCACTGCAGTCCTGGAACTTCGCACCACTTGGAAAACAGTTGGGAGAGTGTAACAATATACTTATCCACACAGTCACTGCCAACTGTCATATATATAATGTTTTACATGTCAGTGCAGGAGTGCTGTTTAGAGCATTCATAGCGGCATCAACATGTATCTAAAATTAGGCAACTGACATTTAACATAGGGCCAAGGCATGAAGAAGGACTGGGGGTGTTACTGTAACGCAGCTAAATCTAAACTGTAAATAAATCCTATACCTCCCCCCTAACACGGTAGGACTAACAGAGCAATTTCCACAGCATGGCCTGAAGTCACAAGGTACAGAAAATTTTGCTGAAGCTAAGCAAGTCTGGTCTGGCCAGCATTTGGATGGGAGGCTCTATGACGGGGTGAGCGGGCAGCAAAAGGCAGAGCTCAGGCGCCTTTAATAGATGTGTCATGTCATAGCACGCTAGACCTCTCTTTTTGTTACAGTCAAACCTCGGCTCCCGAACTCCTCCGTTCGGGAACGTTTCGGCTCCCGAACACTGAAAACCTGAAAGCAAATGCTCCATTTTTTCAACGTTTTTTGGAAGCCAAGTGTCCAATGAGGCTTCCGCTTGAGGGCAGGAAGCTCCTGCAACCAATCAGAAGCCATGCGTTGGTTGCCAACATTTCGGAAGCTGAAAGGGCTTCTGGAACGGATTACAGTCGACAACCAAGGTTTGACTATATTTCACTTCTGGGGATCTTTTATTTCCCTTTTCTAAACCTTTTCTTATCTGAAAATCAGATACCCAAATACTCAGTGGGATCTATCTATCTATCTATCATCTATCATCATCTATCATCTATCTATCTATCTATCTATCTATCTATCTATCTATCTATCTATCATCTATCTATCTATCTATCTATCTATCTATCTATCTATCTAACCTAGCAGTTCTCACACCTAGGTCTCCATGGGAAAAAGGGGAGATATAATGATAACAAATGCATAAATAATAAAATGACTTTAATGTGGTAGCATTCCTTGCTCCCACAGCAGTGAACGTTACAGTGCTTAAATATAATGCAGATTCATGCTGTCTGTTAAAAAAAAATCATAGCCAAAGCTAATGGTGGATGGACCTATCTTGATCCAATACAAAATTAGTCTGGAAAAGCTAGACTAGTGGCTCAGAGGCCTGGTGGATGTTCAGAGGTTAATCCATATGCTTCCCAGATTAAAACTGTAAGGTTGGGACGTTTGTGTGGCTGATGTTGGGTCCTCCTCACTACCACCCTCAAAGAATCACCCACGTGGTCAGTCAGGGAAAGAGGGATCATTCAAATGGTTGAGGGGGGGCCAACCTGCACTAGGAGAGGTGTGGTCAAGCTGGGAGGCAATAATAATGATGATGATGATGATGATGATGATGATGATAATAATAATAATAATAAAAATAATAGCAGCATTTGCAAACCGCTTAATATTTATTTATATATCTAAGCAGTGTACAACAGCAAAACAAAAAACAGTATAGTTAAAATAAGAACGCAACATAAAACAAGTAGAATGGTAAGATTCGCAAAACGTTCGCAAAGAACGTTCACAAACTGAAACACTCGCTCCCAGGCTTGCAACATTCAGGAGCCGATTCATTTGACAACTAGGCATATAAAAACTGAAGGCTGGCGAATTCAAATTCGATATCCTTTCGGACCATTTTAGGTGGCCCAAAATTGGCCCATCTCCCCCAAATCTGGAATCTGAACCTGGAGAGTCTGTCTTAAATCCCTTGAAGTATTATGTCACATGCAGACAACCTTTTCCATGGAGTGTGCCACAAGGCAAGTTAAAGGAAACACGTTTTTTCGAGTTTGCAGTGGTACCTTGGTTCTTGAATTGCCTCCAATTGGCTGCAGGAGCTTCCTGCACTCAACCAGAAGCTGCTGAAGTTGCGTTGGACGTTTGGCTTCCAAAAAACGTTCGCAAACTGGAACACTCACTCCCAGGCTTACAACATTCAGGAGCTGATTCATTTGACAACCAAGGTACCACTGTACTCTAAATCTAGTGCCATCCAGCTGCTGGTTTGGGAAGTGGTATACACACAACAATAACCACAGATGTATATCAATCCTGTTGCTCCTTATGAAATACTCTGTTTTGCTGCGCCCGCCCCGCCCCCCACAAAAAAAACAGATTCTATCGGAATTGAGAGAAAAAATTGCTGTTCTTTTCAGAAAATTGGTTAGAGTCTTTAAAAGGGGGGGAAATGAAAACATCTAGCCAGGCTATGTATCTGCTGCGAAGGTGCAGTTCAATGGCTCAGAGTGTGCATACCATCTCAGTAAGTAATCTTGAGCAATCATCTTTTATTTCAACTCCTCATACTACTTGTATCTACATTAAGGAGGCAATAGTCCTGGCCTCCCTTACAAGGATTCTACAAACATTAATTCATATTTGCAATATATTTAAATTAATATTTTCTATATAAGTGCTAAAATTCTAATTCTTCTGCAACTAACGATGTTGCAATTTGGGACAGCTCACTTTATACACACCTAAACAGATGTGTGCTTCAACCTTACAGGGGGAGTGGGTGGGTTTCTTTTCCTTTTTGGTGAAAGATTCTTTTCCCACAAGAGCTCGTCCCGTAAATAGCTTAGGCTGCATTTCCCTTCTCCGCCAGTTTTCCAAGCAGCAGCGGCAGCGGCAGCTGAAATAAGCATTGCGAAAGCCGGGTACAAAGCTCAGCTTGACGTGTGCAGAGCA
Organism: Podarcis muralis; assembly: GCF_964188315.1. Lineage (NCBI taxonomy): Eukaryota > Metazoa > Chordata > Lepidosauria > Squamata > Lacertidae > Podarcis > Podarcis muralis. The sequence continues at coordinate 12,453,833 of NC_135671.1, forward strand.
AGAGTTACATTTGTGCTGCTGGAAGGCAGCCAGGACAAAGTATATCCTGGCTGAACCCTGTGGGAGGAAAAAGCAACTTCAGGGGCGAGAGCTGAGCAAATACACACACACTCGCCTCCTTGTTCAGCATCTCTTCCTCTTCATTTATGCATTTGAAAGCAGCCAGCTATCTACGAAGCTGATGCAAACTGTGCTAGATGTAGCAAGGGGCAGGATATTGACTGCAATCCACCAGGGGACTGCTGATATAGGCGTCCCCTCACTTGCACGGGGGGGGGGGGGGTGTTACGTTCTAGGCCCTGCACGCATAAGCAAAAACCGTTAAGTGGGGAGCACCCTCTAAACACTCTTTAAACACCCTCTCTGCTGCTCTCTCTCCAATCCACACCCAAAAACACTGCATCCAAAAATATCCACAACTGGAATTGAAGCTCTGGGACTGGCTGGAGGCTGAAGGATGTGCAGAAAAGCAGCTCCGGCTGCTGTGCTACCACGTGCATCAGCTGTTAGGCGGGGAGGCTGAGCAACCTAAACAAAGCCCTGCTGTGTCTTCGGTCTCTTCAAAGCTTCTTCTGCCCTCGCTGAAGTCCTCTTTGGGTTCCAGGGAGGGTCTCCTCATGAGCCATGAGGACTCACTAGCTCTCTCCCGCCATTTCAAGGTTCGAACCAAATTATTTATTTCCTGGTGCTTCGTGCACGAGTCAATTGTGCGTGAGTTAGGGCTGCCATACGTCCAGAATTTCCCAGACATAGCCGGGATTCGTCTGCCAAAAACGGCGTTTGGGTGGAATTTTTGGAAATTAGTCAAAGTGCCTGGATTTGCTAAAAAAAAAAAGCTAAAAAACTTGATGGGGGGGGGGAGATGTTGCAAAAAACCAACAACTCAACTTTTTGAAATATGACAACCCTAGTATAAGTAGCGGTACACCTGTACAATTCTTTTTTAGTTGGCCAAAGCTCTAGCCACCCCTGTTAATCCCCAACCACCAGGAAAATTATCAAAGATGGTAGTCTCACTCACAGACAGTGTCAGTGCCATCTCTGTATGGGCATGATGCATGTGCAAGCGTTGGTGACCTCACTATTCATAACCAGGTGTGGTGAGCCTTTGGCCCTCCAGATGTTGCTGAACTACAACTCCCATCAGCCTCAGCAAGCAGAGCCAACAGCCACATCTGAAGGGCCAAAGGCTCCCAACACCTGGTGTACATTATATACTGGTAGAGTTCCTCCATCTTTGGGATGAGTTCCAAACAGGTAGCTGTGTAGGGTTCAAAAGTCCAGTCCTTGTCCTTGCAATTTGAACACGGTATACAATCAGGAATAGCTCAAGCAAGCAAGCAATAGCCAAGACCAGTGGCACCTTAAAGTCTCACAAATGTGTTGTGGCAGAAACTCTGGTATGCTAATGCCCACATTGTTTGAGGCATGAAGTGGCATTCAGAGCTGCATAGGCCCCCCTGAGCACACAGAGAAGAAAAGGCTTATAAAATAAACTCATTCTCAACAGCAGCAACTGTTGATGACACTATCTTTCCTCCATTGATAAATTTAACATATTGTAAACTCCTTGCGTAAGCTCTCATTGCTCTTTTGGTTCTATGGCAACGCTACCCCACTGGGTACCTCTGCTGAGTTCTTGTAAGAATTAAGGAATTATCAAGTATTGTCCATGAGAGGGGTCAGCATTGGGTGTCCTGCTAACCTGCAGGGTGGGAAAGCTCAGGTGATCACAGCAAGTGCTCCTTAATCTACAGTTTCTTCAGCCTGAGGACACACATGCTTTGACCCAAAGGTATCCTGAGGTGTATATGTGTATGTATCAGCTTCCAAATGCTGAGGCCAAATCAGCAGCCAGAGAAATGGGGATTCCCCCAGGTTTACCTAGATTGAGCCACTAATGGGAGGAGTCAACTGATGTTACACAATATATGTACCTCTTCATACAATGTCTTTGCTGGGTGTGCACCTATTTTTTTAATTAAGACATCCATCTCTCTACAAAGTTTTTGGTGGCAGCATTGTAAATAAAAGCAGCATAATCCTGCCCTGTTCTCTGCTTAGGCACGAACTGACAGAGGAGAGGGGGCATTTTTCATAGAATCCCCCACCCTCCCATGTCCAAAAGAAATTGCTCCATATTTTCTGCAACAGTGTGGGAGGTGGTAGCTATACGGAGGAAGGATCACCAAACATTACCTCCTACTTCTTCTGTTAACGAGAACCTCCAAGAGATCAAAAAGCCTTTCCATGACTTTTTCAGGGCGTCGTAAGATCCAACTAACCGATTACTTATCTTCAGATCAATAGAACATCAAAGCCACTATACAAATCCTGTAGCTGTTTTTATTGAAAAGACTACCCAGATCAATGGGAGATTTGCACATGTGAGTAACCACTCTGTGTTGACTGTTTGGCACAATAAAATAAAAAATGGTTTCATAAGAAGGCCCTGTATTGGGAACCAAGCAACCAGTACCCTTACCTACTTTGTGAAAACCAAGCAATAGTGTGATCTTACCGTTTGCCTTCTCCTATAGGTGAAATTTTTCCATAGCAGCAAACCAAGCTGTGTCCAGAACACCATCTTCTCCCCTCTGTTCACACTGGCACCACCACAGATGGCAACAGCACACAGCAGAGATACTGTGGCTGGTCATCAACTAGAAACAACAAAAGGAGTGGATTAGCAGGATTTGTTAATTCTTAAAGCAAAACAAACCACTTCCTTGTTTATGTTGCTTTGTTCTTACCCAATATAGAGCCCAATAACACCCACACAGCCACAGCAGCAATATTAAGGAAGATGAAGCAGGGGATTGATTACAGAGCTGAAACCAGATCTTGAATTCTAAGCCAAGTGTTTCCAAACTTTACTTTTTGTCAATAATCTGCCCTTAAGTAATGCAAGTACATTCCCCTATCCACCACACACTGTAGTTCAAGGCCAGACGTAACTATTCCACAGAGGCACCTGTAATTCTGTACAGTGGTACCTCTGGTTACGTACTTAATTTGTTCCAGAGGTCTGTTCTTAACCTGAAACTGTTCTTAACCGGAAGCACCACTTTAGCTAATGGGGCTTTCTACTGCTGCCGCGCCGCCAGAGCATGATTTCTGTTCTCACCCTGAAGCAAAGTTCTTAACCTGAGGTATTATTTCTGAGTTAGCGGAGTCTGTAACCTGAAGCATATGTAACCTGAAGTGTATGTAACCCGAGGTACCACTGTATTTCTAATTTCTATTCAAATTGCACACAGAGAGCAAAACAAGGTGTGATGGAGGAGATTCATAAATGGAATAGTTCCTGCTATTTTGGGGAAATAGCAAAGGTCTTAAAAATGGTGACAGGGAGAATCATTTGATGGGCCGGATGGGGTCACTTTCTTCCACAGTTGTTTCCACAACTGAAACACACATAGAGAGAGTAGTACTCTTTGCCTCTGGAGCAAAACATGCGGTTATCATGTAGGCACCTGTTATAAGAACTTTATAAAATAAATGTATAAACCACATGTCTGAAACCTCACAGAAAAAAGTCCTGAAACCATTTTGTCTCTCCCAAATGACCTCAAACATTTCTCTGCAATGGAGCCTCCCCATTGTCTCTTTGCTCACAAATCCTGAATCAAGGGCACATTGAAGATATGAATAGGGTGAGCCTGTGACCTGGATTTGGGAACTGAGTAGTTATCATAACAAACAAGTGGCCAGGATGGCCAGGTAATCCAGTCAGGTAACCTGGCAGACAGGATAAAAACAACACACTCAGATTTCTGTTGTAGACCACCCCTTCTCTGATGCACATATGATGTATTGTGGGGTGGTCTTGGGCTACACCCCTTCTGTGATGTATGCATGATGTATGGAGCGGCAGTCTTGGGCTCCAGGGTGGGCAGTTCAAACGTCTTAAGGGCTTGCACACCTTTGTCCTGGGTCCCTCCTGCTTCCTGTTTGTGGCAGTGAGCACCCTGTTGCAACAGTTAATAAAGTTCAGGCTTATAGCTGCTTTGCTTTTGTATATCCTGGTCTGGTCTCTGTTCATTTCCCGACCGGTTAGAGCCTTAAAAGGTACACTCTCGTCAAAGGTCCAGTCATCCTTAAGAAGCTGAACCCCTTGAAGGGACCCCTCAATATTCTTGTTTCACACATGTATGTTTTGCTCAGCAGGGCAAATACCAGCTTGAAGTGGGTAGGGCAATTCGCAGTGTAGGAGAAAGGGTAGACCTTCTCTGCTCCAAAGCAATAGTCCCAATCTGATTCAGGGGCCCATGGCTTCTTTTACCTTGGGAGAGGAGGGAAGCACGAAATCTGATGATGGAAACCCACAGCAGCAGAATTGTTTGTTAAAACTACTGCAGCGTCTGCAGACCATTCATGGTCTGCAATGCACTCCCTGCAACATGATGCATTACTGTATACCCGCTTGTATCCCCTTCTTGATAAAGGGTGGTTTAGAAATTTAATAGATAAATATATAATATAAGAAAATGCAGAGAGCTCTTTCCAGAGCGAAACAGTGACTAATTCAAGATTAGAACCCAGCTCTCAATCACTCTTCTCCCCAACCCCCAGATTGGATTACTGAAAAATGCCTCAGCAGCATGGAAAAGACACTGGCAGATAAGCCCCTCCCTGCTATGTGACAATGCCTCCTGTTTATCCTCCCCCCCCCCCCCCCCCATTTTCAATACAGCTGCACCAAAGGGATGAAGAGGTGGAGCTTTGATCCACGAACCTTTCAAGCAGCTTGCCCTGTGGCAATTGTCAGGGAGGAAAGTGTGACAGTGATACACCGATTCTCAGGAAGGAACTGCTTTTAATCCACGAAGCAGAAAGTGCAAAATTCTAAGCACAAATTTATTATTATTATTATTATTATTATTATTATTATTATTATTATTACCCCAGCCACTCTGGGTGGCTTCCAACAAAACACTAAAATACAATAGCCTATTAAACATTAAAAGCTTCCCTAAACAGGGCTGCCTTTAGATGTCTTCTAAAAGTTTGGTAGTTATTTTTCTCTTTGACATCTGGTGGGACGGCGTTCCACAGGGCAGGTGCCACTACCGAGAAGGCCCTCTGCCTGGTTCCCTGTAACTTGGCAGCGAGGGAACCGCCAGAAGGCCCTCGGCGCTGGACCTCAGTGTCCGTGCCTTTATTTTAGGAAGGTTGGCATGGCCAGATGTCATTTCTGAGCACCCCAAAGGCAGCCCAGGACAGTATGCTTCTGCAGCTCCAAAAACCCCCTAAAAGTCTTCCTTTTCAGCCTCCTATTGTTTGCATCAGTCTCGACAGTGCGCCTCTGGGAGCGAAGTCAAACCGCTGTGTTATCAGCACCAAAGTGACCTCCCCGGGGTGCAAGCCTGGGCAGTTTATATGGAGGTCCTGGGCTGCCCAGATCACAAAACCCTCTCACTCAGCCTAGCTTGGTCCAACGGAAAGCACAGCAATATGCTTGGCACCAGTTTGGCTGCAGGAGTTTCTGGAAGGAGGCGTACAAGGCACCATCCAACTGTCTTAGGGACTCCACTCCAGACTTGTGTAGAATTTATTCCTTAGCCTTTTCTTCTCCTGGAGATATCCCACAAGGCAGTGGCGGTTTAAGATCAGAGTTTTCCTTCTCATAAATGGACTACCTTCCCAGGTGGACAAGCCCCCATCTGCCCCTCACTTCCCTCTACAGCAGCGGTTCTCAACCTGTGGGTCCCTGGATGTTGTTGGACTACAACTCCCATCATCCCTGAACTCTGGCCATGTTAGCTAGGGGTGATGGGAGTTGTAGTTCAACATCATCTGGGGACCCACAGGTTGAGAAAGGCTGCTCTACAGCATGTGCAGAAACCGCCTTCTTGACCATTGGACCCACTATTGCTCTCCTCCAATCAATCTGCCGGAGCCTGTCTTTGCATGAAGGGCAAGTCCCTAACTCACCAAGGGTTTGAGGCCCATTGGCTATCTTCACCTGGTTTAGCCAGTCAGTCAAAGCCATTCCTGGGGTTTGGCTGCTGTTTTATGCTGACAACTTCTAGGAGTCACGAGATGAATGCAGGGTGGGGACCAAAGGTGGGCAAACTACCCCAGAAGGAGCACAACATGTCTCCCACCAGAGGTACTACCCCTCCTCTAACACCCCATACAATAACCTAAAATCAGTCTCTGCACCTTGGCAGGGTACGCCCATTACCCATGGCCATATTTTCACAGCTGTATAGTTTAAGGGGTGTTGGAAATTAAAACTGTGCAGTTGCATTTCATTCTCAACTCATCCTTCACCACAGCTGTACTGAACAAACATTAAACAGCCTTAGGGAAGAGGGAAGCTTTGGCAAACAATACAGTTGTTTGCTCTCTGACTAGGAGAAAAAATGGCATGGCGGGGGGGGGGGGGAGAACCTTTCCCCTAAAAAGTAACTATTTAGTCAGTGACTGAGCAATGTTATAAAACCGGAGAGCGGACAGCAAAGGCTCTTGGCAGTAGGGCTTAACTATACTAGGAAACATACCACTCTCTTCATTTTATTATTATTATTTATTCATTAAATTTATATCCTGCCCTTCTTCCTGGAGGTGCCCAGGACAATACAAACATAAGACAATTAAAAAACAAAAGAGTTAAAATATTCTAAAACCAATTACAATTAAAAACACCCCAAAAGCAGTTTCAATTAAAAACACAGTTGTGAATTATGCTTTAAAAAACAAAGAAATGCCATATTTTTTGCTCTATAAGACTCACTTTTTCCCTCCTAAAAAGTAAGGGGAAATGTGTGTGCGGCTTATGGAGCGAATGCAGGCTGCGCAGCTATCCCAGAAGCCAGAACAGCAAGAGGGATCGCGGCTTTCACTGCGCAGCGATCCCTCTTGCTGTTCTGGCTTCTGAGTTTCAGAATATTTTTCTTCTTCTCCTCCTCCTCCAAAAACTAGATGCGTCTTGTGGTCTGGTACGTCTTATAGAGCAAAAAATATGGCAATTCTGAGAAACCAGGCTCTATTTTTTAATTATTATTAAAAATGAAGAACGGAAGGAAGGATATAGCCCTCATGGCTCCTGAGATTCCCAGTTTGCTCTATCTGTGTAATAAGACCTCTACTCTGAAGTTTCAACACTGGTCTCCACAGAGCAGGATGTGATTTTCTGGCAGGTTTGCAATCTAGCTAACATGGTCTGGAGGTGCTTATAGCATGACCCAGGAACTCCCAATAAGACTGCACAAATTTCAGCACCAGCATAGAATCACAGAATTGTAGACTTGGAAGCAGATGGCCACGAGGGTCATCTAGTCCAACCCCCTGCAATGCAGGAATATTTTGCCCAACGTTGGGCTCGAACCCATGACCCTGAAGTATATGCTCTACCTACTGAGCTACTCCACAATTCCACGGATCAGCACCAAACAGAGTTAGTGCCCCAGATGGTGAACACCTCTACATAATCACAGCATAGCACAGTTACAACCCCACCAGTAGACCAGCATACCTCACCCCAGGGGACGGCATAAATGAGGGGTTGGATTGGATAATCGCCAACCATTATGACCAGGGATGGTAGCAGTCATAATCATGACAACTGCAGGACCACAGCTTATCTATCCCTGGTATAGACATTGCTGAATGTACGGACATCAGGTATTGCAGTCCAGTATGAAGCGGGTGGCGCTGTGGGTTAAACCACAGAGCCTAGGGCTTGCCGATCAGAAGGTCGGCGATTCAAATCCCTGCGGCGGGGTGAGCTCCCGTTGCTCGGTCCCAGCTCCTGCCAACGTAGCAGTTCGAAAGCATGTCAAAGTGCAAGTAGATAAATAGGTACCACTCCGGTGGTAAGGTAAACGGCGTTTACGTGCACTGCTCTGGTTCGCCAGAAGCGGCTTAGTCCTGCTGGCCACATGACCCGGAAGCTGTACGCCGGCTCCCTGGGCCAATAAAGTGAGATGAGCGCCGCAACCCCAGAGTCGGTTTGGACTATATGACCCTTGTGGTCCCTTCTAATTCTATAATTCTATGAAACAATCCACCATGAAGTACATAGAGTTTTCTCTTTCATCTCTGGCATACTTGTGTTGAGCAGGGATGGAGAATGAGTGGCCCTTTAGATGTTTCCCGTCTACAGTTACCATCAACCCCAACGGTTGCCCATGCTATATCACAGGCCACACACCTCTCACCTCTGCATTAAAGGCACCACTCACTTCCTGCCCTTCTAATGAAAGACAAGGAACGAAGGACTAGAGAGACTGAGCTGTTCTTCCATCTCCCAAATACAGAGCCCGCAGGGCAGCTGCAGACGATCTTGGCATGCTAACGCCAGCTCGCCCTGCTGTTTCTGATGTGCTGTCCTTGCTCCGAGAACAGATAAAACTATTTGAGCCTGGGGTGGTGGTGAGAGGAATCAGTCCAGGCTCTTTCATAATAAAGATCAAAGGTTGGATCCAACTCCTATTGCAAGCAGTGTTTGACTTTTAAATATAATGTAAGATTAAACTCTCAAAGGTGAGTTCTTCTTGGCCATTCCAACTTTGGGGAAAAGAACACCAAATTACAACAGCCACTTGCAACAGGCCAGCTGTCCAAACAGTGCTTCCACCATTCTTGTTTTGCACCCATCAACCATTATGGTTGGAGACGGCATCAGATAATTATCCATTTATATACACATTGCCCTTTTCAGATTGGGGGGACAGCGCCTGCACCCCAGTCTTGATCCAACTGGAACTCCATGCCCACCTAAAGGTCTGACGGCGTTTAGTGCTGGTTCACACCTGCATTGCTTTATATCTACAGTTTCAGGTGGTGGTGTTGCATGTGTGAACAAGCCATCCAGTTCAATCACCAGAATTTTGATATCACATCAGTGCACAGCGCTCTTCCATCGAGTCAGTCCATAGAATCAACCACAACTCATCAAACCATTTATGTTCAAGCAATCAGAAATCAAGTGAGGTGCAGGATTGTGCCTTCAAGAATGTTATATTTTTGGACAACCAGGTTGGCTTTTGCTGCCTTCAATAAAATGCATCAGTACTACAGGCCTTGGTTATATACATATCCTGAATTCTTCTCTGTGTGCTGCATTTCTAAGTATGTCTCGTTAGAAAAAAATCTAATTAAGTCCCTAGGGACTTACTCGCTAGTAAGTGTGCTTAGGAGTGGAACCAAACAATATGTTCCTATGCTTGTTTATTCAGAGGTAAGCTCACCTGTGGTCCATAAGGCTTACCCTTACTTAGAGATATGTGTGCATACCATTTTCAGCCTTAAGGTAGAATCCTATACACACTAAACTAGGAGTATGTCCCACTTAACTCAGTGAGACTTACTTCTGTGTAGGCATAAATAGGATTGTGCTGTTAGTGTACCTTTCCCCTTCCTCTCCCCTCTTTCCCCTTCCTCTCCTCTCTTCCCTCTCTTAAGATCTGTTTTAATTGGACTTTTACATGCTTTAGTCCAGTGTTGTACCAACAAAAATTTCCTCCTTTCAAATTTGCACAGTTACGATCCTTAGAATCTGGCAAGTGATTAAACAACAGAAGCAAAAATAACACGCAGCCCACCACCATTTTCCTAACTAAAAGGCTACCAAAAAATAAACCAATATTAATCTGGGCATGAAATCTTGTCTTTCAGACACATGATTTTTTCCCTCAGTCTTCAACTGGATCGCTTTAGTAAGTGTTATAATTCTAGCTGTTTTAACCTGCTGGTCAGTTACTCATGTCTCCCTGCTCTATATTCTGGCTTGTTTTTATTGTATCTTGCTTTTATAATTTTGTATTTTAGCTATTTTAAAAATGCTGATCTATGACCATAAGAAACTGATTGATTGATTGATTGATTGATTGATTGACTAAAAGGCTGAGGCCCAGCACACTAGACAGGATCCGCACCATAAGGCCGTCAGATTCCTAACTAATTTGAGCAAAGTTCCTTTCAAAATAACATCATCTAATGTAGTACGTTTTTCAGTTAAAAACAACAATAATAAAATAGTGTTGAACTGGGTGAGAGAGAGAGAGAGAGAGAATGAATATCTATATACTGGTCACAGTGAACAGTCATTGTGATGCTGGTAGGGCTAATGGACACTGTTTCAGACTGAAGTCCTAAAATGGTGCCACAAAACATGGGCTCAACAGCTCATAGAAACCAAAATCAAAATTTTAAAGTCCTGATGGTCAGTTTTGGAGTTGAGCAGAGATCTGAATTCAGCCACCATCATCCCACACCCTACAGCTCCCAAAGAGCTGATCAGCAGGATTTTAGGTTTTCCAAATAAACTAACCATTCAAAGCTTTTGAAACAAGTAATAATTTTTTCACAAAAAGGACACCACCAGCTATTTTTCTTGTTGGTTTTCCGAAAGAAAGGCAGAAAAGTTCTACAAAATAACAAACACCGAACGACGGTCACATTGCACCATTTCTCAAAAGGATTCCTTTTGGAAGGATCTCCCCACCACCCAAAATAAAATAAAAAATAGCTAGGGTAGTCAATTACCTCTTTATGTTGCACAGAAGGTACAAACCGGTAGGATTGCACAGAAACTGTAAGGAATGTCATCGATAAAGTTACCCACAGCTGTAATTTAAGCAGGCAGTTCCACTCAAAATCTTACAAAGCTGAAAGACTTACCTGAATCTACTCTGCAAATCTAGATTTTCAACTAGTAATACCTCCAAGAGACCCAGCTTATTGCTATCTAAGTTCTATGAAGCACTGTAGTCCACGCCAAGTGCTGTCCCGGTCACAAATGTCAGCAGTGGCTGTGAGCTTTGAACCTCAAACCTTGGGGCCGAGCCATTATCAGATGAATGGAGCCGATAGGGTCAGATGTGCTTTCTGGAATCCCAAAAGCAATGCTTTCTGATAACCAGATTTTAAAGTTTCCCTACATCTTCTATCTAGATTTCAAAGCAACTCCACAATAATTCGCCTCAACCTTGAGATATTGAAATGTATCTGAACAATAGGAATCCCAGTGTTGACGTTTAAGCATTTTAAAAAGCAGCTTTCATTCTTAAAAATAGCAAGTGCACTGCAGAACTGCAGACAGATGCAATTTTCTACACATTGCATCAGATAAAAGAGCATATATATATATATGGTTGGCCATGCTGTGGCCATTACACATCTTTCCGTGCCTTGCTGTTACAGGAATAATGTTCAGCTTGTGTTAACTTTATCAGTAACTTGACATCCCTGCCTTATTTTACATTGCTAACAATGTAAGGCTTGGCAGAGTTGGATTTCAAAACACCTCCATACCTGGTGGTAACAGTGTCAGGTCCTGGTGCCGTCCCAGTGGGTCAGGGCAGAGGAGGCAGCAGCAACACTTAGGCAAGCATGCTAGGCAAATCATCAAATTAATTACAGCAGCTTGAAAGTATAATGGTTAAGAATGGCTGTGTGCCAATCTGCCGCCAGACTGTAAACGTCTCAGGTTTACCTCTCTTGATAAGAGCTTCTAAACATTCACAGCTTGATATGCTTTGACGAAATGACAGACATGGGGTTTTAAGAAACACAGGCCAGTGTGCCTAAGAACTTTCTCCTGCAAAAAAATAAAAAATAAAACATCTTTGGGGAAAACTCTAAGTTATGGGACTCTGAAGTCCTGTTTAGCTCCACAAATTTAGATAATGCTGGTCTAAATATCATGGGAGAATGGCCAAATGGGAGAGGTTTTTGCAGATACCCTGTGCTTTGCATCTTTGGAAGCTTGCAAGATGCTGCAGGAGAGAAACTGTGAGTAACAGTGTTGGAGGGTTTATTTTTTGTAATGATCAAGGTGTTAGGCTCCCTTGTTATTTTTGCTATTGCAACAGTGTCATGTTGTTAATATAATCTGGTTATATTTATAGTACTGAAATGTTGCTTTCCGTAAATTGCTCCATGTTGCTGATTTATTATGTTACATTTTTCTAACTGTTTTTGCACTGTGATACACATCCCTGCTTTGGCCATGTTTCTTCTTTTTTGTGGAAAAGCAACATGCGGATGAAATCATCAACGGACAAACTCTAGATAAGTCAGGAAATGCAATCAATGAAGGAGAAAGGACAAATCTCTTTTGTATGCGAAGCATTATGATAGAAATCCAGAGCCTATCCTGTAATCTCCTTTCCAGGTGCTAGAATGTACAATGATATACTTCACCAGCTTTTCCATCCCATGTTCCCCTCAAGATCAAGGTGGCAGGCCTAGTGTCAGCACCCAGTATCTTTGGGCAACTGCTGGGACCCAGTGTCACGGCAGGACTCACTTCTGAAACCCATACCCCCCTTAAACAATTACCATATTTTTCGCTCTATAACACGCACCTGACCATAACACGCACGTAGTTTTTAGAGGAGGAAAATCCGTAGGCATGCCACCCGTAGGCATTTCCTCCATAACACGCACAGACATTTCCCCTTACTTTCTAGGAGGAAAAAAGTGAGTGTTATGGTGCAAAAAATACGGTATTTTCCTGATGGGAGCTAGGCTACCATTTTGATTTCCCACAATACCTCAGTAGTCACTTTTATTTCCTCAAAATGTAGCAACAGTACTGAATACTGAGCTGGAGCCAAAACGGAAGATAGGTTTTACCACATGACCACCCATCCTGGGATTGTTACTTACAGCAGTTGGTGGTGGTAGGGTCTGGACCACAAGGTATGGAGAAGGGGGAGAGTCTGCCATTTCCTGCTAAAATCTCTCCTCCAGGCTCCAGCTGGTATTTGCCCCAAAGCTGTCTTTTACTGGAATGGTATTTCTGGGGTATCATAACGGGGAGGAAGGGGCAAAAATTTTTGGTAGAAAAATGCCATGGGGAGGTTGAAGCCAAACCCCACACCCCTATGTACCATAGTCCCAGTCTGGACCATTCCACCACTTTCTAATGCTTTAAAAACAACACACCAAGGATGTACAGTGGTACCTCAGGTTACAGATGCTTCAGGTTAGAGACGCTTCAGGTTACAGACTCCGCTAACCCAGAAATACTACCTCGGGTTAAGAATTTTACCTCAGGATGAGAACAGAAATCGTGCGGTGGCAGCGGGAGGCCCCATTAGCTAAAGTGGTACCTCAGGTTAAGAACAGTTTCAGGTTAAGAACAGACCTCCAGAACGAATGAAGTTCTTAACCTGAGGTACCACCGTACAATCACACAGCAACCACATTTCCTTTTCCAGGTCTTTTTCTTAGGGAAAAGGATTCTTTGCTTCAAACTTCTTTTTTCTCCTCGTCCTCTCACAGAATGGCCTCCATACAGCCCAGAGGCCCCCGACAGGAATGCCAGATTGAAATTTCAAACACATTTTGGAGCTCTGCCCCTGAAGAAAGGAATAGTTCCTTCTCTGAAATGGCGAAATGAGGCAATATATAAAGGGCACAAATTATGTCAGGGTATCTAACAATTTCAGGCTGAATACTTCACAGTGCTTCTCCAATTGATGAGCTCATATAGCAGTGAAGATGGGGCTGACTGGCAGGCCAACTCAACTGGCTTATGACCTCACCGTAAATTCAAGAGCTTTCTACAAGTCAAGTGATATTTTTTACTGGCATTATGTTTTATCCGCATAAAACCATGAAACACCCAGATGTAATTTTATGAGACAGTGCCACATAAAACGCTGGAAGTCCCAAACGTTGCCAGTGAAAACAAGAGCTGAACTTATCAATCCATAAGAAGATCGTTTACATTCTGAAAGTGGAGGATATTTCACTCTCAGTAAAATTCTGGCCAGAGAGGACAGCAGTGTTTAGAGAACCTCATCTCTGAAAGAGATATGAGAGATTACTGGCAATGCATTGCAGGGAAAAGAATAAGTAGTATTTACCAATCAATGCAGAACAGAAGACCGTAAGCTATGATGCGGACTGTAAAAGCCATTATTAACGGCATCCATAATAAAATATGCTCTCTTGCTATAATGAGATTTCCAATATACCGCCACCCAACCTTGCAAACTTCCAAGTGAAGCCAATAGTTTTTGGTGGTGGGGACTAATCAAGATTCTGGACTGACTAAGTCAAATAAAATACAATAAAATGTTGAATTAATCATGTCTAGTCTTCTTTTTATCGCCAGTAAACAAGCCCATGAATGAGATAAGAAAAACTCAAGACAAACTACAGTATCTCCAAAGCCAGACAGAGTCCCAGATGATGAGATTAGTTTTCAGGTTTAACATGGATTCCATATACTGTATATGGATTTACAGCCATGGGAATTGGTTTATTTGAATGAGATTAAAAACAATTGTTTCTTCGTGGCAAGGGTAGCCAACATGGTACCCACCAGAAGTTTTGGGCTACAACTACCATTATCCCTAAGCATCAGCCATGCTGGCTGGGGTTGCAAGGAGGTGTAGCCCACAACATCTAGAAGCCACCACATCGGCTAACCTTGCTCTAGGGCAACTGCTGTCAAAGTGTGTCCTGGGAGGAGTCTTTGGTTCCTTGGAAGCACATCAATGGGCCCTTGGGCAACAGCTTGCCCAACATTGTCGTTTCTCCTCCACAGTGAGAAGCCACAATGAAATGTTTCAAGCGCTTTGGCATACCTTCTGTTCTCAGTTGTTGCGGGGCAACAGGGTAGACCAACAGAACTGGCCAGCACAGTAAGGTCTATTCAAAACTAAATCCCATTGACCTTAATGGAGCTTTCTCTAGGTTAGTGAGTCTAGGATTGCAGCCTAAAATGCATACACATAGTCTCTCGCTCATATTAGTTCAAAGTCTCATTACTGTAGCGTTCAAGCATGCAACAGTACCGTACAACCTTAATTCTTGTTTATCTTTCTACAGAAATTGTCCCTTGGGTATAAATACCTCCATGTGTTTGTATGCCGGTAAATACTCTGCCCTCTGGTGTCAAGTTCTCAGAACTACTTTAAAAATCTACCTCTAAAGAACTGGACAGGGGGCACTCCCTGAACTTTACAGTCTTCAGAAAGTGCTGGACTGTCATTCTTCAAGTGGCAATTAAACACGGATTGTCTGGATTGTGTGGTCTGTTCTTATGTCAGTACCAGGAAACACAATGGAAGCACACCAGTGTCCTAGCATGGGCCAGGAACTACTGTAACCATACAATCAGATTGTACACCTGGTTGCCACTCACAAGTGGAGCACCAAACCAACAGAAGCAGCACATAGGGCGACATTCACACTGTACCAGCAACGTATTAAACAAGATAGCAGAAGTACGAACAAGCCCACTGTAGGCAAAACAGAGATTTGAGACTGGCTCAAGGGACTCAAATCCCCATTTCAGAGATGCTGAATTGGTGTATTGCATTGCCCATGTGAGCCCAACACTGAAAGGCACACACAGTTTTACAATGCCTCTCTTCTGTCCCACTTTAATAACAGTAACTACAAATAGTGCAAGATCAAGGGTGCTTGTTGGGTTGTGCGTTAAAAAGAAGGAGGGCGGTTAAAGGATTTTTAGTGAATACTTCAGCTTTTCAATGATTGATTTGACTTACTTTAACAAATGAGCATTCTACTCAACAGTGGGGCCTTTTGATATACCAAAGAGGGTGCTGGCCTATTAAACAAAAGCTAGCACTCAGGGTTAAGATTATAATTTGCCACCTGATTCAAAGTGTCACCCCTAATTTATCAGCGAAGTTTTAGCTGATTAGTCTACCCATTGATCTAACAGCACAATCTAATGTTTACTCAGAAGTAAGCCCCACTGAGTTCAAATGGACTTACTCCCAGGTAAGCAGGTACAGAATTGCAACCTAAGCCTATTAAAGGAGTGGGTGGGGGGGAAACCCCATTGATTTCATGCAGACAATCAAGTCAGCTTGGTATGTAATTTTGATTTCTTATTTCTGCAGCACCCCTCAGATTGCCTGTTAGAAGTGGAAGCCAGAGTTTATTTTGAGGAAAGACTATCCTCCCAGCTGCTTTTCCCAAAAAAAATTGGTGTCTCCAGTCCAGACTAGCTCAAACTCATGTCTAAAAAAGCACTCTCTTTCTCACCTAACACACTAACTGCTTCCTAATGGAGTTAACATGATGTGAAGAAAGTGTTTCTTTATTGGATTAACCTAAGAGCTATTTGGGAGCAGAGCTAGGGGGATAAAATGTCCAATTCAATGTAGTCATTCATGTTAAAGAAGAAGCAGGAGCCTGATATTGACGCTTACACCTTTGCGAAGCATTTATCCCCAACCCAAGTCAAGAATTTATTAGAAGGAACGAAGGGACAATTAAAACTTGTCATTTAAATTGATAGAGCTAATCTGTAAGTGGTCTCTCTCTGAATCAACCCCCCCCCCCCCTTGTACTTCTTATTTGCTCACAGAATTAAGCGGCTTTGTCTGGGAGGAGAAAACATAGTGTCAACAGTTTTTCATCCTATCCGGCTGCCTGCCTGTCTGTCTTGTCTTTCTGACACAGTACTTGACTGAGGATCACATGTTTTCGTCTAGTGACCAAGGCTGAAAAGTGCAAAGGGAGCAGACTTTTCCCCTTCATGAATCATACATAACAGAAAACAGAAAAAGGAACACTAATGTTAAAGTGGGAGCCAAGTCTCCCAAGCATTTAACACAAACTCCATCAAAATGGGACTGCAATCCCACAGGTTCATAGCTGCACTACTCTATAAAAGTAACAGCGTGGAATAAGAAAAGTGTTCAGTGCCATTTATATGGAGAATAGATAGATCCTAGGGTACAGAGAGGAAGTGAAACCCACATTGGAGGTCTGTGTCACATTTCATAATGCAACTTCCTTTGTTCCCTGGATTTCTAGCCAATATTCTGCATCAGGCATAGCTCAGTAAACTTTTCCTTTCTGGCTCCCATTTTGCAGATCTCTTTACACCCAGTTGCTATAAAAGTGTGATTTTGCTGGCTGCAGACAATTTTGTACCATGGAAGTCAACAGAAACCACTGAGAACGGAAGCTCAATTTCAATAGCCCCATCCGGTGTTTCCTATCCCCTGGTTATCCAAGAATGTGACATACAGAAAGAACCAAGGAACTGTATCTTATATGTATATAACGGCTGAGTCTTTCTATGAATACTAGAAAAGTGAAGATAAATGTCCTCAGCGACTGCAGTGAAGACATTTTAGTTCAGAAGTGATCAAAAGGTGGACGAATTAAGGCCCAACACATTTTCAATTGTCAGGCTCTTCTTCAAACAAAAATAATATGCGATCCACTTTATAAAAACCACACAATCAATTTGCCGCCTGCAGTAACACCCATGTGGTATTCTATCAAAAGCCAAATCTAACCTGATAGAACATAACACAGGAAGACAAGAGGAAGCCTCCCTTATTTAATATTTTTAACTGAGGGAGAACAGACTGATTCCCTAATGGATAGCCATTACTTTTTCAAATAGGAAGAACCTTTCTCTAGAACGATTTAGAGGATTGTGTGGCATGCATTTTAGCAGTCAATTTTATCTGCAGAGTAGCAGAAGATATTCACGCTAAGGGCATTGATGAAATCACTGCCTTAGGAGACAGATGCAAGAGGAGACAAGCTGAATGATAGAACAACAGCATGTGTTCAAGCTCCCATCAACACAATGGACTCCAGTAGATCAGAGGGAGCAGTTACATCTGCCATGTCAACAATATGGTGCCCCAGGAGACCCCAACGCTATGTGTTTAGCGCAAATCTGCAGAATGTCTCACAGAAGCCCAGAATGCTCCATCTGTCCTGGGAAGGGACTGTGATTGCACACAGAGACATAGAGAGAGGGACATATTTTCATGCAGAGATAATGGAATTGTTGCACACAAAGAGTATCAAATGGGAACGCAAGAATGCTTGCATTTGATTTCCATGTCACTATCATAGAAAATTCAAGAGTCTTGAATCAAGACCATAAAAACATAAAAGTCTGTTTGTTCTGCCACCTGCAAAAGTTCATTAAAAGATATTTATCGCAGCAGATAAGAGGTAAAGTTAAAAAGAAAGCTGCAGCAGGAAACATTAATCTTTTGTTATAATTGTAGTCATCAGCATAATTGCTTTCTGCTTGCTGGAATTATCTTATTGACTTATATTACATAATTCATTAATTTTTTTTGCAGTCTTTTATAAACAGAATGACTATTTAGGAGTTCTGCAATCCAAAACACTGATTTGACTATCTCTCATTATTATTACTTGGTGAGAGCCAATGAGGTGTAGTGGTTAAGTGTGTTGGACCAGGAAGACCTGGGTTCAAAAACCCCAGTCTGCCATGAAACTCATGCAGTGACTTTGGGTCACTTAATATAGCTCAGCCTAGCCTACCTAACAGGTTTGTTGGTAGAATAGAATGCCAGTGGGAAGAGTACCAATCACATTGCTATGCTGCCTTGGAAGAAAAGTAGGATATAAATGAAATGGTTATTCTACTTGCAGGAAATTGCCTACAGTTCCAACTCTAGGCTGACTTCACTGGAAGAAGTCCTGGAATGGGAAACTCACTACAGAGATGTTTTTTGTTAGACAAAAGATTCCTGCGTTGAAGGGCTAAACTAGATGACTATCAAACCAGATTCAAAAAAATGAAACTGACTTTCACAGAGAGCAATTCCAATGACCCTTAGGAATCAGGTCGTTGGTCATTTACTTTGCTGTGATCCCAGCACTGTGAGCCTCCTGAAGTATCTTTTGGTGAAAGTAGGGGTTCTAGGTCCTGGCCAGGTCACAGCACCTACATCTTTAAAAATGACCCCAGAAGTAGCTGCAGATGTTAAGCTTCTAGTCACCTTCCTCCACAGGCATGGGAGGAATGGGACAAGCAAGTTGTGATTTTAGTTACCCTCCCTCTTAACTTCACTGAATGTTCCCTGGCAGGAAGAGGAGAACTTCTGCCGTAGTGTGGGGTGGAATAGGAAGATGTGAGTCCACTCCTGTCTTTTCTGCCTTTAGGGACCCTTTCCCCTGCTGCAGCCAAGCAGGCAGTTCTAGGACACATTGCAAGATGTACATTCGGTCCACGTGGAGAACCAGCCAGGACTGCTGGCCCTCGCTGTGACCTTGGATGAACCAAGAGCACTGCTTTAGAACAAAAACAGCTGGAGTTTCACAAGGCCACAGGATAGAAAAGCAGGACAGGGAGCAGGGGAAGCTTACACAGCAGAGAAGAAGCGGGAGGATGGCTTGGATAAGGCACATTCCAGGATGTGGGGAAACTCTACACTATAAGGAGGCAAAATGAACCTCGCGCAGACAGAATAATTGTGTCTTCCCTGCAGTTGGAGAACTTTGGGGAATGGGTTCAGCTACAAGGTCTCTCCCTAGTTTGCTAGTTCCATGTATATGAAGATGATGTGCAGCAACATCAAAAAGGCACTCTGCAGAATTTCACAATTGGTGAGCAGGATGTGGCCCTGCAGATGTTGTTGGGACTCTAGTTCCCATCAGGCTCCATCAGACTGACTAATGGGCAGGGATGATGGAAATCCTAGTTCAGCAATATCTTGAGGGCCAATGCATCACCCGCCAAGGTCCTAGAAAAAGATCTCCATACAGAGAAAGAACGTTTGGCGTCATCATTTCTGAGGAAGATCTTATTTAAAACTTGCAATGATGGTATCGTCGGGTGGTGTAATGGACAACTGTGTGCCAGTCATACAAGTCAGGGGTATTGACGCTGGGGAACAGCAATTGGTTTACACAGTATGTGCAAGCGACTAAAGACATGCATGTAGGATCTACAGTGATGCTTCATGAAAATGATTTCTAAGCACACTTTTAAAATAAAAAACAAACAAACCTGAAATTGCAACAAGCTCACTGGGTAGAAACAAACTCATTAAATTTAAAGTTGAAAACATGGGTTGTTGTTTTTTTAAGAGAGCCAGTGTTGCATAGCGGTTAGAGTGTTGGAACTGAGAGACTAGGGTTTGAATCCCTACTCGGCCATTAAGATTACAGGGTGACCATGGACCAGTCACTGCCTCTCGGCCTGACACGCCTGCAGCATCGTTGTGGGGATTAAATGGGGGGGGGGGAGAACCATGTTTGCTGCCTTGAAGTCCATGGAGGAAAAGGTGCATCAAAGAAATAAAACCCCTGCTATCCATCTCAAACTTCTTTTTATTCTTGTTTATTTGCCACATTTGTCTCTCAACTTTCCTCCAAAGAACTCAGAGCGGGGTTTGATTCATGGTTTTCCTTCCCCACCACCACAACTACCCAGTAAAGTAGGTAAGGCTGAGAGAAGGTGGGTGAGGGTCTTCAGCTCACCTAACAAGCTTCATGGCTGAGGGGGGCGGATTTTTACCCAGGCTGTTAACCTAATCCACAAACACAACCATATGCATACAATACCAAACTCTCATTTATCACCAATACTGTACACACACACCCCAACACAACTATGGCCTTTTCGTTCACATATTTACAATGCTCCCAGACCAATGGATCGCACTGTACATCAGCTTGGGCAGGAAAATGACCATTGCTAGTCCCTGTTCCCTTGGGCTTCCTTTTTCCTATCCCAACCCTTGCAAAACAAAACTCTCAGTTCCTGTTGGGCCCTGACTCACAAAGAATGGAATCCGTTTCCACAACAGTGGGCCAAAAGACCAGAAGCATGTTTTAAACTTATTGCTACTATTCTTTCAAATATATTGTTATTGCTATATGTTGCTTCTCCTTGCAAACCCCCCCCCCAAAAAAAAACCCAAAAAACTTGTCCTGTGTCCAGAGTGCTTTTTTACCAGGGCTGAGGTGCAAAATCCATCAGATGAGATGGATTTGCACCATTATTATTATTATTATTGTTCCATTTGCCAGGCTGGTGGCTTTCATTAAGCTGCCATACGTACCCCGGGGTTACTCTCGGTCATTTCTAGCTACTTAGAGCTCCTCGTATCTGTCTGTCTCTCCTCGCAGCCCTATTTTTTATTTTTTTTTTGGGTCTTGCCTCAACAGCCCCAACTGCAGGCGTCTTCTGATAAAGCAGCCGTCGAAAGAGAGAAAAAGAGAAAAACAGGCTCCCTCTCTCAGGCTCGGCTCCAAGGGAACCAACCCTCCATGCCGCCAGAAACCTTATTTGTTTCTTTTCAAGGTGCCCCAAGTCTCGTGCAGAGAGCCTTTTCTGCCGAGAGGAAAAATAAGAAATCTGCGCGCTGCCTCCACTCCTCAACTAACCCTGAGGAGCTAAATGTGTTGCTTTGACACAGGGGGGAAACAAAGAGGGGCAGGATAGAAAGGAAGAAAACGAAATGAAAATATATCTGGGGGGGACCTCAAGCAACTTGAGGCGTCGCTTTTTGTCTCTAGCTAGATGCCCAAACATTTGCATGCCTCGCCAAGCCAGGCTCGCCTCGCCTCTTTTGTCCTCTCCAAAACGAGTCCCAATTCCCGGCCGGAGTTGCACCCAACAGGCACCGAAACGAAACGGAACAGAAAAATATGGGTGCTAGGGCGCCCAGGCATGCTCGGAACGTGCGGGGGAGGAAGGTGTGTGTGAGAGAGGAACAAAACGCACTCTGCACATGCTCAGAGGTCTGCTTCCCCAGCCCCACGCAAAGCATGGAAAGAAAAACAGCGAGGTTCCCCCAAAGTGAGTTGTTTTCGGCGCCAGCGCTGAGGCTCTTTGTGTCGGTTTTGCATAGGCGCAAAGGAAGCCCCGGCAGCTTTCTATGGGGCGGCTGGTGTGGGGTGGGTGGAAGCAGGGGGAGCCCCCCAAAGTCCATCTTAACCGGGGGTGGGCTGATTTTCAACAACCCTCTTGAACCCCCAACCATTTTCCCAGCCCCAACCCCATTTCCCCCCCCCCCAAAAAAAACCAACCCCATCTCATTTTACCTGCTCGCCAGTTTGATCTGAGGGTGTCTTTCTTGTCCCCTTCGATGGGGAATGGAAAAGAGAAAAGTCCTCTCCACGAAGCCTGAGGATAGTCCCACTGGACCTGGGTTATTGTGTGGTGGTTGATATTTGCAGGCGGGGCGAGTAAGGCGGCGGGGAGATCTGCCTCTGCCCCTTGCCAGCTGCCCCACGGACGGAGACCAGGAGATCTGTTGAACCCGGAGCTCCTTATATAGATTCCGCCGGCGCTGCACGGAGGAGGTTATTATCGGTCAACCGCGGCTTCCTTCTGCTCTCGCTGCTGCTGCTGCTGCTGCTGCTCTGCCTCTGTTTATGTATTTCAGTCACTCACCGCCAGCACGTGGAGGACAAGCACGCCTCTTAAAAGGGCGACGCGGGATGCCATGCATTTCACCAATGGAAGCAGCAGTGGTGGCCAAACTTGGCCCTCCAGCTGTTTTGGGACTACAACTCCCATCATCCCTAGCTAACAGGACCAGTGGCTGGGGATGATGGGAACTGTAGTCCGAAAACAGCTGGAGGGCCAAGTTTGGCCATCACTGTAAGCGGGAAATCAGAAACCGGGATGGCTCCTGTCAACTGGAAAACAGGGACACTTGGAGGGTTTGGGATCACCTACCCTGAGAGGAAGAGGATGCAGGTGGCGCTGTGGGTTAAACCACAGAGCCTAGGACTTGCCGATCAGAAGGTCGGCGGTTCAAATCCCCGCGATGGGGTGAGCTCCCGTTGCTCGGTCCCAGCTCCTGCCAACCTAGCAGCTCAAAAGCACGTCAAAGTGCAAGTAGATAAATAGGTTTGGGATCACCTACCCTGAGAGGAAGAGGATGCAGGTGGCGCTGTGGGTTAAACCACAGAGCCTAGGACTTACCTCCGGCGGGAAGGTAAACGGCGTTTCCGTGCACTGCTCTGGTTCGCCAGAAGTGGCTTAGTCATGCTGGCCACATGACCCGGAAGCTGTACGCCGGCTCCCTCAGCCAATAAAGCGAGATGAGTGCAGGAACCCCAGTCGGTCATGACTGGACCTAATGGTCAGGGGTCCCTTTACCTTTTTACCCCAAGAGGAAGGGGAGAGTGGGGATCAGTCCCCCGGGAGGCCCTGCCGCCTCTGCCCTCGCTTCAGGTTGAATTATCATTACAACAACCCTGTGAGGTAGGGTAGGCTGAGAGGCAGTGCTTGGCCAAAGGTCACCCATTGAGTTTCATGGCTGAGCATGGATTTGAGTCCTGGTCTCCCATGTCCTACAACTGCTACATCACTAAGCCCTCTGTTACGCATATTATCGGTTGTGCTTAAGTTTGCACTCCACAGTATACCTGACTGTGGCATTTTTCCTTCCCTCGGTAAGGATGCGTGGAAGCCATTCACATACAGGCTGTTCTCTGCTGCTGATCTTCCCCACCGGACTGCTTTGACGCAGCCTGGGTTCGGCTTCTTCGTCAGACTGTGCTGGAATCTCGGACAACCAGACAGAATCAGACAGACAAATGCAGAGAGAGACCTGCCACATGGATGTGCCATGTGGCACAGCCGGCGGGCATTTATGGCACACAGGAACAGGCAGATGAAGTCTGTAGGTTTGGGGGGTTTTTGGTTTTTTTTACTCATGGCTTACTTTCACCTACTCTTTCCCTCTCCCAGTCACCACAGCTTCTTGCTGAGATGCTGAGATTTGAAAGCTAACATTATTTGCCTTGGGCAACTGCCTTGCTCTGCCTAAAAGTAGGGCTGGTCCTGGTACCTAACCTTTCACTCTCAGTTTGCATCTATGTTTGCTCTGCTCAGATACAGTCCCAGGTGCTCATCCCCAGAGAACCCTCTGGACTGAGTAAGAAGTGCTCTTTTTCTGGGGGTACCCAAGGGTATGTGGTACTGCCACTCTCATCCATCCCCGCCAAGAAGAAAATAACTAGTTAAAAGTGTGGCACTTAACTGTAACAACTTCATGGTGAGTACTACTGACACCTTTTTTTCTAGAAGAAAGGCACTATGAGTAAGAAAATGAGGTTGGGGGCAGGCCTAACACTTGTGTGGAGGATCTGATAGACTGGAAGGTAAAGGAGACATTCTCTCCAGGTAAGGGGGGCGGGGAGAGACAGAACACACCTTGTCTAGTCTGGATTCTCACAGTTTAGTACTTGTGCAGTGGTACCTCGAGTTAAGTACTCAATTCGTTCCTGAGGTCCGTTCTTAACCTGAAACTGTTCTTAACCTGAAGCACCACTTTAGCTAATGGGGCCTCCTGCTGCCGCTGCACTGCTGGAGCACGATTTCTGTTCTTATCCTGAAGCAAAGTTCTTAATCTGAAGCACTATTTCTGGGTTAGCAGAGTCTGTAACCTGAAGCGTATGTAACCTGAAGCGTATGTAACCTGAGGTACCACTGTATAGTATAAATGGAGTTCTCCTGAAAGTTGAGTGTGTGGACTTCTGCCCCTCTGTGTCTACCGGATTTACAGTGGTACCTCAGTTCTCGAATGTTTCCCTTGACAAATGTTTTGGAACTCGAACGCCAAAAACCCAGAAAGAAATGCTTCGGTTTTCAAATGTGCCTTGGACGTCAAACAGGAAACACGGCTTTCGTTTTGAGTTTTCCATTTTGAGTTTTCCGATTTTGAACGTTTCGGAAGTCGAACCGTCTTCCAGAATGGATTACGTTCAAAACCCGAGGTACCACTGTACTGGAGTCAGGATATTGCTTGAAGGAACCCAGAGGAATGAAAGCACACACTCCAGAATTTCAGAATGGCTGTCCCACTACAGTCGCCTTATGCGCTCTAGTGAGACTCCCAGCTCACAGACTGAGAGCTGACAGGATAAGCGTAACATGGGGCAGTTCATAATAAGCTAGTAAAGCACAGTGCATCTTTCCTCTTTCCCCTTGAAAATGTGAGCAGCGAACAAGAACATGTTTGACCTTCAAACAGAGGAGGTACTAAACGTGCACAGTCAAGTTTCACTGTGGTAACTTCAGCGCTCACAAAAGAGTTTGCATTGCAATAGGAATTGCAAGTACCCACCCTTCCTTTGTAATAATCCGTCTGTGGGCAATGTTTCAACTTCAAATGGGGAATTATGACACAAACATAAGGTTACCAATTTTTTTTCAAAGAATCCGGGGACACTTTTTTCTTTTTTTGAAAAGAGGGAGGGGAAAGTTATTTTTTAAAAAAGTTTTTTTAAAAAAAGAAGTAGTAATATCTTCTCTACCGTGGTCTCCTTTGTCGCATGGCCTTCCTCTGGGCCCCGGTCTGCTCTCTTGGAGTGCTAGCCACCGTGGAGTAGGCTCGGGTCGGGCCTGGGCTCGGCCACATGTCCTTGCCCTCCCGGTGCTCTCCTACCTTTTCTCCTCAGCAGCGGCGGCAGCAGCGGGCAAGGTCGGGTCTCCCCTCTTTTTTCTCCTTCCTCTTTCTCTCTCCCCCTTTCTCCTTCTCCTCTCCCCTTTTCTCCTTGTGTCAGCTCCAGGGTTTTCCTGGCCCCAGAGTGCCGCTGGGCAGTAGGCCGGGTGGCCAGGCACTCTTGCGCCCGGCTCGATTTGGGTCGTGTGTGTGTGTGTGTGTGTGTCAGCGGTTCCCCCAGTTGACGACCCGGGTGTCCCTGGTTCACCCTCGGCAGTGGCAGCGGCAACGGCAGTCTCAGCAGCCTGGAGCCAGCCTGGTAGCGCAGTTGGCTCTGGCTGGCTTCAGGAGCAGCTCGCTGCTGTGGCGCCCGCCATTTTGCCTTGCCGGAAGTCCCCATATGATGTGTCTTGTGCCGTTGAACCAATCACACAACATTCATTCCCTACTAATAAATCTACAACACTTAAAATATAAATCCGGGGACATTAAATGAAATCTGGGGACTGTCCCCGGGAAACGGGGACGTCTGGTAACCATACACAAACATAAGCCCCAACTTTCAATCCTACATGTCACTCATTGTGCAAAGCAGATGCCAATCTCTTGAAATGGCGCATTTGATGAGCATCAATCAATCAATCAATCAACTGGAAGTTTTATTCCAGTTATCAATGCGTTGAATGGAGATACTGTACTGCAAACAAAAAGATGGATTGTCAAGCACGCAAGTGAAAACAAGAAGCCTCATTTCCCCCAGCCCACTAATAATGGAGTTATATGCTCTCACACAAGCCGTTGTTCTCCAGAACATGTCCAAAGAATAGCCCAGGCAGTCAGCACCACATCCTGGGTGGCGTCTTTCATTGCTGTCACAGGCAGGGAAATGAGTTCATCACTCCAAAGCTACTCACTTCCCTCACAATGGTTCTCACAAGGCATGAACAATGGAATGTCAGATGCAAAAGTCCAGGGAGGAAAGTAGGAGGATGTAAAGGCAGATGGAGAACATGTGACTTTCTCTCCTGGGGTGGGGAATCCATGGCTGTCTGGATGTTGCTAGGCAATCGTTCCTGTCTTCCCTGACCATTGGACATGCTGACTGGAGTCCAAAGTGAAGCAAGGAACATCTGGATTCCCCAGTCCCTGTTCTAGCTAATTGAAGGCACTGGGATATTGGAAACATGGGCTATTTGGGGTAAGATGTGTGAAATATAATGCCCACAGAACTTTGGTGTACAAACGCAATAGTCTTCTGAATACTTGCTTCTGGAAGCAGACAAACGGGAAGGCTCATCGACTTGTGATTTAAAAACGAAAAAGAAAACTGGTCAAGGGGTCTAGCCAGGACTGGTTTAGAATTGTCAAGTCTGGTGCAGTATGAGATTTTGGATGTGACAAGGATGGAGTCTGCTGCCTGCCAAGCATGGACACTCAAGGAGAAGAGTGCCAACTTGAATAAAATATTGGGGAGGCAGGTAACAGACACTCCAAGTGTCCCTATTTTCCAGGGACAGCCCCAGATTTACAGATGTGGTCCTGGTTTCTGATTTGATCCCGGAATGTCCCACTTTTCCTGATGACGCCCCTATTTTCATCAGAGAAATGTTGGAGGGCATGGCGTTATCTGACCCCCAAGCTGTCTGAAGGAGATAAGTAACTATACAACCTTTAGAAGACATCTGAAGGCAGCCCTGTATAGAGTTTTTTTAATGTTTAATGTTTTTATTGTGTTTTTATACATATTGGTAGCTGCCTAGAGTTGCTGGGGCAACCCAATCAGATGGGCAGGGTATAAATATTATTATTATTATTATTATTATTATTATTATTATTATTATTAGGATGTCCCTATTTTCATCACAGAAATGTTGGAGGGTATGAGGTAAGCCCCACCCCACATAGTAGTTCACAAGACATGGAACACATACAGCATTTGATTGGCAATGCCCATCAACTTGGGGTGGGGGACCTCTGGCCCCCTCAGTTATTTTATTGACTGAAGGGACTTTGGGCCCTAGGAGTTAGCTCATATGTACCAGGAGATTAGGCCTGCCACATTTTGGCAGAGTCTCCCAGTACACATTGTGGGAAGTTAATAGAAATTTCGTTTAAGAGCAACAACACACAACCACAGAACACGTGGCTTTTGTGACAAAATGCCCAGTGCCAACCCTGAGTCAAAGAGATCAAATGAACAGAGAAAGTAACTGCTGGTGAGCCACCCTACAATAAGGAAAGATCGTCACTTTCTTCCCTTGCTTCTTTGCTCCTAGAGTCATCCAAGTAGCTGCAGCTTAAGAAAAACAAAGTGAGATGAATCCTAGTTTGGTCCCGAAAAGCAGTTCTTCAATTCTAAACTTTGCATGTCGTTTTTAACTTAAAACAAATGCCCTAGTTTGTGTCCTAGTTAGAAAGCAAGACTGATAACATGGTCCTTTGGGTTGAAAACAACAACACACATATTCAGGAAATTGCATTCCAGAAGATTTTTTATTTTTTTAACCTTTCCTCTCTGGCATTAGATGACAAGAGAGATCAAGCATAGCCTCACCACCATCACACCCTGTTCTCTCTGTTTTTATTCAAAAGCATCACTTTTCTATTACATTAAATTAGGATGTTCCAGGCATGCGGGACTTAAGATTGCAGGTTAGCCATTAAGTTATCACAAAACAGTCACAGGTAACAGTTTGCTTCGTTAATTTGCCAAATTTGCCTGGATGAATCCAGATTAAAAATACGTGCTGGCATTTTGATGCTGACAATGTTGTGTGGACTCATCCCATCCCATAGTAAACACCTGTCTGGAAGCATCCTTAGTCTGTGGAACTTGAACATGCTTTCATTTCTTTCTTTTTTCTTTAAAAAACACACATTCAAGTGCCTTTTAAATATTCAGCATTCATGGTTCTGTTCTGATGGTTGTTTCAACTGTGCTCATGTTGTGCTTTTATATTTCATGTACTTTTGTATGTTGCGCAGGGGACAAATTAATATCCCTGACTGGCTTCAGCGGAGTGGAGGCATTGTAACTTAGATGAAAGGTGCTTGTTGCCTAACTCAGCTTATTTTGGTCCAGAGTGTCTTGCTGGATTGATACTAGAGCAACAGCCTTTTGATTTGGCAACAGTGAAGAAATCAAAAGAGAAGTTGTGCCTCTAAGACTAAAACCAAATCAAAACAGTTGAATCAGTTATTCAGCTAATGTACACTTGCATTTCACTCTATGGCAGTCATTCCATACATGGCACAGGAAACCAGTCAGTCGGCCAGTCAGTCAGTCAGTCAATGGCTGCTTTAAAATCAAAGTACCCCCTGCCTAACAGAGCATACTGGTCACTATAACTTTGTAACATTAATGTGTTCTGCCCCAGCTGCTTCCCAAGCAGCCATCATTGGGGGCAGGTAGAATCATAGAATCATAGAGTTGGAAGAGACCACAAGGGCCATCGAGTCCAACCCCCTGCCAAGCAGGAAACACCATCAGAGCACTCCTGACATATGGTTGTCAAGCCTCTGCTTAAAGACCTCCAAAGACGGAGACTCCACCACACTCCTTGGCAGCAAATTCCACTGTCGAACAGCTCTTACTGTCAGGAAGTTCTTCCTAATGTTTAGGTGGAATCTTCTTTCTTGTAGTTTGAATCCATTGCTCCGTGTCCGCTTCTCTGGAGCAGCAGAAAACAACCTTTCTCCCTCCTCTATGTGACATCCTTTTATATATTTGAACATGGCTATCATATCACCCCTTAACCTCCTCTTCTCGAGGCTAAACATGCCCAGCTCCCTTAGCCGTTCCTCATAAGGCATCGTTTCCAGGCCTTTGACCATTTTGGTTGCCCTCCTCTGGACACGTTCCAGTTTGTCAGTGTCCTTCTTGAACTGTGGTGCCCAGAACTGGACACAGTACTCCAGGTGAGGTCTGACCAGAGCAGAATACAGTGGCACTATTACTTCCCTTGATCTAGATGCTATACTCCTATTGATGCAGCCCAGAATTGCATTGGCTTTTTTAGCTGCCACGTCACACTGTTGGCTCATGTCAAGTTTGTGGTCAACCAAGACTCCTAGATCCTTTTCACATGTACTGCTCTCAAGCCAGGTGTCCCCCATCTTGTATTTGTGCCTCTCATTTTTTTTGCCCAAGTGCAATACTTTACATTTCTCCCTGTTAAAGTTCATCTTGTTTGTTTTGGCCCAGTTCTCTAATCTGTCAAGGTCGTTTTGAAGTGTGATCCTGTCCTCTGGGGTGTTAGCCACCCCTCCCAGTTTGGTGTCATCTGCAAATTTGATCAGGATGCCCTTGAGTCCATCATCCAAGTCGTTGATAAAGATGTTGAATAAGACCGGGCCCAAGACAGAACCCTGTGGCACCCCACTAGTCACTCTTCTCCAGGATGAAGAGGAACCATTGATGAGCACCCTTTGGGTTCGGTCAGTCAGCCAGTTACAAATCCACTGAGTGGTAGCATAGTCAAGTCCGCATTTTACCAGCTTCTTTACAAGAATATCATGGGGCACCTTGTCAAATGCCTTGCTGAAATCAAGGTAGGCTACATCCACTGCGTTCCCTTCATCTACCAGGGTTGTAATTCTGTCAAAAAACGAGATCAGGTTAGTCTGACATGACTTATTTTTCAGAAATCCATGCTGACTATTGGTGATCACAGCATTCCTTTCTAGGTGCTCACAGACTGTTTGCTTAATGATCTGCTCCAGAATCTTCCCTGGTATTGATGTCAGACTGACTGGGCGGTAATTATTTGGGTCCTCTCTTTTCCCCTTTTTGAAAATAGGGACAACATTTGCCCTCCTCCAGTCTGCCGGGACTTCGCCTGTTCTCCAGGAATTCTCAAAGATGACTGCCAGTGGTTCTGAGATCACATCTGCCAGTTCTTTTAATACTCTTGGATGCAGTTCATCTGGCCCTGGAGACTTGAATACATCTAAACTAGCCAAGTATTCTTGTACTATCTCCTTAGTTATTCTGGGCTGTGTTTCCTCTGCTGAATCATTTGCTCCAAATTCTTCAGGTCGGGCATTGTTTTCTTTATCGGAGAAGACTGAGGCAAAGAAGGCATTGAGGAGTTCAGCCCTTTCTGTGTCCCCTGTTTGCATTTCACCATCTTCTCCTCTGAGTGACCCCACTGTTTCTTTGTTCTTCCTTTTGCTACGGACATACCCATAAAAGCCTTTTTTGTTGCTTTTAACCTCTCTAGCAAGCCTGAGTTCATTCTGTGCTTTAGCTTTTCTGACTTTGTGTCTACACGTGCTGGCTATTTGTTTGAATTCCTCTTTGGTGGTTTCCCCCCTTTTCCATTTTTTGTACACATCCTTTTTTAATCTTAACTCAGTTAAAAGTTCTTTAGATAGCCACCCTGGCTTCTTTAGGCACCTTCCATGTTTCCGTCTCATTGGTATTGCCTGAAGTTGTGCTTTTACTATCTCCCTCTTAACAAACTCCCAGCCATCATGAACTCCCTTTCCTTTTAGTATTACTGTCCATGGGATCTCACCCAGCACTTCCCTAAGTTTTATGAAGTCAGCTTTCTTAAAGTCAAGAAATTGAGTCCTAGTGTGCTTGGCTGCTCCTTTCCGCTGTATAGTAAACTTCAGAAGAGCATGGTCACTCGCGCCTAATGATCCTTCCACTTCTACCCCACTAACCAGGTCATCAACATTGGTTAGGACCAGATCTAAAATGGCTGTTCCTCTTGTTGCTTCTCCCACTTTCTGGACAATGAAGTTGTCTGCAAGGCCAGTGAGGAATCTGTTTGACCTTATGCTCTTGGCTGAGTTTGACATCCAACAAATATCCGGGTAATTGAAGTCCCCCATTACTACTATCTGCATCAGGTACTATTGGCTCCTCCTATCAGTCTTAGGTCACTTTCAGGTATTTTGCAGATGTGATTTGATTGCATAGGTGAATTCATATTCAAATTCATGGGGTTTTTTTATACTGGGTTGTTTTTGTTTTCATTATGTATTTTGTGTTTTTATATTGTGGTTTTATGTTGTGTGGGACGCGGGTGGCGCTGTGGGTTAAACCACAGAGCCTGGGACTTGCCGATCAGAAGGTCAGCGGTTCAAATCCCCGCGACGGGGTGAGCTCCCATTGCTTGGTCCCTGCTCCTGCCAACCTAGCAGTTTGAAAGCACGTCAAAGTGCAAGTAGATAAATAGGTACCTCTCCGGTGGGAAGGTAAACGGCATTTCCATGCGCTGCTCTGGTTTGCCAGAAGCGGCTTAGTCATGCTGGCCACATGACCGGGAAGCTGAACGCCGGCTCCCTCGGCCGATAAAGCGAGATGAGCGCCACAACCCCAGAGTCGGTCATGACTGGACCTAATGGTCAGGGGTCCCTTTACCTTTTTTATGTTGTAACCGCCCTGAGAGCTGTATAGGTATGGGGCAGTCTACAAATTTAATAAATAAATTTAGTCGCATGAATAAAGTGACCTGGCACTCTGGCACAACAAACTCGCTTCTAAGAACCCACAAACATTTTACTGTGAATAAAGTTACATGAAAACATGTTGGAAAGTGTGGGATAACAATTGCCTGATGTGATGTCATCGAGCCTCCACACAAATCAGAATGATGCAAGAGGCCCCATCAGAATTGATTGACTGATTGATTGATTGATTGAATTTATATACCGC
The DNA here is from genome assembly GCF_964188315.1 of Podarcis muralis. Lineage (NCBI taxonomy): Eukaryota > Metazoa > Chordata > Lepidosauria > Squamata > Lacertidae > Podarcis > Podarcis muralis. The sequence continues at coordinate 12,485,639 of NC_135671.1, forward strand.
CCTATGCCTGGGATTCTCAGGGCGGTTCACAGAATAAAGTCAAGATATAAAACTACAAAATACATAATAAAAATAAAAACAACAACCCAATAGCACAACCCCCACCACCACAAAAAAACACATTTTAAAAGGGCATAGTATGTAAATCAGATCAACCAAAGGCCTGGTTAAAAAAGAAGGAACTTCCCTGGGGAGAGCATTCCACAGACGGGGAGCCACTGCAGAGAAGACCCCGTTTTCGCATTGCCACCCTCCGGACATCTCAAGGAGGAGGCACATGAAGGAGGGCCTCAGAAGATGATCTCATCTGATGGCTCTTCAACAGAGGTCAGCAAACTTTTTCAGCAGGGGGCCAGTCACTGTCCCTCAGACCTTGTGGGGGGCCGGACTATATTTTTTTGGGGGGAATGAACGAATTCCTATGCCCCACAAATAAGCCAGAGATGCATTTTAAATAAAAAGGCACATTCTACTCATGTAAAAGCACACTGATTCCTGGACCATCCGTGGGCCAGATTTAGAGGGCGATTGGGCCAGATCCGGCCCCCGGGCCTTAGTTTGCCTACCCATGCTCTTCAAGATGTAACTTCTAAGTCAAGTATCCCCAGAACCTGCACTGGTTTTAACTGCACTTTAAACTTTTAAAATTGCCATGCCTTTCCACAGGGCTTGCTTCATTGTACATTTTACAGTAATTACGGATGCTTTTAATGTTTTGATGGAATTCTTTTAATGTGCATTTTAATTATGTATGCCTGCCATCTTCCATGTTTTTTGCCAGCCATTCTTTCACTGTGGGTGGTAACCTATTTCCTCCTTTGAGCAACAGGCACACAATTAGCAACGATTAAATTGCACATGAGAGCCTTATCCTTGTGTGTGGAATTTACAACTTGTTCCATACCTGTAAATGGCTTAGGAGCTCTTTTGGCATGTCAGTGGCATATAAATTATAAAGAATAATAGTAATAACAATCTACTTCAAAGGAAAGACTGGTGGTCAGAAGAACAAAACTAGGAGAGAGCAATTGAAGTTTACATGGCGGCTTGATTTATATTGTCTCCTGAGAACCTCCTGCAGCTGGGGTGGTTAATCTCACACGGATAAATACTATTTGTTGTAATGCCAACCTCAATTCATTATGCACACCAAGAAGTGTGACTGTAAATGAAGGTGTGTTCAGATTTGCACAACCAGAAACTGGAGTAAGACTGGTATGCTAGCCATTGGCTAGAATTCTTACCAGCAGAGAGGAAAACACTTAAAAATTAAGGCAACCTCCTTTTTCTCATCTCCTTAACCGCAAGTAAGAATAACAAACTGAGCTCAGTTCTGTTCTGAATCCTGAAAGATTCCAAACTCTGAAAAGACCCTTTGGAGTGTTAAATAATTTTTAATCACTTCATTAAACTCGTAAGGAGATTTGTAAAAGGAATTCCCAAAGGGATATGCTGTTTAAGCAAGAACTAAGCATTTTGATGGTGCTCTCTGAGTAGCCAGCAAGAGGTAATTCACTTTTACAATTACACACCTAGTCCTGCATTAAAGTTTTGCTTTTAAATATCTGAAGGGAGTTAAAGAGCTGGAAAGCTATGGGGTTTTAATATATATATTGAAAAGGGGTACAATTTGAACGCTATTCAGCTCACAGAGCTGACTGATCAGGCAAGCTCTGCCAGCAACATTCCTCTACCATTTGAGACTCCAAGAGAGTGGAACTTCAGGGAACTATGCAAAATGGAGTTGCATGTTAAACAGTTTTGACCTTGGCTCATTTGTGAGCTTAAGTCTTGATCTTGCAACCAAAGCTACCCAAGAAAATAAATCACTCTGACAAGCACACTATCATTATTAAACTATAATTTGTGTGTTGGTGAGCTAGCATTACAGCTGGTTTAAACATGTCTAGAAACATTGGAAGCTGACTTCTATTGAGTCAGACCATTGGTGCAACAAGGTCCTGAAGCCAGTGTGGTGTAGTGGTCAAGAGCGGTAGTCTCGTAATCTGGGGAACTGGGTTCGCTTCCCCGCTCCTCCACATGCAGCTGCTGGGTGACCTTGGGCCAGTCACACTTCTCTGAAGTCTCTCAGTCCCACTCACCTCACAGAGTGTTTGTTGTGGAGGAGGAAGGGAAAGGAGAATGTTAGCCGCTTTGAGACTCCTTAAAGGGAGTGAAAGGCGGGATATCAAATCCAAACTCTTCTTCTTCTTCTGTAGTACACTGCCTACTCTGGAAGGCAGCACCTCTTCAGGGCTCCCAGTTAGGACTGTGCATGCTCAGTTGCCATGGAATACTGACTGATTGTTGTGGGAGGGAACTGGAAAACCAGAGGTGGAATCAAATGGAAGGGACTAGCCAAAATCCTGAACAGAATCCTCCACGCCGCAACATTTCGCTGCAGGATCCCACTTACACTAGTCTAAAGTGTATCATTTTAATAAAAAATTAAAATTCCAAGATGCTGCCATTCAACCCAGCACCTTTGCATTCATCAGCTGGAGAATAGTGGCAGGTGGAACAGAAACACACAGAAAACTGTGTGCAGATTCTTCTGATCTTGGATAGCTCAGTCAGTTGTGGGTTGTGGGTTCAAGCCCCGTGTTGGGTGAAAGATTCCTACATTGAAGGGGGTCAGACTAGATGACTCTCATGGCCCCTTTCAACTCTACAGCTCTATGATCTCTGTGTAGAACAGGGGTAGCCAATGTGATGCTCTCCATATGATATTGGGCTACGATTTACATCATCACTGACCACAGGTTAAAAATGGAAAAGTTGGGGAAGGGGTCCAGTATGTCTTTGAGATGGTTAGGTCACCGGTTACTGCAAGCCATACTGATTTTTTAAAATAATAATAATAATCAATTACTTCCACCTGCTTCTTTGTTAATTCCAAAAACACCTGTGAGATTCCACAGAAAGCATTTCATTATTCTTTTCCCCACAGTGTGAACACTTGTCATCTTGCCCAGAAACCTCCTGAGATAAACTTAGCACTTGAAGAAACATAAATGGAACAGTTGAGGAGTGATTCCCTCTCATTCAGTCCAGCCACAAATTCAGGCTGCAATCCTGTGTGCAGTTGCGCTATTTAAATCCCATCAAAGTCTGCGGGATTTGATCAGCCCAACTGTGTACAAAATTGCAGCCTCAGGATTTCAGTTTCAGGGGGGAAGCCTGTGAATATTAACTGCTCTTTCTCTGGATGTTTACTGTTCTATGTTATGGTTTGCTTTCCTGTTACCATGGAGGTTGTTAAGAGCAGCGACACTCCAGGTCCACAAGTAGACCAAAGGCCGGATTTCCTCTAAATTCTTGCAGTTATTTCAAGGCATTCTTACTGTTGCCATGTCGGCATCACGGTTGGCTGCAGCTTATGCCGTCTCCATCTAGGTGACTGTTTGATTTCTGCAACAATTAATGTATTAAAAATATCTCCTATGTGGTGTACAGAAAACTGAAGCAACAATAAGCAATTTTGTTGTTGTTTAGTTGTTTAGTCGTGTCCGACTCTTCGTGACCCCATGGACCAGAGCACGCCAGGCACTCCTGTCTTCCACTGCCTCCCGCAGTTTTATATACTGAAGCGTGTGCATTTGCCTTGTGCATTTGTGAACCTTTACTCTATATCTGAGACCTCGTGATTCTTGTAACACCAGTGAAATAACCTTACTATAAGAGGGACCCAAGAGGGAACTGACTTTGGGACTCGCAATGGGCGGGGCATGAGCCAGCAGGGAAGTCTGCTTTTTGCTCAGATTAGCCGAGTGAAATAGTCCCATTCGTTACGCTAAACCTGTTCTTATTCCGATGAGTTAAATTTGCATCAATTGTGCATTTCGCTTGCACCATAGCCTGTATTCGGATTATTTCTGCCAATAAAGCCGAGGGTGTGGGAGAATCACAAGGGCAGCTTCACGCTGGGGAACCTTGTTGTTGTTTAGTCGTTTAGTTGTGTCCGACTCTTCGTGACCCCATGGACCAGAGCACGCCAGGCACTCCTGTCTTCCACTGCCTCCCGCAGTTTGGTCAAACTCATGCTGGTAGCTTCGGAAACACTGTCCAACCGTCTCGTCCTCTGTCGTCCCCTTCTCCTTGTGCCCTCCATCTTTCCCAGCATCAGGGTCTTATCCAGGGAGTCTTCTCTTCTCATGAGGTGGTCAAAGTATTGGAGCACTCTGGGCTGATTTCCTGAAGAATGGATAGGTTTGATCTTCTTGCAGTCCATGGGACTCTCAAGAGTCTCCTCCAGCACCGTAATTCAAAAGCATCAATTCTTTGGCGATCAGCCTTCTTTATGGTCCAGCTGTCGCTTCCATACATCACTACTGGGAAAACCATAGCTTTTACTATACGGACATTTGTTGGCAAGCTGATGTCTCTGCTTTTTAAGATGCTGTCTAGGTTTGTCATTGCTTACTCAGATTTGTTGTTGTTTAGTCGTTTAGTCGTGTCCGACTCTTCGTGACCTCATGGACCAGAGCACACCAGGCACTCCTGTCTTCCACTGCCTCCCGCAGTTTGGTCAAACTCATGCTGGTAGCTTCAAGAACACTGTCCAACCATCTCGTTCTCTGTCGTCCCCTTCTCCTTGTGCCCTCCATCTTTCCCAACATCAGGGTCTTTTCCAGGGAGTCTTCTCTTCTCATGAGGTGGTCAAAGTATTGGAGCCTCAGCTTCATGATCTGTCCTTCCAGTGAGCACTCAGGGCTGATTTCCTTCAGAATGGATAGGTTTGATCTTCTTGCAGTCCATGGGACTCTCAAGAGTCTCCTCCAGCACCATAATTCAAAAGCATCAATTCTTCGGTGATCAGCCTTCTTTATGGTCCAGCTCTCACTTCCATACATCACTACTGGGAAAACCATAGCTAAGCAAAAAGACACAATTACATATAAAAAATGCCACATTAATATAAAGCAGCAGCATACAGTCAGCAGTTGGGCAGCAGTTAAAACTGTCGCCATAGCTGTTGACTTTCTTGCACCTGCCAGATCGGGATCCTTGGCTATCATGTCTCTGGATTTAAATACCCATGGTAGGTGAAATAGCAAACATAGATTGAAACAGAGGCAGCAGCAGGTGGGCCTGAGAGCAGAGGGACAGAATAGGGTTATCACTGCCAAACATTTATCTAAGTCCCTTTACTAAAGACAGACTGTGCCAGCTTTTCAGAGTTTGGATTGCTTTCCTGTGGCCATCTGGGCACGATTTGTGCCATCGAGTGAATGGTTGGCATATTAGATTTAACCAGGTGCTGTTCACAATCTTCCAACCCTCTCTTCATTGTCCCAGGGACTAGAAACTTGCTAAAGACAATGAAGACTGGGATTCACAGGATTCTGTTATTCTGCACTCGGTACAAATTTGTGCACAAGCACCCCATGACCACTATATTGTAGATCAAGGTAGTCAGACCACACCTGGAATATTGTGTCCAGTTCTGGGTGCCACAATTCAAGAAGGATGGTGACAAGCTGGAATGTGTGCAGAGGAGGGCAAACAAAAGGACCAAGGGTCTGGAAACCAAGCCTTATGAAGAACAGTTGAGGGAGCTGGAAAAGAGGAGACTGAGAGGAGATAGGATAGCCACCTTCAAATATCTCAAGGGCTGTCACATGGAAGAGGGAACATGCTCGTTTTCTCCTGCTCTGCAGGGTAGGGCTCGAACCAGTGGCTTCAAGTTACAAGAAAAGAGCTTTCAAGTAAACATCAGGAAGAAGTTTCTGACAGAAAGAGCTGTTTAACAATGGAACGGTCTCCCTCAGGATATGCTGGATTTTCCTTCATTGGAAGCTTTTAAGCAGAGGTTGGATGGCCCTCTGTCATGGGTGCTTTAGCTGAGATTCCTGCATTGCAGGGGTTGGACTAGATGACCCTCGGCGTCCCTTCCATCTCTCTGAATCTGTGACTTTCCAGATTCAGAGAGATTCTGAGCTGCAACTCCCATGATCCCTCAACATTGGTGTCATGGTCCGGTTCATGGGCGATTGAAGTCCTGGCAGGGGACGTCAGGACCGAGGGCAAGATGGCAGGGTGGGAGCAGGAACAGGGGTCCAGAAGCCAGGAGTCTGAGGGTTAGAGAGCTGGGAGTCAAGAAGTCAAGGGTCTGAGGATCAAGAAGCAGGGAGTCAAGAAGTCAAGGGTCTGAGGATCAAGAAGCAGGGAGTCAAGAAGCAGAGGTTCAAGGATCAGGAAGCAAGAACCCAAACACAGCAAGGGAGGGAGCGTGTTGCTGTGGCAAAGAGCCGAAGGGAAAATGCTGACCTTATATCCCTTCCTGGCTCTTGCCACCAGTTGCTGTGAGTCACCAATCAGCCTCACCTGTGCGGTCACGCCTTGCCTCTTCAGAACAAATTTAGGAAGGCCCCAGTTCTGCAAAGTCCTACTGGTCACAGGGCCTGGCTCCTGCATGCACACCTGACAATTGGTCACGCTGGCTAGGGCTGATGGGGGCTGGAGTCAAACAACATCGGGGGGGGCAGCAGGTTCGCCCTCCTGGCTGTAAATCCTACACAGCCCTCATATGACAGTAAGCATGAGGCGAGAGCAATTTCGCAAACCCTTTTCCTAAATTGAGCACAGCACAGCTTCACATGCATTTTTATCAACTGCTGAGGTCACCAGATTTTCATTTACTTCCCTTTATGAATGCACGCACTTCTTTTGTTCCGCAGCAATGTCTTTAAAATGGTGCAAAAACATAATTGCCAGAGGTGAAAGTGGGATGGGTGTACACATATCACAAACAGAAATCCTTTCAAGCTTGCTGCCGGCTTTTGGGGCGAGAATGTTTGTCTTTATGTCAATGCTTTTATTGCAAACCCATTGCCCTTTTAAGAAGACGTGGAAGTCCTATCTTTTATAGGCAAGAAGTGCACTGGAAAATGTAGCTCTTCCCTGTGTTTCTGTTTTCTTTTTCCCTGATACTGACTTCATCTGCTTATGCACTGCAGTCCTCTCATTCTAACACGCAGGCTATTGTGTACAACAAAGAGAGAAGCAGTTCATAGAAAATGGACTTCAGTCTCTTTTTGCTCTTGGTGGGGGGGCTAGGACTAGGTAGAAGTGACTAGGGCCACTTGCGAAGCACAATTCTCCATAGAAATCACATGTGAACAAGTTAATTGTCCTGAACTGGCTCCAGCTCCTAGAGATGAGGTCTGAACAGCAATATATTTCTTTGCAATGAAACCATTGTTTGAAACATGAGCTGGACTTTTTGTAACTACAAATGGAGCGGGGTGAACCTTTGGCATTTAACATACAGAATGTGCATCAACGCATTCACTTCTTAGGCATACAGTGGTACCTCAGGTTAAGTACTTAATTCGTTCCGGAGGTCCGTTCTTAACCTGAAACTGTTCTTAACCTGAAGCACCACTTTAGCTAATGGGGCCTCCCGCTGCCGCCGCACCGCCAGAGCACGATTTCTGTTCTCACCCTGAAGCAAAGTTCTTAACCCGAGGTACTATTTCTGGGTTAGGGGAGCCTGTAACCTGAAGCGTATGTAACCTGAAGCGTCTGTAACCCGAGGTTCCACTGTGATACATAGTTATAACAAACTAGCAAAAACGCCTGGATTCTTGAAGATGTAATGCATCACACACCTGTTGGCTCCTGTCTGTCAGTGGCGTAGCGTGGGGGGTGCAGGGGGGGCCGGCCGCACCGGGCGCAACATCTGGGGTTAGGGCAAATCCACAGGTTAGGGGGCGCAAATCCACGGGTTAGGGGGCGCAAATTACTTGCCTTGCCCCGGGTGCTGACAACCCACGCTACGCCACTGCTGTCTGTGGCTCCTATGAGGGTACCTCCTAAGTTCAGCACTGTATTTTTTTCCCTCCTCACAGGAATGAGTAACAACCAATTCACTTATACAGGAAGCAGTGAAGGAATCCACAGGAATCAGATCTGAGCCTGTTTCTTGTCCCTTCTGACTCCAGGCCTCAGAAGTGTACCTCAGCATCCAGGCAGGTTCATATGGGACAGCTAGCTTCCCCAAACCAGAGGCCTCCAGATGTTTTGGACTACAACTCTGATACAGTAATCCCTGAGCATTGGCCATGCTAGCTGGGACTGATGGGAATGGTAGCCCAAGCGTTAGAGGGCAAAACAAACCTCGTGGAGAGTGCCAGGGTGGGTAAAGTTGAGGAGCAGAAGGCAATCCCCAAAATAAGCTGCCTAGGGCTCTGGAGGTTAAAAAGATCCTGTCTGATTATGCCTGGGGGAGGGCAGTGTTTTATTGATGGCGAGATAATTGGCAAGATATGTTCTTATTGATCTTATCTTCCTTGTGATAGTTTTATGCTGGTTTTACACTTGTCTCTGTGCTGGTACAGTTTTGTGTGTTTATTATCCCCTCCCCCCCCCAAAAAAAGGATGTGTGACCAGAACCATCCACACTGACCAAGCCTATCACAGCCAAAACATTCTGGCTTACCCTGAATTAGTTCCGACCCGTAAGACCTCAGAGGTCTCTGTCCACATCTCAGCTCTTATGGCATGCAGAACTCAGATGTCAAAGGCTGGAATTTTTCCTTCCTTGGTTATTTAAACCCTCCCTGCTCTGCTTAAGGCTCCCTTAGGGAGAAATATAACCAACCCACTGTAACATACTACAGACCTGAAACAGCTCTTACAATGTTCATTAGTTCAAGTGCCTATAAATCCTTTCCTGTCTCCTTCAAGCTGACTCTATATGCCTCATTACTGGATGGAGGTACTGGGACTCCCTGCCAGAAACCTACAGCTAATTAGAAGAAGGATGCAAAAATATTACTTGCACATTAAAGGCACTATTTTTAGCTTTGGCAGTTCTGCCTTGTTCATTAAGGGCAACATTAAATGTCTGCAGTCTGGAAGCCATTACTTCATCCTTCCCACCTTGCTGTGACGATAAAAGACACTTTTTCTGGTGCATACTTTGCCTTAGAGATTCATTTCACTTTCAGTGCAAAACTAACATATCCTCCAACATTTCTCCGATGAAAATAGGGACATCCCATTCCATAATGATAATTTTACTATTTATGCCCCACACATCTTCTTGGGTTGTCCCAGCACCCTGGTCAGCTTCCAACATATGTAAAGGTAAAGGTAAAGGAACCCCTGACCGTTAGGTCCAGTTGTGGCATTCATCTCGCTTTACTGGCCGAGGGAGTTGGCGTACAGCTTCCTGGTCATGTGGCCAGCATGACTAAGCCGCTTCTGGCGAACCAGAGCAGCGCACGGAAACGCCGTTTACCTTCCTGCCAGAGCGGTACCTATTTATCTACTTGCACTTTGATGTGCTTTCGAACTGCTAGGTTGGCAGGAGCAGGGACCGAGCAACGGGAGCTCACCCCATCCTGGGGAATCGAACCGCCGACCTTCTGATTGGCAAGCCCTAGGCTCTGTGGTTTAACCCACAGCACCACCCGCGTCCTTCATGGCAAATATGGGTTTGATGCCATGTAATGTGTAAAATGGGCCAGGAAATTTTTAATATTTGCAGTGGCCTCCATCTTCAAGTTTTTTCATCTCTACACTATCACAGGAATTCTGTTCCTTTTTTGTGGAGCAGAGTGTGTCTCCCCTGCAACATGTACCATTAAAAAAAGGGGGGGGAGCATTGGACCAAGGAACAAAACATTTTAAAAAGATAATTCTAGGGATGAATCTAGGAAATTTCTCTGTGTTGCAAGATTTTATCAGTCGCTACCATAAACAAGGGAGCAGGAAAGAAGCAAGAGAGAGAAAGAGATAAAACTTCTGGACCAATGCACACAATGAAGCTACAATTTCCTGTAAAAGGAATCGGGTTGTTGCTAGCTGCAGGCACCACTCACACCCTGAAGATTTGACCGATAGTAACCTTAAGCAGACAAAGAAATAGACTCAGCAAGAATTGAAAACATGCTATTTTGCTGCCAACATTCAGCAAGATCAAGGAAGGAGGCTCTACGCAGTCGAAGCTATGCAAAATATAACCTTTTCGGAGCAGGGTGAAATGGGATTTAAACCAAAGAGAATAAACATTTAGGAACATTGTGTGTGTGTGTGTTCATTTTATCCCAACTGCTACATACTGATGTGTGGAACTATCCTTTCAGTTTTGTTTTGTTTAAAAAAATGCTTTTGAATTTGTTACAGTATCTCCATTTCTTTTCCTTTAACATGGATGCAACTTTGTTACAAGGGAAAACCGAAACATGATGTAGATTAGGGTAGAGTTCTTTTTTCGTTATCCCAGATGTTACTGAAGTTCAGTTTCAGAACTGTGAGTCTGTATTGGATTTAGAAATAGAATCACAGAATTGCAGAGTTGGAAGGGACCACGAGGGCCACCACATCCAAACCCTTTGCAATCCAGGAATCTTTTGCCCAACATGGGTCTTGAACACATGGCCTTGAGATTAAGAGTCTGTTGCTCATAACTGCAGCTTTAAACATACTTATGTTAGGGGATATTAGGGACGCGGGTGGCACTGTGGGTAAAAGCCTCAGCGCCTAGGGCTTGCCGATCGAAAGGTCGGCGGTTCGAATCCCCGCGGCGGGGTGCGCTCCCGTCGTTCGGTCCCAGCGCCTGCCAACCTAGCAGTTCGAAAGCACCCCCGGGTGCAAGTAGATAAATAGGGACCGCTTACCAGCGGGAAGGTAAATGGCATTCCGTGTGCGGCTCTGGCTCGTCAGATGCGGCTTTGTCACGCTGGCCATGTGACCCGGAGGTGTCTCCAGACAGCGCTGGCCCCCGGCCTCTTGAGTGAGATGGGCACACAACCCTAGAGTCTGTCAAGACTGGCCCATACGGGCAGGGGTACCTTTACCTTTTATGTTAGGGGATAAGATGGAAACTTGTGCACACCCACGGAACAGAGCAGGGCTTACTTCTGAGTAGAAATTTATAGATTTCACTGTAAATAAAAATATTTAGGAACACAGGAAACTACCTTATACAGAGTTAGACCATTGGCCCATCTAACTCTCTAATGTCTACACTGAGTCTCCAAGATTTCAGGCAGGGGACATTCTCAGCCCTACCAGGATTTGAACGCGGAACCTTCAGCATACAATGCAGTCTCTGACCAGCCTCACAGTCGCTTAGCTTAACCAGGGGGATCTGCAGCCCACAAGCAGGGAACCTTTGGCCCACCAGAAGTTGCTGAACTACAACTCCCACCAGCCCCAGCAAGCATGTCCAATGGCTAGGGGTGATGGGAGTTGTAGTTTGACAATTTCTGGAGGGCCAAAGGTTCTCTAACCCTGCCGTGTCCACTCCCCTGGGACGCTCCGTGTGCAGTGCATGCGCTCTGCCCACTGAGCAAACCACCCTACCCCTGAGTTGCAAATTAAATGTGAATTAGGCATGCACCTGGCCCCCATACTGATGGCAGCAAAGGCAATTTCATTCCTTCCCCTGGGCATAGCCAGGGGTGCAGAGGGTGCAGCTGCCCTCTCTAAATCAAGTAAGTAAATAAAAATACTTAAATAAAAGTCAGAAATGGTAGGTTTTGACAAGATTTTTCCGACCACTTGGGGTCCAAAGGAAGTAACTCAAAATAACTGCTGTGGAGATGTTTCGTTCCCCATCAGCCAGACAGAGGATGAGGACAGGTGGGTGTCCAGACCCCTCTTAACATAAATCCTGGCTAGGTCCATGTTCCTTCCAAACTTTTAATACACGTATCATAGAACTGCAGAGCTGGGCGGGACCCCAGGGGTCATCTAGTCCAACCCCCTGCAATGCCAGGTTTCTCTTGCTCAGAGTGGCCCTCGAACCCACCACCCTGGGATTAACAGCCTCATGCTATCCCCATCCTGAGCTCATATACCTATACCATCTTTATATATAGTACAGTGGTACCTCGGGTTAAGTACTTAATTTGTTCTGGAGGTCTGTTCTTAACCTGAAACTGTTCTTAACCTGAAGCACCACTTTAGCTAATGGGGCCTCCTGCTGCCGCTGCATGGCCGCCGTGCGATTTCTCTTCTCATCCTGAAGCAAAGTTCTTAACCCGAGGTACTATTTCTGGGTTAGGGGAGGCTGTAACCTGAAGCGTATGTAACCTGAAGCGTATGTAACCCGGGGTACCACTGTACAGTCATACCTCATGTTACGTTTGCTTCATGTTATGTTTTTTTCAGGTTGCGTCCCGCAGTGACCCAGAAGTACCGGAAAGGGTTACTTCCGGGTTTCGCTGCTCGCGCATGCGCAGATGCACAAAATGACGTCACAAGCATGCGCAGAATTGCAACTCGCACGCGCGGAGACGTTCCACTGCAGGTTGTGTTCCTTTCATGTTGTGAACGCGCCTCCAGAATGGATCCCATTCGCAACCAGAGGTACCACTGTATCTGGAATTCTAACCACTGCTGCATCTGCTGCTGCTGTTTTGTTTTGGACCTGTTCCGTTCCTCTGCAATTTCACTATGTTTGCATTTCTGTTTCCCACTGGAAGTATGTGTGTGTGTGTGTGTGTGTGTGACCTCCATTCCAGGGCCGGATTTAGGTTTGATGAGGCCCTAAGCTACTGAATGTAATGAGGCCCTTTATACAGTGGTGCCTCGCAAGACGAAATTAATCCGTTCCGCGAGTCTCTTCGTCTTGCGGTTTTTTCGTCTTGCGAAGCACGGCTATTAGCGGCTTAGTGGCTATTAGCGGCTTAGCAGCTTAGCGGCTTAGCGGCTATTAGCAGCTTTAAGAAAAAGGAAACAAACTCGCAAGAACTCGCAAGACGTTTCGTCTTGCGAAGCAAGCCCACAAGGAAATTCGTCTTGCGGAACGACTCAAAAAACGGAAAACCCTTTCGTCTAGAGAGTTTTTCGTCTTGCGAGGCATTCGTCTTGCGGGGCACCACTGTATGTCCAGCTGTCCTTTGCCGACAACAAATTGTCGCTGTTTTTTGTGTTGAATATATGCTATATCAGGCATCCTCAAACTCTGCCCTCCAGATGTTTTTGGGACTACAAATCCCACCATCCCCGACCACTGGTCCTCTTAGCTAAGGATGATGGGAGTTGTAGTCCCAAAACATCTGGAGGGCTGAGTTTGAGGGTGCCTGTGCTATATGTTAATTTATGGACCTTATAGGTATCTAAAGCCATTTGCCACTGTTGCTGTGTGTAGGTTTTATTTTATTTGTTTTTTATCTTATATTTTGGAAATGTACATCCAGGTTCCCCCCCCCCCTTTAAATTTATTTAGCCCTCCCCCAAGAGAGTGGGGCCCTAAGCTCTAGCTTCTTTAGCTAATACATAAATCCGCCACTGCTCCATCCCCTTTCCCAGCAAAGCGCCCCTCCTTCTCCTCCTCTGCCAGCTCCCCCAGCGACGCTGAGTGCGGAGAGGCGGCTGCTGCTGCTGCAGAGCACAGGACGTGCCGGCCTCCGTGGCGCGCGCGCCGTCTGCTCTCCCTCGCGCCGCGCGCAGGCTCAGTACAGCCGCCGGAGCTTGAACTCCAGTTACCCCGTCGCCGAGGCGAGCCGGGGGAGGCAGAAGTAGGTGAAAGGCAACCCGGTGTCATTGCTCCGCGTGGAAGCCGCGGCATTTTACGCATGCGCCCTCCCTTCCCTTGCAAAACGACCCTTTCCTTGCTTGAGATTCCCGTGCTCAAGGCTCAGGGAGTTGATGATGAGCCCTCGCTCTGCTACAGAGTTGCGAGGAATCCAGGGCCGTTGCGCTGATTTATTGCTGTTTTCAGATTGCGCCCCCCCTCACCTCCTATTTGCAGGCAGGCAGGATCCCCAGCGTAAAGCTGCCCTTGTGATTCCCCCAAACCCTCGGCTTTACTGGCAGAAATAATCCGAATATAGGCTATGGCGCAGGCGAAATGCACAATTGATGCAAATTTAACTCATCGGAATAAGAACAGGTTTAGCGTAACGAATGGGACTACTTCACTCGGCTAATCTGAGTAAGCAATGACAAACCTAGACAGCATCTTAAAAAGCAGAGACGTCACCTTGCCAACAAACGTCTGTATAGTTAAAGCTATGGTTTTCCCAGTAGTGATGTATGGAAGCGACAGCTGGACCATAAAGAAGGCTGATCACCGAAGAATTGATGCTTTTGAATTCTGGTGCTGGAGGAGACTCTTGAGAGTCCCATGGACTGCAAGAAGATCAAACCTATCCATTCTGAAGGAAATCAGCCCTGAGTGCTCACTGGAAGGACAGATCCTGAAGCTGAGGCTCCAATACTTTGGCCACCTCATGAGAAGAGAAGACTCCCTGGAAAAGACCCTGATGTTGGGAAAGATGGAGGGCACAAGGAGAAGGGGACGACAGAGGACGAGACGGTTGGACAGTGTTCCCGAAGCTACCAGCATGAGTTTGACCAAATTGCGGGAGGCAGTGAAAGACAGGAGTGCCTGGTGTGCTCTGGTCCAGGGGGTCACGAAGAGTTGGACAAAACTAAATGACTAAACAACAACAAGGTTCCCCAGCGTGAAGCTGCCCTTGTGATTCTCCCACACCCTCGGCTTTATTGGCAGAAATAATCCGAATACAGGCTATGGTGCAGGCGAAATGCACAATTGATGCAAATTTAACTCATCGGAATAAGAACAGGTTTAGCGTAACGAATGGGACTATTTCACTCGGCTAATCTAAGCAAAAAGCAGACTTCCCTGCTGGCTCATGCCCCGCCCATTGCGAGTCCCAAAGTCAGTTCCCTCTTGGGTCCCTCTTATAGTAAGGTTATTTCACTGGTGTTAAAAGAATCATGAGGTCTCAGATATAGAGTAAAGGTTCACAAATGCACAAGGCAAATGCACACGCTTCAGTATATAAAGCACGTGTCTGAAATAGTGCAGGAGAGCAATCCTGAAATCATCTTGACTCTTAATAACCCCAACTGTTTCCTCTGCTTCGCTTTCGCTGGATCCTGCCTCCATCCAATCATAGATTTAGGGGACTCAGAGTCCCTTGGGGAGTTGGGTAGCAAAAGAAAACCCCAATTTTTTCTACAACAATTGTTTACGTATATGGAACATTTATGCAGCAAGCATGCACACAAACACACGCACCACTACATGTGGTTTAAAGCAGCATTTTAAAAATTGGAACCATGGACCTTCCCAATTTTTTTTTTTTTATCCTTCCAGATGACCTATTTGTTAAGCCTTTATCCTGATTTTTTTGTGTAATAGGGAGGTTTGGGGCGTCAATCCTATCCGGTACGAATAGCCCTGGGGAACCCATCCCAGTCCTTTCTGCTGGCACTACCCACTACAGTAATGTGTCACATAATGCCAGGGGTGTCTTGCCTGGGTGGCCTCCTCAGGAGTAAGGGAACAGACTCTTCCGTTCCAAGTCTCCAGCATGGCAGCTTCAGCCCACTTCCCCTCTGCTCTGCCAACACTTTTAACAACCAGTAGCATAGACTTGGCAGCCTACGGGTGCAATCAGAAATGAGGAATATATAGTTTTCCTGATTACAGTGGTACCTTGGTTCTCAAACTTAATCCGTTCCAGAAGTCCGTTCCAAAACCAAAGCGTTCCAAAACCAAGGTGCGCTTTCCCATAGAAAGTAATGCAAAATGGATTAATCCGTTCCAGACTTTTAAAAACAACACTTACCTCCAGGTTTGCAGTGTTTGGGTTCCAAGTTGTTTGAGTACCAAGGCGTTTGAGAACCAAGTATAGTGTTAGCGCTTCTACTCTGTTTTCTAATGTTCCTTTCACATGCTGTTTTCTAGAACTGTGGCTTTTTGACCAATATGCCAGTGTGTGTCGCATTAATTTTCATTCACACCAGTGGGTGTGTTGTGACACAGCAACAAATGTTGTTGGATGACATCACTCCTTCCCCACCCGTCCTCTACATGTGTGCTTCTGTTCGCCCATGATTCAAAATGGCAGGAAGGAAATTTATGCTGAAATGCCATCCCAAATTTCATCACTTTACTGCTGCAATTTTCTGGGTTAATACTGCAGGGGTCAGCAAACTTTTTCAGCAGTTCACTGTCCTTCAGACCTTGTGGGGAGCCGGACTATATTTTTTTTGGGGGGGAGAACAAATTCCTATGCCCCACAAATAACCCAGAGATGCATTTTAAATAAAAGCACACATTCTACTCATGTAAAAACATGCTGATTCCCGGACCGTCTGCAGGCCGGATTGAGAAGGCGATTGGGTCGGATCCAGCCCCCAGGCCTTAGTTTGCCTACCCATGGTTAATAGGGTTGCATTAAAAATGAACTCAAAATTGGCACTAATATTCCCAAGAGCACAACAATTGCCTGACACACATACACACAGAAAATCATACCGTTATGGTGTTAGATTGGCACCATTCCTACTGTCCTTGCTCAGGTGTCTTTAAAAGAAGCCCGGCACAGAAAAAAATCAAGCAGGTATAGCTTTTCCTGGAATTATGACAAGTCGTGGAAAGATTCCAAAGGCACAATCAGTGAAAAATGTATTTAACAGATCATTTCTATAAAGTACCACTTTAAAGTCATTAAAGATATAACTGTAAATGAGTTCATTTCTTTCTCAGATGACTGCTTCAAGGGGAGGTGGGTAGAGGGGTCAAGGGTCCATGAAGTCATTTGCAATATCTTGGATAATTCAGACTTTAATAAAATACATAAAGATCCTTTTATGTTAATACTTGGAAGGGAGAAAATTGTGTTCATATAATGACTGGGCAGTTCTTCATGAAATGGGAGATAATAGGCCCATATTTTTGCTGTGGGGCAGATAGCAGGGTGTGTGTGTGTGGGTGTGTGGGTGGGTGTGTGGGTGTGATTTTAACTGGGAAACAGTTGTGGAGGAGAGTTATATCCATTTCCCTCTTCACTCCTCCCTCCTTGCTGTTTGAAATAAATTGGCAGTGTAAGCCTACATGACTCTACCCAGAAGTAAGCCTCACAGAGCTCACTGCTGCGTGTTTAGGATTGTAGCTTTAAAGAGGCAGAGTTTCATTCGCATTCAAGGGTGGGCCAGGGGAGCTCTTGAATAAACAATGGCTGCTGGCTCTTAGCTTTCAAACTGTGCCTCATCCCCAGTGCCGGATCGGGCCCTCCTTGATCAGAGGACGCAGTTTGTCAAAGTATGCCACGATAATTGCAGCTTAGCCATTGTGGAATTCCACAAAGTAGATAGCACCTCGCCCACTAGATACTAAATGTGGGAGGGCATTAGCTGGGGATGCCTATTCCCATGAGGATACCTATTCATTATAATTTGCTTCAGAGGTTTTGATTTCGGATTTCTCACCAGTTCTGAGAGTTGAGGAGCCACCCAGGACCAGTGGTATCAAATGTTGGAAGTCTCCTCCTATACCTTGTTGCTAGGAGCAGGTAAAAGCAATTTGATTTCAGAGGGCATTAGCGGCTCTCTGAACTGCTGTTTTGAGGTGCATTTTTTCCTTTCGCAGGTCCGTACTTGTCATTATTCTATTGCTGCTTCTGTTTCATTAAAGCAACAACAACTATGTGTCTAATATCATAATCATTACTTGGTTGTGAGTTGCTTTGACATCAGATGGGCAAGGAGTGGTGTAACTTTTTAAAGAAATCAACATCCACACCCTTTTTCTTTAAACTGGCTTGAAAATGCAGAGTGTGTAAGGATCTCAGAATACAAGCAAGTACTTCTAACTTCTATTTGCTTACAAAGTTGCTTTAACATTCTTACGTTATTTTCCCTTAATCTTTTCCTCAGTTGTTTACAATTTTAGGAGCAATAGGATTTGGAGAGGGGGAAGTGTAAGTAAAGGCTGAACTTGGCATATTTTTGCTTAATAGCATCTGGCTCCAATAAGGCAAAAATTAGTCATGAGTAACTTTTATTAAGAGCAGTATCACTTAAGCTAATCAGAACTAGAGCTCCTGTTGCTCGGTCCCTGCTCCTGCCAACCTAGCAGTTCAAAAGCACGTCAAAGTGCAAGTAGATAAATAGGTACCGCTCCAGCGGGAAGGTAAACGGCGTTTCCGTGCTCTGGTTCGCCAGGAGCGGCTTAGTTATGCTGGCCACATGACCCAGAAGCTGTATGCCAGCTCCCTTGGCCACTAAAGCGAGATGAGCGCCGCAACCCCAGAGTCGGTCACGACTGGACCTAATGGGCAGGGGTCCCTTTACCTTTAACTTTGTTCCAGTAGGCAGATAGTCATGAACACTCTGCAGAATGCACTGGAATACCTCCTCCCCAACTCCACACATTCCTCCTGCCTATCTCCATAACTGTTTATTGGGTTCATTTGCTTGGAAAGACACCTTTAATGGGAGCTGAATAATCGGAAATCCCAACAAATAATGGTGATCTCTTTGCACTCAGAGGTTTTATGCAAAGCCAGTTGCTGATAAAATCTGAAGCATGGCAGGTAGGCTAGGGCAGGCCTGAGCAAGCTTTGGGAAGAACTGGGAAATCACAGAACATAGTGGTTGGTGAAAAGTTTCCTCTATTCGCCTCTGTGTCATATCGATTTTGCACATACACTGAGAAAGTATAGTGGGGCATAACTGTGAGACTAAGTTTTTTAATATCTTCTCTGCTGCTGCTATTTTGATTACATAAACTATGGCACTTGACTAATTGGATTGGAATTAGAATATAGGATGAGGAGCATCCATATAACTGTAAACTGCTTTGTGGTTTTTATGAAATAAAACAATATATGCCAGAAGCATGGGTTTTTACAGCACTTCTTAGGAAAATCCTGCCATATGTGTGTGTCTTATTTTGATAATCTCCATTTCACTTTCCCCTAAGCACGCCTAACTTTATCACATTCTCGCCAGACAACAGCAAACTACACTTTGATAAACAGAATCAACTTGCAGCTGTAACAAGGAACACCAATTCTAGGAGCAAGACAGCAGTGAACATCTAACTGGCCATACAATTTCTGGGAACAAATAAATGTTTACCCAATGTATGCCATATGTTTCACTAATCCCTTCTGAAAGTTGTGCTGGGAGCACATAGGTTCAAATTCTCGCTTTGTCTAGGCCGGGCTTCTATCAAATCTTAGCAACCTTCACTCTCAGTTCCTGAGCTCAACCTGAATGGTGAACCACACTCAACTTTAGATCTTTACTACTGCCATGAGTTCTGTAGTGAACATCCACTCTTTCCGTAAGATTACTGCAGCTGAGAAACAATGCACCACAGGGGTGCCACCCTAAACAAAATCCCTATGGCAGGAGACATGGGCAGCTGCAGGGATTTTATCTAGGTGGGATGGAGGGCATAATAAAACACTGAAAGGAGGTGAGGGGGTGCAGCCTAATTTCTTGCAGAAAGATGAAATAGTGCCTGTATGTTTTGTCTCATATCTCAGGTTCTGCAACTGCTAGAAACGGGGCAGGATTCGATGAAGTTATTGCATGCACGGAACGAGGTCTGAATGCAACAGGACTTCCACACTTCTCCCACTGTGCCCTCTAAATGTTCTCTGGAGGAACCCCCAGAACATGTTTAGGGGCTTAATGGTAGGAAGAGAAGGGGAAGCCGTGTTAGTTCCGGATTTACAGAAACCGCCCCGGTTTCTGATTCGATCCCGGAATGTCCCGCTTTCCCTTCGGACGTCCCTATTTTCATTTGAGAAATGTTGGAGGGTATGGAGTTATGCGACCCCCCGAGCCAAGGAGATAAGTAACTATATAACCTTTAGAAGAGATCTGAAGGCAGCCCTGTATAGGGAAGTGTTTAATGTTTTATTATGTTTTTATATATGTTGGAAGCCATCCAGAATTTATACAGGGGTATAAATAATAAAATTATTATTATAGACTAGGATGTCCCTATTTTCATCAGAGAAATGTTATACACACACACACAAAAAATATCCCCCCCCCATCTTAAATGTAGCGATAATTCACTGTATGACTCACCTCCATTTTATGAGTGTCTGTCTGTCACACAGACACACAATCAGGCACAGACAAATTCAGAATGGGGATGTGGAGAATTGCAACATAATGTGGTGACTCACGTTGTGAGTGCTTGCAAATGTTGCATGGCATGGAAATAGGAAGAAAGAGCAGCACCACCATGGAATATCCTTAGCATACAGTTTTCTCCAGCTTCCCATCTATTTTCTGTTGCTACCCTCCCTAACATATGCCAACAATCAGCACTATAACGGATCCAGCAAGGTTTGGGAATTGGATAGGTGGGCCATAATATTTATTTAGTAGGGTGTTTTTGTACCACACCCAGAGCACAGGCTGGCTTCATATAGCAAATCATTAACGTGCCCATCTAAAACAAGCCATCTAAATAAACTAAACAAACCATGAAACCATTACATTACACTAAAAATGTAGTAGAGCAGCAGGAATCCGTACCTCCAGGGGGGGGGGGGGAGGGACTGCATCCCCAATGTAAAATAAATTGGGTTTTGAGGCAGGTCTGGAAAATGGTAAAACTGGCCCTTCCAGTCATGGCAGGTGAACTATGGTGATCAGAGGCATGCATCCAAAAAAATCTTGCAAAGGGGGCGGGGACAGGGAAACCAGGACGATGTCACAAGCCTTGTTTTTCTCCAGGCACCCACCTTTGGCATCCTAAGCCAATCAGCCTACCATGATAGGATGAGAAGGTTCTAATCCGCTGCCTGCGCATGAATTTTGTCAGTCAGTAGCTCTGATGAGCAATCCACATGGCCCTTGTGAATGCGGCGACTGTTCCATCACTGCACCGGCTGGCTCCCTGCCGGTCATGAACTGCCCACAAACAACCATCACCCCAGCAAGGATTCTGCTCCTTTTTCTTCCTTTTCCATGCTACTGCTTCTCCATCTTTTCTTTTTTTCTTTTTTATAAGATATTTATTGGCATTTTCACAAATTTATATAACATAAAAATCACAAAAAACAAAAAATACAAAAATACATACAAAAAACAAAAAACCACATGTATAACTTCATTCCCTTATGTTCATGAAACTTACTTTCCTGACCTCCTCATACCTCCCCTTACTGCATTCCAATCTCTAATTAATTCTCTTCAACAAATCCTTCCCCTAATTTCTATTAAAATTTTAACCTTTCTTTTCATATTCACATGATGGTTACAGCTAACAACCACTTAATTTCAGAATCAACATCGTCTTAACATTCAGCAATTTTGCAATATTTCTTGAGATAGTCTTTAAATTTCTTCCAATCTTCTTCCGCCGTCTCTTTTCCCTGGTCTCGGATTCTGCCGGTCATCTCTGCCAGTCCCATATAGTCTATAACTTTCATCTGCCATTCTTCCACGGTGGGTAGTTCTTCTGTCTACTTGTCTGCTTCTCCATTTTTTCAAGGTGAGGTGCAGCATGGGATGAAAGTCACATGACATACGTGAAAGATGTTAAGCCAGAGACATTCCTATTGAACATTATAGAGGGTGAAATACCGAAGAAAGTACCATATTTTTCTGGGTATAGCACACCCCTGTGTATAAGACGCCCACTATTTTTGGGTACTCCAAATTAAGAAAATGGGGGGAGATGGCCCAAAGTTGTTGAGTTTTTGGGGAGAGGGGGGTTGCCCAGAGTTGTTGAATTGCTCGCATCGCAGAAGCCAACAAGCGTCTGTCCGTTCGCCAACAGCAGCCGGCAATCACACACCCAATTGCCACAGCGGCAGCCAATCCACAGCAGCCCTTGCCACAGCAACCAATCACCCACCCAATTACAGTAAAAAAAACCTACTCATCTTATACATGGAAAAATACGGTACTTGGTCTCTTCCTATATGCAACGGCAGCGGCCGGAATTATTTATGCTCAAACGTAGAAGGACAAAAATAGTCCTACAAAAGAAGAATGGCAGAGCAAGTTAATAGAATATGCGGAATTAGCAATGTTGACTGTAAAGAGAAGGAATTGGGATGAGACTGATAAAAGGGAGGATTGGGAATACTTTGGTGAATAGTTAAAAAATTACAATGACCAGATAAATTTCCAAGTAGGGCCACAAATATGAGCGTAAGTTAAAAACAACTAGAAGAGGGGTGGTATCTAAGGAGATGCAACTCAACAAGGACTAAACAAGAGGGAAGGATGTGTTGAGAAGTCAAAGCATATAGGACAACTGTATAATGGATGTATAAAATTATGGAAAACGTATACCGTACTTTTCCGTGTATAACACGCCCCCTATTTTGGGGGGCTCAAAATTAAGAAAATGGGGAGGATATTCCCCAAAGTTGTTGAGTTTTGGGGGGCAGAGTTGTTGAGCTTCTTTTGGGGGGAATGCCAAAAAATGCTCACCCACCAGACCGACAACGCCCCTCGCGCGCATCACCAAAGCAACCTATCCTCTGTCCTGTCGCCGAAAAAAGCAGCAAATCAGTCGCCCAATTGCCGCAGCGACAGCCAATCAACAACAGCCCTTGCAGCAGCAGCCAATAACAATCTCCAGCTCACAGCAGCAACCAATCCCATGCCCCCACAACGCACTACCCATGTATAAGATGGCCCCTAATTTTGAACATGATTTTGTAATTAAAAAAACCATAGTCTTATACACGGAAAAGTACGGTAAATATATATATATATTTAAAGTCACATGACATATGTGAAGGTGCAACCAGTTCTCCACAAAGCCATGTCAGTTTTCCCAGATAGGAATGAACATGGAGAAAAGTACAAGTATGATGCATGTATCACATGGTTTGGTTCTCAAAGGAAGTAGCTTCATCAGATCCTTGGTGTCTACTTCTCTGGAATTTCCAAGAAAATAAGGTTGCAGAAAAAGAAATCTACACTCTGAAATCTTTGCATCATGTACACAAGCTCTAAACTAAAGTATCCATGGTTAAGTTTGGCTAGTCAGCTTAAGCAGAACCGGCCCCTACTATTGGGCAGACTGAGGCGACTGATTTTTGATGTCATGAAAGGACAGCAAGTCACTAGTTATTTAATTTATTATCACTGTAATTTTTGCCCCCGGTTGGTGGGGAAGCGGGAGAGATGTTTATGATACGATTGCAGGGAGCGCTATTTGCTCCTCTGCCTCAGACAGCAGAATGTATTGGGACGGCACTAGATGCAAGCATGTGCATCACTTGAGTTCTCTTAATTTTACACTCTCCCTGACATGTTACCTTCCTGTTTCCTTCTTGCAGATATTTAATGATTCCAGCTTTGATTGATGATGTCATGATGAGTTAAAGGGCGAAGGTGCCCTTTGTTTGTGCTAAACCACTTTGGCTATCCAGTTATCAGATTGGAGCTGCTTAATGCTGATCTCTTGAACACATGAAGATGAAAGATAGGCAAACCCTTAGGCACAGGACATTTTTTGCGGCTAGTCAAAATCATATGAGCCCTAGGGGCCAAAAATACATTCATTCATTCCTTCATGATTCTCCTCCTCCTCCTCCTCCTCTTCTCCTTCTCCTCCTCCTCCTCCTTCTTCTCCTCCCGCATTGTCTCATTCAGTGTATAAGGTGAATGACTTCTTGTAACCCTGAACAATTTCAACACTAAGTAATTAGACTGTGACCTACATAAAGGGAAAGGCTCCACAAAAACTGACTGACATAATAAAAACTAATTATATTTAAAGACCTGAGAGAGGCGTTCCTCAGCAGAAAGGTAGCCTGGCCCATGGTCTGCTCCACTCGTGAGGTAGAGCAAAGCTGCCACCTCAGGCAGCAGATGGGGGAGCAAGGTAAGTGGTGGCAAAATTCGAACTGGAAGTTGCCATACCTGAAAGTTGCGTTGTGCTGACAGTAAAGGGGAAGAACGAAGTCCCCAAGATGATACTGCGCCTCATGCATAGGCGCATGGTTGCAAGGGGGCCCTGGGTACCAGGGCATCCACAAAACTTTCATTGTGGGAGCCCGGCTGGGCTACCCAACGCGTTGTGCACTGTGGCAAGGTGTTCCATCAGGCCCTTCCGCTGCATTTGATGCCAGACGCTGGGCACCCACAACGTTGGCTGGAACCCGGCGCGCCTGACCTCATGCAGTCATTGAAAAGCACCTGACCTCATGCAGTCATTGAAAAGCACATGCATTTTGGACTTCTTCAACCAGTCACGAGTCCTCTCCCTGCCCTGCTAAGGAGCAGCTCAGCAACACACACCCTGTTGAGCTTTCTGTCAGCTGGCTTCTCCCCTGACTCCAGTTCCTGCTTGCCGGTTTCCTACAGGAATCTGCTTGGCCACTGTGAGAACAGGATGCTGCACTAGATGGGACATTGGTCTTCTTAGGATATGGTTACCAGACGTCACCATTTCCCAGGGACGGTCCCTGGATTCACAAATTTGTCCCTGGACAAAATCTGTCCCCAGAACGTCCCCAGATTTCATTTATTGTCCCGGGATTTATATTTTAAGTGTTGTAGATTTATTAGTAGGGAATGAATGTTGCGTGATGGGTTCAATGGCACAAGACACATCATATGAAGAGGCAAAATGGCGGGCGCCACAGCAGCGAGCAGCTCCTGAAGCCAGCCAGAGCCAACTGCCCTATACATTTTTGCAATTTTAACAGGAGTAATATACAATCAATACATCATTTTCATATAATTCTCTTTCAACGCCATACAGTCAGTAAATTTTAAATTCACTTTCCATAATTTCCCCCAATCTTCCATTATATGTATATTATGCCCTAAATCTTGTGCCCATTTAATCATTACACATTTAACCTCTTCATCTTTAGTTTCCCACTTACCTGCTTTATTTTTTAAATCATTATACCCAGGGGTTCAAATTACAAAAGAACAAGCTCAAATAAGCTATATGAAATGAACTATGGAGCTGTTTGAAACATGATAACAGTCTGAGAAGTGTGCAAAAGCACAGTTAGGCGATTGTAAACTTGTTTGCACAGTTTTCTGATTTTGTGCAAATCTGGAGGCTCAAAAGAAAAATCTATATATAGTTAAGCTCCTGAAGCATTATTAGCATTCTGGAAAAGAAATGAAAGCAATGATACATTCTCAGTAGATGGCTGCTGCGTAGCTGGTACATACCAGCACATGTGGTGGACTGCCTCAAGGAGGCTTAATTTTGAAATAAGGTGTTTGCTGAGAACTCTTTGATAGCAATGCAAACTATTGCTCCATCTTTTCAATGCAGCAGTTTAGAATCTATACATGAAAACAGAATGAGACTTGAAAAGTAATTAACGTACTTCTCATCTCTTAATAGCAGCCTGGGGCTCCATTGCCAAGACCTTCAGCGTCCATAATTTGGATCAGTGCTGGATTTATGTATAAGCTAAAGAAGCTATAGCTTAGGGCCCCACTCTCTTGCCCCCCCAATATAATTCTTCTTAATTGTATTTCACTATTAATACACTTCCTCTTAATTGTATTTCAGCTCAACAATTACTTTGATAAAATAAATATTTTGTAATGTGCAAACTGCGGGAGGCAGTGGAAGACAGGAGTGCCTGGCGTGCTCTGGTCCATGGGGTCACGAAGAGTCGGACACGACTAAACGACTAAACAACAACAAATGTGCAAATGGCTTTAGATACTTATTGGGTCCATAAATTACCATGTAGCATATATTCAACACAAAAAAGTGACAATTTGTTGTTGACAAAGGACAGCTGGACATATAAAGGGCCCCATTACCTTCAGTAGATTAGGGCCTCAGCAAACCTAAACCCGGCCCTGATTTGGATTGCTGATATCTAGGGTTTGGCAAATTGCCCTCCTTGGAAAGCTATCTCATAAACTGAAGTTATCTAAAGGGCAGAGTGCAAATGATGGTTCCGCCCATACGGCATGCATTGCAGGGGGGTGGACTTGATGACCCTCATGGGCCCTTCCAACTCTACAATTCTATGATTCTGTGATTTTTTATATGAATATTGAGGCTCAAAGTTGCTTAGTCTCACCAGTACATGCAAATGTCTGGTTCATCTAAAAGACATGGGTAGGCAAACTAAGGTCCGTGGGATAGATCCGGCCCAATCGCCTTCTAAATCTGGCCCGAGGATGGTCCAGGAATCAGTGTGTTTTTACATGAGTGGAATGTGTCCTTTTATTTAAAATGCATCTCTGGATTATTTGTGGGGGATAGGAATTCGTTCTTCTCCCCACCTTCAAAATATAGTCCGGCCCCCCACAAGGTCTGAGGGACAGTGGAGTGGCCCCCTGCTGAAAAAGTTTGCTTTTTCTAAGACTTTGTCTAAGACTTTGCATAACTTTTATTTTCAATAACGATGAAATTTACAGATGGGGAAAAACTTACTTTACATATATTTGTAAAGGGAATCCCTTTATGAGTCAATACCTTATTATTCCTTTGGAACTGTGCTGTACCTTACATTTTGTTTTCCTTCTTTTCATTATGTTTGCCGTTCTTGACATACCAATAAAATATACTAAAGCGCTGCATTTTCTGCACAGAGTTTTCAGATTGCTGCCTAATATTTCTGGTGTGGAATTATTATTTTTAATGGGGTTCACTTGTGTAGTTTCAAGACTGGGGGAGGATCTCTATTTGTGAGTGCACCAGAAATAATTATGGGCACAGCCAGAAAAGAAACAAAAGCATTGAGGAAGCAGCGAGTATGGAAAGTGAAAGAACAGAAAGTGACAATTGATCTGCCCATTCCAAAGTACCAAAACAAAACATCTGTGACCCTGGGAGATCAGCCCTTTAGAACCTGATTTTCCTCCACTTACTGGATTATTCCTGTGTCAGGTAAACCCAAATTTACAGGGGGAAAGCATCGAGATCACCGTTGAGGGTGATGTCAGCTGAACTACACAAATTAAATGGGAATGTAGATAGCTGAAACCACACAGTGCACTCAGGTGTGGACAAGTGCTATGTGACTACCTTGTTTTACATTGTTATTATCATAGTCTCGGTTGCCTGGCAAACGTGAAGCAATCCTGCCTGTTGGAGTTAATTAGCACATAGATCGGTAGCTAATATTCTGGTATCTACAAGAGCCAAATGTTTGCGTAGACTTGGAAACCTGAAGAAAAATTAGTTAGTGGGTGATCTAGCTAAAGTGCTTTTCCAAACAATTGGCATTAGGGGCTTTTCCTATAAGGCATTTAATGGGAATTCAGTGCCACTCATGAATGCGTTTGAGGATTGGGCAGACCATAGCGCTTCTCGCAACTTTTAATTGAGTGGTGCTGTGGTCTAAACTACTGAGCCTCTTGGGCTTGCCAATCGGAAGGTAGGTGGTTTGAATCCCCACAACGGGGTAAGCTCCCGTTGCTCTGTCCTAGCTCCTGCCAACCTAGTAGTTCGAAAGCACACCAGTGCAAGTAGATAAATAGGTACCGTTGCAGCAGGAAGGTAAACGGCATTTCCATGCATGCTGGCTTCTGTTACTGTGTCCCGCTGTGCCAGAAGCGGTTTAGTCATGCTGGCCACATGACCCAGAAAGCTGTCTGTGGACAAACACCGGCTCCCTCGGCCTGAAAGCGAGATGAGTGCCGCAACCCCAGAGTCACTTTTGACTGGACATTAACCATCCAGGGGTCCTTTACCTTTTTTCCACTTCTGTTCTCACCTGAACACAAATAGTTTTGTTTCTTGTGGCCCACGCAAGGCAAGTATGTCTGTTTCCTCGGGCTCCTGAAGTTCGTCGTGCACAGATATATATATTATCTCATATACCAGCTCTGTGCAGAACTCCTGTGCAGAGCATTCCACTAAAAATAGCATAAGTTGGGTTGAATGACTTGAAGAACGACTGCAGCTGTGGCAAGACAGTGGCAATGAAGAGAATAATCCAGATGAACAATGTTAGAGTGGTGGGTTTCCTTCACCCCATCTCCCTCTCTGCTACATGCACATCTCTCTGTGTGTGCATTTGGTGATGTGCAAACCGTTCACAGTTTGTGTGTTTTATACATGGATAGCTAGCTATCTATTTTTGTGCAAAACTGCTTCTGTGTAAAATGTCTGTATTTAAAAATAAATATTGGTCCCTCTGGATATAAACAGGAATTGGTTACCTCACCAAGATTAACTTCTCCTGCCCTTAAACCTATGAAAAGAAGCCCCCTTTCCCTCACTCTGTGAACTTTTCAAAACATGGGTGATTTCTTTTTTTAAAAGGGGTTGGGGAAGTCCCCAGAAAGAAGATGAGAAAGACCACAAAACAGCATTTGGTCCTTGGTGTACCCAGAAAGTGAAACTGTCTGAGAATGGGGAAAACATGGGTTTGGAGTTCTACTGCTGTTGTAAAGGGAGAAGAGCTGGCAGCGGAAGCAAATCCAACTTAAAGGAAAAAAGTTGAAAGAGAATTGTTTTCCAGAAAACGTTGGCTAATAGGGAAAGGACAGCAGCTGGAAATTTATGGGGGTGGGTAGGGAAAAGGTCAACAAAATGAAGGGCAATAAAAGAGGATTGCTGGTTGCGGGAATGAAAGTGGGGTGCAGTCCCTGCAAGCTGACCTCTCGGACCCTGATGGCCGGGCAAACGGAGGAAAGTGCTGAGAACTGCATTGCTTTATTATGCTGAAGGCAAAATGCTCACTGCATTTCACCAGTTTTGCACATTTACTATCTCTGCGAACAAATCTTTAGTGTGGTTAAATATACCCTGATGATCTAAAGAGAATAACAGAATATTCCACCCCATCTCAAAAGCTCTCTAATTACCAGTGGCAGATTCAGAACTTCACAGAATTATTCTGACATCGTGAGGGGCTTGAGAGCCAAAATAGGTGGATCTGAAGCTAAAGGAGGAGGCATCCTCTTTTATGTTTCGACTGACTTTGTTCCAAACAGAGGGAGTCAAATCAAAAGCGAAACCAAGGCCTCAACCTGCCCCAACCTGCTTCCAAACAAAGCTTACCTTTAGAACACAACATGAGCTGTTTTGCAGGGGGTTGCTGAGCTAATCTTAGTAACCTGGTTATAATCACTCTTCAGCATTGAAACTTCCAAGTTCTCACACAAACCTCAGTAACCGCAACCATCACCCACACGTACCTGGGATTAAGTTGCAGGACTTCCAGATCAAAGGGCATCCCTTCCCGTTGTCCTTGAGTCTTGGAAAATTTTCCAGATGAGTCACTGTGTTTATCATTTGTCTTTATATTGTGCCATTAGTGTCCCATAAGCAAAAAAACCTAAAAGGTTAGTTGCCTGTCCCAAGAGGTTTAACATATAAGATTCTGATATTTTGTGCATAGTGGGAGAGAAAGAACAGAAGAAGGGGAAGGTGTAAAAACATCAGAGAGAAGAGGAGGCAAAGAAGCAAAGCAACAACGATGGAAGGGGGAAAGTGAGGAAGATTATGGAAGATTCACTTCACCTGAGAAAACAGGGGAGATAAAGGGGCTGTTGCCCATTCACAGGCATTGTGCATAAATGGCATCATGGCCTAAGGGTGCCGAGTCTTAGACTAGAGACCATGTATCTGACTTTTACTTCCCTGATGCTACAGGAGGCGAAGCAACCATGACCTTTGTCTAAGGTAAACGTAAAGGACCACTGGGTGGTTAAGTCCAGTCAAAGGCGACTATGGGGTTGTTGTGCTCATCTTGCTTCCAGGCCAAGGGAGCTGGCGTTTGTCCACAGACAGCTTTCCAGGTCATGTGGCCAGCATGACTAAACCACTTCTGGTGACAGAAACCAGAGTGCACAGCAACACTGCTTACCTTCCTGCCACAGCAGTACCTATTTATCTACTTGTACAGGCGTGCTTTCGAACTGCTAGGTTGGCAGGAGATGGGACAGAGCAACGGGAGCTCACTCCGTCACGGGAATTCGAACCTCTGACCTTCTGATTGGCAGGCCGAACAGGCTCAGTGGTTTAGACCACAGTGCCACCCGTGTCCCTTGTCTATGAGCCTGCTGTAGACACTCGCTCTCCTATATTGCCTGCAGCATAATACTACTTGTTATGAAGGGAGCCATCCTCAAAACAGGGAAGGGTTGCAAACCTTCATATTGTTGCACGGCACCCCAATCTCCAAGTGCAGCGAGATTCTAGTGGTTCCAAGTGCTTACCTGAAATTTGCCTTTATATTTGTTATTATGCTTTTATATTTTTTGGAAGCCGCCCAGAGCAGCTCGGGCAACCCAGTGTTGGCTCTGGTTTTTAACGAGTTGAGGGATAGTTTCCACCCATTTGGTATCTCCCACAGAGCCCCTTCCTTTGTTCTCCTTACACCTCTCCAAGAGGTTAGCCTGGCTATTCCAGGAATTAGAAGACTCGGTTAGATTTTAACACTTGCCAGATGCAGGAATCAGAGGGCAAACATCTTTAGACCGAACCTGCCCCAACTCATAATCCTATGAATATCAACAGCTCGTAAAATGCCCAAACTTCCTACTCCTCTCAGTGGCAGAGGAAGTTGCTCAGGCGCTTGGGGCAGTGCGCCCAGGGGTGGTGCGAGCTACCAATAGGGACGGCGCACACCGTGGGGCCTCCAGAGTCTGCTTGCCTCCTCCCACTCAGCCCTACAGCTGGGGCAGCGGGCGGACTGTTTGGGCAGCATGGAGCCTGCGTGCACACAAGCCACCACACCTCTCCCAGGAGAGGCGTGTGGCTTGGGTGCGCTGTAGGCCCTGCGGTAAGGGCCGCACAGCATTTTGTCACCCCCCCCCTCAGTGGTGACACCTGGGGCCGCCCACCCCCACTTCCCCCCTTTCGTCCACCCCAACTCCTCTCCCTCTTTCGGAGTGGTTAGCTTGGTGGAGTTAAACCATATCATGACCTGGAAATGTCATACAGTGGACGCTCGGATTGCGAATGTGATCCGTGTGGGATGCACGTTCACAACCCGCAGCATTCGCAACCCGTGTCTGCGTGTCTGCACACGCGCGGGTTGCAATTTGGCACTTCTGCGCATGCACAAAGCGAGATTTAGTACTTCTGCACATGCACGACCACCGAAACCCAGAAGTAACCAGTTCCAGTACTTCCGGGTCTCAGCAGTCTGCAACCCGAAAAAACGCAACCTGAAGCGGCTGTAACCCAAGGTATGACTGTAGTCTCTTTAGGCAAAAAAGGGGCTTCTTGTAAGGTTCTGAGTCCAGTCCAGAAATAGCATGCCAGGAAATATGCGGTGCAATAAGGGTGTTAACCTCAGGTCATGTGGGACGAGATGTCCTCTCTGTTATCTGAAGAGTCTTTTTAGATGCATTAGAGTGCTAATTCCAACTGCTTGGAAATCAACAGAAAATAAGCACCTCCTGTGGCCTTTTCAGAGTGTTGAATGAAGAGGATGGAGGACAGGAAACACAAGGCAAAATAACTCAGCCAGCCTATTTCCTGTCCGTAAGAATTCTCAGAGGAAAGTGAGTGCTTTTGTTCTGCCAAACCCATGTCGCTTGCTGTTCGTTCACAGCAACCCAAAACCCTCCCCCACCCACCTCCAATTAAAAAATCCTTCAAGCATAACCCCCCCCCCCCCGCCCCCGTGATCAGGGCAGGGGACCCTGTAGCTCTCTGGATATCATTGGACTCCAACTCCTACCAGCCCCAACCAGCAAAGCTAACGGTCAGGCATGATGGGATGTGCAGTCTCACATACCCTCCAACATTTCTCTGATGAAAATAGGGACGTCCGATTCAATTAAAATATTAATAGTATTATTAATAACCGGTCCATCCGACTGGGTTGCCCCAGCCACTCTGGGAAGCTGCCAACATATATAAAAACATGATAAAACATTAAATATTAGAAAATTTCCCTATACAGTACAAGGTCTGTACAAGGTTTTCAGATGTCTTCTAAAGGTTGTATAGTTACTTATCTCCTTGGCTTAGGGGTCGCATAACTCCACACCCTCCAACATTTCTCTGATGAAAATAGGGACGTCCTAAGGAAAAGGGGGACATTCTGCGATCAAATCAGAAACCAGGACGGATTCTCTAAATCAGGGATGTCCCTGGAAAATAGGGACACTTGGAGTTACTGGTCCCATTGTGACTGACTGGAGGGTCACAAGTTTCCCATCCCTGCTTTCAATGCATCCCTCTAATTGGGGTTATTACCTAGAATCCTAGAACTGGAAGGGACCCTGAGGGTCATCTAGTCCAACCCCATGCAGTGCAGGAATCTCAACTAAACCATCCATAACCGATGGCCATCGAAGATCTCAAACGTAATACCTCAAATAGAATTATATAATTAATAGAATCACAGAACCATTTTTTATTTTGTTTTCCACTGCTTCTCTCATCTTTTGCCTTGGACAGAAATCTAATAACCCAGAATTTAAATGAATAAGCAGGCCTGTCAGGTATACAGAGGGAGGGGAAACACAACAACCTTCTCTTGAGCCTCTGATAAACAGAAGTCAGCAAATGGTTCTTTTTATAGCATGGATATAAACATTATCACTTTATGGCAGATAAAATGCACAGTCAATTAGAAAGTTGGCAACCTCACTCATTATCTAGGAAGGCTGGCACCCACCTTGGACCATTGCCAAAAATCCATCTTTGATGCAAATGCCGCTGCCATCTGGAGGTCAGACTGAGAAATGCAGAAACAAGGCTTTCTCTCAAACCATGGTGCCCTCCGTATGGAATTTTTCTTCTTCAGAGAAGCCCATTAAGCTATTTCTTTTTTTAATTTGTGTTTAACTGATGAGGTTTTTTTAAGAAAATATTTTGTCAACAAGAGAGCCATCTGTCTCAAGCGACCTTTCTCCTTGCTGACTTGTCTCCATGCTGCGTTTTCAAAACTGCATTTCATGTTTGCTGTTTTTGAACTACATCTTAATGGTTTATGATGCTTACTTGTTTAGGATTAGCTTCTATGCCATTCTGAGGTTTTGCTTTTATTCTAAGCCACCTTGAGGAGCTGACCTCAGTGCAAAGCTGGATGCAAACATTTAAGATCAACAAAGCAAACAAGCGAGCAAAATCTCATCAATCCTCACTCGTATGTACTGTAGCCTCTTCCACTTTAGTTTGCTGTGTGAAACAGGTTTAGACGGAAACATCCATGGAGTTTTGTGGAATACAGGAGGGTTGGTCATTGCCTTAAAAAGCTTACAATCTAAAATTTGACACAGGAGGGCAGGAAGTAGCAGCAGGACTAAGCAAGGAAGAAAAGTTTGTCTTTCCCACCCCATGCTATTTCTTTGGTTTTGTTACAGGCTCAGTGGACATGGGAACTAGAGGAACATTAAAGGTAAAGGTGAGGGATGCGGGTGGCGCTGTGGGTAAAAGCCTCAGCGCCTAGGACTTGCCGATCGAAAGGTCGGCGGTTCGAATCCCCGCGGCGGGCTGCGCTCCCGTTGCTCGGTCCCAGCGCCTGCCAACCTAGCAGTTCGAAAGCACCCCCGGGTGCAAGTAGATAAATAGGGACCGCTTACTAGTGGGAAGGTAAACGGTGTTTCCGTGTGCGGCTCTGGCTCCCCAGAGCAGCGATGTCACGCTGGCCACGTGACCCGGAAGTGTCTCCGGACAGCGCTGGCCCACGGCCTCTTGAGTGAGATGGGCGCACAACCCCAGAGTCTGGCAAGACTGGCCCGTACGGGCAGGGGTACCTTTACCTTTAAAGGTAAAGGTAAAGGACCCCTGGATGGGTAAGTTCAGTCAAAGGCAACTCTGGGGTTGCGGCGCTCATCTCGCTTCAGGCCGAGGGAGCCGGTGTTTTTCCACAGAAAGCTTTCTGGGTCATGTGGCCAGCATGACTAAACCACTTCTGGCACAACAGAACACCATGATGGAAACCAGAGCGCACAGAAACGCCGTTTACCTTCCCGCTGCAGCGGTACCTATTTATCTACTTGCACTGGCGCGCTTTGGAACTGGCGCTGTGGTCTAAACCCCTGAGCCTCTTGGGCTTGCCGATCAGAAGGTCGGGAGTTCGAATCCATGCAAAGGTATGAGCTCCCGTTGCTCTGTCCCAGCTCCTGCCAACCTAGGGGAACATGGCAAGGGCTTGACAGAAAAGGTGGGTTTTGCATACCCTCCAACATTCGTCAGATGAAAATAGGGACATTTCTCACTAGAGTGAAATGGGAAGCATAAAATCTAGAGCAGCGGTAGGGAACTGTTTATTTTGGCCTCAACTGCTGCTAGGGCTTGTTCCAGGCATGCTCACTGTGGCATGTGGCCCCCAACCAATTGTCTCCAAGGGAATGTGGCCCTTGACAGGTAAAGTAGGTTCTCTACTCCTAATCTAGGGAAATAAGTGTGGGAAGAAGGTAAGTGGGGAGAGAAATGCCATTTCAGATTTTGCAAGGTCAAGAAGCCTGCTTCCATATACTTTCACGGATAAAATGGGAGGGAAAAAAGAGTGGAGATGTTTCCTTTTTTATATTGCACAATTAAAAAAACACTGTTACTGACTCTGAACAAGAACTTATCCCTTTCCCACCCACCTGTAATGCACAGTGATTTGTGATTGTACAGGCTGCCCATGTAACTAGGTACATAACAACCACAGGTACGGGGCCAAGGAGACTGTGAGAAATAGAGGCGTTCCTGAGTGATAATCGCTCTTGGCCTGAATATGGCACAGATTCACCCTCTCGAAATGGGTGTCTACATATTTACATATTTACAAACAGTTCAGGACCACACTAACTCAAGGACCGCCTCTCTCCATATGAACCTACCCAGACCCTGAAATCATCTTCTGAGGCCCTCCACGAGAGGTCTTGAGGGTGGCAAAACAAGAATGGGCCCTCTGCAGTGGCTCCTTGTTTGTGGAATGCTCTCCCCAGAGAGGCTCGTCTGTTGCCTTCATTATACATCTTTGGGTGCCAGGCAAAAACATTCCTTTTCAAACAGGCCTTTGGCTGATTAATATCCCACAACATTTTAATTGTGTTGGTTGTTTTAGCTATTTATTTTGTGCTCTGATCCTGTGTTTTTATCTTGTGAACTGCCATTAGGTCTTTGGAGGAAGGGTGGTACATAAATTTAATAATAATTAAATTTAAGGTCTTTGGAGGAAGGGTGGTACATGAATTTAATAATAATAATAATAATAATAATAATAATAATAATAATAATAATAATAATAATAATAATAATATAATAAAATAATAATAATAATAATAATAATAATAATAATAATAATAATAATAATAAAAGTTTGTGTTCATATTTGCCCTGTTCAAGCGGCGGCTGCAGCAGCAGCAGCAGCAGCAGCAGCAGCAGTTTATTCCAGTGATATTGCTCCTCCTGCCCCTTCCACTGCCAGGGCAGAGAGGCGTGAACTATGCAGGTTCACTTCAGTGCAGACAGTACTTTGCTAATACAGTGGTACCTCGGGTTACATACGCTTCAGGTTACAGACTCCGCTAACCCATAAATATTACCTCGGGTTAAGAACTTTGCTTCAGGATGAGAACATAAATTGTGCAGCGGCGGCGCGGCGGCAGCAGGAGGCCCCATTAGCTAAAGTGGTGCTTCAGGTTAAGAACAGTTTCAGGTTCAGAACAGACCTCCAAAATGAATTAAGTTCTTAACCCAAGGTACCACTGTACAGTGGTACCTCTGGTTACATACGCTTCAGGTTACAGACGCTTCAGGTTACAGACTCCACTAACCCAGAAATAGTACCTCGAGTTAAGAACTTTGCTTCAGGATGTGAACAGAAATCGTGCTCCGGTGGCGCGGCGGCAGCGGGAGGCCCCATTAGCTAAAGTGGTGCTTTAGGTTAAGAACAGTTTCAGGTTAAGAACAGACCTCCGGAGCGAATTATGTTCTCAACCCGAGGTACCACTGTACTGAAATTTCTGCTGTTTGGGTTGGCACAAGTGCATTCTGAGATTAAGATCCACCGGCTGAAAAAAAGCCCTGCGTATTATTATTATTATTATTATTATTATTAGACATGCAGTTAACAGCTATATTATTCATTCTTCCAACATT
Organism: Podarcis muralis; assembly: GCF_964188315.1. NCBI lineage: Eukaryota > Metazoa > Chordata > Lepidosauria > Squamata > Lacertidae > Podarcis > Podarcis muralis. The sequence goes on from NC_135671.1 coordinate 12,521,352, forward strand.
TCCTCCTCCTTTCGCCAACAGAAGATCTGCAAGGGGCAAAGACCAGCCACAGCTGATTGTCTGTGAACTCTAATAACGTTTGCACCTTGCTCTTGATCTTCGTTGGGGGAATACATTTCATTCAATTGCCTCCAGGCTTAGGTCGAGGTTGGCTCCATTCACAACAATGTGCTCCCAGAAAGGTGGAGGCATAAACAAACCCACACAGCAGGATTTTAATTAGGATCTTGGCAGCGTTGCATCAGGAAGCCTAGTGGATGATGGAGAATTGAGGAAGCCTACGTGATGCAGAAGAGCTGGCTTGCCTGTGGCAACCATTCACTTAATAGCTACTTCCTTGGCTGTTGGAGTGGATTCCCGTCAGGAATTTTGCCATGACCCTGACTTCGCTATGAGTCCTGGAAGACCTGCTCCCTGCCTTGCAGGCCTTTTCCACCTGGCCTGACTGACTCCAGCTATAAAAGCTGAGGCTGCTGAACAGACTCTTAATAATTTAAATTATAGTAATAAATTCATTATTTGTACCCCCGCTCATCTGACTGGGTCGCCCCAGCCACTCAGGTCTGGGATACTGATTAGGGCTGCTGTTTGGGGTTTTTTGGGGTTTTATTGATATTAAATTTTATATCTTTATTTTATCATTTATGTGGGAATTGTTTGGTTTGGTTGCATATTTTTTGATGCATTTTATTTGTTGTTTGTGACTACTTTTGTTATGTTTCATGTTGTCTTGAGCATGGTTTTAAATGTGGAAAGGTGGCATATGTGACGACGACGTCATTCATATCATTCTACCACTCCCAATTCAGAAAGCAGCCAAATGGCCTGATCTCAGATGGTGCTGCCTGTAGCATCTCTGCATGGGTCTATGGTCTGGGTTTGCCTCTATCCAATCCTGACATATGCTCAGATCAGAATCATGCAGACACACCTCCTTTGGATAGCTCAGTTGGTTAGAGCATGGTGCTGATAACACCAAGGTCGAGGGTTTGATCCCCATATGGGACAGCTGCATATTCCTGCATTGCAGGGGGTTGGACGAGATGATCCTCAGGGTCCCTTTGAACTCTACAGTTCTATGATTCTAAGATGAACTCCCCATGGGATGGATGATGCCAGCCAGGGGTGGCACCCCACTTGTAGAATGCTCTTCTGACGGAGGTTCACAAGGCACCTACCTTGATGTCATTACAGTACCAGACAAATGTTCTGACATTTTCCAGGCTTTTAAATCCTCCCTTATTGGGTATTGTATACCTGAAGGACCATCTTCACCTCCATCGTTCAGCTGGGACACTGAGTCCAGTGCCAAGGGTCTTCTAGTGGTTACCTCATTGCGAGAAGTGAAGTTACAGGGAACCAGACAGAGGGCCTTCTCGGTAGTGGTGCCCACCCTGTGGAACGCCCTCCCTTCAGATGTGAAGGAAATAAGCAGCTATCCTATCTTTAAAAGACATCTGAAGACAGCCCTGTTTAGGGAAGTTTTTAATATTTAATGCTGTATTGTTTTTAACACTTGATGGGGAGCTGCCCAGAGTGGCTGGGGAAACTCAGCCAGATGGGCGGGGTATAAATAATAAATTATTATTATTATTATTATTATTATTATTATTATTATTGTAGTTGTTGTTGTTTGTTGTGAGGGGCTTTGTTACACCAGATCATGGGTAGCGAAACTAAGGCCCAGGGGCCAGATCCAGCCCAGTCGCCTTCTAAATCCAGCCCGCGGATGGTCTGGGAATCAGCATGTTTGTACATGAGTAGAATGTGTCCTTTTATGTATAATGCATCTCTGGGTTATTTGTGGGGCAGAGGAATTCGTTCATATTTTTTTCCCTTTCAAAATATGGTCTGGCCCCCCACAAGGTCTGAGGGACAGTGGACCGGCCCCCTGCTGAAAAAGTTTGCTGACCCCGGCACCAGATGGTGCTGGACTACATTTCCCATCAGCCCCAGCAACAATGGCTGGTGGCAATTGTAGTTCATCAGGGGGGTTCTAAGGTTCCCCACTGGTTCTATGCTGTTTGGGGTTTGTTTTAATCCCCATTGACTGCTTTAACGCTGCTCATTAGTATTGTGGTGTTTGAATATTCTTGCTTTGTTGTTTTGGTTGTAATTTTCTTTATCGTCTTTTTGTGGCTTGTGTTAAGCTACCCTAGGGCCCCATTGGATAGCAGGGCGATGTGGTGACGATTCCTTTTTCCTCAACAAAACACCACCACCACAAACTAGCTTAGAAGTATAAAACCAAATTTACTAGAATAATAGCTAGAATAGAGAAAGACTTGTAACTATTCAAACAACAAACATACTAAAGTGTCATGTGCAAGACAAAGCCTGGAGATACTGTAAACGTGGAGTGGATAAATGTACAACTGTATCTTAATGAGTTACATGTGCAGTAAACGTTATACAGACTGGATAAATGAACCGTTCAATAAGTAGCGTAAGTCCAATCACAGAACGGCAACCTGTTAAGATACAGTTGTACATTTATCCACTCCATGTTTACAGTATCTGTCTTGCACATGGCACTTTAGTTTTATACTTATAAGCCAATTTGTTTTACATTTGATACTGTGTGGATGTACTGATTAGCTTTTCCTCACCTGTGCTCTAGAACTAAAGCTTTTCGGGTATAAAACTGAAGTGTGTCTTACATTTTAATTCAGATTAAAAAAAGGGAGCCTCTGTCTCACTTGTTGCCAGAAGTCAGGGAAACTCTAGGAATAGAACAGTGTGTCATTTGCCTCTAAGCTCCACTAGAGGTCGCACAACATACAATTGGTGAGAACAGGACACAACAGAGAAAAAGAGAGTTTTGTCTCATTACAGGGTTACAGCAAGAGCCCCCTTATTTCCTTATTAATTCCAGCAAACTGTGCAAAATCATGACATTGCACAGAAATTTCTGTCCGATGATCCATAAGGAATTCTATGATTCTTTAGGTATGATTTGGTCGGAGAATCACTCCCAGCTCTACAATTCTACGATTCAAAATTAGTTTACATCACGTGGAAGTAAGTGCCATTGAATGGGACTTTTTTTTTTTGCTGAGTAGATAGTGACTGAAGTTATGAATCCAAACTAAAGGTGGTATTCAACTGAGTTTTGCTCAGACTTTACCGCCCAAAGGTCCTTTACCTTTTACCTTGCTGAGAGTAAAGGGACCCCTGACCATTAGGTGCAGTCGTGACCAACTCTGGGGTTGCGGCGCTCATCATGCTTTATTGGCCGAGGGAGCCGGTGTACAGCTTCCAGGTCATGTGGCCAGCATGACTAAGCCGCTTCTGTCAAACCAGAGCAGCGCACAGAAACGCCGTTTACCTTCCCACCGGAGCAGTACCTATTTATCTACTTGCACTTTGACGTGCTTTCAAACTGCTAGGTTGGCAGGAGCAGGGACCGGGCAACGGGCACTCACCCCGTCACGGGGATTCAAACCGCCGACCTTCTGATCGGCAAGTCCTACGCTCTGTGGTTTAACCCACAGTGCCACATGTGTCCCCTTTGCTCAGAGTAGACCCTTCGAAATTAATGAACTCTGCACAAAACTTAGTGAAATACCACCCAATATGTCAGAGTCTGTCTATTTCTGCTCCACCTGAGATTTAAGCTAAATTGCTTTGTCGTTGTTTGCATATTTACAGGTTCATCATCTTAGCCAAGCAAACAAACAATTAAATTAAATTAAATTTTCTTCCACTTGTAAACAGCAGCCCAGACCATTTGACGCTGCAACTTTATACAAACTCACTTGCCTAGGATTGTTTTGCAGGAGAATCAATCAGTTGGTTCTAGGGGTTCAGGAAGCTTGATGAAATTCCTGCAGTTACTGGATCCAGGAACGCAGGGGAGTCCATAGTTGTCAACTTACAGATTTGAAAATAAGGGACCAGCAGCCTTGAAAATAAGGGATCAGCAGCCAAAATAAGGGATTTTCTCAGCACAGGTATGTTCAACTTCTGAGCCCCTCCAAGCCAACGGCAGAAAGCCCAGCCAGCAGCCAAATGAAGCCTCAAGCGGTAGTTCCCACAGTGCAGCAACCCGGCAAAGGGGATGCAGCAAGGAAAACCACCGTCACCTCTCCACTGGGAAGCGCTGAGCAAAGGCGAGTCCCCAGGCAACACGGCCGATTTGATCAGCACAAGGCATGCAAGCTCCACCCCCCAGTCATTCTTAGACTCCTTATTGGGTGAGCATCGCAGCCAAGCAACACAGTTGGAGCCTCCCTCCTCCCTGGCCGGCAGGGAGGGAGGGAGAGGAGCTGCTTCCTTTGAAACTCGGGAAATTTAAGGGACATCATCAATAAGGGACAGCAGCGGGACACAGCGCTGGGGTAAGGGACTTTCCCGCCAAATAAGGGACGGTTGACAGCTATGGGGGAGTCACGAACTCCTAACAATATTATAAACAAAGGGGCTGCCACTTGCCTTTTTGCAATCTCCGTAACCCCCCCTTTTTTTTTTTGCTGGCAACGACCGAGCAGCTCCAAACCAACTAGATGCTAGACAGATGGAGCAACAGGTTGTGTGTGCTCTCTGCACAGAGCTGCCTCGCCTCCACACCCTGAGTGAAGATGGGAATTAGACCCTAAAATTATCAGAATTGCTCCACCATTCAGCAAGGCATTACTAGACAAGGTAGTGTGTCTGTACACACACATTTGTGAACCGTATACGTTTGTTTATAGAACTAATAATTTGAGGATCTTTACTGGAAATCATTGCACAGCGCAGACTTTCTAATGGATGCAATTACCTTAGGAAACAGCAATATTATCTTGCTCACTTGGGGGAGAATCCAGCAGCAACCAATAAATGCCAATGTTATTTTTTGTTTGCTTGGGGGAATTAGCGAGAACCACGCCATTTGTTTCGATTAAAGTGTTTATTTGCACAAAGTAGCTGAGAGTAAAAATGGCCTTTGCAGCTTGAAGGGCCAGTGCAGAAACATAATTGAATAAAAGGGATAGTGATTACAAATTACCTGCCCCACGTTGCCTGGACCATGCACGTATGTAGCTCCCGATAGGAATATGTGAATATAGGCCTTTTATGGATTTCTGTGGTGGACGTTTAAAAAAAGAACTGAAAGGAGACTAGGATCACCCAGCAAGTGGGAAAGGTCACATGCAAATTGCCGAGTGTGGGTCTTGAAAGAGCAAACCCTCCAACCTTTCCAAGGACACTGAGTCTGTCAGCTGTCTCTCCACCAATACTGCTGCTTCTTCCTGCTGTTCCTCAGTATTTCCCAGCTTCTGCCCCCTGCAGCCTCTGAACTATGCCCTTCTGCAAACCACTGTTCTGAATCTATACTGTCCTCCTGTTCTCTGGGAAGGTTCATGAGAAGGAGGGGGGGCAGTCCCCACCATTCCTCCTCAGTCCAGCCCCTGACACCCAAATGGTGGCTTATCAGCGAGAGCTGACATAAATTTGCAAGGTGTGCCTGTTAACGTCTGATATGGCCATAAGGTAAAGGTAAAGGTACCCCTGCCCGTACGGGCCAGTCTTGACAGACTCTAGGGTTGTGCGCCCATCTCACTCAAGAGGCCGGGGGCCAGCGCTGTCCGAAGACACTTCCGGGTCACATGGCCAGCGTGACTAAGCTGCATCTGGCGAACCAACGCAGAACACGGAAACGCCGTTTACCTTCCCGCTAGTAAGCGGTCCCTATTTATCTACTTGCACCCGGGAGTGCTTTCGAACTGCTAGGTGACATAGGTGGGCATAGGTGACATTAAATAACAAAGGACGCAGGTCATAAGGCAGCTGTCACAAGTCACAGCAGCTCAGTTTCTCAGTTGTGACCCAACCTGGATCATGTTTTAAGACATCACCTCTGCAGGAACTGAGCGTAGCTTTTGGAAACAACTGTGGAATAGGTTTGTTGGAGGGAAAGCACTACTCGCAAGGAAGGGGTTTTCTGCACTGGAGATGGCAGTGGCTTGGGGGATGACTTAAACAGGCACATAATGTTGCGATCCATATATGATGGTCAAGTTCCAAGTCACTGCTGGGAAATCGCTATATAGTCATTTTGAGGAAGATATTTGGCAGGAACTACTGCGACTGTGGGCTAAACCACAGAGCCTAGGGCTTGCCGATCAGAAGGTCGGCGGTTCGAATCCCCGCAACGGGGTGAGCTCCCGTTGCTCGGTCCCTGCTCCTGCCAACCTAGCAGTTCAAAAGCACGTCAAAGTGCAAGTAGATAAATAGGTACCACTCCGGTGGGAAGGTAAACGGTGTTTCCGTGCGCTGCTCTGGTTCGCCAGAAGCGGATTAGTCATGCTGGCCACATGACCCGGAAGCTGTACGCCGGCTCCCTCGGCCAATAAAGCGAGATGAGCACCGCAACCCCAGAGTCAGCCACGACTGGACCTAATGGTCAGGGGTCCCTTTACCCTTTACTGCGACTTTCCCCAAGCTTAGCTTATACCTGGCTTGAGCATCCTCTGATTTCATGTGCTATCCCTGTGCTTCCTCTTCAGTGCGATACTCAAATTAAATCCATGGAACATGTGCAGAGTTCTAGCTGAACGAATCCTCTCTGTAAAAGTAGAGAAAGTTTAATTTTGCCTCAGTGGAATCTTGCAACATCAAGGAGTGTCATTTCTTGACTAGTTGTTTTCTTATTCTGTAACCAAGTCTTTTCTCCCACCGCTGTTTTTCAGAAGCAAAACTACAGTCCAGTTTTCTGCCTCACTGCGCAGTTCAATAGCCTCTCACGGCATCTGTTTCTTTACACTGATAAACATCTACTGGATGTTTGAACACTGGAATTAATTCCATTTACTTTTCATCTGCTGCTAATTCAAACGCTTTGTTACAAGAGTCACATTCATTCGGCTCACTTTTCACTAACTGTCTCCTCTGGTCTGTCTTAGTGTCAGTCTTTATCTCCTGAACAGCAGGGGGGCGGGAAAGAGAGGAGGGATTGAGGAGAAGTAGCCTCTATCAGGACCAAACTTATTTTGCAGGTGACCTACATATATCTGTTTGATTCTATAGGATTTAAAAAGGGGGGAGGGGACAGAGCCCATCAACTTCCAACTTTTTTTCAAAAGAGTTTTGAGAAGTTGAAACATTCCTAAGTCGAGCAAGAGGTCATTGGCCATATTTGTAAAAGTCAGAGGAAAAGGAAACAAGGGCTGGATCTAGGCCCATTTAAAAAAAGAAAAAACCGTTTCAGGAAAAAGCGTTGTAAACATCATAATGGGAAATCACGTTGTCGAAAGACTCTGCAGCGCCATCTGGTGCCACAGTGTTAGAACGCATTTAAAACGTGTGTGTTTTCCTAACGTAGCTGTTAGAGGTATAGAAGAAGAGTTTGGACTTGATACCCCACCTTTCACTCCCCTTAAGGAGCCTCAAAGCGGCTAACAATCTCCTTTCCCTTCCTCCCCCACAACAAACACTCTGTGAGGTGAGTGAGGCTGAGAGACTTAGAGAAGTGTGACTAGCCCAAGGTCACCCAGCAGCTGCATGTGGAGAAGTGGGGAATCGAACATGGTTCACTAGATTACTAGTCCACTGCTCTTAACCACTACACCACACTGGCTTGGTTGCTCGAGAGCAATCAGGCAATGTGCTTCAATAGTCTGTTTTAAAGCTTTCTTTTTTCCCCCTTCATAGATATTTATTGAAAATTTCAAAATATTACAAAATGCAAAAAAGAAAAAAAGAAAAATACAAATTAAAAATAGTTAAAAACAATTCCATCTTCCTTTACTTAACTTTCACTTGCTTATTTCCCAGACTTCCTCACCCCTCCCTTTCCTGTATACCAATTCAATTTGTTGATTCAGCAAATCCTTCCCCACTTTATTTATTCTAATCTTTCATTACATTACCTTACTCTATTTTCCTCATTGTCTTATAAATAACCTTATAATTCAAAACCTAGATCTTATTTTTAATAACTTCTCTTAACCATTATATTCTTTCCTAATCCCTTAAACTTTTATACTAAAGCCAAGCAATTTCATTTCAAACATCCTTCTAACATTCATCAGTTATGTAAGACAGTCCTAGTAACAAAATGAAAAAGAAAAAATCTTCATCCAGCATCCCTTCCTCCTGGTCCCGGGTTTGTCAGTCCATTTATCCCATTAAACTGGCACATTAACCTGGTAATCTTATATCTGAGGCTCTTAAATCTCTTCCATGTCTCTTCCACGATTTTTCTTCATATTTTCTTTTCACTCGTGTGGTCTCCAATTTAATAATGCTTTTGCCCCTTTTCAACCAATCAGTCCCTTTTCCACAGTCCAGACTGAGCTCCATGTAGTGCTTAAAAGCATATTTCAAAATCCCTCCAAACTTTGGAGCCCCCATATCTCCAAGCCTCTCACGGCCCATTGCCAGACTCGGAAAGTCCATATATCCCTGCTCAGGGGGGTCAATCCAACCCCCCATTTCCAATCCAGTCCAAACTTTTTCTTTCCGAGTCTGATTTTTTTGAAGATCAGTTGCCAAATCCAAAGACTCATGTTCCTGCAGGGCCGCAACCTCCATCTCTGACTCCATTTCTGACTCCCAAAGTTCAGCAGAATCCTCTTCTTTCATCTGTTCTGTCAAGGCACACTCCTGGTTTGATTCCTGGGTAGGCTCCATACCTTTTCCTACTGCCTGTCCAAAATTTCCCGCTGTCTGCTTAAGATTTCCAACCAAGTCAGTCATCAAATTCATTCCCTCATGTAATTCTTCCAATAGAGCATTTGTTTTGTAAAAAGCGCACAACAACATTTCTGAATGCATTGTCCTTCAAGGTCACCAGTCAATTCCCACGGGTTATACTGTAGCGGCTGGAAATTCCCTAGAATTGGTTACAGTTTCACCGTCTCCCTCTAGGGGGAAAACTTCTGTTGCAAATCCAACCCCAAAGTTTCTTTCCCCCCTTTTTTCTTTTAGATACTTTGTCAATCGTTGTTATTTTAAAATGCAAAAGGAAACAGTGGAATCACAATGTTTCTCTTCTTTTAACTATCTGTCAAACGACTTCTGTCCTGGTCAATGAGCTTCAAACGTCAGTCCTGACACCCCGCTCCCTGGGTCAGGACGGTGGAAAATTACTTTGTTTTAAACTTACTTCTGCAGGTTAAAACAGTCCAAAGAAAGCTCCCCCTTCTCCTCCTGCTGCCGAAGGGGGCGGGGTTCAACTATTTTAGATGATGAAATCCACTCCTTTAATGGTGATTTTCAAAGCTCTAGTTTACTTTGTCTTTGCTTTGTTCAGTCTACAAGGAAACGGAAGGCTGACTTCCTGTTTAGACCTTCCCGTTTCAGTACCAAATTGTAATAAATTTTTAAGTCCAATTCCTTTCTTTTCCCAGTTCCTTATTTGTAGTCCAATTTTTTCAAAGTTTAGGTACTCACGGTGGTTATTTTTAGAATCCAAATTGTCCCAAAAAGAAGGCAGCGCTCTCCGGCAACGGCTATGCGGCTTCGCTCCATGGAAAGAGCAGTTGACTCTCAGCACCGCGCCACTTCCCCCTCTTCGCTTCAGAGCCCGTTAGTGGGTTCCTTTGCGGGTTGGGGGGGCGCTAAGGGTGCCCGCCGAGTCCCATGGTCACAGGCTTCATCCGCCTGTGATTTTTTAAGGGGTCCCCGCTTCTCCGTAGCGGAAAGGACCCGTTTCGCGCGGAGCTTGTCCCTCCAGTTCAGAGGGAGTCCGCCATTGCCGATGGCGCCACCCCGGAAGTCCCTGTTTTAAAGCTTTCTTATCAGTGATAAAAAACCTTTGGAATGCAGAGCGCCTCTATTCCGTGTCTTGCTCATTCACTGGCAGAATCTGCAAGTGGGCGGTCCTTAAACCTTCCCCAGCAGAGTAGTTTCTTGACGCCCAGTCTGCACCTCCCCTCTCTGCGTGGAAGCCTAATGCACAAGGAAGGCGTGGGTAACGGGGGACCTCTCTCCTCCCAGCTTTGCTCAGGCAAGGTGTCCTGGCACCGCCTCGCCTCCTCTGAGCCCTGCATCTCCTCTCCACTAGAGGCGTGGCTACCTTCCTCCGCTCAGGAAGTGCTGCTTCCCACGATCTTTGGGGGCTCTCGGTAATTCATCCGGCTTTCCCCCTCTCGCCCCTGAGCCGATGGCAGTTCCCTGACAGTAGCTAAGTCCAAGGAATTTCAGAGCTGCGCATATTTGCAGGAAGAGTGAGGCAGCTGCCTCAGGGGCGGAAAATAAGCAGCGGGAATCAAAATATTAGAGGACAGAGCAATGTGTGCCAGACAGACAGCTGCAGGCCCCATGTTGTCCTCAGGCCACAGAAGATGCTGCTGCTATAAACCTCCAAGTGTCCCTATTTTCCAAGGACACTCCTGGGATTATGAAAGCTATCCCAGCTTCTGAATTGATAATAATTTTAGATTGCAGAGTGTACTAGTTTAAAAAAAGGGTGTCTCAGCAGTTTTATAGCTACTCTGAGAGTTGCCAGCTGACCACGGCAGAGGGAATTGCCTCTGCTTCTCTGCTCTTAGTAGCTGATTGATTTTCACAACAAAAAGTTAAGTATTACACCAGTTAATGTCCAGTGCTGAGGGTCTTCTGACGGTTCGCTCGCTGTGAGAAGCCAAGTTACAGGGAACCAGGCAGAGGGCCTTCTCGGTAGTGGTACCTGCCCTGTGGAACACCCTCCCACCAGATGTCAAAGAGAACAATACCAGACTTTTAGAAGACATCTGAAGGCCGCCCTGTTTAGGGAAGCTTTTAATGTTTGATGCATTACTGTATTTTAATATTTTGTTGAAAGCCGCCCAGAGTGGCTGGGGAAGCCCAGCCAGATGGGTGGGGTATAAATAATAAATTATTATTATTGTTCTTGTCTGCAGATCACACCACAGCTAAAAGTACAGCTTCAGAGGCCAGTTAAGATGCTGACAACCTTATTTTCACCTCAATCTTTTTTTTCTTTTTCTTTTTTAAAGGACTGCATCTGAAGCTTAGAGGCAGCAGTACTTTAAAAATATGGCTGAGGAGGGATGGAAGTTACTACACTCATATAAATTCTTGTTGTCAGTGGGTAATGATCCTGAAAAGATTCGTTCACAATGACAACGTGAGTACACATTTGTTACATGATCCTCTCGGAGAGGAAATTTGGAACCGAAATTTTAACAGGCAAAGCATTTCCTAGCCTGGTGATTAAGTGGTGAGTAACATTTCGCCTGCTAAAACTCCCGTGTGTCAGGCTGCTGTCAGAAACAGGGCGAGTTTTTAAAAAGTGGCAACCCTCCTTCGCATGACAAGCAGTTGTGAATGAGTATGAAATCCATGTGTCGCTCATCATGCTGTTTTTAGGTGCTTAAATATTGACATCAAAGCAACGACAACAGTAAAATTAAAAACAGTGGTAGCTGAAATACTAAATATGAATTTCTGACATAAATGCAGGTGCGAGAATGATCCAGGCAAGCCCGCCTAATGGAATTTTCAGCGTATCCGTTAAAATTTATGAGGGCCTTAAATAAGAGACTTTCAATAAGTGTTGTGAAGGCAAAAAGGAGGTTATAAATATTGCAGCTGCAGCCTGCTAGTGATTTACAGCAGAGCAGCGCTACATTTGCCAGAACAATTTGGTGTCAGCTGAGACCTCCTTCACCAAGCCGGATTTCTGTCAGCCCCTACAGTCAGAGAATCAAGGTGCAGGGCACGTCCTCATGTAAAAAGCATTATAACCTGGAGCTGCCGTCGGCATGCCACCATCTTGCAGCCGAAAGGCTCCCATGCAACTGAGAAGAGCAGAAGATGCCCCACAAATAACCCAGAGATGCATTTTAAACAAAAGCACACATTCTACTCATGTAAAAACACCAGGTGGGCTCCACAAATAACCCAGAGGTGCATTTTAAATAAATGGACATATGTAAAAACACACTGATTCCTGGACCTTCTGCGGGCCAGATTGAGAAGGCCAGATCCGGGCCCCGGGCCTTAGTTTGCCTACCCATGGACTAGAACAGGGGTCTGCAACCCGCGGCTCCGGAGCCACATGTGGCTCTTTTACACCTTTGCCGTGGCTCCGGTGCAGATACTAGCGAGGGGAGGAGGCGCATTGTACGCTCCGACACTCCCCACTGTGGCGGGTGCTGTACTGGCTGTGACGTCGCATGGGGGCGGTGCGTGCGTTAGTCGACGTCACCTTCCCGCCCGCTGTCAGATCGCGGCTCCGGAGATATATTTGTTTTAAATGTCGCAATGGTTTTGCGGCTCCCAGTTGTTGTTTTCATCGGAAACGGGTCCAAGTGGCTCTTTTTGTCTTAAAGGTTGCAGACCCCTGGACTAGAACATTGTTCTTCTTTTTACCAGTCCTGGGCCATTAACAGCAGCTGATGATGCCAAGATCTAGCAGGGAAAGCATTTTGCCAGCATGGAGATAAATTGAGCAGGATAGCTCAACCTGTTAATTTCCCCCTGCCCCCCACCATAGCAAGCAAAGTACCAGGACGGACGGACAGACAGAGTGGGAGAGGGCACAGTATGGCATTCAGACCAGAGTCTCTATTTCCTCTCATTCTGCAAGACGATGTCAACATGATAGATGCTGTCCTGCTAGCTTCTCTTTGCCATTGATCTCTGCCTGGATGGCTCAGATTCTCGACAGCTCAATTCCCAGGAGTTTGCTTTGCGAGCCTGTGGTTAAGCGTTAAGAGGCCATTCCTCCCGAGCTGTAAGGAAACAGGACTTTATTTGCCCGGTCACACAGTCACACCTGTTCAGTGTCAATGTTAGAAATGTGGCAGACCTAAAGAAAGGAGAAATTAACACCAGTCAGGCTTGCAGAGAGAAAAATACTGGGCCCTTAGGGGTGGCAATGTTCTGGGGCTCTAGGCCGCTACCCCAGAGTTTGCAAACCATCATTTCTGTTATGTACTGAAGTTCTCACCCTGGGCCAGCAGGGGGATACTGTAGATAGTTATGCAAATAGGGGATTGAAAGTGACGTTCAGTGATTGGATAGTTTTAGAAAATTGTTACAGTTATGTTGTACTGGAGCTCTATATAAGCAGGCTGACTGAACCCTTCTGTTCAGTTCTGTTCTGGCCTGTGAATAAACAAGAGCTGTTTGAAGAATCACTGTGTCGTCTGATATGTTCACCCACAACTTAACAATTTCCTTTTAGGGTTGCCATCTCTTTAATAAAAAATAAAAAATGAGGCCCTGCTTCTCATGGGACTTTGTCAGTCGCTCAGCACACAAAAATTCAGCAAGCGAAAAGTGCTGAAGACATAAGAGCCAGGCTGCGGAGAAGAGGTTGAAACTGTGTTTTTTTCAGATCCTAGACAAGAGCAGCTGCCTTCTCTTTTGCAATAAATACCCTTTAACAGTTATGGGACGAGCAGACATGACAGTTCTCAGTTCTTATCAGATGCCGACAACCATGATGATGATTAGAAGGTGCCAGGGCAGGTTACAGCAATATATATTTTAAAAAGAAACAGTATTAAAAGCAGCTTAAAACAAATCACGGGACTCAGCTATATTAGTAAAAAGAAAGGGGGGGGGGGAAAGCATTTTAAATGCGTTGTAACACTGAGACACCAGATGGCGCTGCAGAGTTCTGTCTTTCGGCAACGTGATTTCCCGTTATGATGTTTACAACGCGTTTCCTGAAATGTTTTTTTTGATGCGTCTAGATCTAGCCACAGACACAACTAGAGTACAGTGGTACCTCGGGTTACATATGCTTCAGGTTACATACGCTTCAGGTTACAGACTCCGCTAACCCAGAAATAGTACCTTGGGTTAAGAACGTTGCTTCAGGATGAGAACAGAAATCGTGCTCCGGCGGTGCAGCAGCAGCAGGAGGCCCCATTAGCTAAAGTGGTGCTTCAGGTTAAGAACAGTTTCAGGTTAAGAATGGACCTCCAGAACGAATTAAGTTCTTAACCCGAGGTACCACTGTAATGGTGTGTTTAGATCAGGGGTGGGGAATCTGTGGCCTTGTAGTGATGTTGAATTTCATTTTCTGTCTGCTGCAGATGGCATGGACAATGGTCAAGGGTGGTGGTGTGGGAGTAATTGACTACTGCTGGAAAGGAAATATGGAAAACTGAGACATCAGAACCCAGGGAAGTCCTACAAGGCATTATTTTCTGCAGCAGCACATTTTGGCTGCAGATCCCACTCATGCTCACCTAGGATTTAGTCCCACTGATCTCAGTGTGGCTTGATTCTGAGTAGACTTGTACAGGCTTGCTGCAGGGGATTTCCCCCTCACAATCTCTCTCTGTTGTCTGGATGTTGTATCTGTTGAATGTCAGGCTGTTACTAGGTAGAGGAAGCCTGCTGAAAAAGGCATGGCAATTATTGTAAGCACGCTGTAATGCATAAAAAAGGGGGGGGGGGATTTTTAAAGTACGCAAATCAAATTGACTAGACAATTATTCAGATTAACTTGAAGCACCTTAATTCAAATTAGCACTTACTGAGACAATTATGCTTGAGCTTTATAGCTTTGTAATTAATGCATTTAGGCGAGCCAACTTTTCATTGTGCTTTTAATGGCAGCCTGACCTGTAGAAATTAAGAAGGTGCCGATTTTCCTGGCATAGAAACCTACCTCACAGGGTTGTTGTGGGGGTTCAGCGAGGGGGGAATCATGTGTGCCCCCTTTGAGCTTTCCTCACAGGCGAGTTTCTCCACACCCTCGATCATTGTGTGTTAAGTATAGTAGTGTAATTCACTGAGATTGCAAATGCTTGTATGCATTACCATGTGTTCAAATTTGATTGGTTGGTCACTGAATTCTAGAGATGTCTCTAGTAGTTCTCATGTGATTTGGCTAATGTTGGTCACATGGGAGGCATATAGGGAAGGAGAGACTCCCTTTTATGTGAAGCAAGCTGACTGTGTTTTGGAATCCACCGTGAACACTGCTAAGTTGAATGGAGTGTTGGAGTGCTGCTTCTCTGCTTGAAAGAAGAAATTGAGCAAAGTTGCAGGAGGAGGTGAAAGTGGAAATCTGTGATGGCCTGGGATTCGGACTCGGAGGCTGAACCTGAGGAACCCCAGCCTGCACAGGAGTCCCCACCTCCAGAACCAGCTGAGCCGGGGCTGGAGCTTGAGCCTGAAGGGTCCTCACCTGTGCTGGATCCTCAGGTGCAGGCACCAGCTGAGTCTGCTCTGGCTCCAGAGGTGATGGAGGACCCATTGCCTGCAGGTGCTCCACTCTCAGCCCCATCAGGGGAAGCTGAGGTTGCCTCTGGGTCTGGTAACCCTCCAGCCTCTCCTGAGCTGCAGAGGCTCAGGGCAGAGAGGCGGAGGGAACTAAGTTCCCGCAGGAGGAGTGCTCGCCTCCAGGCCAGGAGAGGTGAGTCACCTGTGGACTGGGGCCGCGCTATGCCTCGGGGCAGATAAAAGCCAGCCAGCCCCAGTCCCAAGTTGCGGGAGCAACATTATTGGTAGCCAGTTCCTGCCTGCACCCTGTCCTGCTCTTCTGCCAGAGTTCCTGACGTCACCCGACTCCCTGCCTTGGACCCCGCTTCAGCTTTGACGGAAGGCCTCCATACCGCATCCTTGACCTTCGACTGGACCTTGCCGCACGGCTAACCCCTCGGGACCAGCACAATATCTCTCCTAGGAGCTGCAAGGCATGGCCTAACTGAGATACAGCAGGATGAGTGCTGAGCTCTGGAAAGAGAGGAAAAGGTAGTTGTTTGGAAGTTAGAATAAGGGACTGTAAGCCCATGCTTACAGTCCACAGCTCCCTTCTACCTCTCCTGTAATTTCAGAACTGATTTATGCCTGAGTGTACACACTCAGATGGAAAAGTGAAATTGCACTTCAGGCTGAAGGTGAGAATGCCGTGTTTGCTTTTAAAATATATAGGAGAACATTCAAACAAATCGCACAACCTCCAACAACACCCTAACCCTCAATAGAAAAAATATACAGCAGGGAGCAGCTTAGGTTGGATCTTTTCCGCTTGCTATGCTCGTTTTCTGCTTCCACCAAAGGCTTTTTGTTTGCTTTTAAACGGGGTGGCTATTTTTTTTAGGGGGGGGGACACCTGCATCCATCCATTCTACCACCTCTGTCACTTTGTTCTGATGCAGGCATAGGCAGACTCGGCCCTCCAGATGTTTTGGGACTACAACTCCCATCATCCCTAGCTAACAGGACCAGTGGTCAGGGGTGATGGGAGTTGTAGTCCCAAAACGTCTGGAGGGTCGAGTTTGCCTAGGCCTGTTCTGGTGCATCTGCAGATCTGGCCTCAAGAGTTCAGGATCACCACCTTTCCTCCTGGCTCCTATGCCTTCCCTAACATCCCTGCACCCAGAATGACACAGCTGAAACATTCCCCAGGAGCACTGACCTCCTTGCCAGAAAAAGCACCCACTTCCCTGTTTGTATGCTTGACTGGCAAGTTGTTAAAAGCACAGAATCGGGACACCTACAGAAAGTGCTGTTTCCCACTCAGCCTCAAAAGGTGCAGGAACCTTGTCCTTTGTTGCACCTGCCACCCTCTTTCACTAGAGCGACTGCAAATGATGACCAATCCGTCAATCTAGTCCACCTGGTCTCAGGCAATTTGATGGTTTATGATGGTTTTGCTGCTTATTGGTGATATGCTTAGAGAAGCTTTTAATGTTTGACAGATGATTGTATTTCAATATTTTGTTGGAAGCCGCCCAGAGTGGCTGGGGAAACCCAGCCAGATGGGTGGGGTATATTATTATTATTATTATTATTATTATTATTATTATTATTATTTTGCTGCTGCGGGGACGCGGGTGGCGCTGTGGGTAAAACCTCAGCGCCTAGGGCTTGCCGATTGCATGGTCGGCGGTTCGAATCCCCGCGGCGGGGTGCGCTCCCGTCGTTTGGTCCCAGCGCCTGCCAACCTAGCAGTTCGAA
Source organism: Podarcis muralis (assembly GCF_964188315.1). NCBI lineage: Eukaryota > Metazoa > Chordata > Lepidosauria > Squamata > Lacertidae > Podarcis > Podarcis muralis. Next base: position 12,538,209 of record NC_135671.1, read on the forward strand.
AGCACCCCCGGGTGCAAGTTGATAAATAGGGACCGCTTACCAGCGGGAAGGTAAACGGCATTCCGTGTGCTGCGCTGGCTCGCCAGATGCAGCTTGTCACACTGGCCACGTGACCCGGAAGTGTCTGCGGACAGCGCTGGCTCCCGGCCTATAGAGTGAGATGAGCGCACAACCCTAGAGTCTGGCAAGACTGGCCCGTACGGGCAGGGGTACCTTTACCTTTTTATTTGCTGCTGCAGCTTTTGGAATGTATTGTTCCTTTTTAAAATAATAATAATAATAATAATAATAATAATAATAATAATAATAATAATAATGTAATGCTTTATGCTCTTAAAGTTGCTTCAAGACTACTAATGTGCCAAGCAATTGAAACATCATCATCTAAAGGCTACAGTCCTGTGCAAATGTATTAGGTAGTATAGTTGGTCTGTGGTACATACTAAAGTTTTGGAGTCTTATAGGGGAAGACAAGTTGTGATGATCATAACAATTCTTAGAAACCAAATTATGTCCACAGGTTGGAACTGGTGTTGAAGTCTCCTCTCCAAACAAATGTGATCTGGGGTCGTTTTTAAAACGTCATTGTGCCAAAGGGTCTGCTCTCGGCGCTGCTAAGAAGCAGAAAAGGAATGTTTCCAAAAGAATTTATTTGTACCTATTTAACTACTGGCTTTTATTAACGTGCACACCAGTTATGTGCTCCTGAGATTCCATCTACAAGAACAATTACAATCAAATGCCTCCAGATTGTCCATTTGGATCCCGGAAAATAGCTCAGCCAATCCAATTATATGGCTTTCCCACAGATTTGTTTTCGACAGTCTAAAATGTCAGATGCTAAACTGGATTTTTTTTATTAAAAAAAAAGCAGGTTGAAGGATATTTTTGTGCAGCGTGATGTATCTTCGGTGGCCAATATTATATCCGAACCCATGATACAATTTCATCAGAGACTGGAAAACAATTTAGCTGGTTTGTCCATGGCTCTGCCGAATCAGGACGGTGACCAGTCTAAGCCAGAATCCTGCTCTCACAGCGGCCAACCAGATGCTATTGGGAAGGCCTCAAGCAGCACTTGAGTGCAACACCCCTCTCCCCTCCTGCTTTTCCCTGCAGCTGGGATTCAGAAGTATACTGTCTCCAACTAGGGACAGCGTGCAGCCATTGTGACTAGTAGTCATTGGCAGCCTTCTCCTTCATGAGTTGGTCTAATGCTCTTTTAAGCCATCAAAGTTGGTGGCCATCGCTGCCTCTCATGGGAGCATTGTTCATATTTAACTACTCATCGTGTAAAGAAGTGCATTCTTTTCTTTCTGTCCTGAATCTTCCACCAACCAGCTCCATTGGATACTTCACCAATTTTAGTGTCGTGAGAGGTGGAGATAAAATGCTCTCTATCTGCTTTCTTCATGCCATGCATAAATTTGCAAACCTCGAGTCTATCATGTTGCCTCTTACTTGCCTTTTCTCTAAACTAGTAAGTTCTCAAATTACAGGAGAGGTAAGAAGGGTGCTGGGGACGCGGGTGGTGTTGTGGGTTAAACCACTGAGGCTTGGGCTTGCCGATCAGAAGGCCAGCGGTTCGAATCCCCGCGATGGGGTGAGCTCCCGTTCCTTGGTCCCTGCTCCTGCCAACCCAGCAGTTCGAAAGCACGTCAAAGTGGAAGTAGATAAATAGGTACCGTTCCAGCGGGAAGGTAAATGCCATTTCCATGCGCTGCTCTGGTTTGCCAGAAGCGGCTTAGTCATGCTAGCCACATGACCCAGAAGCTGTACGCCGGCTCCCTCGGCTAATAAAGTGAGATGAGCGCCGCAACCCCAGAGTCGGCCACGACTGGACCTAACAGTCAGGGGTCCCTTTGCGGTCAGGGTGCTGGTTTTGTGATGGGCCCCCTTGCCGACTTTGTTTTTAAAGCTTTGGGGGGCGTGATTTGCCCAAGACAGGGAGGAATTGGGGGAACAGGGCTTGTGAATGCCATTAAGGTCCCCCTCCCTTATTATAAGCATGGTTTTGGTTCCTGAGTTGCTGATCCAAAAGCCTTACCCAAGATCAATAGGGTGACGACTTAACAGAGTGCCAAAAAAAGAAGACAGGAGCCACTTCAGCAGAAAACAGGATATAAAATTCAGTAAGATTTGCATATTCTAATTTATGTCTAGAGCGGCAGGTGTAAGAAATAATTGCTATGATCTAAACAGAAACGCGATTGTTCTATCTGCTGTTCAGGTGCTCACTATTAATAGAGCAATCTCTAGGGCTGCCAACTTTCCCTTCTTGGGATTCTTTATCCTGGAACTGGACTTGAATCAGCCAACCCTTCAAATAAAGGATGGCTTCAAATACTGATGACATCCAGCAGAGGACTACCCTCTACAAGGCAAGACACATGGCTGCCATACCCTCCAACATTTATCTGATTAAAATAGGGACATCCTATTTCATAATAATAATAATTTTATTATTTATATCCCACTCATCTGGCTCAGTTACCCCAGCCATGCTGGGTGGCTTCCAATATATAGTGTTACCTCGGTTTTCGAATGTTTCAAAAGTTACTTATCTCCTTGACTCATGGGGGTGGGGTTACCTAACTCCACACCCTCCAACATTTCTCCAATGAAAACAGGGACGTCCTAAAGAAAAGCAGGACATTCTGGGATCAAATCAGAAACCAGGATGGCTTCTGTAAATCCAGGACGGCCCCTGGAAAATAGGGACACTTGTAGGGTCTGGGCTACTCTCCCAATTGGTCACTAAAAGGTTACCTTGAACCTCTTCTCTTCCTTACAAGGTGTAAAGCTCTGTTTACCGACCCTCCTCCTTTCTCCATCTATTATGCAGGCTCTTTGCTGCTAAATATTAGATCTCGCTTTTAAAACCACAGCACACCCTCATCTCATTGGGCTTCGCTGCTCTGCAATCAGGGGGGAATGTTTTCTACTCCAGCAAAGCAAATGTTGACTGTCTCAGTTGCCTGTGGGACTGAAGGGGGCTGGAGGGGGGTGGAATATGCAGAGGCACCCAAAGCGACAATAAAGTCAAACGTGGGCTGTGATGTTGTCACATTTAGATATTTGCTCCATTTTTCCTCTTTTGAATCCTCCTAGAGAACTCTGACTCATGAATCTTAAGCAGGCGATGGACGTGCCTCGCATTATTTTTGCTCGCCTCTGGACTCGCGGATCCATTCAAGTCGGAGAAAATAAATATTGTGATACTTGGCAGCAGATCTCCTTGCGGCTTTGATGCCCTTTGAAATCTTCTAACTTTCATACCAGAAAGAACAATGGCTTGCAGTGTGAAGGCCACAAAAACATCAACTCTGATGTATGCAAGGCTTATCAGTCCATGTTTTGGTGGAGACGGGGGAGGAAAAAAACATTGATTATGTCTTCAAAGGATGAGGCTTCATGTTTTTTGTCAGTAAAGATTCATCTCTGGAAAGCGGACTTTCAAAATGGGTCAGCCCCTTTCTTTGCTCAGAACTTCTGACATCATAATAAATGTTGCCAACTGTTCCAAAAGGTCCATATTGTTGTGCCTTTAACAAATATTGCCAAATTATAATGTCTGCATCCATGCTGTGATGAGTTTCAGCTTCTGGTTTTTGAACACCAGGCTGCTTTCAAAGGTGTAGGAGCAGACTAGGTAATTATTTCTGGTCAGCTGGCAGCCCTAGTAGTCATTAAAGGTAAAGGTACCCCTAATCATTAGGTCCAGTCATGACCGACTCTGGGGTTGCGGTGCTCATCTCACTTTATTGGCGGAGGGAGCCAGCGTGCAGCTTCTGGGTCATGTGGCCAGCATGACTAAGCCGCTTCTGGTGAACCAGAGCAGGGCACGGAAACGGCGTTTACCTTCCCGCCGGAGCGGTACCTATTTATCTACTTGCACTTTGACATGTTTTCGAACTGCTTGGTTGGCAGGAGCAGGGACTGAGCAATGGGAGCTCACCCCATTGCGGGGATTCAAACCACCGACCTTCTGATCGGCAAGTCCTAGGCTCTGTGGTTTAACCCACAGCACCACCCTTTCTAGTAGTCATTGCACTTGAGTTAATTGAGTCCAGGCACTTAAAAAAAAGAGCTGAATAACTTTTAATGAAAGAGATCGAGAAGTTCCATCACGGTAGTTGGTTTAGTTTTTGCCTAGGATTCCCCTTGCAGCTGCGGCCAACTCCTCCCCCTGCTTGAGGTTCCTGTGCTTTTTAATAGCTACGAAGCTCTGCCAAATTATCCTTGGTCATCCTTTACTCTACGTTAAGTCTTGGGAAAGGGACACGGGTGGCGCTGTGGGTTAAAGCCTCAGCGCCTAGGACTTGCCGATCGAAAGGTCGGCGGTTCGAATCCCCGTGGCGGGGTGCGCTCCCGTCGTTTGGTCCCAGCGCCTGCCAACCTAGCAGTTCGAAAGCACCTTCGGGTGCAAGTAGATAAATAGGGACCGCTTACCAGCGGGAAGGTAAACGGCGTTCCGTGTGCTGCGCTGGCTCGCCAGATGCAGCTTGTCACACTGGCCACGTGACCCGGAAGTGTCTGCGGACAGCGCTGGCTCCCGGCCTATAGAGTGAGATGAGCGCACAACCCTAGAGTCTGGCAAGACTGGCCCGTACGGGCAGGGGTACCTTTACCTTTACCTTTACCTAAGTCTTGGGAAAGCACTAGAACGATAATGAACTTCAAGTGCTTTTTTCAAACAGGCTGGCTCCCAGACCACTGCCTGAAGAACAGAGTGGCCTCAGGCATGCGAAAGGCAGCGGTGCCGGCTTTAAAATTAGCATGCACTGCCTCCCCAAAAACCTAAATCAATGCCCCCCTCCCTATCTGCCATTCTATTGATAGTTTGAAATATTTTGTTGTCGCTTGTACAACTTGTATGCAGTGAGATTACATGAGCAACACCCCACTCAGCTCTCTTAAGTCTTAATTCCTCTCGTTTACTGACACACACCTACCAAACCCGAAAGTCAGTTGCCCTGTTGTTATCTTTTCATAGATAGAAGCTGTTCTTTACCCTTTTGGTGCAACTAATCATGCTTCTATATCTTCTGCCTGAGGGCAGGAGATCAAGAAAGTGCCCGCCAGGGTGTGAATCATCCCTGCTAATTTTCCTCACTCTCCTGAGGCAACGTTCTTCCACTGTTTTGTCCAGCGGATTCACAGGACAGCCCATAATATCTTGTGCTGTAGTCACCACCCTCTGTAGGCATTTCCTATCAGTTGATGTCAAACCAGCTTACCACACCGTGATGCAGTGTTAAAGGACACTTTCTATTGTGGACCAGTAGAAGGAGATCATCAAATGTTGATTGACATTTCTACTTGAAACAGAAGTATCTGATCACCGTGATGGATATTTGGATATACAGCTGGCCAGTGCTGCATCGACCCAGGCGTAGGTTTCCCCACCTCTGCGCTTAACGATTTCCCACATATTCATAAATGGCCTAAACTCTGCTGAGCTACAAAATGTAGGGCAGTGATGTGGAACTGGATTTGGCAAGATGCTTCCTCCGGCTCCCTCAGCTGCTGGTTGCCAGGGCTTTTGCTGCGCACGGCCCTCTCCAAGCCATACCCACCAACATTTCTCTGATGAAAACAGGGATGCTCTATTCAATAATAATTATTAAAATAATAATAAAATAATAACTTTACTGTTTAGACCCTGCCCATCTGACTGGGTCGCCCCAGCCGCTCAGGGTGGCTTCCAGCATATATAAAAACATAATAAAACATTAAACATTAAACAAAACTTTTCTATACAGGGCTGCCTTCAGATGTCTTCCAAAGGTTGTATAGTTACTTATCTCTTTGGCTCAGTGCATCGCATAACTCCATACCCTCCAACATTTCTCCAATGAAAATAGGGACATCCTAAGGAAAAGCGGGACGTTCTTCGTTTCATTATATATTATTTCCCCAAAGCCTTTAGCTTTTTTGCATGTCCACCACCAGAGTGGATTTGATTTAAATCAAATTGATTTAAATCACGATTTAAATCACTACTCAGTAAGACTTGATTTAAATCCTTTTTTTTTTACAGAAAGACTCGTTCTTGCTGGTATAATCTTAATATTTACAACCAGATGAAGGTTTCATTTTTGGAATAATAATTTTTCAGAGTAGTATTTACAGTTATATCAAAAATTACTGATTTGGTTATACCATTAGAAATACATAGACAGATAATTACGAAATTATTGTGAGGTTTAATAAGTTAACTGTTTATATTAGGGCAACTTTTCTGCTGTCCTTTATTGGAAGGAGAAAAATAACCATTTCTTTAATTTAAACAATTTATTTAACTAGAACAATAACATTATAGCATATGTATCCATGTTTGTTAACTGATGTGGTTAAACAATTTTAAAAAAACAAACAAAAACCTTGGACTGAGTTTTAGCACACGTGAAAAACTTAAACTAAATCCTTATTTCCTGATGACTAGCCTTTGGACTATAATGTAACTTAAATAGAAAACTGTATTTAGAAAGATTTTTCCTCCAAAAGCATTTTATTTTAAAAATCCAATTTAAATTTTTAAAAATCTGATTTAAATCCAATTTTTAAAATAAAAAAAAATCATTGATTTTTATCCACCGGGTCCATCACATATGGAAGAATGGCCCATCTATCTGCTTACATTTCCAGCATGGAGAAAGGCTCCTGAAATATGTTAGCAAAGGTACCAAGTGGACGTTGCAAAGGAGAATATTGCACAGATGGGGAGGCACACTTGAAAAGGCCCTCTCCCTACTTTCCAAGACTTTCTCAGATGGGGATGCTGAAAAGAGCCTCACATGAACATCTAAGAGCTCAGGTAGGTTCATGTAGGGAGAGGCATTCCAGAATGGTGTAGTTCTGGTGTTTATTGACTCCTAGCAAACCTTCCTATCCATTCTTAGGGAAATCAGCCCTGAGTGCTCACTGGAAGGGCAGATCCTGAAGCTGAGGCTCCAATACTCTGGCCACCTCATGAGAAGAGAAGACACCCTGGAAAAGACCCTGGTGTTGGGAAAGATGGAGGGCACAAGGAGAAGGGGACGACAGAGGATGAGATGGCTGGATAGTGTTCTCGAAGCTACCAACATGAGTTTGACCAAACTGCAGGAGGCAGTGGAAGACAGGAGTGCCTGGCATGCTCTGGTCCATGGGGTCACGAAGAGTCGGACATGACTAAATGACTAAACAACAACAACAGCAAACCTTCCACTCTTGCTTTGCTATCTCCTCCTTGGTTTCCTCCACAGCTACCTACAGCACCTAGAGGGGAAATACCCGGATGTGGATAGAGTTATCAAAGCCGCAGTCTAGAGCAGCAGAACAGTTATAGCTGACGGCATTATTGGCTGAGTTTTGATCTGAGCTGTGTCTAATTATCCTTTCTTTTTGGGAGAACAGCTGCTATGTTGTGTATGTATATGGCTACTTTCCCCCCTTTTCCTTTTTTTTATATGAGACAAAATTGCCTGGAGCCAAAAGTTGGCACACTTTTTAATACACATGCTGTCGATGAAGGGGGAGGAGTAATACTAAGTAGTGAGAGAGTTCCCTGAAAGCAAAATTATTCTTTTTACAAACCACAGAAAACAATTTTCAAAGGCCTGTGCCACACTGCCCCCGCCCCCAGTTGTGCACTCAAGATGTGCTTATTATATAGCCTGTGTTCTTTAAAATACCATATATTATATAGGTACACTCAGGGTCACAGCCATAGCATACCATATTTTTCCATGGATAACACGCCCCCGTGTATAAGACAACATCTCTTTTTTGGAGGAAATGGAGGGAGATTGCCCAGATTGTTAAGCTTTTTTTTTGGGGGGGGGGATTCCTCAGACTTGTTGAGATTTTTTTTGGGGGGGGTTGCCAGCAGCTGCCAATCACCCGCCCAATTGCCGCAGCAGCCAATCGACAGCAGACCCTGCCGCAGCCCCCAATCACCCGCCCAAACGCCGCTGACAAAATCCCCTGCTCATGGCAGCCACCAATTGCCCATGCGACCTCTGCACTATCCGTGTATAAGATGACCCACAATTTTTAGCATTTTCTTATAATTTAAAAAACCCTCGTCTTATACATGGGAAAATACGGTACATTTAAAGGACATGGTTTGCCCCCCCAAAGAATCCTGGGAACCTTAGCTCACCCCTCCCAGAGCTTCAGTTTTCAGCAGCCATAGCAAACTACAGTATCTAGGGTTCCTTGCGGGAGGCTGTGTGTTTTGAATGCATGGTGTGGGTATGATCTGCGGGGAAGGGCAATAGGTCAGTGGTAAAGTGGATGTTTCACAAGCAAAAAGTCTGAAGTTCAGCTCCTAGTACAGTGGTAATAATAATAATAACAATAAATTTTATTTATATCCCGCCCTCCCCAGCCGAAGCCGGGCTCAGGGCGGCTAACAACAATAAAACAGTACAAAAGTACAGCATAAACAACACTCTAAAATCATTCATTGTAAAATTAATGAATTCAAGCCACTGGCAACCATTGGGCCAAGGCTCCGCGAAGATTGCCGAGGGAGGGAGTCAGGCTGTGCCCTGGCCAAAGGCCTGGTGGAACAGCTCTGTCTTTCAGGCCCTGCGGAAAGATGTCAAGTCCCGCAGGGCCCTGGTCTCTTGTGACAGAGTGTTCCACCAGATCGGAGCCACAGCCGAAAAAGCCCTGGCTCTCGTTGAGGCCAGCCTAACTTCTCTGTGGCCTGGGACCTTCAAGATGTTTTTATTTGAAGACCGTAAGTTCCTCTGTGGGGCATACCAGGAGAGGCGGCCCCGTAGGTATGAGGGTCCTAGGTTAAGTACTTAATTTGTTCCGGAGGGCTGTACATAACCTGAAACTGTTCTTAACCTGAAGCACCACTTTAGCTAATGGGGCCTCCTGCTGCTGCCGCGCCGCTGGAGCCCGATTTCTGCTCTCATCCTGAAGCAAAGTTCTTAACCTGAAGCACTATTTCTGGGTTAGCGGAGTCTGTAACCTGAAGCGTATGTAACCTGAAGCGTATGTAACCTGAGGTACCACTGTATCTCATGATGGGGTGAGGGGATCCTGTCCAGAATACTGGAGAGCGGCTTGAAGTCAGTGTAGACAATAGTGAGCCAGGTGGATGACTGCTCTCAGATTTATTGATTGATTTAATTTATTTCTCACATTTATACCCCACCTTTCCCCCAAGGAGCTCAAGATGGTATGCATAATTCTCCTTCTCCCCATTTTATCCTCTGCTTCAGGTTATCCTGACAACAAGTAGTGACTGGTCCCAGAGCTTCATGGCTGTGTGGATGATTTGAACCCTAGTCTCCTAGGGTGGAGTCTCCTGGACTCCATCAGCACCAGCTAGAATAACCCATGGTAAGGAGATTAATCACAATCATAATTTATTTATACCCCGCCCTTCCCGGTTCAGAAAACCGGGCTCAGGACGGCTAACAACAAATTTAAAATACTTAATTGTAGAAGCAGCATAAAATACAGTATAAAAACATGAATAACAATAAAATTCAAAGTTCAGAAATCAATTTGGGGGAAATCCATCTAATAAGCATTAGATAGTCACCAGGGCTAGCTGGCTGAATTAGTCCTACTTGGGCCAGCGAGGCGGCCAGGGGAGAATTAGCTGTGGGATCCCAGAGTGAGTAATCTTCATAAAAGGGGAGGGGGAGGGAAGAGAAGGGAAATAAAAGATCAAACTGAATTCAAATTAAAGGCCAGGTGGAATAGCTCTGTCTTACAGGTCTGACAGAAGGAGGTTAAATCCTGAAGGGCCCTAGTCTCCTGGGACAGAGCATTCCACCAGGTCGGAGCCATCACTGAAAAGGCCCTGGCCCTGGTGGAGGATAGTCTGACTTCCTTAGGGCCCGGGACCTCTAAACTATGGCTATTCATGGACCTTAAGGTCCTCTGCGGAGCATACCAGGAGAGGCAGTCCCATAAATATTTGGAGTCCAGCAACATCTAGATCAGGGTTTCCCAAACTTGGGTCTCCAGCTGTTTTTGGACTACAGTTCCTATCATTCCTTACCACTGGTCCTGCTAGCCAAGGATGATGGGAGTTGTAGTCCAAAAACCACTGGAGACCCCAGTTTGGGAAACCCCGATCTAGTGGGTTGGCTCCCCTGCTTATATATTAAAGTACATTCCAACCCGACAAAACTTAACGGTTTCTACAACTCTCTTTCTCGCACACCCTTTCTGCATCTCTCCACGACGTCTGGGCTGTGTGCCCTGTTATAATCTTTTTAAGCCACCGGCCCATTTGATATCGGTGCACTAGATATCACTGCACAGACAAAAAGCCCCCCGAAAACTCCTTATTTATGTTTAAATGGTCTCCTACGTCAACGCTGCTCCGCAGACCATCAATCCACAGAAGCTCTTAGCCGAATGAAAGGAACGGCTTCGTGCTCCCAGCCACTCTCCGCTTGGAATTCTGCCAAAGGCATGATTGCAGAAACAAATCATTTTAACCTCAGCATTTTTGGTTTCGAGAAAGATCTCCAAGTGGCACAATAGTCTCCGTCTCCCTATAACAGCAGGCACAGCTGTGGCCTCTCCACCTTAGCGCTCGTTCCCCCCATGGGAGTCTTCGAAATGCGCACAAGACAATACTAAATACGTTCGCAGCACCGGTGTGGGAGCCAAAAGAGAGGCAGGCATAAATTGCCATTGGCTGCAGATGATGTCCTTTTCATCTAGTGCTCAGCTAGGATGACTTCACTGGCACTATAATAAATTGTCAAGACCAGGGGGCTAGGGAGCAAGTGAGATCATCTTCCAGGAATCAGAGCCTCCTGCTTCGGCAATGGTTCTTCAGTGCCCCCTTTTCAACTGGAAGTGACAGGCACATAACCTCTTGTTTTTTACACACATATATTTCTCTCTCTCTACTATTTGGGGGTGGAGGCTATGTACACATTAGTGACTTGAAACACAGTGAGGTCATTCTCTCCCCCCCTCCCCACCTGCTACATTTCAACTCGCATTATTACTTTGCTATACACAGTGGAGAGAGGACAAGGGTGTCGTCACCCAGTATGAATAACTTGATTTGTTGTCCCCACCCCACCCGCAAGACCTTCAGCTCCACTTCTCATCTGGGCACCCAGTAGAGCATGAGACTCTTAAATCTCAGAGTCGTGGGTTTGAGCCCCACATCGGGTGAAAGATTCCCGCATTGGACTAGATCAGTGTTGGCCAAACTTGGGTCTCCAGCTGTTTTTGGACTACAACTCCCATCACCCCTAGCTAACAGGACCAGTGGTCAGGGATGCTGGGAATTGTAGTCCCAAAACAGTTGGAGACCCAAGTTTGGGCAACACTGGATTAGATGATTCCCAGCTGCTGTTGGACTACAACTCCCATCATCCCTGACCACTGCCCCTGCTAGCTAGGGATGATAGGAGTTGTAGTCTAACAACAGCGGGGGACTCAAGTTTGGGAAACACTGGCTTAACTGCAGCTGATGTTTTCAAATGGGATGGAAGCTGGTTTGAGGGGAAATTTATCAGCAGTACTTCTCAAGAAGTGACAGGATGTGATGGATTGTGGCTACAGTCATGTGTAAAGGTAAAGGGACCCCTGACCATTAGGTCCAGTCGTGGCTGACTCTGGGATTGCAGCGCTCATCTCGCTTTACTGGCCGAGGGAGCCGGCGTACAGCTTCCGAGTCATGTGGCCAGTATGACTAAGCTGCTTCTGGTGAACCAGAGCAGCGCATGGAAATGCTGTTTACCTTTCCGCTACTTGCACTTTGACGTGCTTTCGAACTGCTAGGTGGGCAGGAGCTAAGACCAGGCAACGGGAGCTCACTCCGTTGCGGGGATTCGAACCGCCGACCTTCTGATTGGCAAGCCCTAGGCTCTGTGGCTTAACCCACAGCGCCACCCGCAGAGCCCAAGAAAATGGCAACATGTCCACAGTCTAAGAAGCCTGATGACTTGCAGGGGTGGCCTCCATGTTGCCTTTATGTGTCCTAGCAATGTGTTGTCAAGAGGCAGATGCTAGTCTGAGAAATCACCCTAGGGCTGAAGAGTAACTCAACAACAGCTTCACAAGTTGTTCACTCCGTCATGGACATACCGTATTTTTCGCCCTATAGGACGCACTTTTCCCCCTCCAAAAATGAAGGGGAAATGTGTGTGCGTCCTATGGGGCGAATGCTGGCTTCCGCTGAAGTAATAAACAAATCCTGGAGGCTATGCCCCAAACACTCTCGTGGCCTATTTTTGCTGAATGTGTGCGTGGTCTACTTTCCCCATCTGTGAGTGCTGCTGGAGGCTGAACCCCTTCCTAAAAAAACATTCCTGTGATCCAGGAACAACCAGCCACTTCTGAACATAATATTCTTTCTCTCCATAACTGATCAGGAAGAGGGTATTCCCTCCACAAGCCCTAGTTTGGTGTCATCTGCAAATTTGAAAGCTGGAGTCCAATAACACCACATGTAGCATTAGAAGCTGGCATGATGCCTCTTTCTAAGGTACTTTTTTTGGAAGGAGTCGTTGATCTTTGCTTCCCAACACTGGAAATGCAGATGAACTGTTTCTCCCCCTTGTTCAGCTGACACAGTGCCCGATATAAGTATACCAGGAATACGGGCAAAAGTCCTAGGACAAAGCATTATCCTCATGGACTTCCCGACAACTTGACTGTTACAAAGCGATTTATCTCAAAGATGTTATGCCTGTACTTTGTTGGACATTTCGTTGAATGCTACAGACAGGAGTGAAGAAGATATCTGGGTGAGTTAAAGGTAAAGGTAAAGGGACATCTGACCATTAGGTCCAGTTGTGACCGACTCTGGGGTTGAGGCACTCATCTCGCTTTATTGGTCGAGGGAGCCGGCGTACAGCTTCCGGGTCATGTGGTCAGCATGACTAAGCTGCTTCTGGCGAACCAGAGCAGTTCATGGAAACGCTGTTTACCTTCCCGCTGGAGCGGTACCTATTTATCTACTTGCACTTTGATGTGCTTTCGAACTGCAGGGTGGGCAGGAGCAGGGACCGAGCAACGGGAGCTCACCCCGTCGCAGGGATTTGAACCGCCGACCTTCTGATCGGCAAGTCCTAGGCTCTGTGGTTTAACCCACAGCGCCACCCGCATCCCTCTCTGGGTGGGTTACGCACCCACAAAATGACTGAGGCTGAAAGGTAAAAAAGTAAAGGACCCCTGAACAGTTAGGGCCAGTCAAAGACGACTATGGGGTTGCAGTGCTCATCTTAATTCAGGCCAAGGGAGCCAGTGTTTCTCCACAGACAGCTTTCTGGGTCATGTGGCCAGCAGGACTAAACTGCTTCTGGTGCAATGGGGCACCATGACGGAAACCAGAGCGCACAGAAACGCCGCTTACCTTCTCACTGCAGTGGTACCAATTTATCTACTTGCAGTGGTGTGCTTTCAAACTGCTAGGTTGGCAAGAGCTGGGACAGAGCAACTGGAGCTCACCCCGTTGTGCGGATTCGAACCGCTGACCTTCTTATCAGCAAGCCCAAGAGGCTTAGCGGTTTAGACCACAGCACCAACCGAGGCTGAGCGGACAATGCGAGCATCAAGCAGGCAACTGTGTTTACTCATGTCCATTGAATTGATATCTAATACAGTCTCCGGATAAGCAATAATTGATAGAGCAGGGCAGCAGGGAGGGGATGTTCACAAAACGATCAGGACTTACGCTCCTTGAGGTGGAGGGGGGAAGGGATACAGGAAAGCTCTGGGCTTTCAGGAACAATTTATCTTGTGCTTGTAAGGGGCAAAGCAGATGTGACAGGTGATAGACCTGTGTGTCAGAATGATCTCACTGCACATTTCGATAGGGCAGGGGGTAAAGGGGATAAATGGCACCAGCACAATACGGGCTGGATCGAGAGGGTGCTGAACTTCACCCATGCTGCCTCCCCAATACACTCTCTCTCTCCAGATGTTTTCTTCCTGATGGGGCTTCTCCTTCCAGGGTAATGAAGCATGCTGCCATGCAATGAGAAAGTTGCACCTTTCACCTGTGGCCTTTAATTCCTGAGACACTCTAACAGTTATCGGACGGCGTACTCGTACATCCCAACACACTGTTTAAGAATTACTGGCTTTGGGATTAGGTGTTCCTGCTTAGCAGCTTATCAGTTATGTGGGCTTCAGCCTGTTGAAGGGCATTCATGTCTCTTCATAGGTAGCACTTTGTCCTAGCACCTGAGAGTAACAGGAGCCTAGCCTGTGATAATGAAGACCTAGAATCATATGTCTACAGGGATGAGAGAATATGAGAATTTCAGTTTCTCCCAGTTCCTAAGTGTTCTGTCCCCTACATTTCCAGGTCAGATGGACAGCATATAAATAAAAAAATTGTTGATGATGAACAGGTGAGGGAGGCTCACCTGGCGCCTTCGTTATACACCTTTAGGTACCAGGCAAAAACATTCCTCTTCAACCAGGACTTGGGCTGATTAACATCCTATGCCATTTTAAATGTGTTTGTGGTGGTGGGTGTTACTGTTTCTGTTTCTATTATGCATTTTGTGTTTTTATCTTGCATTTTTATGCTGTGAACCACCCTGAGATCTTAGGATGAAGGGTGGTCTACAAATTTATTTGTTGTTGTTTAGTCGTTTAGTCGTGTCCGACTCTTCGTGACCCCCTGGACCAGAGCTTGCCAGGCACTCCTGTCTTCCACTGCCTCCCGCAGTTTGGTCAACTTCATGCTGGTAGCTTCGAGAACACTATCCAACCATCTTGTCCTCTGACATCCCCTTCTCCTTGTGCCCTCCATCTTTCCCAGCATCAGGGTCTTTTCCAGGGAGTCTTCTCTTCTCATGAGGTGGCCAAAGTACTGGAGCCTCAGCTTCACGATCTGTCCTTCCAGTGAGCACTCAGGGCTGATTTCCTTCAGAATGGATACGTTTGATCTTCTTGCAGTCCATGGGACTCTCAAGAGTCTCCTCCAGCACCACAGTTCAAAAGCATCAATTCTTCGGCGATCAGCCTTCTTTATGGTCCAGCTCTCACTTCCATACATCACTACTGGGAAAACCATGGCTTTTACTATATGGACCTTTGTTGGCAAGGTGATGTCTCTGCTTTTTAAGATGTTGTCTAGGTTTGCCATCGCCTTTCTCCCAAGGAGCAGGCATCTTTTAATTTCGTGACTGCTGTCACCATCTGCAGTGATCATGGAGCCCAAGAAAGTAAAATCTCTCACTGCCTCCATTCCCCTTCTATTTGCCAGGAGGTGATGGGCCCAGTGGCCATGATCTTCATTTTTTTGATGTTGAGCTTCAGACCATATTTTGCGCTCTCCTCTTTCACCCTCATTAAAAGGTTCTTTAATTCCTCCTCACTTTCTGCCATCAAGGTTGTGTCATCTGCATATCTGAGGTTGTTGATATTTCTTCCGGTGATCTTAATTCCGGCTTGGGATTCATCCAGCCCAGCCTTTCGCATGATGAATTCTGCATATAAGTTAAATAAGCAGGGAGACAATATACAGCCTTGCCGTACTCCTTTCCCAATTTTGAACCAATCAGTTGTTCCATATCCAGTTCTAACTGTAGCTTCTTGTCCCACATAGAGATTTCTCAGGAAACAGGTGAGGTGATCAGGCACTCCCATTTCTTTAAGAACTTGCCATAGTTTGCTGTGGTCGACACAGTCAAAGGCTTTTGCATAGTCAATGAAGCAGAAGTAGATGTCTTTCTGGAACTCTCTAGCTTTCTCCATAATCCAGCGCATGTTTGCAATTTGGTCTCTGGTTCCTCTGCCCCTTCGAAATCCAGCTTGCACTTCTGGGAGTTCTCGGTCCACATACTGCTTAAGCCTGCCTTGTAGAATTTTAAGCATAACCTTGCTAGCGTGTGAAATGAGTGCAATTGTGCAGTAGTTGGAGCATTCTTTGGCACTTCCCTTCTTTGGGATTCGGATGTAGACTGATCTTCTCCAATCCCTTGGCCACTGCTGAGTTTTCCAAATTTGCTGGCATATTGAGTGTAGCACTTTAACAGCATCATCTTTTAAAATTTTAAATAGTTCAGCTGGAATACCATCACTTATGGAATACCATAAGTAAATGAAAATAAATAAAATGGGAGGGTAGGACTTCAGAAGGCTCCCTCTGACCTTCAGCATCCAAGGCAGTCTGCCTCAATTCCAGCTGGCAGAATTGGGAGCAGGTTATTGTACCGGTGGACTTCCCATAGGAATCTGGTTGCTCACAGTGAGAACGGGAAGCAGGCCTTTGGACTGATCCAGCAGAGCTCTTCTTAAGTTCAGGTAGATAATACTGACCTGACAGCTTTGTGTAGGATGTGGCTCGAGTATAATTACTTACCTTTTCGTTGAGGAATCTCTTATAGGCTTCCAAACCTATGAGAGCCAGTGTGATGCAGTGGTTAAGAGTGGTAGACTCGTAATCTGGTGAACCGGGTTCGCGTCTCTGCTCCTCCACATGCAGCTGCTGGGTGACCTTGGGCTAGTCACACTTCTCTGAAGTCTCTCAGCCTCACTCACCTCACAGAGTGTTCATTGTGGGGGAGGAAGGGAAAGGAGAATGTTAGCTGCTTTGATATTCCTTAGGGTAGTGATAAAGCGGGATATCAAATCCAAACTCCTCCTCCTCCTCCTCCTCCTCCTACTCTTCTTCTTCTTCTTCTTCTTCTTCTTCTTCTTCTTCTTCTTCTTACGACATAATTCTGTTTTAACCCCACAAAAGCCACTGCTATCATTTTGGTGAGCAGGCACGCCAACGAGGGGACGGCGGATGATTCTTTGCGGGGTGAATTCCATCAAGGTGTGTGCACACAGGTTCTCAGCGTCGGAAATGGCCAAATCACTCGTGGTCTCCTGTGTAGCTAATAAAAGGAAGAGAAATGATTTCATCAAGAAGAGCCATTTATTTCACAGGTCTGTGGGCAAGGGGGCTGGATATTGCTTCCCCTCCATGCTTCCCCTCCACCAAGAACGTTGCTTTTGCCGTGATGAATGCTGCCACCTTCTGCGACGTTAAGAGTACGTCGTGTCCCTTCACAGCTGCTTGTCCCCTCTTCCCTAAGAAAACAAATGACAGCTCCCCTTAGTGTCATCCTACCCCCCCCCCGCTCCTTTCTTTAAATGACTTTTCTCTTGGAGATTTATTGCAAGAGCTTTGCGAGAGATTTGTAGCAAGCAGTGCTCAGCCTGTAGCCTTACATCCTCAGTGCCACAGCCATAATTCTCCCAGAGTGGAATGATAGAAGATCACAATGGCTAATAATGTATTATGATGATACTGTCTGTGCAAGAAAGATTGTGTTCCGTTTTCAGCAGCTCATTTGGGTCGCATGGAACTTTTCCTCACCTCGCCGAAACAAATGGCGCTTTCCTGGCTGTGCATGCAAGCCAAGTAAATTAAGCAACAGCAAATAAATTAAAATAAGGCAGCTATCCTGTCACTATCTGGCATGAGTTTGACTTTCACAAGGAGATGCTCTGAGGAAGATGTGTGTGTGTTTATGTATATGTATATAGTTCCTGGTGCCTTAGAATCAATATGTCAGGATGATAGGCAGTGACAAATGTTTAGTGGCCTGTTCCAAATGAACCACATATAAAGATGTGTCTCTCTCCTGCTAGCTGAGGCCTTTGGAGGGGCTAAGTGAAGCCCAAATTGATGAAATGGGAGCACCGTGGAAGTAGAAGGAGACAAGTAACAGAGAGAAGCATCTTATCAGGACCTGCTAAGGAGCAGGGAAATTGTTCTCAGAGCCAGAGGAGGTGTGTTAACTTCCCAAGTCCTGCCCCTCATGTGTGACATGGAGAGCAACTTGTACACTGTTCAGTTGGGTTTCCTTCCACATAAGTGTCCCTAAGGGACATAGCTTACTTTTGAGCCTCACACTCCGCATGGAGACATGTGGAGAAGCTTTGGGTAGTTGGTACGTTGGCAGGGGTTCAGGCTTAGCACTGAAATGACCAGACAATTGAACATGGAGGCTATTTCTCCCTATATGAACCAGCCCAAACCTTGTGGTCTTCATCAGAGGCCCTTCTCCAGGAGCCCCGCCCAAGACAGGTGCAGAGGGTGGCCACATGAGAACAGGCCTTTATGGTGGGGTCTCCCATCTGTACAATACTCTACAGTGCGAGGCATGCCTGGTGCTATTCTTGTCAGTCTTTAGGCACCAGGCGAAGGCTTCTTTGTTTACCAAGACCTTTGGCAATAAAGACATCTGAAAGCAGCCAAGAGTGGCTGGGACAACCCAGTCAGATGGGCACCATATAAATAAAGTTATTACTATTGCCTCCTATGGCTGTGCTCATCTTTTAGCAGGGTGGATAGGACTTGTCCTTATTCATATTTTACTGAACATGCTTTTTGTGTAATTGTATTGTTCATAGTTTTACACACACACACACACACACACACACACACACACACCGTTTTTAAATTGGCTTTATTTGTTGTATTTTAACTTTTCAAGTGTCCTGATCCCCTGGCCTACCTGGCAGATAGCGTGCCAAGGCAAAGTTCCAAGTCCAAAAGCCAATCCATACAAGCCAAGTTCAAAGATCAGGAAACGCAGTCCAGGATCAGTCCAAGTGTGCCAATATGGGAGTTCAGCAGTTAGGATACAGACCAGAGTCAATCTCGAAGTAGAAACCCATGAAGGTCTGAGGAGAATCCCAGGTGAGGTCCCTCAACATGGGCAGTTGAATAGACAAAGTACCTCAGCTCTGCTGCCTTCTTCTACTGTGTCTGTTGATTGCAGCTTCTGCACTTGATGAGGCAGGTGCCCCAGCTGAGGAATCACATGCGTCCTTCCCCACTTGGCCAGCTAGTGAACTAGGCTCTGCTTCCTGGAGTGCCTCACCCACTGGTCTTAGGTGCATTGGGACACTGTGACGGAAACCAGAGCACACGGAAACGCCGTTTACCTTCCCGCACAGTGGTACCTATTTATCTACTTGCACTGGTGTGCTTTCGAACTGCTAGGTTGGCAGGAGCTGGGACAGAGCAGTGGGAGCTCACCCCATCGTGGGGATTTGAACAGCCAACCTTCTGATCGACAAGGCCAAGAGGCTCATTGGTTTAGACCACAGTGCCACCTATGCCTCTTGTATCCAATTGTTATTTGATTGCTCATTGTGCTTGCTTTCTGCTCAGCTCTTTAGTTTTCACTTGCTCTTTGTCCCTGACTATTGGTTTACCTGTGGCTCCTGGGTACTGGCCAGTGCTTCTTCTGGGTTTTTTTTGAAAAAAATGAGAAATGGTGCCGGTACTCACCATGAAGTTACAGTAAAAATATTCCTAGAAGAAAAGCTCTGGTCCTGACTCACCACATACTGCTCCCTATTACGGCTCAGCTCTTACACAAAGTCAGAACTAAGCAAACTAAACCTCAGCTTAAAAACCTAAATTTAAACACAAGACTTTTATTTTATTTTATTTTTTGGATTTGTATATTGTCCTTCCCCCATGAAGGGCCATTAAAATATTGTTCTATATTATCACAAGGGGGGAGGTTTCTACACCAGCCAGAAGAACAAGGATGGCATTGATGGAACAGGCTCAAATGTTTATTACTGAAGGTTGTAAAGAGATAAGCAAACTCAGGAATGCACATGGCTGTGATGATGTGGGAGATGGCAGGGAGGAGGGAGGGAGGCCAAGACCTTACATGGTAATAGGAACTTACTATAATTTTCGATTTCCCAGAAATCAGGTGGTTTACAAGAAATCAGGTGGTTTACAAGAAATCAGGTGGTATTGTATTCTGCAAATGTATAAAAAGCTGGCTCCCTCAGAATTTGGGGGCAGACATTGGGCAACGTGTGTCTGTACCATTTTTGTCATGACAAAATAAAGGGATTTTTCCTGCTGTCATTTTGACTCTTTCAAGCGTCTCCAAGGGTCTCATCAGATAAGGAGGTCATAAAAATGTCCTTCATCCAGAGATCACAGGGCGGTTCACAACATAAATATACAAAATGAGAACACAAAATACTGTACATAATAAAAACAAGAACTGAAGCCAACCAATAACGGGTCATAGACTAGCTTCCATGGCTATCAGAAGTGCATGTCTCACCATGGGCATAGGCAACGGGGGGCAGGGAGGGGCAGCTGCCCCCCTTAAATCAATAAAAATACATAGCTGAGGTTCTGCCCCCCCAAAAGCCTGCCCCCCTAACAAAAATCCTGGCTACGCCTATGCCTCTCATTATTTTTTTATTTTTAAATGAGAGCTATAGGTTGATTAATGGGACGTGGGTGGCACTGTGGTCTAAACAACAGAGCCTAGGGCTTGCCGATCAGAAGGTCAGCAGTTCGAATCCCCAAGACAGGGTGAGTTCCCGTTGCTCTGTCCCAGCTCCTGCCCACCTAGCAGTTTGAAAGCACGTCAAAGTGCAAGTAGATAAATAGGTACCGCTCCGGCGGGAAGGTAAACGGCATTTCCATGCGCTGCTCTGGTTTGCCAGAAGCGGCTTAGTCATGCTGGCCACATGACCCGGAAGCTGTACGCCGGCTCCCTCGGCCAATAAAGCGTGATGAGCGCCGCAACCCCAGAGTCAGTCATGAATAATAAAAGTCTGAACAATAGTCTGAAGACTGGGCCTAACAGTCGGGGTACCTTTACATTTATAGGTTGATTATCTGTTTAATACCACACCATTTGCATTAGATACTTTAATAAATAAGTTGGTGCCCATCTTCAGACTATTATTCAAGATATAGCACAAAATATATGAGGATTTGCTGCCTCCCCTGCCCCCTGTTCACCATATTCTGCTTTCTTGAATAAAAATAGTTGGGAAGTTGTTGAGAGCACAGTAGGAGGGTGAGATCCTTTCTCCTGCCCACATATGCAATGCTTATCAAACATGAAAGGTACTTTATATCATTCCAGAGTTGGGTCTCTCTTGGTTGTTGGCACATCATCTCTGCACCCGGTGAAATCTAACCAGTTATTTAGTGGCAAGCGAAAACTAATGGGAAAGGATAAAACCACTGATCTTTAGACAGATCAGATTAGGGTAAGTGAAAGCCAATGGCAACGTCCTAATTTTAGCAAAAAAATATCACTACTTAACCACGCCATAATAGCGATATTTGTGCTACCAGTGTATTAGCATCACACAGATGGCAAGACACTTCAGTTGCATACCTTCTGTTGACAGTGTTATGAGCACCTACGTTTTAAGAGGAGGAGAAGCAGTATATCTCCTGAAAAGGTGTCAGGGCTAATTCCAAAAAGGTGAAGACACTTGCTATTAGCATCTAAGGATTCTTCTCCCATCATGATTCATTCCTCACATGCAAATCTGTTCTATTTAGGATGACTGCAAAATGATTCTATCATCCTGTCATCTGGCTTCTCTGTGCTTCCGATTGGTCTGTATTTATAGAATGGCTATAATAATACAAGTCTTGTCTTCTCGTTCTGATAGTGTGTTTCGGGTAAGTTTGACTGAGTTATTCTGCCACTGAGCCAGGTTAACAACTTGTCCTGTATTCAGACTGTGAACTCACAGGCTAACCAGCAGCAAGAAGTGGCTATCGGGGAGTGATCCATTGCTTCAGAGAACCTGCAGGAGTTCTGAGACAAAGAGGGTGCTGCTTCAGTGCTGTCCAGAACCCTACTGAGGTCTTTATTTCATTAAGTTTATTATCACATTTTGGGAACACAGGTGGCGCTGTGGTCTAAACCACAGAGCCGAGGGCTTGCTGATCGGTCCGTTGCTCGGTCCCTGCTCCTGCCAACCTAGCAGTTCGAAAGCACGTCAAAGTGCAAGTAGATAAATAGGTACCACTCCGGCAGGAAGGTAAACGACGTTTCCATGTGCTGCTCTGGTTCTCCAGAAGCAGCTTAGTCATGCTGGCCACATGACCCGGAAGCTGTATGCTTGCTCCCTCGGCCAGTAAAGTGAGATGAGCGCCACAACCCCAGAGTCGGTCTCGACTGGACCTAATGGTCAGGGGTCCCTTTACCTTTATTATTACATTTACACACCACGTTTCCTTCAAGTTGCTCAGGGTGGTGTATGTGATTCTCCCCTCTCCATCCATTCACAATAACCCTGCAGGATAGGCTGAGCTGAAGGACAGTGGCTGGCCCAAAGTCATCCAATAAGCTGAAAATTTGAACCCTGGCCTCCCAGGTTTTCTAGTCCAGCACTCTAACCACTCACACCACATTGGTTCTTGAGTAGTAGTGCCTTCCTCATTAGTATTCCAGTTGCAGCCTTCAGTTGCTTGCTTCTGTTGTTTCTTTATTTCTATTAGTACATCTGTACGTATACAAAATGTAAGGATACAGCATACAAATAGAGAAACCTGTGTTCTTCCTCCACAGTGCTATTCAAGAAGACAAGAGTGTGAGGGTTAAGAACCAGGTCAAAAGAGTGTTGTCAAAGAAGACAGATGACTCAACTACATTAGCCATGTTACAATGGTATAACTGTGTTATAAACATGCGACACCAGGTGGTGCTGTAGAGCACAAAACTTTGTCTATGCGATTTTACATAGTTCCTTCCCTTTTGTTATAACAATTTAATTTATGACTTATTTATAATGTTTTTTCCCCTGTGTATAGATCCTGACAGAGCAGACAGAGGCAAGATATTGCTCACCAGCCTGCACCAAAAGAAAGTATCTTACAAGTTCCAACAAGTTAAGTCATACTTGCATGGATACATGAGACAAATTGTTTGTTCATATGTGTTGTGGAAGTTCACCAAATAGTGATAAAGTCCTGAGGATCCACCCCACCTTGTAAAGCTTTCAGATGATGAGAGAAGCATGCCACACCCTCTGCCACCACAGGGAGCCTCTGCTGCTGCAGGGAAGTGTGGCACAATCTCCACTGCTGCAGGAAGGTATGGCAGGCCCCTCTGCCACCACGGGGAGGCCCAGCAAGGCCCTCCGTCACTGCAGATATATATTGTGATATAACGAGATACCATGATATTTAGCTGGTGATATATCGTGATAATGAAAACCAGTTATCACGCAGCCCTAGTAGGGAGTAAACTCCACTGACTGTAGTAGAGCGTACTGCTTAGTAAACATGTCTAGGATTCCCTCATGATGCCCTACAGACTGCTTTGCCTGGCGACAGGCTCAGAGAATGCAGGATCCCTGAGAGAGATTTATCGTGAGCTGCATTTTTATAGGCTTCTACCAATTTAGAGTCAATTTCTAAGGTGTCTGTCACAAGAAGACTATTTACTAGAGCTGTCAATCAATTAAAGAATGTTTTAATTAGTTGATCAATTAATCAGCTACAAGGCAATCAACAGATCTATATAAATCTGCCTATTACTGGATGCTAAATCTACAGTAAATGCTTTTTTCAGAAGGGTGTTGGACGTTAAGGAGACATTTGTCAGTTTCTGAGTTGTTTATGGCTTGGTGGATTACAGTAATAAAAAAGAGAGATAATTATTTATTACATTGTGAATGATCTCATACTTCTTTCTGCACTACAAATGCAGTGTCATCTATATAACATATTTAATCTCATGGCTTTCCCTAAAGGATACTGGGAACTGCTGTTTGGTGTGAGTGCTGAGAATTCTGTTAATGCTCCCTAGCTTTTCTTACAATACAAGTTTATAGGATTCATTAGACAGAGCTAATGATTATTGAGGCTGCAGTTCCATGTCCACTTACTTGAGAATAAGTCCCAGTGAATTTGACGAGACATCCTTCTGAGTTGACACATGTAGGGATGTCCTAAGCTTGTTGTGTAGATGTGCCCAAATGGCTTATTCTCATACAGTCTAATATTGACTATTATGCCTCTCACTTGCAGAGCAATCGTATACATATTTGCTCAGAAGTAAGTCTCACTGTGTTCAGTGGGGCTTTTCCCCACCCTTAATCTATTCTGAAACAATGCCTATCACGTGCTGCCACTGCTCAGTCAAACAGAGTTTTAAGGGGAAGGGTAGCGGATGGTGGGTAGGGAAAGAAAACTTTGGAAGTTTTCTCTGGTTCAGATTTTAAATCTGTGTTTGATAAGAATTCTGGTGCTGTATTTATTTAGTGAGAGTTACATACTGCTTAATCAACGAAAGCATGGCTTTGGGATTCATGTAGAAAGGCAAGGATAATGCAGGTGAAGATCTGAGCATTTGTAATTTCAGAATTGCTTTTCCCTCATGTTTGACACCCTGTAGGGGGAAATGTTATACAGAGAAGATTTCTCATTACCCGTTTTCATGCTTTAGAGTCAACATGGGTTGACCCTCTCAATAGGTTTGAGGTCTTGTAAAATATTGCATGTGCCCATATTGTTTCTCATTGCAAATGCAATCCACTTTTTCTAAGATTTTTCAGCAGGTGGAGAGTGGTGAACCGGATATTTGCTGAGAAATCCACAAAGCTGCTTCATGCGCACACATATGCACTGAAACAGTGACAATTTAAACATGCAAAACCAGTAAGTCTATACACCATACATGTAAAGCACATGACACCCTCCCCACGGAACCCTAGGAAGTATAGTTTGTTAAGGCAGCTGGGACCTGTCACTCTGTGAAGGGTAAATGACGGTTTTCAGGATTCTTGTGGGGGGGGGGGAGCAATGCGCTTTAAATGCATGGTGTGCAATCATTTTAAACCCCTCCGAAGGTGCAAACTCTCTGCTCTTTGAGTTTGGAATAAACTTAAAGCTTTTTCTTGGCAATAATTGAGACGAGAACACCCCTGTTCCTCCCACCCTCCTACAAAAGGATAGCCGATCTGTTACAGCTTTAATACCACGATTGCTCTCCGTTGACTTAAAATAACCACGATCCTTGCCCACTGTGTTTTTAGCTTTAAAACCACGATCGCTGCCTTTCGAATTAAAAATGAGCAACTTGACTTCCCTACCCCCCCCCTTAAAAATCACTGGGTTCTCACGAGCTGTGCCTCTGCGTCCACCCACCCCGGTTTCCCTCTCGCTCCCCTGCTCCTTTCCCAACCCGTTCGCCATAGGAGAGATGCAAAGGTCACCACGCAACCGAAGGGTATAGGGAAATGATATTCCTATGAATAACGGCAGGAACAGGAAAAGGAACGCAAGGCGCTTTCCCAAGGTCACGCAGGCATTATATCAGGAGATGAAAGCAGCAACAACAACAACAACAGCCGTTGTTTTCCCAAGCCGGCGCGCTGCTAAATACTTCGCTCCACTCTTCCCCCCTCCTGCAAAAAAAGAAAAAGAAAAAAAGCAGGAGGTGCGTCAAGCGAAACAGAAGAAAAGGAGAGAAAAAGAGAAAGCAAGCAATAATGATACGCCGGAAGTGAGCCGGGCACGTTTAGCGAACGGGACACCCCCGCCGCGCTCGCCGCCTGCCCGCTCTTCATAACGTTCCTTCATTGCGGCGCTATAGTATATAGCCCTTCCCGTTGCCCGCAGTAAGCGCTCTTGTGCCTCTTCGCAATTGGGCTCGGCTCTCCCCCGCATCCCCGGGGCGGAGAGTTCCGGGGCTGTTTCTAGGTCGCGGGGCTGCTGCCTGGTTGGTTGGTTTGGTTGGCTGGCGAAGGCGGCCGCCTGCTGTTGTGTTGCTGCTGCTGCTTCTCCTCCCTCCCTCCCTCCTCCCTCCCTCCACTCCGCTCGCGCCAAGCCCCGCCCCCAGGAGCGCCGCGCGACGCTGCCGCCGGGATGCGGGAGGAGGAGGAGGAGGAGGAGAAGGAGGAAGAGGAGGAGGGATGCTGAGGAGCTAAGGAGCCGCCTCGGCGAAGGGATCCTCCGGGGCGCCGCTGCGGACAAGCGGGCGGGCGAGCCCTCGGGGCGGCGGCAGGCGGCGGAGGAGCCAGCAGCCCAGCTCCCTCCCCCCCCCCCGCGCCCTTCTCTCCCGCTCCCTCCTCCGCCCTTTCCCCGCCGCCTTGCCGCCGCTCCCCCTGCCGCCGCCGTCGCCCTGGGGCCGGGCGGGCGGCCGGGGAATCGCGGCGCTTGGATGCCGGGAGCCCGCGGCAGAGACCCAGCCCCGAGCCCGCCATGGGCTGCTGCGGGAGCGCCGCCTCTCAGGTGAGTCAGGCGAGGGCAGGAACCCCCCCCCCACCCCCGTCCTTAACAGCACCCCTGTCCCCCCTATCAAGAGCAAATAGAAGCTCCTCCACCTTTTATTTTATTTTATTCTAGGTTCTCAGTCTTGCCCTCCCCGCGCTTCTCTTCCATCCCCTTCCCATTTGCGTCAATTCTTCACACCCCCCCCTTTCCCCAGTTTACACCTTGGCATGTTTATATTTATCCGTATTTATTTTATTTTTTACACCCTTAACCCCCTCATTTCTCCTCTTTTTCTTCCTGGAGATTCTGGAGTAGGTTGGCATAAACTTATGCAACCGAAATGGAATAGGAATTTGGTTTGGGGTTGGTTTTTTTTCGGGGGGGGGGGGAAGCCTCCTAAGCCCCATCGTCTACTGTCTACTGTCACCCACGCCTGCTCGGAAAGGGCTCTCCGGTTGCAACCCCGGTGTGTCATAATCTAGCAGTTGGGTTGTCTCTGCCGCTGCTGCCACCCTCCAGTCACGACCATTCTGACCCTGGCATTGATTTATAAATAATATCGGTTGGGGGGGCAACCTTTAAAAGTGCCCGAAGCAAAGGAGGTGCGAAACGGACACTGTGCGTTAAGGAGAAGGGAACAGAATCAAAAGCAGTGTTGCAAATGCACCCCTCCTGCAGCTGCTTGTTTTCAAGTGTTTCTTTACCAACTGGTAGGAGGAATGAGCCTAAGCAATTCCTCCCCCGCTCGAATCGCTCAACGGATGCCTGGCTCACCTCTTGTTTTTGCTGCCTTGGTATCTCTGCAGTTCTCCTTTCCTTGAGTCCGTATGAACTTTCGTTGACCCATTGCTGCATACGTGGACCCTTTGGATTGTGGTGTGGTGTTTCTCAGGAGCATAGGAAGCTGCCTTATTCACTGAGTCAGACCATTCGTTCATCCGGCAGAGAATTTGTCTACACTTGTCTGGCAGTGGCTTTGCCAGAGTTCCAGGCAAAGATGCTCTCCCAGTCCTACTTGAAGATGCAATGGATAGAAGCAGGAGCCTTCTGCGTGCAAGGCAGATGCTTTGCCACTGAGCTACATGCCTTCCTCTTTGCCCTGTAGGAACCCTGTCGTTGAAATGTCTCTTTCCAAGTCACCTCTTAGGGAACATTTCATAAGCAGCCTTCCTAAGCGTTAGCCTTCTTGCTAAACTGTGCACAGCCTTGTTGCACACTGCCAGACACACTCAAAGAGTGCCTTGTCTCCTAACCCATCCCCATCTGCTTACTTTAATATCCATAAGAAGAGCCCTTCTGGATCAGGCCAAAGACCCATCTAGTCCAGCATCCTGTTCTCACAGGGACCAGTGAGTGCAACCGTGCGCTTCTCGCTTGTGACCCCAAGCAGCTGGCAGAGGCAACAGCAGAGGCAGATCATAGCTATTGTGGCTGGTAGCCACTGACAGTCGCATCCTCTGTAAGAGTGTGTCCTTTGCCTCACTCTCTGCAGCAGTGCCCGTATATTTTGAAATACTCCACACTGCTGTATCCTTGCCATTTTTTATCGTTCTTCATCTACTTTGTGCCCCCCACCCCAGTTCCATCCCATCATTATACCACTTGTGCTTGCTTTAACAACCCACATTGCTTATCCATCCTTCATGAGAAGTATGCCTGCATCCTGCTGTTTATTTCATCTAGAACCTACCCTTCTTCCAAGTGTTTTCCTGTTTTAGCCTTGCAATCTTTTGAGGTAGGCTCCACTGAACTATAACGAATTGTCCAAAGCCAAGCAGAATTCCCCACATCTAGGCACAGCCCTCTAACCACTATACCATATTCCTTTAATCCAATAGGACTTTTGTTGTCTACCTTTATTGGCACTCTCTGAGGGAGGCACTCAAGACCTCTTCACATGGACTAATTATCGCTTAAGTTTTAAGACATTTTGATTTTTCTACATGGAACCTTGGTGGTAAAAGGGTGGATTACTTCCACAGCATGTTCAAAACTGGTGCTAGTAATTGTGAGGGTGGCATTGTGAGGACAGCATTAGAGAGGTGCCAGTAACTTTTCCAGGTGGAATATTCATAAGGATAACAGATGAACTTGTAGATACGTTCTCCATTCTTGAAGGATGGGTGTGAAGTCTTCATTGTCTAATGATAGGCAAGGCTAATTTGTTACAGTTCTGTTCAGATTATTTTCTGTCTTTTTTGTGCCTGTATGAATAAGAGGCAATTTGTCAGTGTATTGTATTCTATCTCTCCCACCATCCATACTCATCTATTCCTTCTGTAGAATGCCATCTTTCTCTAGGCCCTCTGGAGAGAGACTTCAGTAGCCAATGACGAAACTGACAATACTGTATAATGGCAGCATCTTTGTGAATAAGCGTGGGAACTTAGGTCTGCTGTTGGAATATACATGCTACAAACATAATGTACCTGTTACAATGCACAGCACCCGACCTGTGATAAAGCAGCATTGTGATGACTATCATTTTCTTAACCCCTCACTGATCCATTTGATACATATTTAGTCATGCATTTTTTTATGTTCAGAAAAGTTAGAGGTTTGAACCCAAGTGGTTTGGGTTTTCTTTTTCTTTTTTCAGTCCAAGTAACATGCATAGAGGGGCTTCTGGTTTTCTGCCCATTCTCTTTTCCTTCTCTTAGCTTTAGCCAATTTTTATTTGCCATGGTTATATTGTCGTCCTATTAGATTCAAGCCACAGTAAATAACTCCACTCACTACTCCAATTTGCTGCTTTAAAACCTGCAAGTTGTTGACGGCTGAACAAATTGGACCTAGCCCGTTCTCAACTTGCTATCATCTTAACCATCATTAGTCTTGGAGGCTGGTATCCAAAACCTTCTTATCCCCTTCCCTTAATGGTTCCCTTCCTTTTCATAATGTCAGTGAGCATATTTTTGCCTTCTCTTATACCATGTAGTGTGATTCACTTCTCTGAACCTTCTGAAACTCTCTGCTTGGTTGGCATCCATTATGCAGTGTGTCTGCTCTGTGATTATGAGACCGTGTGCCCCTGTGATTTGGATTGATCAGCAGATGGCCCTGCATTGTGACAGCAGGCACTGGATCACTCAGTGGTTTTTTGGTTCCATTCAGCTCCATAATTCCATATTTTTGAATCAACAGTGTTGAAAAACAAACATGTATTAGTTGAGTAAGTTTGAACAAATTAACTTTCCTGATAGTGGCTTAATATTAGCAACTCAGGTTGTTCAGTTTGTTCCTTGCTTCTTATTATTACATGTTCTTTACATGATATACACAGTTTTTCCACATTTGGGGTTTTCTTTTTCTGTTTGGCTTCTTTCCTCAGGTTGAATCCGCTGTGTGCCTCATGGCCTGTTGGTATCTGTCTCTTCTATCAAATTGCTAGATTACCCCCTTTTCTAATTTTGACCATTACAATATTCTTGTGCGTTTTGCCTCTGCTGCTTTGTGGAAGTAGTATTCCCAATTATGCTTGTTTGCAAATGATTGCTCTGCTCATAACCTTGTTATTCAAGTCTTTCTTCTTGTCTCAAAGGCTCTTCCTTTTCTTTATGTTCTTTTCCTTTGCCTTCCCATAATAGTAGTTAAAAACAACAGCCTACACTCAAATTTATTTCCTTACTCTGAATTTATTGATCTTTGCTCAACTACCCTTTAAAAACATAAACTATGGTTGAATTTAATCTGCTGTAGGAGAAGGCAAGAAACCTTGTCATTAATATTTGCTTACCCATCCAATTTTCCTTATCCTTTCATGTAAAGCTTTTTCTGCCGCACTTTGTTGTGCTTTGTTATCCTTGCAGTACACGTATTTATTTTTTTGGCTTTCTTAAGATATAAGAACATACTTGGTTTTTCCTGCTGCCTTAGATCATGTTTGGTAATGTTTTTCAGGCAGCTTAATTTGGGAATCCTCTTCCATGGATCCAAACCACTGATTTGCTCCACTAGCAAGGGTTTGAATGTGGTGGAAGTATCCTTTTGTAGGCAGGGAGCTATCACGGTCAGTAGTCGGCATAATCTCCCAAAATGGGGCAGTTTGAGTGTGAGGAAGGGGTAGAACCTGGCTGGCCAACAATCTGATGAGTCTTAAGCCAGTCCAGCTACTTATCTGATCCAGATCTCTCTTCTGTGCCATTCCGGAGCTGGTTCCTCTCCCTCACCTTCCATCCTTGGTGGCATGAACAGCAGATCTCCACATTGGCGGTGGCTCCAGGGCTCCATTCAGACCCGCCGTTCCCCAAGCAGGAGTTGGGATTGTTCCCTTAATCTTTTCCGTTGAAATTCTTGTATGAAATCTCCATTTTGCTCAAGTTTGCTTGCTGTCGTCCTGACCTTTTTCTGGTCTGCAAGGCAATTTCTACAAGGAGTTGGTCATGTCATCCAGCCTTGTAGGATCCTTGTACAGTGGTACCTCAGGTTACATACGCTTCAGGTTACATACGCTTCAGGTTACAGACTTCGCTAACCCAGAAATAGTACCTCGGGTTAAGAACTTTGCTTCAGGATGAGAATAGAAATCGCGCGGCAGCGGTGCAGCAGCAGCGGGAGGCCCCATTAGCTAAAGTGGTGCTTCAGGTTAAGAACAGTTTCAGGTTAAGAACGGACCTCTGGAACGAATTAAGTACGTAACCAGAGGTACCACTGTAATCTCTTTCCAAACAGGCACCCCTGTTGCAACAAATTATTGCGCAACCTTAAAGACCCAACAAATATACAGTGGTACCTCAGGTTAAGTACTTAATTTGTTCCGGAGGTCTATACTTAACCTGAAACTGTTCTTAACCTGAAGCACCACTTTAGCTAATGGGGCCTCCCGCTGCCGCTGCACGATTTCTGTTCTCATCCTGAAGCAAAGTTCTTAACCTGAAGCACTATTTCTGGGTTAGCGCAGCACACGGCAACGCCGTTTACCTTCCCGCCAGTAAGCGGTCCCTATTTATCTACTTGCACCCGGGGGTGCTTTCGAACTGCTAGGTTGGCAGGCGCTGGGACTGAGCGACGGGAGCGCACCCCGCCGCGGGGATTCAAACCGCCGACCTTTCGATCGGCAAGCCCTAGGCGCTGAGGTTTTACCCACAGCGCCACCCGCGTCCCGGCAACTTTATTACAGGACTTTAAAATGTCATCCACAAAGGGCTGCCAGCAATGCTTTGCACATTCTACATAGCACAAACAGGCCACAAATGGGCACAGATCTGGTGTGACAGTATTATAAAAACCAGCATAAGGACATTTCATCCTCCCAGGATACTTTGTAAATGACCTTAAAATGGCCACACTTGAAAAAATAGGAACTTCAAAGGAAGGCTGCGCTGTGCAAGTGCTGAATTGCAGTATGGCAAGAAGTCCAGAGCTGTCAGCTGAGGACTGAATGGAGACAAAGGATTTTTATAACCTATGTTAAGTGTCCAGGATGTATGAATAACTCTTTGTGAATTATCACAGTTAATTATCCTAGCCTGGGAGAAAAGCAGCGTATAAATACATTTTAAAAATAAGTAAAAAATATATATTATATAATTATGTGTACTTTTCTGCATTTCGTTTTTCTCTGACCTCTGTTTATAATCTTTCCTGCAAACTATGCATATATATTCTGGTAACTCAGGATACATTTCAATGTACTACATGAAAAGCTTGTGCTATATTATAAATACATTAAATCTTCGAGGTGCTGTAAGATGCTTTGTTTGTTAGTCTTACGCCTTTTAGCTACTACTTTAAAAAACAACAACACTTACTTCCAGTGATAGAAACTCAGATATACAGTGGTACCTCGGGTTAAGTACGTAATTCGTTCTGGAGGTCCGTTCTTAACCTGAAACTGTTCTTAACCTGAAGCACCACTTTAGCTAATGGGGTTTCCTGCTGCTGCCACGCCGCCAGAGCACAATTTCTATTCTCACCTGAAGCAAAGTTCTTAACCTGAAGCACTATTTCTGGGTTAGCGGAGTTTGTAACCTGAAGCGTATGTAACCTGAAGTGTATGTAACCCGAGGTACCACTGTATAAGCTAGGCGCCAAGTGACTCCTTAAACCAGGGTTACAGTCGCCAAAATGGAATGCCTGGTTGAGATTTTTGGGCCAGGCAGCTCGGAAGTCGTATTTCTCAATATGACTTTTTGGTTCCTGAAATTCGTTCTGATTGTGCAGATATAATATAACGGATAGAATTCTGCAGGGTGTGTTTCTTGTGTGTGAAAACAGTCAAGATTCAAGGATCCCCAGGCATTCACCTCCAGATGGTGGAGAGGTCAGGCGCTATCCTGGCAACCAGGCATCTTCACTTGGTCTCAAGTGGCTGGTAGCCAGGTGCAAAATGCGCCTGGCAAATTTTGAATGCTGCTTCCTTCTGAAGTTTTAAATATTATTCTCTTCTCCTTACTGATGATTTTCCAGTCATGCCTAGCAATATGGCTTTTTATTTTATAATGCAATCTTTCCTCCGGTGTTCTCATTAAATGTGAAATTCACTTCTCCAGTAAAGATGGAGTTCTACCACTGTACCTACCCTTAGAGTTTCTTCCAAAATGCTTCTGGACTTTCCCTTCGCAACACCACTTAATTGCCTCATTTGTTATATTTGTCATTTGTTTAGTTTCTGCAGTCTCTGGACAGGAACACAGGGTTTAGGAGTGTGTTTGAAGGAAGAACTCACAGGTCTAGTTGTGGCTGCAATTGTACTTTGGTGCACACAATTGCTGTGAAGTCTTCATACTGTGAATGTCAAGGCTGTTCCAAGCAACTCTGCCCTTAGAGAACTATAGGGTGGGTGCTTCCACTTTGTAAGGGCAGTTCAGGGAGGCTGAATGTTGGTCTCCCAGATACTGGATAGATTAGTCAGTTGGTCCAGCCAGAACAGAGTTAGAATTTTTGTCTAATTACTGCCAGCCACTTCTCAGGCGGGACTCACCTGTTGGGCCGCTGCCATTCTCAGTGAAAGCCGTGGTACAAAACGTCAGTTTCTATAGGGCAGTTGCAAAGAATCATTCACCTAACAAAGACTCTGTGTGCATGCTTGGAGATGCTTGGTCCTAATGCTTGGATGTTTGCAACCTTTGTAGGGTTTCCTGTTGAATAGGACTCTCACCATGCCCATTAAATTTGTTTTTAGGATGAGGGGCCTCCAGGTAGTCTATAAAGGTTCTGAGGGCTGCTCATCTTCTAAAGAAAGTAGTGGGAGTTTTGTGGTACTGAACTGAATTCTCTGGTTTTTTTTCTTCTAATAAATTGATGTTTCATACTTGATTTATTTTGATGAAACGACTGAGATTTTTTTCATCCAGAGGTCAGTTTAAGATTTTGACTGGGAAAAATAGCATAGAAATGTGGAACTAGTAGTATACCTATAATTTGTCAGTGTCTAGACAGTATAGCAGGGACGTGGGTGGCGCTGTGGGTTAAACCACAGAGCCTAGGACTTGCCGATCAGGTCGGCGGTTTGAATCCCCGCAACGGGGTGAGCTCCCATTGCTCAGTCCCAGCTCCTGCCCACCTAGCAGTTCGAAAGCACGTCAAAGTGCAGGTAGATAAATAGGTACCGCTCCGGTGGGAAGGTAAACGGCATTTGCGTGCGCTGCTCTGGTTCGCCAGAAGCGGCTTAGTCATGCTGGCCTCTTGACCTGGAATCTGTACGCCGGCTCCCTCGGCCAATAAAGCAAGATGAGCGCCGCAACCCCAGAGTTGGTCACGACTGGACCTAATGACCAGGGGTCCCTTTACCTTTAGACAGTATAGCAGGTACTGTATTAATCTAAAATTTGAACAAATTATTTATTTACTTAATAAAAGAGAGTCTAGGTATATCTACATACCGGTAGATATTGAATTGGTATTCTGTTCCAGCATGTTACAAGGCTATTTAGACTTGGACTAGAAGGCTTTGTTCTTAGAGCTTCATTGCCTGAGAGCTGTGTGGTGGAGTTGGCTGATAAGATCTAATCCTTCCCCGCCCCCCAGCTGTGTTCCTGGGAATCCTAGAGTTCTTCAGCTTTCCCAAAGGTTAGCTTGCCTGCCTGTACAGATCTTCCCCTGCAATACATAGCAGCAGAGACTTATTGGGCAAGTCTCTGCGTGTTTAGGGCAGTGGTGAGGCTCCGCAGGCCTGGCTGATGTCCCAAATAACCTGGAAATATGCTTTAGAATGCATGTCTGAATTCTCTGCAACCCACAGGGATTTGTAGCCGGACGAAGAGAGATCAAAAGGGTTCTTCCTTGAAGGTATAAAGCTTGAAAATCGTGGATCTGTTGTTTGACTCTTATAATGAAAGTTGGAATACCTCAAACCTTTATTGATGGGAAATTAAGACACAATAAGAACACGTGCAGGCAGTACAACTCTACGTAGTGTACATTGAGTCTTCTGCTCTAGGTGGTAACAACTGAAATGTGAAACTTAGGGCTAAATAAGTGTGAGGGCAGGGGTGTAGTAAGCGGGGAAAGGGGGGCCGTGGCCCTGGGTGCACAATTTTGAGGGGGCGCAAACCAGGCACTCCCATGTAGGGATCTCCGTCCTGCCCCTCCTGCTGGTGGAGTTGTCTAGTCCTTCAGTGAAAAAGACAGTACAGTGGTGCCCCGCAAGACGAATGCCTCGCAAGACGAAAAAGCCGCTAAATGAAAGGGCTTTCCGTTTTTGAGTTGCTTCGCAAGACGAATTTCCCTATGGGCTTGCTTCGCAAGACGAAAATGTCTTGCGAGTCTTGCGATTTTTTCCCGCTCCCCCCCTTTTTCTAAGCCGCTAATAGCCTTTTAGCCGCTAAGCCTTTAATAGCCGCTAAACCGCTAATAGCGCTAATCCGCTAAGCCGCTAATAGGGTTGCTTCGCAAGACGAAAAAACCGCTAGACGAAGAGACTCGCGGAACGGATTATTTTCGTCTCCACTGTATGGAGAGAGCAAAACCTTCTCCCTTTTCCCTGTTCCTCTTATCTGTGCTCCACTGCTTTAAGTATCTTTCTCCTAGTTTCGCTCATCCTGGAAATGTGGCAGGATGGGAGGAAAGTGCTTTTTAAGTAACCGAGCACAGCGTGGTAGGGCAGGGGGCATGTTTTACTTTCTTCCCCCAGCATGTTCCTTACTTCATGTGGGAATAGGCCAGACAACTAGATGGCTGCCCCGTCACATCTAGCTTAGCTCCAAAACTCTCTGCCTTCTTTGTAATGAAACAGTTGTGGCAATAGAAGATAATTGAAGAAGATGTTAATGGCTTAAAGTAGTCCGACAGTTTTTCTTAAGACTGTTAGCACCATGCCAATCACGATGGCTTCAGGGCACTATCTCTGTCCACAGTATGGTACCATCTGCTGATCAACTTCCCTGATGGATATAAATGCCACAGCAACCAGCCGAACCTCTTTCATGCGGTCTGTTCAGGGTGGAGCGTTGAACTTTGAAAATAATTCTCCAACCATCTATTTAATTCTTGAATTCATGTGTGAGCCTTCATAGGATACATAATACACCTTTTAGGAGGAAATGCTCCGAGGGGAAATAGGTAATTGGGTGTCATGCAAGGGGAAATTACCTGTCTTTGGCTTTATCTGATTAAGATGTCCTGAAGGTGAAACTGACTGTGAGAGCTTTGCAAATCTCCTTTTTAGTAAGTAAAAATATTAGACATGTGCACCCAAGTGCAAAAAACAACGGGAAGACTGCAACTCTTGGGATTCTTATTGATAAACAGTAATATTAAAATCAGTTATGAGGTGCTGAAGAATGCCATGTAGTTTAGCTATAAAATGTGATTGTAAAATATAAGTGACGGGGTGCTTGGAACGCTTAAGAAAATGGACTTACAGTAAACAAAGAAATCTTTCATTATTATGCTGCCAGCAACTGGTTCTGTAAATTAATGCTATTATCATGTGTAAACTGACCCCATAATTGTTGGGGAGTACCTGGAATATGAAGTGGTTCAGTTTTTCTAGCAATTTTTACAAATATTTTGTATGGCTGATGAGGTCCACATCAACCGCATTGGTTAGGATGGTTAAATAGGCAAGACAGTGTACATTTCCCCATTTGTGAAATGACCCAAGATTCTGCTCCAAGGACTGGTCAAAGCACAAAATTGTCTTATTAAATTAGAAAGCTGGGCTGCTAAAACAATGATCAATCAGGAAAAAATGAATGTGCATAGATTTAATTGTTCACTCGCGACAATCACAGAGGTATACCTAAAGAAACTGTGAGATGGAAATGTTTGAAGGAATATCATACAGTTACAGTCATCAGATCACAAGCAGCTGCAGCCAAACATTCTGCGATAAACCCAGGCTTGTTCCTCCAGATGGAGAATAACTGGTGAAGCCGAATCATTAATAAGTAGGATTGGGAAGTTATTGAGTGAATAACACAATAGGCTAATCAGTTTTAGATTGCATTAATAGAAGCAACTGGTCTAAGATTTAGGATACACTATTCCTGATTTATATAGCACTGATTCCAAAACTTCACTGGATCAAATGTAAGCATCTTACTTTGTTCTCAAAACTCTAGAAAGATTTGACACTTTAAACATATTTCAGGAAAAGACAGAACAATGGCAGAGAAAGCTGAAGCAACTAAGTATGTTTAACTGAGAGTAGACGAGATAATAGCTTGACAGTTCTCAGGTATTGAAAAAAGTGTGTCAGGAGTTTGCACTATCCAGTGATGACAGCAAGAATTGTTCTTCAGGACGGCTTTGCCCTGTCTATCTTGAGTTGTAAGCATTTTGGTCAGGGCCCAGGCTATTTCTCTGCTCTTTAATGAGCATGATGAGCATTAAATAAATAGTATAGTATTCTGCAGCACTATACACATTCCCCCTCAACCTCCCCTTGAGTTGCGAAACATTATTTGTCAGATATTATTGTCACTGCTACTTGAATACTAACAAATTGTAACCTGATAGATTAGGGGATTAAAAGAAGAATAGAGAGAATCAATGGGACTTTAATCCATAGCTCCACAGTCACTCTGAGAACTGTTTCAGAATAATATATTAAAAATTTAAAAAATTGTCCAGTAGCACCTTAGAGACCAACTAAATTTGCTCTTTGTATAAGCTTTTGTGTGCATGCACACTTCTTCAGATACCTGTTTCAGAATAGTTTATCAAGGGAAGAAGACTTAAATTCTGTGAATGCTGTTAGTTTTCAGCTGTGATGTTTTGTGGCCTGGGTGTATTGGGTGGTTGGGGAGGGGCAGTACCTCTGGTGGGGGACACATCATGCTCCTTCTGGAGTAGTTTGTCCCCCTTTCGTCCCCACGCTGAACTCAGCTCTCACCTGTGGCTTCTAGCATGCAACAGCAGCCACACCCTGGGAATGGCTTTGACTGGCCGGCTAAACCAGGTGAGGGTAGCTGATAGGTCCTTGGTGAATTAGGGACTGCATATGAAGACCAGGTGCAGCGGATTGAGAAGACGAGACCAATAGTCAAGAATGGTCAAGAAGGCAGTTTCTGCACGTGCTGTAGAGCAGGGGTCAGCAAACTTTTTCAGCAGGGGGCCGGTCCACTGTCCCTCAGACCTTGGGGGGGGGCTGAACTATATTTTTTTGGGGGGGAAGAACAAATTCCTATGCCCCACAAATAACCCAGGGATGCATTCTAAATAAAAGGACACATTCTACTAATGTAAAAACACACTGATTCCTGGACTTTCCGCGGGCCGGATTTAGAAGGTGATTGGGCCGGATCCGGCCCCCGGGCCTTAGTTTGCCTACCCATGCTGTAGAGCAGCGGTTCTCAACCTGTGGGTCCCCAGATGTTGTTGGACTACAGCTCCCACCATCCCTGAGCTCTGGCCTTGCTAGCTAGGGATGATGGGAGTTGTAGTCCAACAACATCTGGGGACCCACAGGTTGAGAACCGCTGCTGTAGAGGGAAGAGAGGGGCAGATGGGGCTCGTCAACTTGGGAAGGCAGCTCATCAGGAGAAGGAAAACGCTGGTCCTAAATTCTGCTGCCTTGTGGGATATCTCTGAGAGAAGAAAAAGCTAAGACTAACTCCTACACAAACCCAGAGTGGAGTTCCTAATCAGTTGGATGGTGTCTTGTACGTTTCCTTCCAGCAACTCGTACAGCCAAGCAGATGCCAAATGTATTGCTCTGCTTTCCTGTGGACCACAGTAGCGAGGCTGAGGGGGGGGGGGGTCTTGTCATCTTGGCAGTCCAGGACCTCCATACACGCTGCAAAGGCCTGCACCCTGGGGAGGTCGCTTCAGTGCTGCCAACACATCGGTTTCACTTCACTCCCAGAGGCGCACTCCATTGTCTCTCGAGACAGGCAGATGCCAGCATGTCAGCATCATTTAGGCTGCAATCGGCCCTTCGATTTTTTGATTGATTGATTAATTAATTCCTATATCTACTTATCTGTGACTAAGCCCTATTGAACTCAAGTGGAACTTACCGTATTTTTCGCTCCATAAGGCGCACCTGACCATAAGGCGCACCTACTTTTTTTGGGGGGGGGGGAGATTCAAGGAAAATAAATGTGGCTCTTGGGGGCTTTTGCAGGAGGTGGGGGAAGTGAGAGAGCCTCGCTCTGTCCCTTCCCCCATTTCCCACAAAAGCCAGGGATAGCTGCGCGAAGCCTCCCTAGGGCAGAGGGATGAAGGCTCCCCACAGGGCAGAGGCTTTGCAGGCTACCCCAGAGCTGCTCAGGAGCTGGTCGGGGCTGGCGGGGGAAGCCCAGGTTTTCCCCAGCCCCAGCCCCAAAGAGCAGGTCAGGGCTGGCAGGGGAAGCCCGGGTCCCCCCCCCCCCCAACCCCAGAGACCACACATTCACTCCATAGGACGCACAGACATTTCTCCTTAGATTTTAAGAGGAAAAAATGTGTCTTCTGGAGCGAAAAATACGGTATTTTTGAGTGACCGTGTATAGGATTGCACGGCTAGTGCCTTATTGCAGATTAGTTAGCCTCTTAGAATCATGAAATCTTAGAGTTGGAAGGGACTCCAAGGGTCATCTAGTCCAACCCCCTGCAATGCAGGAATCTCAGCTCAAGCATCCATGACAGAGATGGCCACCCAACCTCTGCTTAAAAACCTCCAAAGAAGGAGAATCCACAACCTCCCGAGGGAGACCCTTCCACTGTCAAACAGCCCTTACTGTCAGAAAGCTTTTTGGTATGTCTAGTCGGAAACTCCGTTCCTGCAATTTGAAGCCATTGGTTCGAGTCCTACCGTCCAGAGCAGGAGAAAACAAGCTTGTTCTATCCTCCATTTAACAGCCCTTCAGATATTTGAAGATGGCTATCATATCTCCTTTCACTCGCCTCTTGAGCCATTTATAGTGGTCATGTTATGACCATAAAGCCACAGTCACTTGGAACAGAAAATACAAGAACTGCGTGTCTTATTTTAGTCGAAGTTCCATGTAATGCCTAAAACTGTCGCCATGACACACTTCACACTACCAGTCTCAGGTAGCAGAAATAACAAAATGTTCCCTGAATTAAAAGTTCACAGCCTGCTTCTAAAATTGTCAGGTTTTATTCAGCATTCTCTTCCCATTGACAAATCAGTTCAAAGACTCTGCTGAAATATTACCTTGAAAGGTGCCTGCATTTGATGGCAAGATCATTACTTCTTCTGCAGTATAGAATGGGATCACGAGGTCTCACAAAAATTATGGTGGTTTGTCTCCTGAAATTTTAGCCTTAAAAATCATAAAAGGGTAAGAAATGTCTCCAGATTGACAAAGGACTCATTCAACCTGAGGAAG
The DNA here is from genome assembly GCF_964188315.1 of Podarcis muralis. Lineage (NCBI taxonomy): Eukaryota > Metazoa > Chordata > Lepidosauria > Squamata > Lacertidae > Podarcis > Podarcis muralis. The sequence continues at coordinate 12,577,890 of NC_135671.1, forward strand.
GGGGGGGGGGGGATATCATTTGATCAGGAATTTTCTTTAAACCCTGACCCCGAGGGTGAAATTGCAGATTTTCTCTGTGTACTGTTGAACTGAAATGTCACCAGTGTGTGGATGTTACTGTTAAGTAACTTATTTAGCAATATTCCTAAAGCCTTTTCAAGTTAATTTGACGGAGGTTTGCTACAGCCTGCGACTCCTGCTGATCCTTTCCTCCTAACCTCTCCTGTATCCTTGTGCATTTTTCATGACCCAATGGTTCAAAATATACAGAACCTTGGTATGCTACCACCATGTTTATCGATTTGTAAGAGCAACTTAGTATCTTTTCATCATAAAAATATTGATAATGAAGATGCAGTGACCACAGTTCGTAGTTGGCCTCAGTTGCCAAATGAAAAATTGTGTTTTTCAAATCCCTTCTCTGGCTAGCTTTTTTGTGGGGCTGAGCTGCTTCGGGCAGCCAGGAATCCTGCCAGCTTTTTCCCATGGGAAAGGGAGGAGTGGAGCTTGCCCAGGGGACTGTTGTTCAGCTGAGGCATGCTCAAAAGCATTCTGATAGAATCAAAGGTCTGAGGGCCGAACCTGCTACAGTGCAGGAACAGGCAGCTGTCCAATACAGGGATTGAACCTGCAACCTTGGCATGATCAGCACCACACTCTAACCCAGGCATAGGCAATCTCGACCCTCCAGATGTTTTGGGACTACAACTCCTATCATCCCTAGCTAACAGGATCAGTGGTCAGAGATGATGGGAGTTGTAGTCCCAAAGCATCTGGAGGGCCAAGGTTGCCTATGCCTGCTCTAACCAACTAAGCTATCCAGGCTGATAGGGAGAAGGGATACTAAGCCTCTTTGTGGAACTGAGTCAATCCTTATGTGAGCAGATGTGTACACTGATTATTCCTCAGCTCCTGAACTGAATGGGGAAGCTTATCTACACTTGGGCTTACCAATCAGAAGGTTGGCGGTTTGAATTCCTGCGACGGGGTGAGCTCCTGTTGCTCTGTCCCAGCTCCTGCCAACCTAGCAGTTCGAAAGCACGCCGGTGCAAGTAGATAAATAGGCACTGCTGCGGCGGGAAGGTAAACAGTGTTTCCGTGCGCTCTGGTTTCCATCACTGTGTTCTGTTGCACCAGAAGTGGTTTAGTCATGCTGACCACATGACCTGGAAAGCTGTCTGTGGACAAACGCCGGCACCCTCAGCCTGAAAGCGAGATGAGCGCCACAACCCTGTAGTCACCTTTGACTGGACTTAACCATCCAGGTATCCTTTACCTTTACACTTGGGTCATGCTCAGAGCTCTGTTGGATCCAGTTTCTACTTCCTTGCTTGCAAATAAAAGAGATCGTTTTGAATTATCAATAGGGAGATATCTGCGCCTGAATGAATGAAAATTACTTAATACTGGCTTAATTTTTCAGGCTAGAGCTCTTTTACACTGACATAACTGCCCTTCCATCTCTCCCCTGCCCCGCTCTGATTTCTGAAAGTCACAGTGTAGAAGTATGCTGTTATTGTTTCATTAAGGTTACCTGAACTGCACGTTTCCGTGCTTTGAGGATGGCTTGAATGCCATTTCCTTCCAAATTGATAAAGACAGTCATAATTTGTCATGCCTGCAATTGGATGCACTAACCTGGTGAGAACATGATAATGTGATTGACTCAGCTGAGGGGCTGACAAGCAGGTGGTATATCGAGGCACAGGGTGAGCATGACAGTAACAGATGGAAATAGGCAACTCGATTGTAAACACGCTTCCCCAGTCTCATTATCACCATTAATAATACATCCCTTAAGTGCAAGGTCACACTCTCAAAATTCCACTTAAATGATGCCAAGCATTTCCAAAAGTAGTGTACAGAGCAAGGGAACTCTCAGGTGAATAGGTGTAATGCTCTGTAGTAATAATGCACTCCTTTTAATGCTTTGAAATATTGGAGGTTGCTTAGCATCTCTGCATGGCATGAATTACATGACAATACAAAGCATGCACAACTTTTCAGATTCGCCACCTAATGATTCCTTGTACCTCTGAAGCACTGCCTCGGGATAGTACTTATCTTGTTAACTTCAGCTAAAACTCATAAAGAATGAACATTTCTTTGATCAACAGTGGAGTGATCTAAACAGCTGAAAGTACCCGAGGTTTTTTCTTCTTCTTCCTTGAGAAAACATTTGGAGAAAAACACCCTGGCGTGATTTGCATCGCCCATCAAAGAGCAAGACTGTCCTTGATGGAACATATTGGATATTTTACAGCAGGCCCCAGAGTTCAGTGAATTTAGGAAGCAACTGCATGCTTCCTTCTGTGTGTCCCGACAAAATAGCCATATATTAAGTTCCTGAGTTTTCTGTGTGAGGAGGAAGTGTGGAGTCATTGGGGAACCATAAAAAGCAAACCCCTTTTAAAAATAGTGGGATGTTGCTGTGAGCCAAGGGAGAAGGCAGCCTTCCTGAAGTTCACAAGTCCGTTTTTTAATAAAAAATGACTGCTTGAAGATTCCCATTCTGGAGTGAAGCAATAAAGACCAATACAGGAGGCTGTGTTACATGCCACTGTTCAAATTGCAGGCAGTATGCCACGTATGTAATGTGAGTCTTGCATAAACTCATTGTACGTGGCAGTTGCAGTATGAATGCGCAGTTGCCAGTTCCCTTTCCCTCAGAGCGAAACTTGGCATGTGAGGGCTCAAACTAGAGAAGAGGGGTGTGGCATTTGCCCGTTCGTTTGAAAAATGTCTGTACAGGGAGAGAGAAAGAGTTAATATGTAAACCAATAGGAAAGCCAGAGGCGGAGCCTACCTGTATATGAAAAGGGCTTAGCCCAAGGTTTGAGTTAGTTGTTGGTGGTTAGTTTGTTGGTTTTAGTGGGTTGGTTAGTTGGGAAAGGCAGTTGGAAAAGCAGTTGGCAGGCAGTTGGAAATAGAGAGACAGTGCAGTGGGTTCTTGTGTGAGGGCGTAGAAGAGACAGAGATAGGATAAAACAAGACTAAGAAGGTAAAGAGTAACAACGTTTGGAATGCAGTTAAAGTTTGTTTGTGTCTGAAATAAACTACACTCTTATTTGAGAACCTGACTGAGACTAAGTCATTTACCAGGGAGGACCTGGTTGGTGGCAGCGAATTAGTGGTGTACGGGTCAGTAGTCCGTGAGATCACCGGGGGCTCCATACGAATGCCACAAGGGGGGAGGGTGCCCCCACCTATTCCACCTTCCTTTGTAGCGTGGGATGATCGGAAGGGATCTTCTAAGTGCGTCTGTCTCAATGTGCTTGGAAGCCTCTCTGCAATAGGGCATTCTGCAATAACAGAATTCCTCATTGCACAGAGACTTTTGCATGCTTTCCCCTGAATGTGCTAAGGAGCCCCTTTCAGACCTCCTCACTCAGTGGGGGAAGTTCAGGGGTGTTTGGGCAGCTGAGACAAACCACAAAATGCTTCCTGCTTCTTCTGGAAGAAGGGGGGGGGGGCGGCGGAATAAAGATCTGCATCAGGAACAAGGATGGGAGGAGACCAGCGGTGCCTCCTATTTGCCAAGAGGCCATTGTAGAGGCGGCATTGGGGGGACGCTGCTGAAGAGGAGGCCCCCAAGGACACACCACAGCTGTTGCTGTCATTGCGGTGGCGGCGGCAGCAGCAGGCAATGTTTTTCTTGGCGGCTGGATCTATGCCCCTGTGGATCCCACTGCCTGAGGTGGTCACCTCACCTTGTCTCATGAGTGGGCCGGCCTTGGTCAGGGGTGGAGAAGGCACACCTAGAACTGTTGGCACACCCCCCTCCTCAATTTGAGCCTCATGTACTGAGAAGGCTCAACTCTAGGGCATTTTGTGTTACTGCACTTAGATCACTGCTTATTATGCCTTCATTTTGTGCCTGTCACTGTTTGAGTCATACAGCCTTGCTACTGTTATCTAATCTCCTACCTGAGATTTTTTGCATTTTTGCGCTTTAGCTCCAGTGTTGGGTTACTAAGAGGCAGTCTGAGTCCAACTTTCTGGTCTAGTTGATAAAACTGTTGTGCTTTTGTATTATACATTCTGAAGCATCGGCCTTTTTTTTTTTTGTTTTCTTACTGGAACATGTTTCTTCAGATTGCTTGGGACCGTGAGGAAAGGTTCAGTGTATAAAGTGTCTGTCTTTTCTAGTAACATTTCCCACGGGACAGCAGAACTTTGGGAGCCCTGGGTGTAGAAATCTTAGTTTGCCTTGTCAGTCTTCTTTCCAGTGCGTTTGGTTTTGCTCCAATCCATTCTGTGTTACTGAAAAGGCTAATTCTTTGGGGAATTATTGCAGTCAGTTGCATAGTAATTGGTGGATTCTTGAACAGCTGGAGAGTACTCTTAGAATATAAGGGAAATTTTCACTCTTTCAAAGGAAGGGGAGGTTGGTCTACAAAAGTATTAATGGAAAAGGCATTTTATACACACATATTGTTATCTTCTTTCTCAGTTATGCTCTATGTTTGAAGAATCCAAGGCTAATTCTTGAAGAAAATGACTTTTTCCAGAAACTACCCTACCACAAAACATGCTTGTATTACATTTAAACTTTGACAGCCCTCCTTATTTATCATCTAAATGTTACTTGGTGTTACAAGTTGTTTATATTCTGTTCCGCCCTATGGTTTTCCCCCTTCTTCCTATGTGTGTCCCACCAATTCTTCTGATTTCCACACTGACTTCTGTCCTTCATGCATATTTGGGACACAATTCTTGAGTCTTTGCAGGGAGGGGGAAACATTAGCAGCACTTTGGCTACAGTAATGGTTATCCAAAATCCTATCTCCGTTCTTTACTATGCGGTTTCAGTAATTTTGCTCCTAGTCTATTTTATTCACCTGTCGTATCTACATTTTGGGGCCAATAAGTCCTTTGCTTTCGTTGATGATGAGAATGATTCTTACCTTGTATAACTTGAGAACAAGCAACTTTCAAAGTGATGTTTTAAGAACTTTGCCCTGTATGCTCTCCTTCTGACTTGCCCCAGGTGTTTATCAGAGGAAAACAAATAAAAGGAAAACTAAAAATATATTGGCATGCTTTGTGCTATATATTCCAGTGGGCAGAATAACTGTGAGAGCAAGCATCTGTGCTGAGAACCATGTTGCTATTTTCCTTTTCCTTTCCTTTTGCATAAGAACCATTCCTATTTCGGATACATTTGCTGAGAACAAAGACAAGTAATCCTGCTGTAAATCCAGTGGCTAAAATGCAGTTCACACTGCTCTTAAAACTCTGGAGAATGGGGAATACATCAGTCACAAGAGTGTGTCTGGAATAAAGAAATGTGATTGCATGTGCGGCTGGTGTATGATCTTGGCATTCAGCAGAGAAAAGTAGAGAGGCATTAAGATTAAGAACCCACTAGACAGAGTTTCAGTTTCGCACTTCATTCATATTTTATTTTAAATACTTCTATCTCGTATAATTACGGAAGTTCTCAAAGTGGCTTACAACATTTAGCAATGATGAAAATAGAAATTCGTGTCTCTCACGGGGCAGGGATTCCTCACCTGGGCTGCTAGTTATGACATTTACAGCTGTTGGCAGCAGATGCAAGAGTCACAAGGGGAAAGGTGTTTTCAAGTCTCCCCTGGCCCAATTTCCAGATGTTTCACACGCTGCTCTGCTTCTGAACCTCTGAGCCAGATCAAGCAGCAGACAGAAGAGTCATCATAATAGGAGGGCACTTCCACACCTGGACTGCTGCTGATGTCTCTTGTGGCTCCCCCAGCATGTTTTTGCCACCGTGATAGCAATGTTCAGTGTATCAAATGGGTTATTGCAGTCCCCTGTCTTTCCTCCAGACACCACAGGTGCTCACAAGCCATTTCAGTGACCACCTGTATTTCTGTGCTCCTGCATGGCTGTATTAAAAAAAAGTATCAGTGGGAATAAAATGAATGATTCTGCAGCAACTTTCTCCAGCTTGGTGCCCTTCAGAAATTTTGGGCTATAAATCTTACCATCCTTGAACCGTTGGCCATTCTGACTGGGACACACACAAAAACGGTTTTAAAGCTTCATTTTTCTAGACCTTTTCATTGTAAAATCATATATTAATGTTGCTTATGGTGCTATTACATACATATACATATATATATATATATATATATATATATATATATATATATATATATGCAGGTTTTGGTAAATATATATTTAGAGCAAATATATATATATATATATATATATATATATATATATATTATATATATATATATATTATATATATATATATATATATATATATATATATATATATAATATATATATTTATATATTATATATATATATATAATATATATATATATATATTATATATATATATATATATATATATTATATATATATATATATATTAAATATATATATTTAAAGCAAATATATATATATATATATATATATATAATTGGCATTTTATCTGGCAACTTTGTTTCCTCATCAGTTGCCATAGACACGGTCCCTACATTGGAATTGTTTACATACTGTTTTTGTTCATCTACTTCCCTAGTTACTATATTGCCTGAGCCAGACTACAGAAAGCTTTGTCTGTTTTGAAAAACTAGAGGATCGATTGGCGGTGTTTAGCTACATTTTGTTTCCTTTGTTTAGCCCACTTACGTTTCTGACTGCCTTAGTTGTGTTTATAGTTAGATATGGGAGCCAAAAGACCTGCCTAATAAGGGAAACTGATAGAATCCAACCGAATTATAACCTATCTTTACCATATAGTACATCTACGCCTTTGGCCTTCCCCCATTTTGCTGCTGCTGCTCCCTTGTTCTTTTCATTTTTGGTGAATTTTGGCCAGCTAACTGTGGCAAGCAGTTATAGGACTAAACAGGAAGGTACCATAGCATGGTTCTCTTTGACTGCAATTAGTGCTGTCTCCATGTGTCCAGCAGTATATATCCTTGTTACTTTACAGCATATCCAGGGCTAAAGTACTGTATATGCACACACTCTCAGTTCTAGTAATTGGCCTAGGTCCAATACCAACCACCTTCTATTGTCTGGGCCAACAAGGGTCTGTTTAGAATGCTGCTTGCTGTGTTCTAATGCTTCTTCTGATTAGGTTGAGCAAATCTCATGAGATTTCTCCAGGAAGTACATATATACAGGGGAAAAGTTTCCATCACCACCACCACCACCATCATCATCAAGCATATTATACAATATAACTTCAGTTTCCCCCCTCATGGTAATGCACACCCTCCAACATTTCTCCAATGAAAACAGTGATGTCACCTTTAACAACAACAGCAATATTTTTACTATTTATACCCCACCCATCTGACTGGGTTGCCCCAACCACTCTGGGCAGCTTCCAACATATTAAAAAAACGTAAACATTTTTTTAAACATTCATTTCCTATACAGGGCTGCCTTCAGATAGCTTGGGGTTTCATAACTCCATACCCTCCAATATTTCTCCAATGAAAATGAGAGACCCGGACGACTTCTGTAAATCTGGGACTGAAAAATAGGGACACTTTGAGGGGTCTGGGTAGTGGGTTTCTCCCCCTGGATCTCCAGGCCATAACGAAATGTTCACCACACCCCATGCTTGGGTCCTGAATACTTCTGAAGAGAAACTGTTTCACTGTGGCAACTGGCAGGGCAAACTGTAGTGCTTATTCTGGTCTGTGCTGAGAGGAGAGGCTGAAATCACTTTGGGCAGCTGGCCAGGCTTGTCAGCTGCGGCTTTATGGTGCTTCAGTAACGAAGGGGCAAAATGAGCGGCTGCAGAGCGTGTAATAATAATACTTGGATTAAAACGATGTGTTGTTCATAAATGAAATATTAAAATTGCTGGAATGAGCATAGTTTTAAGCCGGGAAGTATTTTTGTGTTTATTGCACACACAATTTCATTTCAGCGCTTCTGATGTCCCGGGGAGTAAAGGGAACAGTGGTTAAATAGCTTGGATTAGCAGGGTTATCTGCAGCCTTAATCATGCAGGTGCAGGGGGGCGTGTAGCAATAAGGCTTAATGTGACGCAACGTTGAAAATCATGGGTGTGGATTTAATTCATCCATGTGACCTTTCTACCACCTGTTAGAACCACACCTATTTCCCCCCCTTTGAAAGTGAGCTGTTCTCAATGGACCAAGCAATGAAGCGGATTACACAGGGGTAACTGGGAGTGATTGCTTGGACTCCCAAATCCCTTTCCAGCTTTTCCATTCATTGGCTTTAAAAAATCCTATTACATGATTGCATTTGCAGGTGGAATGCACAAGAGAATGGAAAGCCTTCTTGTTATTGTTACTGCTTCCTTTGGAGGAATTGCCATATGAATTTCCAAACGCTCCTCTTTTTTTTAGTAGGAATGTTGTGAGACTTCGCACATCAGTCAGTTTCCAGGGCGGTAGCTGCGCTCGTTGCAACTGGCCAGGCTGTGTGCAAAAGAATAAATGGACACAAACCTGACAATGGAAATGGCAATAGAAACCAGTAGTAGCAGGACATTTAAGCCTACTGCAATTGTTACTGACAGAACAAAAGGAGCATGAAAGGGAAACCCCATCATGAAACTGCTGAATTGCAACTTGATTTCAATTATCTTTACTGGGATCCCAACAGAGACAATAGTTTCCTTTGGTGAAGGGTCACTGTGCTTATTTTGCTTCTGTTTAAGCTCAGCTTGAACTGTCGCAGTTTTACATTTCATTTCCATTTAACTTCAGCTATCACATTCCACACACCCCTTACACTCATCTGGATATATTCCTGCCAACCAAGCATTACACTTCATGCATATGATAAGCGGATGCTAGCCCATGAAAGCTTACGTCCTGGTAAGGTGTCACAAGGTTCTTTCTTTTCAGAAAACTAAATGGCTTCAGATGCAGAGAATAGCAGTGAATGTACAGTGGCAACATTCAGCACAAAGAATAGTGCAGAAGATAGGTTCAAAAATGGCTAAAACCTAAATATTAAGCTTCTATAGTGCTCGGGTTATAAAAAGGTGGGGTTTCAGTGAGGACATGTTCATTGTTGGAGCTGCTTCGCTATGCCCATGGGAGCCAATTCATAGGGGTCGAGGTCCCTTCGGTCCTCCCAATCAAATATTTGAGAGGGCTGCCCCCCACCCCAAGTTGATGGGCATTGCTATTCAAATGGTGTGCATGCATTGAATATTATATTCAAGTTTGCACCCCTGGCTACACCCTTCTCCATGATACACTATTCCATCCCTTCTCCTGGCTGGCTTTCCACCTCACCCGCACCCAATAGTTAGTTTCCCATTCCCACTGAGCACACTCTGTTAGGCTGTTTTGGGTTCTCCCACTTCCTTAGGGTTTGTTCCCCTAAATGTGTTTTGCTACTTCCTGCAAACATGGGTGTTGTCTGCTCCCCTGTCCCCGTCCCCCCCACGAGCCTGATGATACCTCCCCTCTGTGGCTGAGTAGTGCTGTTTAGACTGCATAAGCAATGGCACTCACTTCTGAACCAAGGAAATACCGTATTTTTCACGCTATAGGACGCACCTTGTTTTAGAGGGGGAGAACAAGAAAAAAAATTCTCCCCCTCTCTGCTCAGCACCCCTTCAGCGAAGCGGCAGGAGAAACAGAGCCCCTTCCATTTCTCCTCCCGCTTCGCTGAAGGGGCGCTGCGCAGCTCTCCCTCTCTGCTGAAGCCAGGAGAGTCTTGCTCTCCCGGCTTCAGCGAAAGCAACGCGAAGCCTCCGGAGCGCGGAGGGAGCGTTCCCTCTGCGCTTCGGAGGCTTCGCGTTGCTATCGCTGAAGCCAAGGAGCCTGCATTCGCTCCATAGGACGCACACACATTTCTTCTTAATTTTTGGAGGGGAAAATGTGCGTCCTATAGAGCGAAAAATATGGTAGATGGAAGATATGGGCTGAGACAGTTGCCCAGTCTTAAATGCAATGGTGTTCCAAGAAGCCAGGAACCCTGTGGACCATATTCTTGTTCCCTATTGCCCGTGCCATTGTGCCATAGTATGTGAAGAGAACTTCAGCGTTATAAGCTGGGCAGCAGACATTGCTAGCCAGAATCCTCCTGAATGTTCAAGGTGGGTGATGAAGGGCCAACCCTGCTCCACTTCTAAAACTAGCAGAAGTGGAGCAGGGTTGACTCTTCATCACCCACCTTGAACATTCAGGAGGATTCTGGCTCGTTCGGTTTTGCCTGTTTGTTGCTTCCCTGTCTTACTACCTTAACCTGCTCTTTTCCTTTTGGTCTGCCCGTGTATTACAAATTCTACACCTGCCTGTCTCCTCTGCTCAGGGCACCTGAAGCCTTTCTGATTGCAGCACCAGATCTTGTAACACAAAAAAATGTGGAGTGGATCTGATCCCAAAGGCTGCACTTTCACAAAGAACAGGTTTGACAAGTCCCTTCCTCTGGGGGGCTTACAATCTAAATATAGACACAAGGGAAACAATAGAGGGCAGAATGGAGATAGGGGTAAACTGGAAAAAAACCTACAATTATTTTGCTTAAGCAGTTACAGAAGAAAACTGGGGCTAGGGGATCACCTTGCAGAAAACAATGGTGGAGTCAGGGCTTCTTTTCAGCCAGAACTCACTGGAACTCAGTTCTGGCACCTCTCAGGTGTGCACCATTGCCATTATAAAAGAACAGGGGCAGAGTTCATGGTGAGTTCCAGCATCTCTTTTTCTAGAAAAAGATAAGTGGCAGAGCTAGTAATTGGACAGGAGGAATCGTGGGCAACATAAAACGGCTGTGTACAGAATAAGGAGGAAAAAAATGAATCAAATAGCATTTGCTTTTTCAGAGTCATGCTTTTGAAACTGCTTTGCAAAATGCCGTGGCTTATTGCCCGGGGTACAGTCAGCAGAGCAGAGCAAGCTGAAGTTCACTCGGCATAAATCTAGTGTAATAGGCTATTGCTGGAGTTCACAATGAGGCCAGTTTTGTCAGGTGCATTGTATGATGAGTATATATTAAGAATTAGCATGCACTGGTTGGAGTAGGATTTGCATGTTTACTGGTTCTCACAGACCTGGAGCTAGCTGGTCTACCTCTTTCTTTAACACTGAGAGAGAAATTAGTCCTTCTACTACACATCCGCTGGCGCTGTCAGCTACCACCATGATTGGGGAAGGAACTTGCCTTCTCCCTTCCTCGCCCCCATTCTGTCAGCACCTGCTGATCAGAGGATCTTGCACAAGCAGCGTCTGCTGATAAAGAAACAGCGTCAGGAAAATATGTGGGGTAAGAAATGTCAGTTTTTAATAAAAACCTCTTGACAACTTAGCTATAATCTGCATGCACACTTTTCATTTGGCATGTGGTTCTCCAATTAGTAAAGGATTTTAAGTGTGTGTGTGTGGATGTATGTGCACACGGCATGCATGGATAAATAGAAGACAGGTGGTCATGAAAATGAAAGCCTCTTAAGGAGCTTGTTAGCCAGCAGGTCTCTGGGCAGGAGGATAAAGGGCTTGTGATTAATTGAAACGGGTCTGGGGTTCGAATTCCAGCTCACCTATTGACTCTTTGCTAGTTGATCTGGATGTGCAAATTTTGAACATGCTTATCATTTGGGGTTCCTTTGAAGTGCTCCCCTTACTCATGTCCCCGAAGCATGTTTTAAGAAACAGCTTAGAACTTTGGTGTGAGTGTTGCTTAGGAGGAAGCAAAGAGGAAACACTACATTTGAGTTGTCAGAAGAATTTAAAATGCAGTTCAAACAAGATGCCTGGTTGGTGTGACCTTTGGGTCTGGAGTGTGGTCGCTAACAAACTCAGTTTCTCCATTTGTAGCACAGTAATAATGATCACTTGCTTTGTGATGGTGGATGAAATATTGCTACTTGTCTAGAGCCTGATACAGTTGACTATAAATCTAAATGAGCCTTAATGGAGAATTTCTAGCTACCAGAAACAGTAGCTTTGCACTCATTGAGCACCTGCCACAGATTCAGACAAAGTTTGAGTATTGTCTTATTATACCTTCTCAATTTCATTTTACTGTTAAAGATAGGTACCATGAAATCATCAAGTGGCCCAATCTAAATAGTGTGGATTGTTTTCAATCTCACCCCTTTAAGCTTTGGCCTCCTTTGTTCCTGCTCGCCAAAATTGCAAAGCTACCCCTGTCCTCATCTTCAGTAATGAAAAACGATTCCTTTTATTAGTTGTATGTCTCTTTTTGTCTCTATTGCAGCTAATCCTGCCTGTAGTGTTCAGACTGAGGAGTTTGTGAATAGCTTATTTGTTTATCCCTCTTGTAAAGAAGATTACTGTATGTACAGAGGCTGTGGAGGGATGCTGAAATTACTAATGTCTTGATTGACCAGGCTGGTTTCCCATTTTCTGCTCCAGCCAGGGATGCAGAAACGATGTCTTTCATCCCTGCCTTCTTTCCCCTTGCTCTTTTGGTAGGTTCTTGCTGGAGTGCCTTGACTAGATAGTAAAGGTACCCCTGCCCGTACGGGCCAGTCTTGACAGACTCTAGGGTTGTGCGCCCATCTCACTTAAGAGGCCGGGGGCCAGCGCTGTCCGGAGACACTTCCGGGTCACGTGGCCAGCGTGACAAAGCTGCATCTGGCGAGCCAGCGCAGCACACGGAAACGCCGTTTACCTTCCCGCCAGTAAGCGGTCCCTATTTATCTACTTCCACCCGGGGGTGCTTTCGAACTGCTAGGTTGGCAGGCGCTGGGACCGAACAACGGGAGTGCACCCCGCCGCGGGGATTCAAACCGCCGACCTTTCGATCGGCAAGCCCTAGGCGCTGAGGCTTTTACCCACAGCGCCACCCGCGTCCCCTTGACTAGATAACTTCCTACCAAATTCAATTCTGCTCTTTTAAAAAGCACAATGATGAAATATTGGAAGTTCTACCTAAGGGTGTATGAGATGGTAGGGTATTTACCTTGCACACAAATCTTGCCCAGGTCACATGTTTCAGGATGTGAGTTTGATGATGGTATAGCCTTGACCTTAGTTTTCATGCATCTTCAGGTAAGGATGTGATGCCGAAGAATTGATGTATACGTGTTTGAAAATTGATGTAGGTCCATGGCTGTGTTCACATTGAATATTTATACAAGAATAAATACATTAGGGTTTCACTACTAATGCAGTGCTGATTGATCACTGATATGCTTATTGTACCATGTGTAAAAAGAACATTTGCAGATCAGACAGACAGTTACATTTTGTTGATGATCAGATGCCGTGTGATCAAATGATTCACAAAAGGGATCAAAAACAGATGTAAAAAAAAATAATTTCTAGCACAGCTTCACAATCTGTTTTTTATTCCCATCAGGTGGTACACACGCATGTCTGAATTAGTGTCCGGCTGTTGAACTATTTGCACTGGTGGTTTTATTGCTGCTCCTGACAGTGATAAAAAGCATAGGAATTAATTTCCAGCTGTTCTGGGACGTTGAAGCCTAGCTGTGTTGGAGCCCACCCAACAGGAGGTCTGCAGTAGAATAACCAGGGATAGACTCGGTGTCTGAGAATATTATTTAAGTTGCATTTTTTATTTCGCGCAGAACAGCCTGACTCTGACTAGTCTTGCATAACCTTTCTCTTTTCTCCATCCTCTTCTTCTCCTTGTCCCGTCCAAAAATACTAGAGCTCCAAGCGAGAGTGGAAGCCCCTGGAGGATCGCAGCTGCACAGATATCCCATGGCTCTTGCTGTTCATTCTCTTTTGCGTCGGCATGGTAAGTAACACAGCTCTAAAGGGGAATCAGCGCAGGGCTTTTTTTAAGGGACTCCTTGTAGAAACCTTTATTTAGGGTGCAGGGTTGTGTGTGTGTATGTGTATATGTGTGTGTGTGTGTTTGTGTGTGATGTTAAATGGCTGTGATAAAATACTAATGTGACTGGCTTCCGCGCAACTCTGAGATCAGTGTATTTTGTGCATTAGAAATTACACAACAGTTCCCCTTCTGCCAACACACCTCTTGTTGTAGAATGCTGACCTACTTATCTGAACACTGCTTTAAAACATGCTGGCACCAACAATTATATATTTTTTTTAATTCTCAACCTTTCATTGAACTACAATTTGCTTTTGTTTTTCAGAACTTTTTGACTGCCTTTCTTTAAGACCTTAAGGCAGAGTTGCATACATTAAAATACAAGATTAAAACCACATACTGAAATTAAGTACTACATCCAGCACCGTTGCAATACAATTGCCCTTTCCTTACCATCATGCCAAAGTTAACACTTGAATACTAAAAGACTATGGTATTCACTTGTCAGTGCAAGAATTTCTTCCTCTCCCCATTTGTGCCCTGCAGGCTTCCCAAATCTGCTCCAGAGCATTGAGGGAACTCCAAGAACAGAATTTTGGGGCGTGCAGGGGCAGTAGTTGGGGGACAATGTTCCATTGTGCAAGTAGAAATCCTTGGGCCTTAGCATTCTGCTGGATTCCACCCAAAAGCAGTGCAAGAATATTGCCAGATTTGTCCTAGAGACTTTTCAGTTGTTCTTGTGTGATCACATAGAGCAGTGTTTCCCAAACCTAGGTCTCCAGCTGTTTGGTTTTTTTTACTACATTTCCCATCATTCCTGACCATTGGTCCTGCTAGCTAGGGACATAGCTGTCAAAGTTTCCCTTTTTTAAGGGAAATTCCCTTATTCCGAATAGGATTCCTCGCAAGAAAAGGGAAAATTTGACAGCTATGGCTAGGGATGATGGGAATTGTAGTCCAAAAAAATCTGGAGACCCAGGTTTGGGGGAACACTGGCTCAGAGGAAACTCCTTTTCAGCACTCTTTAATTTTCCCCTTCCTAATAGAAGGCTGGGATGCAGGTGGTGCTGTGGGTTAAACCACAGAGCCTAGGACTTGCCGATCAGAAGGTTGGCGGTTCGAATCCCCGCGATGGGGTGAGCTCCCGTTGCTCAGTCCCTGCTCCTGCCAACCTAGCAGTTCGAAAGCACGTCAAGTGCTAGTAGATAAATAGGTAAGGTAGGAAGGTAAACGGCGTTTCCATGCGCTGCTCTGGTTCGCCAGAAGCGGCCTAGTCATGCTGGTCACATGACCCGGAAGCTGTACGCCAGCTGCCTCGGCCAATAAAGCGAGATGAGCGCCGCAACCCCAGAGTCGGTCACGACTGGACCTAATGGTCAGGGGTCCCTTTACCTTTACCTTTAATAGAAGGCACATGGAGCAGAGTCTTTCCAGTTGTGAGGTGGTCCCCCTCAAGGCATGTAAAGTGTTAAGAGGTTTAAGTACGATCTCAGCACTTTGAATTGCACCAAGAAGCTAAATGGCAGCAACTGCTGAGAATTGGCATAACACGATTTCTCTGCCTGTTGTACCTGTCAATAGGCCAGCAGCTGCATTCTGCACTAGTTGCTGCTTCTGTAGTACCTTCAGAGGCTTAGCCTCATACAGAGTTCAATGGGTCAGCCCTATATCATGTATCAGTAGCTCAGCCTGAAAATACCTAGGGCATGGGTACCACTAGTGCAAGATGTTTATCCGAAAGCAAGGGTCACAGCCAGCCATATTATATATGACTTATAATGTGTACTGTTGGTCTCCACCATTACCTGAACTTCTGAAAGCAGCCCTGTTTTTAAAACTCATGCAGTTCACAAACCTATTTTAGGAAGTTTGTGACAACTCAGAGCAAGATGCATCTAGATTTCTTATGCATCAGATTCTCTCTCTCTCCCTCTGTCTCTCTCTCTCAACACAGAGTTTTAATTTGACTGCCTTTATGTATCTGGTATATATTCATACTTCGCATGATGCTACAGAGTTTTTTTTGGGGGGGCACTTTTCCTTTTTAAAAGATCCTGAAATAAGTATGAAAGCGAGATAGGAGTAATTTTTGTTTTATATATCTCTGTGGGGAACATAGCAGAAAGCTGCTGTTAAAAAGAGTGGTCTTTTTTAATACAGTTTGCCATGGAAAGCTTTCGTTCTCATCTCATTTCTTCCCAGGGTCTTATTTGTGGCTTTTCAATAGCTACCGGAGCAGCTGCAAGATTGGTTTCAGGATATGATAGTTACGGAAATATCTGTGGACAGAAGAATATAAAAATAGATGGAATAGACAACAGTGGCTTAGACCTCACAAAAAAGAAGTGAGTAATGGGGTCCAATTACTGCTACAGTTGCTTCATTAACTGGTGGAATATAGTTTTCTTTCATTTTGGCTGTGGGTGGCAAGATTAGGGAGAACATTAATGCATTTCTTACTCTACTGTAAGTGTGGACGCCATAGTTTTATGTCAAGTGATTACTTTCTCATGACACTTCTTGTACCTTGGTACTTGTGCATCCTTAATGTGCAATCCTTGTGCAATCCTTAATTTCATACTTGTGAACCACGTACTCCGAAATTTCAAGTTAGACTCCCTTTGATGCTTCTGTGTGTTTAGATAGTGCTGAGTTCTTAGTACCTCTCCAGGGTTTCCTGAACTACTTACAAAATTATGTTTTTGTAATTCTCTTCTGTTGTGGAGAATTCATATGAATATATACACTACACACTATTTTAGCACTTATATTAGTGATAGTTTAGTCTTCACCAAAGGAATTGTTTTCTGTGAAGTAGTGACATGGGGTTGAAATTTTTCTGTGAAGTTCATTAGTTCATTAGTAACAGTGAATGGTGAATGAACAGTGAAGTTCATTAGTTCATTGGTAACAGTGAATGGATACCAGTTGCAAATGTAATATTAAGTAAAGCAGTTTCAAAGGCTTTGGTTTTACTAAATATATGTAAAATAAACATGCTAAATCAGATTACTCTCTTGGACATCACAAAAATTTTCTGATGCAAATTGAACATATCCCCATTTTAAAATAATTTAGCAATGTGAACAATAAACAACACTGTTCTAAAATAAGAGCTGTAAAACAAAAAATTGACTTTTCATAATAGTAACATATGCAATAACTGATTTGGTATTTAGAAAATATAACCAGATTGAACATTTTCTGATGCAAAGTACCTAAAGGCAACTTTTCTAATTCAAGCTTTTCTGGAAGACCCACATCATTGCTGAAAGTGCAGTGAATTCTCTGTTTCTTACCTGACTACAGTTCAGTGAGGATAGATAATGACCATTAATCAGCTTGTTCTCGAAGCTACCAGCATGAGTTTGACCAAACTGCGGGAGGCAGTGGAAGACAGGAGTGCCTGGCGTGCTCTGGTCCATGGGGTCACGAAGAGTCGGACATGACTAACCAACAACAAATCAGCTTGAGCTTGTGCTGTAGAAAAGCCCTTAGATGTTTTAGTATTATGGGAGTTTTGGAATATATTTTCAGGGTCATGTGATGCAAGGCAGAGTTTATGTAGCCCAGGAACATTTAAAGGGCTCTGGGATAGCTGAAGTGTATGTATGTGGACCTTTGAGGAACAATACTTAAGAACGACCTAAGTCCTTTCCATTGCAAATGTGAAGGACATCCTATTGGAAATCAAACAATAGAGATGATGCAAAGGAACAGGGATAGGTATTGGACCTAGGCCGGTCGCTAGAACTGAGAGTGTGTGCATATACAGGACTTTAGCTCTGGATATGCTGTAAAGTAACAAGGATATATACTGTTGGACACATGGAGACAGCATTAATTGCAGTCAAAGAGAACCATGCTATGGTACCTTCCTGTTTAGTCCTGTAACTGCTTGCCATTGTTAGCTGGCCAAAAGTCACCCAAAATGAGAAGAATAAGGGAGCAGCAGCAGCATCATAATGGGGAAGGCCAAAGGTGTGGATGCAATATACGGTAAAGATAGGTTATAATTCAGTTGGATTCTATCAGTTTCCATTATTAGGCATGTCTTTTGGCTTTCCTCCTTTCTCTAAAAGTCAGAGTCCTTTGAAAAGCAAAATATATATTCAGTGAACGAGAAAATGAAATTTGATAGAAGCCATGCAGGCATTGACGCAGAAAGCAATGACGCTTGGAAGAAACAAGATTTGTCTCTATGACTTTGTGAAATTTCTTCTTGCGCTACCTTTCGTTGTGGCATAATGTGTGGTAACAGAATTCAACCCCTTTCCGACTTCAGTCACGTTTTAGTGCAGTGACAATATGGCTACGCTGACTTTTCCCCTGTGTGCAGTTCAGATGTTGAAAGCGAGACACAGGGAGCAAACGGTGCAGAAGTAATAAAAACTACCACTTTTTGAAAAGCTACAAAGAACCTGATTCTTGACTCTGTCTTCAGGCTAACAGAATGGGGTTTTCATGGTCTGAGGCGCTTGAACTTTCTAGTTTGCAGCCTCCCAGAATTTCTCCCCGAGGAAAGCACACAGCGAACCCCAGACAGGGATTAAGACAAGAGACTTAGATAGATAGTATAGATTGGGACATTTTTTCACCCTGAGGGTCTCATTCTAAAAGTCTGGTAGTTGTTCTCTTTGACATCTGGTGGGAGGGCGTTCCACAGGGAGGGCGCCACTACCGAGAAGGCCCTCTGCCTAGTTCCCTGTAAATTGGCTTCTCGCAGTGAGGGAACCGCCAGAAGGCCCTCGGTGCTGGACCTCAGTGTCTGGGTAGAACGATGGGGGTGGAGACCCTCCTTCAGATATACTGGACCAAGGCCATTTAGGGCTTTAAAGGTCAGCACCAACACTTTGAATTGTGCTTGGAAACAGCAGCCCTGTTTAGGGAAGCTTTTAATGTTTGATGTATTACAGTATTTTAATATTTTTTTTGGAAGCTGCCCAGAGTGGCTGGGGAAGCCCAGCCAGATGGGCGGGGTATAAATAACAAATTATTATTATTATTATTGTTATTCCCCTATGAACAGTCTTCTGGGAGCTTATTGCCAGTGGTGGGTGGAACCACAGCCAGTGGCGGATCAAGGTGGGGGCAGTTCACCCCAGGTGTCATCCCGGGGGGGGATGACAAAATCCCCCCAGGGTGGATCACTGCCGCGCTGATCGCGCACCCCCCGGACAGATCGCCCCGCCCCCAAGTGCACGGCATCTGGCTGCTCTGGGTATCCGAGCGGCTAGCTCCACCGCTGGCTGCAGCCGGACATGGGAGAGCAACAGATGCAATTCTTACTTTGTACTGTAGGCTACTGTGGCGTTTGCCTCCTAGGTGGGTCATAAGGAAAAGGTTAAAATGAGTGTGATGTGATTGGCCAGTGGAAACTGATAGGAGGAGTTAGAGTGAGAGTTGGAGCTGTGTGGAAGTCAGTTGAGAGTGGGAGTTGGAGAAGGAAGAGGGAGGTTAAGTCTGTGGGTTGGTCGAGTTGTGTTGTGAGGGAGTGAGAGGAATTGTTAGGTGGAGTCAGATAGATAGTTAGTTGGGATAATCAGTTTGAAGTTGTTTGGAACGAATAGGACAGTTAAGGAACTAAGATTAAGAAACTGCCAAGAAAAATTAACGGTAACCGTAAGCTTGTTCATGCCTATAAAAATAAACTTGATTATTTGTTAATGTTAACAACTGACTGGACTCCGTGTGTACCCGTGAGAAACGGGTTGGTGGCAGCGAAGAAAGCAATGACAGTGGTGGCACAGGGTCAATAGACCGTCAAACGTCCAGGGCCCCTGTGTGATCGCCACAGCTACCTTCCAACCATGCAAAAGCCAGAGGGGGACACAGATCAGGGCTTTTGAGGGGGCATGGCCTGAGAATGGGGTGTGGCCTGGGGTGTGAACTGGGGAGAGGGGCGTGGCCTAGGGTGAGTACCAGGAGAAATCTGGAGGGTCACTTTCTGCTTGTGGACTGGAGGCTCCCTACTCAGGGACCCATCTCAAAAGACAAGTACTAGTCACTTCTTATCAAATTATTTATGCCTTATATCAGTCATCACCTTTCCTTGAAACACACAACCTTTTGGCCTATAGGAAATAAAATGTGCTCTATAAAATAGTACTAGCAATTAATACACTATATATTTCCTTGAGATTGCCACAAAAAGTTCTCCATCTGCTCAGCAGCTGACGTAGCAGATGGTTTTATTGCAAGATTTTTATTGCACAGATTTTTTTTTCATATTCTTCCTTTTTCGGTCCAAATGTTTATTAAAAATCTGTTTTTTAAAATGTCATCTTTTCAATCCATATAAGGCAGAATGTGAAAAATGCTTATTTCTTAAAGAGATGGAAACATTACGTGTAACCGAAGACAGGCAGCAAAAAGGCCACTTTTTTTTTTTGCAAGTTTCTTGACTTGCTTCCCAATATCCCTGGATGTAAAATAGTTTGATGGGTAGAATTTTTCCATTTCAGAAAATGTGAAGATTCAAAACGTCTAGTGAATTTGAAACACAGAAATCTTATTTTCCTTCTCAAAAATTAATGAAAAAGTTTTCTGCCTGAGAACCCTTCTAATTCCATTTTAAACTTAAACCCACCCACCCCCTTGGACCAACTCCCCATCCCTTGAGCCAGTGTGGTGTAGTGGTTAAGAGCGGTAGACTCGTAATCTGGGGAACCGGGTTCGCTTCCTCGCTCCTCCACATGCAGCTGCTGGGTGGCCTTGGGCTAGTCACACTTCTCTGAAGTCTCTCAGCCCCACTCACCCCACAGAGTGTTTGTTGTGGGGGAGGAAGGGAAAGGAGAATGTTAGCTGCTTTGAGACTCCTTAGGGTAGTGATAAAGCAGGATATCAAATCCAAACTCTTCTTCTTCTTGGACCAACTTGGTGCCTTCCAGATGTTTTTGAACTACAGCTCCCATCATTCCAGGCTGGTTGAGGTTGATAGGGATTGGACTCCAACATCTGAAGAGCATCATTTAAGGCAAGGCTGCTTTGGACAATCTCCTCTTCCAGTACCCTGGGAGATCATAATGACTGTTCCCTATTGCCTTCCTCGTCCCTTCAGATACCCTAGAATATGTGAAACTGATATGCAATTTGTTTCCAGGAGAGCTAGTGTAACACAGAGGCAACGAGTGTCATGGATGGCTTGTGAGCTAGGAAAATCCCTGTTCAAAGCTATCAAGTGGCGTTAGGCAACAGTCCTGTTTTTTCAGCTTCAACCCCCTCTTATCTAACAGTATGGTCCCGTATGAGCAATTTTTTTAGCCTGGTGGTTTAAAAACTTGTTTTTGCCAAGTTTACTTTCAGTTTCAAAGAATCTTGGCTCAGTTTTACATGCAAACCAAGAATCCCAATTTAAAAGGAACTATGGTTAACTGCTAAAGAAAGAAAGCTATTAAACCTGTGGTTTAAAATTGGCTTGTTTAGCAGCTAACTAGTGTTTGTTTTCAACCAGGATTCCTGGTTTGCAGATAACGCTAAGCCAAGATTCTGCGAAAGTAACTCCCCAGAAGACCTTTTCCTGTCCATGCAGAAGGACAGAAGAGGAGACGCAGGCAAGCCCCACACTTCACTCATGCTGACTGAGACTTGTCTGCGTAATGCTAAATCAAGGCTTAGTGATGCGTGCAAAGCAGCCGTTATATGACCACGCTTGCCTCTGGAATTGTCCTGAGACTCTAATCGAGCATACTGTTTGGTGTTTCTGCGCTATGCTCGTTTGACAGTATAGAGCTGTCTAGAGGAATTGCAGGAAATCAATGAAATCGGAAAACCTAGGGAGCATGTACCTTAAAGCTCAGATTCAAGACGGACTTGGTCACTGCAGTCGTGCTCCCGACTTAAAATAGGCAAGCTCTTAAATCGTTAATGGGGGAAAGTTTTTGATTCCTGCTTTGTATGCGCATAAGGCATCCTTTCCCAGTAGCATGACCGTAATACTAGTGAAGGAGCTAAAGAACTCTTTCCCCAAATCTTGGTTAGCCTTGTCCATATTTAACCAAATGCTGCACAGTAAATTTGTGCTTTAAAAGGAAACCTCTGCAATCAAATGTGCAGGCTGTTGATTGGTTGGGGATTATGCACTGTGGGACAGATACTACAATGGTAAAGAAAATAAATGATCAGGTGCAGTGATATAGGACTGGGGGTTGGTTTAACAAGGCGGTTCAACTTTTCATACCAAGTGGGCCACTTTGACATGGAACCCATGGGCTACACATTGCAGCAGTGCAGGTAATGAGGCCCAAAATTGACATCCCCTCCCCGGCCCTCATGCTACCTTCCCAAAGCTGTCTAAGCGAGGCTCTGGGGAAGGCATCCCCAAACCCGGCTCTCTATCTGTTTTGGGACTACAATTCCCATAATCCCTGACCACTGGTCCTGTTAGCTAGGGATGATGGGAGTTGTAGTCTGGAACGTCGGGTTTGGGGATGCCTGCTCTGGGGCTTTCAAAAGGAGGCGTGAGGCTGTGAGGAGGTCCTAGAGCCCTCCCACCTCCTTCCCAATGCTGCGAAAGTGCTAACTAGACATTGGGAAGAAGCTGGGAGGACTCTAGGACCCTCTCGGAGCCTTCACGCCTCCTTCCCAAAGCCCAGCCCCTCGCTTACCTGGCTTTGGGAAATCAGCATGAGGGCTGCAGCGTATAAGTGTGGGTGGGTGTCAAATGCTGCTGAAGGCCACCAAAGAAGTCCTCGAGGGCCACACATTGGACCCCTCTGGTTTAGATAATGCCCCCTGGATCCCAACCGAGCCTGTGGTAGTAGCAGAGGGAATTCAAGATCATTTGGCTCTGGCCAAATCTGTTAAGCATCTTCTCTGCACGTGTAAAGAAGTTGGTGCAGAACAAATGTGTTTCCATAGAGACAACTGGAGATGCTTCCGGGAGAGCGGTACGTGTGCCTTTTCTCACCTCAGCTGGCTAGGTGCCACTCATCCTAGGAAGGAGAACAATAGGCCAGGAATGAGTGTAGCTGAACCTGGAAACAAAAAAAAGGAGACAGGGAAGCTTGACTTTCTCAGGGTTCAGAGGCCTCCCTGGAAACCAAAGGGAGCCAAGATCTGTTGGAGTGTTGATGCTCTAAGTCCTTCCATCCTATGCCCAGGTTGTATATATGTGTGAATAAAACCCTATATTCTAATGATAACACACTTCTGATGATTTTTTTAAAAAAAGTGCACACACAGATTCTGCCTTTGTTTACAAGCTTTCATCAGTGCACATTTATTCTCTTGAGGAAAGTACATGCATTATTTTATAGATCCAAATGAATTCCAATTGACATTGGGTTCTGGCACTTACTGCTGGTTTCACAAAACATGTTAAACGACAGAAATCACGCAGTTCTCTAAGATAAGTTATTTTAAGCTATTGTCGGGGGGGGGGTGAATTGGGTACCCGAAGTTATCTTTCCAAAAAATGTGCTGAAGTTGCCCATTGAATTACAAACCAGTCATGTGGAAAATCTATTTAAAATAAGAAGCTGTTTTCCGTAATGCCTATCCATCGGAACACATTGGGATCTCTGTTTTGCTTTCAAGTTACCAATATAATTTTACTAATTGACTTTTGTTTGGTATTTTAATGGGAGGGGGGTGGTGAGGTGGGATGGCTGGGATCATCCTGAAGACATCAGTGTGGAGTAAACACTCAGTGCTTACATTGTGACTTCAATTACAAAGGATAGATGGAGCTGTGTGTGACGGCACCACTTTAATGTGCTAGAGATCAATCTGTAACTGTGAACAATCGATTGCAGCAAGTTGCTACTTTTCTGTATCACATTTCAAGCTTCCCTGCTACAGTATCTGGTGAATCATTCTCTAAACTTGGCACTTGCTGAGTCCATTCTCAGAAAAATGAAAAGCATTTAGGAAATAATTATGGTCAGCTTCAGGTGTTGTGTGGCTGCCAGATTTTGTTGCTGAATATCCTATAGGTACGCCCTGAAATAAACTTTTAAAGTATGATGTTCCTTTAAAATGTAACTGGAAATGCCACACACATCCCACTGCCCCCTGAGAGCCCAAGGAGGAATGAGAGATAATAGTGTACTTTAGCAGATGAGATGTAAGTTGCCAACAGTGCCTTATTTCCATATATTATCTCTTTGCCTTTTGGTGATGGTTTATATAGCCAGACATGCATCCATCTTTGTGAAGGGGCTCCACTCCATCTTATGAAAATTTTAGTGCCATTTCAAAAGGAAAAGTGTGGGGGAGCCACTACTAAATTCTGGGTGAACAGTGTACTTCTGAAAGGGAAAGATTGCAAGTTTTAAAATGAAGAAAGTTTGTTTAGCGATTTGGGAGTTTCCTTACTGGTAGGATATCTCTAGACAGAAATCCTTTTTTAGTCTGTTTTTGATCCATTCTGAATGTTTCGGTGTGTGTGTTTTCCTAAAGGTACGTGTTCTTTTTGGAGCCATGCAATGTAGATCTGGTGAAACGGAAGATCAAGTCCATCGCTCTTTGCGTATCAGCATGTCCACGGAAGGAGTTGAAAACCCTGGCTGAGGTTCAGAATTTTGCAGAGACTAATGGTAAGGCAAAACAACAACAACAGTGCTGTTTCTATTTCTGCTCAGTATTATAGGTAAAGGTAAAGGTACCCCTGCCCGTACGGGCCAGTCGTGTCCGACTCTGGGGTTGCACGCCCATCTTGCTTAAGAGGCCGGGGGCCAGCGCTGTCCAGAGACACTTCCGGGTCACGTGGCCAGCGTGACAAAGCTGCATCTGGCGAGCCAGCGCAGCACAGGGAAACACCGTTTACCTTCCTGCTAGTAAGCGGTCCCTATTTATCTACTTGCACCCAGGGGTGCTTTCGAACTGCTAGGTTGGCAGGCGCTGGGACCGAACAACGGGAGCTCACCCCGCCGCGGGGATTCGAACTGCCGACCTGACGATCAGCAAGTCCTAGGCGCTGAGGTTTTACCCACAGCACCACCCATGTCCCGCTCAGTATTATAGAGGGCTATAATACTGTCTTAGTACAGTCGAACCTCTACTTACCACTGCCTCTTCTTACAGTCGTTGCAAGTCGCGACCGCGGCAAACCCGGAAGTAACCGGTGGGTTTGCCGCCGTTTGCGCATGCGCAGGAGTGGGCAATCACCACCCGTGCCTGCGCACAATGGCGCCTCTCCCAGCGACCCATTTCAACCTCCAGACGGACCTCCGGAACGGATTATGGTCACAAATAGAGGTTCCACTGTATTTTAACTGTCCTGGTATTTTAACTTTTGTGTGTTTTAAAGTACAATTGTCAATTTTTGTCAGTTTTATTGCTTTATCTTTTTGTAAACCACTCTAAGGTTGGTTGTTGTTTCTTACAAGCAAGCAGTGTAGAAATTTTCGTGGGATAAATAATAAAAAATATTAATCAGAGAGAATGGTTTTTTTTAAAAAAAGTAAACAGTGTGGTCCACTACCTAAGAAGAGGTTTTTCTGCTTCTCTAAGTTCCTGCTATAATGTGTGTGCATGATTACAGACTACTGTAATGCACTGTATATGGGGCCAGCCTTGTATCTGGTTTGGAAGCCGTAGCTAGTGCAAAATGCAGCTGCTAGGATGCTTTGTGAGACATTTGTGAGAAGTGCACATATTACACTGGTGTTGATAGAACTGCACTGATTGCCTATTACAGGGGTGGCCAACTACCAAGAGACTGCGATCTACTTACAGAATTAGAAACTGGCAGTGATCTACCCCCGTTTTTTGGTCATCCTTAAATCGTGGTGCCCATAACTGAGCACAGGACTCCAGGTGGGGTCTGGTCAGGGCAAACTAAGGTAAAGGTAAAGGTACCCCTGCCCGTACGGGCCAGTCGTGTCCGACTCTAGGGTTGTGCACCCATCTCACTCAAGAGGCCGGGGGCCAGCGCTGTCCAGAGACACTTCCAGGTCACGTGGCCAGCGTGACAAGCTGCATCTGGCGAGCCAGCGCAGCACACGGAAACGCCGTTTACCTTCCCGCTAGTAAGCGGTCCCTATTTATCTACTTGCACCCGGGGGTGCTTTCGAACTGCTAGGTTGGCAGGCGCTGGGACCGAGCAGCGGGAGCGCACCCCGCCGCGGGGATTCGAACCGCCGACCTGATGATCGGCAAGTCCTAGGCACTGAGGTTTTACCCACAGTGCCACCCGGTACTATTCAGCAGCAGAGCAATCCAATTGGGCGGCTTCATGGGGCTTCCGAGGAGTCTGCCTGCCTCTTCCCACTCAGCCACCCTACAGCTGAGAGGGAGGCGGTGGGCGGACCATTTGGGACAGTGCGGAGCCTGCGGGCGCCCCATTTTTAAGGCTGGGGAAACAAACAGCCTCACTGAGTAAACTCCATCTTCCGTTCTACAAATCATGTTACAATGGAGGGCAGGGCAAGATTCGATTTTACCAATGCTAAGGAAAGGGACCCAAAGATTGACCACGATCTCCCAAAACCTCATGGGGATCTACCAGTAGATCGCAATTGACCTGTTGGACATCTCTGGCCTATTAGATCCTCAGGCTACATTCCTGTTCCTTCAGGGAGACACAAACTATCCCAAACAGGCTCTCTCCCTAGTTCCTGCATCTTTTTTATGTTATGAGCCATCCTGAGATCTACAGGAATAGGGAGGTGTACAGATGATGATGATGATAGTCTCCCCTGATTCAGGAGATGTCCAGCCTTCTGTGAGAATAAGCATGTTCTGCTAGCCCAAAACCAGTATTTCTGGCTCATGTGACAAATGAACAATATTAATATTTGCTGAAAAATGCTTCTTTAATAATGTGATATTCCCATTTCTCTTCTTATTTTAAAAAGCTTCCCCTTCCCTCAGAGTTCTGCTCTCCTCTGCCAGCCCTCTCAGGTTTTTAAATTAGCATTAGCACGCTAATCCTAAACCAAGGCATTGGATTTTATCAGAAAAGACACACTAATCTCTCTTCACTTTGTGTGACCTTGCGGGGGCAACTGCTTGTGTTTGAAGTAAGCGTACCAGAAAGTAGATGCAAGCGCTGAGGGTTGGGACAAACCACTGGGTGCATTGAACGTGTTGATAAAGTAATCAAGAAAAAAAGAATTTCACTGAAAGATTTCTTACGGACATTATTGTTAGGGGAGACTTAGTTAAGTTTTCATAATTAAAATACTTTGGAATCTGATTTATTTAACGGGAAACATTTTGTCTGCCTTGTAGAAATGAGAAAATTTCTAGTTTAAGGTTTGTAATTGAGTTTTTACAGACTTTCTGCTTAATACATAGGTACAATAAATAGTGGTACCTCGGGTTAAGTACTTAATTCATTCCGGAGGTCCGTTCTTAACCTGAAACTGTTTTTAACCTGAAGCACCACTTTAGCTAATGGGGCTTCCCGCTGCCGCCGTGCCACCGGAGCACGATTTCTGTTCTCATCCTGAAGCAAAGTTCTTAACCCGAGGTACTATTTCTGGATTAGCGGAGTCTGTAACCTGAAGCATATATAACAAACCTAGACAGCATCTTAAAAAGCAGGGACATCACCTTGTCAACATATAGTATAGTTAAAACCATATAGTTAAAACCATGGTTTTCCCAGTAGTGATGTATAGAAGTGAGAGCTGGACCATAAAGAAAGCTGATTGCCGAAGAATCGAAGCTTTTGAATTATGGTGCTGGAGGAGACTCTTGAGAGTCCCATGGACTGCAAGAAGATCAAACCTATTCATTCTTAAGGAAATCAGCCCTGAGTGCTCACTGGAAGGACAGATCATGAAGCTGAGGCTCCAATATTTTGGCCACCTCAAGAGAAGAAAAGACCCTGATGTTGGGAAAGATGGAGGGCACAAGGAGAAGGGGACGACAGAAGATGAGATGGTTGGACAGTGTTCTCGAAGCTACCAGCATGAGTTTGACCAAACTGCGGGAGGCAGTGGAGTGTCTGTTGTGCTCTGGTCCATGGGGTCACGAAGAGTCGGACACGACTAAACGACAACAGCCTATAATCACTTTCTTGCTTTGATCCATGTTAAATTGAGCTGTTGTGGCTTCAGCAATTTTCCAACCAATGGAGACTTGAAACGGAATGAATTGCATCTTTGACTCCTGGATTTGGCTGCAGAGCCACCTTTAAGGTTTCTCTGTGACCTAAGATAGTTTGAAACTTTCAGTGGGAGTTATGAGAATCGGTCTTAAGTGACAAGTCTACATATCCCATGCTTCTGGTTTACTGAAAATCCTTTAGAGATGTTAAGATATGCTACCGATGTCTAAGTAACTGAGTTGTATTTGTCTCTAGAGAAAATGATTACAGAGCCTGCTGGTTTAAGAAAAGAGAGGCTTAAATCTATGCTAGATTCAGTATGGCATTATCTAGACCTGAGTATCCCAAGGTGAACAACAGTTGCATTTTAATTAAATTTAACTTGTCAAATTTAATCAAAGCCAATCAAATTTAATATCAGAGCCAAGAAATTGTCACCGAAGGCAATTCTTAGTACCAAATCAGTCCTAGGCATGGGGTTATTTTAAGCAAACCCTGCTAATTTCTGCCATCTTTTCTCATAAGTACCGTATTTTTCCATGTATAAGATGACCTCTATTTTTTTTTAAATCCATAACTAAGAACTTAAGAAGTTACTCAAAGTTGTTGAGCTTTCTGCAGGACACCAATGCTGCCTGCTGAGTTGAAGCAGAAGC
Organism: Podarcis muralis; assembly: GCF_964188315.1. Lineage (NCBI taxonomy): Eukaryota > Metazoa > Chordata > Lepidosauria > Squamata > Lacertidae > Podarcis > Podarcis muralis. Next base: position 12,606,258 of record NC_135671.1, read on the forward strand.
TTTCACGGCAGCCGTGGGCAGATCAAGGAAATACCGTATTGTTCCATGTATAAGATGACCCCCAATTTTTGACTAACAAAATTTAGCAAAAAGCATTGCCTTATACACTGAAAAATACGGTAAGTGTGAATGGGGTCGTTGCCTAGGAGAAGTAGTCAAAGGTGCTATGGGGGGAAACGGCTTCTTGTAACCTTTGGATTTTTGCCAGATGGCATGTAGCCCCAAGCTGTCATTTCAACAGAAATGCAATTTTGAGAGTTGTAATGGATACATAAGATGTTTTGGTTTGATATTTCACGGTTCAGTGGTATTGTGTGGGGGTCTTCTTCAGCGTCCTTCGTAATAGCCTAGGACTGTCTGTATCTGTCAGTGCTGTCATGTACATTTATAGAGACAATATAAAAGGACTTCGTGGGGGAAAGAAACTTGAAACAGTGTGCTGGGCTGCTGAGAGTGGCGGTATCTTTTCTTAATGGATTGTGTTTACATCAGCGACTGCCTATCACAGAGTGAACAGAAAACACTTTTGAGCACATTTTAGGTCCATTAAAAATGTACAGAGGGATTGTCAAGAAGTGGGAGAAATTGGACCGTTTCTTATACTGAAAAGCTCAACCTGCAGGTGCTTTTTGATGACTTGAAGATCACAAGCCTTGCAAAGATTTTTCATAAACTTTACTGTTATTTTTGATACTCTCCTCCCCCCACCCTGATTCTCTGTGTCTCGGTAGCTAGGGTTTAGGGTCTTTACCTGGTCAAAAAAGGATTTCTTTTTCAGTATTCTGGTACAACTTTTGTCTGCTGTAAAAAAAAAAATAATCTTCTCTGTATTAACCTCTGTTGTGAAGCTAGTTTTTGAGTCAGGAGTTTGACAACTGTGGAGTAATTTAAAAGGAATCTGTGATCATGTAAAAAGAAGGAAATGTCGGCATGTGATGACAATTCCCTCATTCCTTCTTGGTAAAGCTTTGTTGTGAATATAACCAATCTTCAACCAAAATGCACAGGTCATGGAGAACGGTGGGTTTGCTTTAGGTTGCCCTCTTTGTAGCCCCAGAAAGTCTGGTAGGTCCCTCAAATGGAGAATGCACCCCAGTAAGTGCCTCGGAATCCAGTGGCATAGCTTGGGTTTCCAATGCCCGGGGCCACGTGGATGGGGGTGTGAGAGGGAGGGAAACTGTAAGCATGCACATTCAACAGCCTAATGGAGATTGCAGCTGCAGAGATAAGAAGAGTCACTCTGTTGTCAGGAGAGGTCACTTCCTGGAAAAGCCATTTTCAACAGAGCCCAGGAAGCATACAGTTGTATTGAGGCAGCACTGGGTGTTGAAATTTTGCACCCCCAAACAATTTTGTGCCCGGGGCAACTGCCCCTGTGGCCACCCCCACACTATGCCACTGTCAGAATCACCTGTAGTGTGCAGGGTTTCGGTGTAGTGGTTCCTGCACTGATAAATACTGTATTTTTTGCTCTATAAGACGCACTTTTCCCCTCCTAAAAAGTAAGGGGAAATGTGTGTGCGTCTTATGGAGCGAATGCAGGCGGGAGGCTCTGCTCAGCACTCCCTTTAAAGAGCCGTGTGGCGCGTGTGTGCGGCTCTTGGGGGCTTTTCCCCGAGAAGGGAGAAGGGCAGCCCTTCTCCCTCCTCGGGGAAAAGCCCCCAAGAGCCGCACACACAATCCGAAAGCTCTTTAAAGGGAGTGCGGCTCTTGGGGGAGCCTTAGCCGCGCGCAGCCTCTCCCGGACAGTGGGAGCCTTCATCCCCTGCCCGGGAGAGGCTGCACGCGGCCAAGCAAGAAGCCAGGACAGCCAGCAGGATCGCTGCGCAGCTGTCCTGGCTTCTGCGATTCAGATTTTTTTTCTCTTGTTTTCCTCTTCCAAAAATTAGGTGCGTCTTATGGTCTAGTGCGTCTTATAGAGCAAAAAATACGGTAGCTACAGAACGGGTTTCCAAAAGGTCATGGAGTTTGAAATCCACTTCTCTTGAGTGGTTGCTGGAGAGTCCAAAGAGTTCAGTGGAAATCCGAAAGTTTGAGAACTGCCAGGACAACAAGCTCTGAATGTGCAAATAGATTGTGCCATCTCCGTTTCTTCCCCGCAGAGACCTTGCTGCTCAGGGAAGCCTTTTCAGCGGCTTTCTTGCAACGCAGAAACGCAACTGCCTCCAGATAGACACAGTAGGCCCATGGGCTCTGCAGCTGATAAAAGGGAGCACACTTAAAATGTACAGTGATAAAAAAATCTGATCTGCTGTGAGCTCTGCGGCGTGAATGTTTAATGCCCTTCTGCCATTCCTGCTTATAACTTGTCACCCCTTGATACAAGTTTAAAGCTATGGGATTCGGTGGCTTGCTTCAGTTCACAGAGGGTGGCATTATTTAGGAGAACCATGCTGCTTTATCTCCACTAGCTATGGGGCTCAAACTCAGCTAGCGGAATGGAGAGTTCCATAATCTTTTGATCCATTGGGTTAGATCCTGATTCTCTTTATTCGTAGAGGCGGGGGGGGGGGGGGAGCTGTTGCAGGTGTAAACTACTACACCAGTTCTACTACACCAGTTCTTTCTTGGGGAGAACTAGGCTTGCGGGGGGGGGGGGGGGAGGGAGGCTTTATCTTTGAAAAATTGGTATTTTGTAGATCTAGCTTCCCTGCCGCTAAAGCTGTTCATGCTTATAATATCAATGGACGTGGTAGATCATTCCTCCTCAAGTCATGTTTTCCATTTTTTTCCTTTCTTTTTTCTTTAAACAGGCTCCACATTGTGTAGTTATGAACTAAAGCCATCTGAATACACTACAGATCCAAGGGCTGCCAAGCTTTGCCCCAAGCTCCCAGTTCCAGAGAGGTAATGAAATGACTGCTTTGTGTCTCATTCTTGTGTCAAAACATAACTTTTGTTGTTGTTAATACGGGATAAAATGACTCAGCGACCTTATTGCTAGTTCAGCATGGAGCCGCCGGGTATATTTATAGGTGTTCCCTTTAACGCCCTTGTCTAAGGAAAAGGACCAGTTTCAAATAAGATACACTTTACAAGTTAAGACAGCATTTAAAAATACATTGGAAAATGTGTTATATTGATAACGCTGCCACCGCTCAGCCTGGAACTTGGAGGAGTTTAGCGCTTTTAGGATGCTTAGGGGTGTGTTCGATGCACGTGCATGAGAATGGTCCTTTGTCAATTGCGACAGAACTGTTGTGTCTTCTCTTGTATTTCACCGAGTGACACTTGGTTTGTTGGCTGGTTTTTGTTGGACCCCTAACATCCTGCTCCTGAGTTTCTCAGTCTAGAATGCGGAAAACTAGAGGCATAGCTATGCAGGGATCCCCTTTGTACCCACGGTTTAACATCTAATCTGGAAACAACCTTTGACACTGCTCGTAGTTTATTGAGCTTGTCTGATCAGCGTATAGCCTCATAACTGAAGGAAACTGAAGGCCACTGTCAGGGAACTGCCATCGGAAGGACAGGAGGTGCAAAGGCTCCCTCAGGTTGAAAGAGACGGAGCAGCTGAAGAGGGAACCAGTAGGGGGCGAGCAGGAACTTCCAGGGAAAGTGAGTCGGAGGGGTGGCTCAGAGACGTTTCCAGCGAAAACAGTGGAGAGGTCTCAGGACCTCCTATAGGGACACCCACGCCTCGCCGGAAACTGTCACGCAGAGAGTCCAGAAGACGTGTTTCCGTGAAAGAGCTTTTATGTTGGAAACGTTTCCGAAAGCAACCACTTTCGGATTCTACTAGCGATTGACGCAGCCATGCCGGAGGGGCTCCGTCACAGGCAGAGGTTTGAAAACCTGATCAAACTCTGAGGGACTTGCATTTTACGCACAAGCAGCTCATCATCCCACCACAGCAATCCGAAAGTCACTGAAAGCCAGCTTGTGCAAGCAGCGGCATCATGAGCGACCCAGCCGGAACCGGAGGAGCAGGAGCAGCTGGAGGAGGTCCAAGCCTGGAAGAAAGGTACAGGGCGTTGGAGATCCAGCTGGCCATGCAAACGGCGAGGCTTGAGGAGAGGAGGGCTCAGGATGCAGAAAAGGGAAAGGAGAAAACCACCTCGATAGCCAGAAAGGTGCCAGGATTGGTGCAGAAATTCGGGGGAGATCCCAGAAACTATCATGCCTTTAGAACTGAGATGCAATACGCTCTCAACCTGCAGTATGATGACTTCCCCGACGAGGAATCGCGAGTGGCTTTTGTAATTGGCCATCTCGAAGGGGGGGCGAAGGATTGGGTTCGACCCCTGATGGCAGTGAATAATGAGATACTAAAGGACACGAGGAAGTTTTTTCGTGCCATGGACCTGATGTTTTCCAGTGACATTGAGCAGGGGGTGGTACGAAGGCAGTTAATGGCTTGCAAACAGGGGAGCCGATCTGTCCGTGAGTACTGGACTGAGTTTACTATGCTGATTCATAAATTGGGGTGGGACCTATCAGCGGAACCCATCCAAATGCTTTTTGAAGAGGGGCTTTCTTCGGCCGTTAAAGATGAACTTTCCCGGGGGCCAAGGGCGGAGTCTATGGACCAGCTGACCAAATCCGCGCTGGCCATAGGAGCGCGCCAGGAAGCGAGAGCTTTGGAAAGGCGGGAAGGGAAAGGAGAACGTTGGAGGGAACTGCGCATTCCGGACATTCCAGAGCCACCTTTCCCGCCGGCAGAGCCGATGGAAGTTGGAACAGCGCGGGCGCGCGCAGTTTCAAATCCCAGTGAAGGGCGGAAGAAGGAGGGAAAGAGCGCCAAGAAATGTTATCTCTGCCAACAGCCAGGGCACTTTGCCAGAGTCTGCCCACAAAGAAAGGAATGGCAAGGGATGGCAGGAGCTGTGGGGGAAAGGGAGGAGGAAAACAAGGAGCAAGTAAAAGCCAACGCCTGGCTGCCACCGTCGGGGCACAGCAGCCAGGCCAAAGAGCAGTGAAAGTGCCCACGCCAGAACCACCCAGACCTGCTTTAGTGATAGAAGTGTCACTAGAGCTGCCAAATGGACACCCCCTACAGGTCAAGGCGCTTTTGGATTCAGGCAGCTCCTGTAATTTTATGAGTAAGGAGTTTGCAGCTGAGCACCAGATACAGACCATCCCTTTAAGTAATCCCTTGCAGGTGACCACGATTGATGGCAGAGAGCTGTTGGGAGGAGAAGTTAGCCAACAGACTGTCCCGATGATAATGAGGGTGGCAAGGCACACCGAACGGATAGCGTTTAATGTGGCCACCTTGGGAGGAGCTCCCATCATCTTGGGGATGAGCTGGCTGGCGCTACACGATCCGCTAGTGGGCTGGCATCAGAGGGTGGTCTCCTTTGGGTCAGCGCATTGCCTAGAACACTGCAAGCAGGGGAAGGTTCAGGGCGGAGACAGAGTCACCCTAGCCGGGATGGAAGTAATGGGCAGAGGGAAGGTGCCCCCGCAATACGCAGATCTGAGCAACGTATTCAGCGAAAGGGAAGCAGACAAACTGCCGCCGCATAGACCCTTTGACTGTCAAATCAACCTACTCCCTGGGGCCCAACTCCCAGTGGGCAAGCTGTACGCCATGTCCGACAGGGAGATGCAGGAGCTGAGGGAGTTCATTGACAAAAACCTGAAGCGAGGTTTCATCAGAGAGTCCCGAGCGGTGGGGGGCAGCCCAGTGTTTTTTGTGGACAAAAAAAACACAGATAAGCCGAGACTTGTGTGTGACTTCAGGGCCTTGAATGCAGTGTCGGAACCCCTGGCTTTCCCTATGCCCCGAATTGATGACATTTTGACCAGGGTAAGGAAGGGAAAGATTTTTACAAAGCTGGACCTGCGGGGGGCGTACAATCTGATACGCATAAGGAAGGGAGATGAATGGAAGACCACCATGTTCACCCCTTTGGGAGCCTTTGAATACCTCGTTATGCCCTTCGGTCTACAAGGAGGCTCCGCGTGCTTTCAAGCGTTTATTAACCACGTTCTGGGGCCTTTGCTCTACAAGAACTGTGTGGCCTTTTTAGACGACGTGTTGGTGTATTCGGAGGATGAGGAGCAGCATGTGAGGGACGTTCGAGAAGTGTTGGGCAGGCTGCAAGCCAACCAGCTGTGGGTGAAACTGGAGAAGTGCCAGTTTCATACCAAGGAGGTGGAATTCCTGGGGTACCGCTTGTCAGACAAGGGATTGGCCATGGATCCAGGCAAGGTCCAAGCGGTACTGGAATGGAAGACACCGAAGACCAAGAAGGATGTGCAAAGATTCTTGGGGTTTGGGAACTTTTATCGGAAGTTCATCAAGAACTTTGCCCACTTGACGGCGCCCATCACCGACTGCCTCAGCAGCAAGAAGAAATTTGTTTGGACGGCGGAGGCGGAGCGAGCATTTGAAGAACTGAAAAGGGCTTTCGCCTCGGAAGAACAACTTCTGCATGTGGATTTACGAAAACCCATGAGAGTGGAAACCGATGCGTCCGACCGGGCGGTAGGGGCGGTACTTCTTCAACCGGGGAGGAGTATGTCAGAGTGGAGACCGTGTGCCTTCTTCTCGCGGAAGCTGAATAAATCCGAGAGGAACTACACGGTGTATGACAGGGAACTACTTGCCATTCACGAAGCGTTCCGGAGGTGGAGACATTTATTAATTGGGGCGCAACACAAGGTGCAAGTGTGCACCGACCACAAGAATTTAGAGTATTGGAGAACAGCTCGAGTGCTCAACCAACGACAAGTGAGATGGGCACAGGAATTCTCTAAATTCAACTTTGAAATTTGTTATGTGCCAGGTCCAGAAAACGTCAGGGCGGACGCTCTCTCACGCAAACCAGAGTATTGGGAGGGGGAGGGGGCGATTGAAGAGAGACATGTCATCCCTGAGGACCGCTGGGTGTGTGGGGCGGCGCTGGTGGGGCAACGAGAACTGGTAGAGGAAACGGAAAATGATGAATATGCCCAGGATAAGCTCAGAGGACTCAGGGGGGAGGGCGAGAGCCCCGAAGGTTTTGAGGAAAGAAATGGGGCATTGTATTACAAAGGGGCACTGTATATACCCGAAGGTGAATTGAGGGGGAGAGTACTCAAGCAGTTGCACGATAGCCCCACGGCGGGACATTTTGGGCAACACAAGACCATGTGGTTGGTTACCAGGGAATTCTGGTGGCCCAAGGTGAGGGAAGATGTAAGGGAGTATGTAAGAGGGTGTGACCAATGTCAGCGAGCCAAAGGGGAAAGACGGGCGCCGGCAGGGTTATTAGAACCATTACCCACACCAGAACGGCCTTGGGAAGCGGTATCAATAGATTTTATGACGGATCTGCCGAAGTCCAAGGGGAAAACAGCCATCATGGTAGTAGTAGACCTGTTAACAAAGATGTGCCACTTTGTAGCATGCTCACATGCAGTCACAGCGGAAGAAACAGCGAAGTTGTTTGTAGAACACATCTTTAGGTTGCACGGGGCTCCCTTGAGGGTGATCTCGGACCGCGGCAAACAATTTACTTCCAGGTTCTGGAGGAAGCTCATGAGCTTGCTGCACGTGGAAGTCAATTTTTCAACGGCCCGGCACCCTGAAACCAACGGGCAGGCGGAAAGAGCAAATGGCATTCTTCAACAATATCTGAGGTGTTATGTCAATGACAGAGAGAACGATTGGGTCGAAAAGTTGGCGCTGGCAGAATTTGCCTACAATAATGCGGAGAATGTGTCCACAGGGATGAGCCCCTTTTTGGCTAATTACGGGTGTCACCCCAGGGCATTTCCAGGGGAGGGAGGGGAGAGATGGAGCGTTCCAGCGGCTGAACATTTTGTAGAAGAGATGGAAGCGATCCATCATCAGCTCCAGCTCAACTTAGAAAGGGCCAAGGCACAATATAAGAAGCAGGCAGACAAGAACAGAAGGGAAGGTGAAACCATAAGGGTGGGGGATCAAGTGTGGCTGTCAACCCAAGGGTTGCCGTTCAAAGGGGGTTGTAAGAAATTGAGGCCCAGAAGATTGGGACCCTTTGAGGTCATTCAGCAGGTCAACCCGGTGGCTTTCAAACTCCGGTTACCCAACCACATGAAATTGCACCCAGTGTTCCACAGGTCGTTACTGTCACCATACAGGGGGGGACGTGAAGGGGAGCACGTCAGGGGACCAGCCTTGGAAGAGAGGGAACGCAGCAACCATGTAGCGGAAATCCTCGATTCCAGGTGGAAGGGAAATCAGGTAGAGTATTTGGTGGCGTGGGAAGGGGAACCGGAGTCAGAAAACACCTGGGTGACTGCAGGGGAGGTCAATGACGAGGTTTTAACAGAAACGTTCCACCAAAGATTCCCTAGGAAACCACAGCCGGTAGAAAGGTTTAGGAGGGAGTACTTCGGCACCACCGACGAGGAACAGGAAATGGAAGGATTCACGGAGTCGGAGTTGGAAGAGGGAATAGACTCCGAAGACGAGGAGTATCGAGAGACGAGGGACAGTAGCAGGTGGAGGGAAGTGTTCGAAACTTCGGACGATGAGGAAGGTTCTTTCAGGGGTTTTACTTCCTCCCAGCCCGGAGGGGAGGAGACGGGAGGGGGTGAAGGGGGCCCTGGAGGGGAGGTGGATGTCAGGGAACTGCCATCGGAAGGACAGGAGGTGCAAAGGCTCCCTCAGGTTGAAAGAGACGGAGCAGCTGAAGAGGGAACCAGTAGGGGGCGAGCAGGAACTTCCAGGGAAAGTGAGTCGGAGGGGTGGCTCAGAGACGTTTCCAGCGAAAACAGTGGAGAGGTCTCAGGACCTCCTATAGGGACACCCACGCCTCGCCGGAAACTGTCACGCAGAGAGTCCAGAAGACGTGTTTCCGTGAAAGAGCTTTTATGTTGGAAACGTTTCCGAAAGCAACCACTTTCGGATTCTACTAGCGATTGACGCAGCCATGCCGGAGGGGCTCCGTCACAGGCAGAGGTTTGAAAACCTGATCAAACTCTGAGGGACTTGCATTTTACGCACAAGCAGCTCATCATCCCACCACAGCCACTTAATGAAAAATTAAAACTGGTTATTCGGTCTGAACATTCAAACAGCTAATTTCTGACTGATTCTGATCCCCAAATCTCTAAAATGGTTGGATCGCTTGAATTTACGAGCACTTCTCTTGCAGTCAAGCCTTTTCCCCTCATCAGCACAGAAAGTAAACAAAGCTTTTAGGGAAGGATATCTGCAAAACTCAATTTTAATTTTTAAATTCAGAAACTTTAATTTCATTTTCTCTTCCCGTAAAGCGTCCAGGAAAACCCCAACTTATGGCAGCCCTAACCAGTTCTGTAGTTTGTGTTACGGTTTATTTGATCCAATAATTTGGATTAAAGAAAACCTGTTATTAGTAAAAGTGACAACAATAGGTTGTATTCTATTTTCCCTGAAATAACTGCAAAACAGTGTAATAAGGGGCCAGATATGAAGCTTTTGAAAAGTGAAATGGGCAGAGGGGGAGAATTTCCCCCCTCCTCGACTTCTTTCTGTTTTTCAGGCTCATTTTTGATGCTAATGTTCTATGGAGCTTCTGCCTTCCCAAAAAACCTTGTATGCCATGGTAAAAATGAAGGTCTGAATATGTATGTATACATCCATGTGTTGGAAAGTGTGTGTGTGTGTGTGTGTGTGTGTGTGTGTGTCTATTACTGTAGAATCCCTCCCGCCCATACAGAGCTCAGAACATTATTAAACGAAGGATTATACTTGAGAGAAGTTGCAATTCCATTAAGACATGTAATATCCCTGGATATAATCAACAGCCATTAATAAAAGAACAGAGGGTCACTTTGAATAAATTTATTATTCTGTTCGTTATTAAAAAAAGGGGCAGCACATCTCACACCTACCAGAGTCAGAACTCCTGAAATAGAAATTAGTCTCATGCGCTGGATTCTCAAGAGTCCCATTTATTCCAAGACATCATGTAGTAACCACTGACCTCATTTTTTATTCATTATAGCAAAGTTAGATTTTGTCTCCTACACATAAAACCAGGTAGTAGATAATCCCTGGCTTCAGCAAAAGGGAGTTCAGTGTAGTAATGGCTAGCTATGGTAAATTTGGGATTGCAGAGGACAAGGCCGTCTCTGAGCAAGAGTAGTCCCGGATCAAGAGATTTTGCCGCCTGAGGCAAAGGACAAGATGGCACCTACCCCTATGCCATTTACAGAAGCCGGCCAGATTGGCTGTTGAATCTTATTTTAACAATGGGGCCAGAATACTGTCTTCTGCCGCACCTGAGGACAGCAGGCTAGTTTATACAGTGGTACCTCGGGTTAAGTACTTAATTTGTTCCGGAGGTCCGTTCTTAACCTGAAACTGTTCTTAACCTGAAGCACCACTTTAGCTGCTGCCGTGCCGCCGGAACACAATTTCTGTTCTCATTTTGAAGCAAAGTTCTTAACCTGAGGTACTATTTCCGGGTTAGCGGAGTCTGTAACCTGAAGCGTATGTAACCTGAAGCGTATGTAACCCGAGGTACCACTGTATAGGGCATGGAGCAGGCTGTGTAACACATGCATCTGTGTCCACTCCCTGCTTCTCAGTATCTGCCGCCTGAGGCAACTGCTTCATTTTGCCTTATGCTGGGTCAGGCCTGCCCTGCCAACAAAGGGTTATTATGGCTATTACCTAAACAACCATGAAACTGGTTTCAGTGAAGCCAAGGTGGCTTTACACTTGCTCTTCCTCAAACAACAGTCAAGCCGCCCAGTGCTACATAGCAGACTGCTTTCAAAATGGAGGGAAGTTTCAGGAGGAGGAGCTCACCTGTGCTATGCTGGTTCGAAAACAGTTATTTCCTCGTAAAATTGCACCAACATTCAAATCACATACAAACTATTCCACTTCATGGGCCTTGGCTAGTGGCAAATCTTTGACATTTGTGTAATTCTCTGATAACAGAAGTTGTGAATCTGCTGTTCACAGTGTAAAGATAGAAAAACAAAACCACGTTTAAGAGCATTTGTTCACGCTGCCCAATACATGAGCAAAGTTTTATAAGTTTTATCTTTAATATGTTTCTTTCCACAAAAATCCCTTTATAGGGAGGAAATTGTGAAAACTTTGCTCTCGGCAGTGAGTATTTTCATTTATTTTGGGTGAGAAGAATCCTAAAATTTGGTACCTAATGTTTCGACTCATGTGCCTTTCACTCAGTCAAGTTGTGAATTCCTAAGTAATTAAAATGTTTATTCATGTTTATTTTTATGTTATTCATTTATTATTTTAATAACAAGTACTGTTATTGCTGTAATTATGTGTATGTTTTAAAATTTTATATATGTATATATTTTTAATTCTGTTAATGCTCACTTGTTTTTAATGATTCCCCCCCTATATTTTGGCAATTCTTGTTTTTATCTGTAAGCTATATTGACTCATGTCAGGGGGAAATGCAGAGTATAAATATATATAGTAATAATATTTATAGTAATATATAGTAATAATAGATATAACATTATTATTATTACTGCCACCACTACTATTATTATTAAATAACATGTAAAGTTTCCTAAGTGCTGGACAAAGATAAAAAAAACCAAGATAATGCCAGCCCATAACGTTACAATATAGCAGACAGAACACATTTGCTTTCCTGTTAATTGTTTTTGTTTTTGTTTTGGCTTCCTACTTGTTTTGCTTTACATTCTTAGTCGCATTGAACGTTTTGTTGTAGGGTGTCCTGCAAATATTGTAAAATGAAACAAGCACATTTTAATAAAGGAGAAGCGGACAGAGAGGTACCGTATTTTTCGCCCTATAGGACGCACTTTTCCCCCTCCAAAAATGAAGGGGAAATGTGTGTGCGTCCTATGGGGCGAATGCAGGCTTTCGCTGAAGCCTGGAAAGGCGTCGGTGCACACCGACCCCTCTCGCTCTCCAGGCTTCAGGAAGCTATCTGCAAGCCTTGCAAGCCCGGTGGGAGTTTCCACGGGCTCGCAAGGCTTGCGGGCAGCAGCCTGCAGCCCAAAGCATGGGGCGCCCTCAGGAGGACGCCCCGTGCTCCGCGCAGGTGTCCGCAAGCCGTGCGCCCGGGGGGAATTTCTCCAGCTGCGCAAGGCTTGCGGGCGGCAACCTGCAGCCCGGAGCACGGGGCGCCCTCTGGAGGACGCCCCGTGCTTCACGCAGGTATCCGCAAGCCTTGCATGCCCGGGGGGAGTTCCCGTGGGCTTGCAAGGCTTGCGGGCGGCAGCCTACAGCCCAGAGCACGGGGCGCCCTCTGGAGGACACCCCGTGCTTCACACAGGTATCCGCAAGCCTTGCATGCCCGGGGGGAGTTCCCGCGGGCTTGCAAGGCTTGAGGGCGGCAGCCTGTTCTGGGGGCTGGGGGGGGGGAAATAATTTTTTTTAAATTCATTTCCCCCCCCCCCCCAAAAAAATGAGGTGCGTCCTATGGGCCAGTGCGTCCTATAGGGCGAAAAATACGGTAAATCTAGACCCCAGTTCTTAAGGTTCCCAAATCATTCTTGCGATAGCCAGCTCAAACAGAAGCACTCTCACCTCTCTCCCTCTCTCTCTCATATGTAGCCCGGTGGAATGGCCCCCCGCCCAAAGATGACAGTTCAGAGAGGAGAAGAGCCAAATGCAGCTAGTTTCATAGCCAAGCAAGTAGAGCAAGGCCTACTATCTGGTCGCTTCCTCAGGTGCATCCAGGTGAAGCAGTTGCTAATAGACAGGACCTAATGCCACAATATATTTGAGTGTTTTTCTCCAGTGTTGTATGAGAGCTAGGTAAGATTTCTTCCATAGAAACTGGGATCCTCCTGCCTCAAGTGTATATTTTCTATATACAGTCAAACCTCAGAACTCGAATGGCTCCGTTGCCGAACGTTGCAATTCCCGAATGCCAAAAACCCAGAAGTAAGTGTTCCGGTTTTCAAACCTTCCTTGGAACTTGGAACGTCCAACACGGCTTCCGCTTGAAGCTCTTGCAACCAATCGGAAGCCACGCCCAGGAACTCAAACCTTTTGGAAATAGAACCATCTTCCGGAACGGATTACTTTCGGGTTCTGAGGTTTGACTGTACAGCTAAAGTTTTAGAAAGTATGGTGTCTCGTAAGAAAGTATTCCGAATTAAGTGAAATGACTCTTACATAATGGTAATACAGTTAGAATTGCTTTTTGCAAAACAAACAGCTTCAGGGGTTTTATATCTTCCCCCTCATCATGCACAGGACAGCATCAGGAACTCCATGCATCCTGGAACAGCTCCCTTCAGGCTGAGGTGATCATGTTTTTGATGGGGAGGGTGTTGGTGGTGGTGGACATGATGTAGACAAGGGGGAGGTTGTCACTGGCCCCTTCAGGCATTTGGAAATGAACTCCTAAATAGGGCTTCAGTAGAGGAGCATGAGGGACGTGGGTGGCGCTGTGGGTTAAACCACAGAGCCTAGGGCTTGCCGATCAGAAGATCAGCGGTTCGAATCCCCATGATGGGGTGAGCTCCCGTTGCTTGATCCCTGCTCCTGCCAATCTAGCAGTTCAAAAGCACGTCAAAGTGCAAGTATATAAATAGGTACCACTCTGGTGGGAAGGTAAACGGCGTTTCCGTGTGCTGCTCTGGTTCGCCAGAAGCGGCTTAGTCATGCTGGCCACATGACCCAGAAGCTGTATGCCGGCTCCCTCGGCCAATAAAGCAAGATGAGCGTTGCAACCCCAGAGTCGGCCACGACTGGACCTAATGATCAGGGGTCCCTTTACCTAGAGGAGCATGAAGGTGTGCTGTTGCCTCTGTGGCCTCGCTTGCCTTTGCAATCTGAAGTTGTACAAGCCAAGGAAGTTTTAGCACTCCATCTGCACAAACTACGCTTTAGTCATTGCAGCTTGCTTGAGAACTTACACTTTAGAACTGCTTGTCAGCTATGTGGAAATGGAGGCTCTAAAAATTCTCTAGATGTGGCAGGTTGCAATTTCCTCTCAATTTGGGGATAATAATTAGACAATGAGTGTTAAGTATGTTTGCGAGTGATTAAGTAATAAATCGTGAAAGGGATTTGTTGAAGGCAGCATATTCTACTCTGCCTGCATGAAGCGAAGGGTGAGCATTTTTTGAAAGACTTCCCATCGAGGACCCAAAAGGCATTGCATACTCAGCTTGCCATAACTTGCTTGAACCTGGCAAGGAAGACAGCAGGAACTGATTCAGAGACAGAAGAACCTAGAGGTTAAATAAAGCTCCCTTTGCATATGAAAGCGTGGTTCTGTTCATTGATTCCAATTAGAAAGACGAGTGTCTTGCAAATAGAAATGCGAAAGCTTCTCTCTTTGCAAAGGGAAATAAAAATAGGTTTGACAGTCTGGTATATATTTTGGTGGCAGCAATGCTGCTTTCTGGGTAAGAAGAATGGGGGTTGATGGGAACATTAACACGCCAGGAAGTTGTGCTTTTCTCCGTAGGCCCTAATTCCATGCAACATATTGATGACTGAAACGTGGGGTTTTCCTAACATTCTTTACGGTAGAGATTTGGATATTATTGCAAAAGCAATAAATTGATACTTCAGCACCACTGCCGAAGCACGACTTCAGCAATGCTTTTGCAGCACATGGAATAATATTATAAACTGGGAACAAAATTTGTATTTAGCTATGGCATGTCAAAATAGAAGAGTTCACCATTGAAATAAAATATTTAGGGAAGGTCTGCTGTGTTTGGCATTCCAACACAGTTCTTTCTTAATGCTATTTTGCTAGAATCGTTGGACACCTTTTTGTTCTAACATCAGTAGAAATCTTAAAACCAGGATCTAAATCAGGGGTCAGCAAACTTTTTCAGCAGGAGGCTGGTCCACTGTCCCTCAGACCATGTGGTGGGCCGGACTATATTTTTTTGGGGGGGTGGGGAATGAACGAATTCCTATGCAAATAACCCAGAGATTCATTTTAAATAAAAGCACACATTCTACTCATGTGAAAACACCAGGCAGGCCCCACAAATAACCCAGAGATGCATTTTAAATAGTAGGGCACATTCTACTCATGTAAAAACATGCTGATTCCCAGACTGTCTGCAGGCCAGATTTAGAAAGCGATTGGTCCGGATCCGGCCCCCGGGCCTTAGTTTGCCTACCCATGATCTAAATCAATCAGTGACCAGCAGGTCTCATGTGACCAACACAGGCCTCCCATGCAGCCGGCCCAAGCACCCTGTAAAGAGTGCTGCCAGTTGCCCAAGCTGAGCTGAGTACAATTGCAAGGGGGGGAAGGAAGAGCACAGGACATCAACATATAAATCTTGAGAAGCTGCACGTGTACATCATGCTCCTCTCAGCCTGCCAGACAACTGTTTGACAGGCTGGGAGGAACACGTCTTGTTCTGTGCTGGGGTGGAGGGAAATCTGCCCTTCTCTGCCCTGGGAGGCTATTGCCATTGGGACCCCTGCTTTTGAAGGCATTTCCCCTCCTGCTTGACTATAGCGGAGTTGAAATAGTCATTAACCAGACTCCTTGATATGGATAAAGCAAAACAAATGGTTGTGTCTGAGACTTTGTGTTTGGTAGCTGCAGAATTAAGCTTGGCATTCTAGGTATATTGCACTGGTGTGTGGAGGGTGTTTGTGAAAGAGTGGAGGGAATAATGTTTGTGTGAGATATGTGGAGCGTGTGTGGGCGTGCATGCCCAGAGCACACCACTGGCATGCACCGCCTGTGTGCCCATATAGCCCTTAGGGGCTAAAAGGTTGCCCACTTTGATCTAAGGAGTTTTACATAGAGATCTACATTAGGGTTACCAGACGTCTCCGGTTCCTGGGGACAGTCCTCAGATTTGCAAATCTGTCCCCGGACAAATTCCGTCCCCGGAATGACCCCAAATTTGTAAATCTGTCTCCGGGAAACATGGCAGTGGCAGCCTCAGCAGCCCGGAGCCAGCCTGTTAGCGAAGTTGGCTCTGGCTGGCTTCAGGAGCTGCTCGCTGCCGTTGCGCCCGCCATTTTCCCTGCACCACGGCAACGAGCAGCTCCTAAAGCCAGCCAAAGCCAACTGCACTACTAGGCTGGCCCCTCCTGGGCAACGGCCGCCCACCCATGACTCCCGAACCTCCCCTGATCTGTCAAAACAAAGGGGAAAGGGGGAAGGAGTTCGGGGAAGGCTTGGGAGTCACAGGCAGGCGGCGTGCCATTGCCCAGTTTTTTTAAAAAAACTCTGCACATTTATGTTTCACAGGATGCGAAAGAAGGGCTTTGCACCTTTATACAATATGCATGCCCAGGGTCTTTTGCCTCACCATCCCCACTACTGACTCCCTGTTGCTACTCAGCTGGGGGGGGGGGAAATAGTGTCCCCGGATATATTGAAAAAAATCTGGTAACCATAATCTACATGTGCACCAAGAACTTCCAGGACTCCCTTCCCAACCCCCATGGCCCTATCTCTATTTTTCCCTTCCCCAACCTGCCGCTGAATTTCGACAGAGCTTTCGGAGCAGTATTCAGTAATGTATGCTGTGCTGTAGGTGGAGAATACATTAGCTGCTGCCCGCAGGGGAATTGTCATGGTCCCTGGTATGTATACATGTAAAACGCCCTGAACTGCCTTTATGTCATGCTGCAGTCTCTGTAGAGTCTAAGGTGAGCAGCCTTACTTCTGGGAGTTACAGGAAATCGTCTGCCCGAGGCTCACCGCAATCTGAATATTTTCTGGAAATGTCTCAAAAACTTCTACGTTACGCATAATTAATTATATCTAGACATATTGGACTAGTGGTGTATTTTTAAAAAAAATAAAATAAATTGTATTTGGGGCTGATGGGGTTTGCTCTGTGTTCTGAGTTGATGGGACGGGAAACATCAGAATGTGCACTCCACCCTCTTCTGGGGATATCTTGGTTTTTAAAAACAGCATCACGACCCATTACAGTCATCTCCATTTACAGCAGCACCTTTCCGTTAACCTTGCAGCTCTTGGTTAGATGTTTACGAGGGTGGAGTGTACGGCATCAGTTCACCTTCCATTTGTGTGTTGATGTGGCATTTATATTACCTAGGAGTAATTTTTTTTTCTGATTTTTTTTTTCCTTGTATCACCAGTGCACCTATTCCATTCTTCCATCGCTGTGCTCCTGTGAACATTTCCTGCTATGCCAAGTTTGCAGAGGCCCTGATCACCTTTGTCAGTGACAGTAGTGTCTTGCACAGGCTGATTAGTGGAGTAATGACCTGCAGAGAGATTATATTGGGACTTTGCTTGTTATCACTAGGTAATTGTTTTTCTCGTTCTTAGCTATTTCTACAGTACTGCAACAGGAGAATGTGAACATCTTCTGTCCCCACAATGTGGAAATAAAGCATGTTCAGTATTTGCTATTATAGCAGACGATTCCAAATTATATTACCTACCCAGCAGCTGAATTAAATGTTTTTTTTTTAACATGTATGTGCATTTGACTCTCCTTATATGTAACTAATGTGGGGATTTTGACTCAGCTCTGTGTCACTGTCATTGAACCCTCTGCTTTCCTTTAAAACAACCTCCCAAGTGTACAGTATTCATAAGCCTTGGGCTTAAGCTTTGGGTTCAGATTGCTAAGTGAATGTTGATACTTAACCCTTAATATCTTCAGGGACTTGGGTTAAAAGTAGGGCTGATATTTTTATTTTTTTATTTAGTTGATCAGTCTCCCAGTTCAGTGGGAGTTCACCTGAGAACCACATGCAAGGTGCTCCCTCAGAGATCTTGCAAAGCAAAACAAGAAGTCAATGAAAATATCATTTAAGTAAATGTGAACATTATCGTAGCTTTAGTATAGCTGCCCTTTTTGATCACGATTGCATGAATTGTGGAGCTTGCACTTTAATAAACAAAGGCTGTCAATCATTCTTGGAAGAAAAGGCCCATATTTCATAACTCTCCTATTCTCTGTTTCTGAAACATACCGTATTTTTTGCTGTATAAGACTCAGTTTTTCCCCTCCTAAAAAGTGAGGGGAAATGTGTGTGCGTCTTACGGAGTGAATGCAGGCTGCGCAGCTATCCCAGAAGCCAGAACAGCAAGAGGGATAGCTGCTTTCACTGCATAGCGATCCCTCTTGCTGTTCTGGCTTCTGAGATTCAGAATATTTTTTTTCTTGTTTTCCTCCTCCAAAAACTAGGTGCGTCTTGTGGTCTGGTGCGTCTTATAGAGCGAAAAATACAGTACCTAACTAACCCTAAAAAAGAGTTACATGTACCTTATGTTCTAGTCCCATGAATTAAAATTTTATCTGATTCTTTCAAATGAGAGCAGAGCAGACACACACACACGCCCCCCTTCAAAAAATAACCTTCTCAGTGACAGTTGAGAGAACACTTCGAAATGTCCAAATGAAGTCATATAAATGCAGCAAAAGGAGAGCACAGACCCAGATCCACATCAGAATGTGTCCTGGGATGTTCATCCAAGTGTAGACGTTCTCTGCCTGCTCTCAATGAGACGCAGCATACTTGAATGGGCATTCTGAAGCACATTCTGGCATGGGTACAGCTGGGTTGGCTCTAGAATGAGGGCAGCACAGTTTTGCTTTCCTTGGCATCGCCCTGTAGTCAAATCTGATTGGCTCTAGGATGCTATCATTTTACATGATCCTCAATTGGCTGAGATTATGTAGCAAAGGAGAAAGATTTTTTTTTTTAATTAAAAAAATGGCACAGAAACAGCAATAGAGGAGAAATGACTGCAATAAAGAGCAGGTTTGAGCAGAATGCTTCTCCCCCCTATAAAACTTCACTTTAACTTTAAATGTTCAAGGGTGAACATTCAGTGCACTTTTAATTAAAATTGGCTTCCAGTGATTGATCAACTTCTTGCTTGAATAATCGATTAAATAGATTAAAGATTGCAGCCGTAGCTAAAGCCTCTTCTTAATTTTGTGCAGAGTTAGAAAAAACACAATATTTGCATTATTATGTGACATTGGAGTTTTGGTATGAATTAACCCAGACAGAAGCCAGCAACAACAATCCCAGTGTTAATCCTTTGCCAAAACATATTGCATGGTATCCAATGGTGCCCATTTGTCTGCAGATGAGACTTCTGTTTGTACAATAGGACCTCTCATTCCACCTGCAGTCCCCTCAAATCTGCTTCAGAAAGTTGTGAGACCCTCTGAAGCAGATGGAGGACTTGCCAGAGAGGTAAAAGAAGAAGAAATCCTGTCACGCAAGGAGAATTTCACCTACAGCTCCTAATTATTAATACTAAAGTAAAGCTTCTGTTTAAACATATACTAATCTGATGACTGAATAGAATAGAAAAAGCCGATGGAAGAGTCCATTGATTAAAAATGGAAACCAAACTGGCCCAGCTATTCTATACCCCCACAGGGGAGGAAATGATTACATTGGTTATTGATTATTGATTATATCAAGGCCTGTTACAATAGGATTAATAGACAATTAAAATAACCGCGAAGCACCAGCATGTTAAACTCATCACTTTGGGAGGAATAGTGGAAATGTAGACCTCTGAAACTTGGTAACTAAGTTAAATTGATTTTGCATGATTGTTGCCAAGTTACGGTCAGTGTAGCTGATTTTTACTTAAAAGCCTTCACATTTCATGCAGCAATGAATATTCCAAATGTCGGTGAATGCTGGCATGCATGTGTGA
This sequence comes from Podarcis muralis, assembly GCF_964188315.1. Classification (NCBI taxonomy): domain Eukaryota; kingdom Metazoa; phylum Chordata; class Lepidosauria; order Squamata; family Lacertidae; genus Podarcis; species Podarcis muralis. The sequence continues at coordinate 12,625,790 of NC_135671.1, forward strand.
ATGTTGACAATCCCGGTTGAAGTTACTAAATGTCTGAAAACAGATAGGCATTTCCCCATTATATCAGTATTCACTGGCGTATGTTCTGAGTCACATTTAAGTGATTGTCAGCATTCACCTGTTCTTCTGTGTTTTTGGATACTTGCTAATTTTGGGCTTTCTCTATAGTATACTTTTACATTTGCACACACATAAACAAACTTTGTTTGTTTGATGTGAATGACCAACCAGGTTCCTTTCAGGAACAGTGGCCACCTCCCAAATTATACCCGCGGCCTGGAAGCCATTAAAGCTCTTCATGCTTTTCCAAGGCAGTGTAGTTTGTAGGAGAAACTCGCCCATGATGGCCTTATGATACTAAGTGCCAAGAGACGAGACCTTCATGTTCCAAATCAACAAAGAGCTAGACAAGTAGAAGTTTGACAGTGAAAAGATCTTATTTAATGACCTCTCCTGAAAAACGCAACTCAAGCATAAAGTAGCATGTGGTTCTTATCACAATCTTGACATCTTAATTCATACTTGTCATAATAATTGTGCTTTTTGAGCATGTGTGTGTCTGCATGCAACTTTTTGGGTTGTGCTCAACATGAGTTGTGTGGTATTTTTGCAACTCATGATAATAAAGTTGCAGTTCTATCATGTCAACATTAGTTCTGTCATTGTATGTGTCTGCATCTCTCTGTTAAATACATATGTCCCATGATGTGTAAATGTTCATATAGGGTTGGTTTGTTTAACTGGCAAATCAGACACTGAGTAGGATAGCTAGTTTATCTTGTACATTTTTGTACAAACAGTTAAAAAGTGAATTCAACTGTATTTGTATTAATAAAGTCTCTTTTTTTTTGTTTTTGCTGTTTCCATTTTAAATAATTACCCTTCTTATTTTCTTTTGTTTTCTGCAGTGCTTTCCATGATTATGATGGTGATAATAAGATACATTTCAAGAGTACTTGTTTGGATTTTAACAATTCTTGTTGTTCTGGGATCACTTGGTAAGTTGCTGAAGCTGGTCGATGATGATGATGGTAGTGATGATGATGATGATGATGATTGGGTTGCCCTAGCCACTCTGGGTGGCTTCCAACAAATTAAAACACAGTAAGACATCAGACATTAAAAACTTCCCTATACAGGGCTTCATTCAGATGTTTTCTGAAAGACAGATAGTTGTTTATTTCCTTGGCATCTGATGGAAGGGTGTTCCACAGGGTGGGCGCCACTACCAAGAAGGCCCTGTCTCTGGTTTCCTGTAACCTCACTTCTTGCAGTGAAGGAACCAACTGAGCCTCAAGCGACAGCAAAGGATCCAGGAGGACTGCCAAGCTACATACCCACTCCTTCAGAGAGAATGTAACCCCATCAAGAGCAGGCAACCTCCCATCCATCCGGTCTAGGGAACCACCCACTAACAGCTCCTCAGTCTTATCTGGATTGAGCTCTAGTTTGTTGGCTCTCATCCAATCCATTACCAAGGCACATTCACTGCCTCTCCTGCAGATGTAACGGAGAAGTAGAGCTGTATGTCATTGTCATATTGCTGACAACGTCCTCCAAAACTCTGGATGGCCCCACTCAGTGGTTTCACATAGATATTAAATAACACAGGGGATCAAATTGAGCCCTGAGGAGCTCCACATTGAAGGCTCCATGGGGTTGAAAAGTACTCCGCAAGCAACACCCTCTGGTTGTTGAGCTCCCAAGTAGGACTGGAAGCACCAGAAAGCGATGACACCTACCCCCAACTCAGACAGCTTCTCCGGGCAGATACTATGGTTGATGGTACTGAAAGCCGCGAAGGGTTCGAGGAGAATTAACTAGGACATATTTCCCCTGTCTCTCTCCCAACAAATGCAGGGCGACCAAAGCAGTTTCTGTGCCAAAACTGGGCCTAAACCCCAATTGAAATTGATCTAGAAAATCCCATGTGTTTGTGTGTGGCTTTTTTTAACTAGTGTGGTCCTATACTGGACGCCCTCTATCCAAATGGTCCCTTAGCTATGGGTAACTATCTGCCAGAATCCAGATCACATGCAAGCCTCATTCCCAACGTTGTCATGGACCTCATCCAGCCCCTGCCCTTCCCATGTTGCACAGGAAATCACTGCATGGAGCTTCTACTTGTGTACATTCGAATACGAGTAGAACCCCTTGGAGTGATCAGAATCCCTGATAAAGCAGTGTCCTTGATCACCTGGAAGACTTTACTTGTGTTCAAGTGAAGCCTGTGCAACGCTGGGAAGGTCAGGGACGGAGCCAAGGGTGGGGGTTGCACACAATGGCATTGTTGAAGTGGGGCTTGTGTATGTCCCCTTCCTCTGTCCACACATTGGCATTTGTCTGCTCAGGCAAATGTTGAAGCATGACTTGAGAACAGGCGCATACGTCCTCCTGGGTTGTTCTATGAGCATTGCAAAGATGGGAGTTCATTTTCCTGCCTTTAAAGAGAGACACTGGAGGAGATCAGTAGGGAAGTGATGCTTCCCTTTGTCCTTCTTGCTTCCTTTAAAGCCATTCACCTTCTACTTCAGAAACAATTGATTTGCAGCCATTGTTGCACTATTAAAGCTATGCCCATGGGAGCAATATCCATTTGGTTTAAGGATTTATGGGACTGAATGAGGATGCGGCCAATTATTAGGAAGAAAAATAAAGGGACAAAGCATTGGCAATATTTACATTCCACAATTACCTCCCATTGATGATTTCAGGGAATAAGACTTGGCTGAATAGAAAAGTGCAAAAGAAGCAGGCAAGGGAAATAAAGCGATACAAGATAAAAAGCAATAAAATTACAAGAGTGTTCTTGGCTGTCTTTGCCCTAATTGTATGGATGCGCTGCATCAATATTGGCAAGAGGCATTTGTGAAAAGCCACCCACAAACAGCAGTTTTCTTCAAGCCAGCAGTTGGAGGAGGAAGCAGATAACCCTTCCCACCTCAGGATCCTTGGGCAAGACGATTTGGAGATCGGAGAAGAGGGCATTTATTTATAGAATTCCGAGTTTCAGTTTCCGGCAAACAGAATGTGCTCAAAGCAGGATACAAAGGAGCAGGGAAAACAATAGTTGAAAGAGTATTAAGCAGTTAAGATGGTTGTCTCCTGTCAAGTTATCATTTCAGCGAAAACAGCATCCATCCAAGGGAACTGAGAAGTTCAGCTGAGGTAAAAAATGTATTGGGGGGGGGGGAGGGCAAATGGATGCTCCATTGATCCCAGCTTAAAAAAAAAAAGCCCTCTTAGTTCTCACCAGTGATGAAGGTGGAATGCAAAGCAAGGCCTCAAGAAATAGGGAGACATCTATGAGCAGGCTTCAGGGAGAGGTGCCAGTTGCGATTCTGGTTCGTGCCGATCATCCTATCCTAGCCTATTGAGTGTCTTAGTTAATCATTCCTGTGTATAACCTTTTTCTTGCCTGGAACTCCTCAGCTTCTAATTATGGAACAGCATCATAGCTGTGGTAAGATGTCTTGTAAAAAGCAAGCCCTCTTTGATCAGTTGTCTTTTGCGATATCAGAATGTCACACCGTCCTGACATTTATGTTGCAGCAGATCAGTTAAGTCTGAGTCTAGCCTGGTAAAGGATGAAACTGGCCAAGCTAATTGTGCTCTTTATACGTTATTACACATATGTTGTGAAACTGAAATGCACAATTTCTTCTTCTTCGTGAGCACAGGTGGTACAGGAGTATTGTGGTGGTTGTACGCCAAGCAGCGGAAGTCTCCTAGCGATACTCTTACAGTTGATCAGCTTCAAATAGCCAAAGACAATCGTCAGGCCCTTCTGATCTATGCCATTGCAGCTACAGTCTTCACGGTACGTATTTAATAGCTGTGGAGTCAGGGCTCCTTGACACATGCTGCAGATCTGTGTAGGCCAGAGAAGGAAGCAAAGTATTCAGCTTCACGGCTGCAAATGACAGCTTTCTCGTTCATGCAGTAAGCATTTGCAATTCATATGTGCGATGCTGTACACAGGTACAGGCCTTCCCCCCTAGTCCCTGTAGGAAAACATGAAGCAACCCTCATACATTGTGGAGTATCAGGTAGGTTTTCTATGCAGGAAGAAAGCAGGCAGGCTTCTATGCTGCCTCCCACAGGGCCTGGAACCTGCCACATCAATTAGGACATTGGGTTGTATCCAATATCAGTCATACTGAGATTCTGGAATTAATGAAAATTAACGGACACGACCAACAAAGATGCATTCATTTCAATGGATCTTTTCTGAGTAAAAATTAGTTGATGCAACCCGTAGTGCATATGTCCCTCTCATGTCACCCATGTGCCCCTTTCTCACAATTCACGTTATAAGCTCTGTACTTGGTAGGGAAAGTGCACAAAGCCAAGGTTTGCTCCTGCATATTGCCAAATGTGCAACTAAGCACTGAGGAGGGGCGGAGGAAGGAGGGTGCGGGCTGCCCTGGGTGTCCCCACTGAGGGGGAGTGACAAAATGCCAGGTAGCACTCACCGCGGGGCCTGCAGCATGCCAAAGCCACATGTCTCTCCTGGGAGTGACGCAGTGGCTTGGGCGCACGCAGGCTCCACGCTGCCCAAATGGTCTGCCCGCTGCCTCCCCCCCAGCTGTAGGGCAGCTGAGTGGAGGAGGCAGGCAGACTCTGGCAGCCCCAGAGGCTTGCCTCGCCCTGCCCCTATGGGCGCACCGCCCCAGGCACCCAAGCAGCTTCCTCCGCCGCTGGCACTAAGATCTTATATGAACCAGCCCATAGAAATCCATTGACAGCAGTGCAGTTATACCAACATTATGGCTGTTGTTTTCTTTCTCTATGTGTGTGAGTGAGAGATGGACAGGTGTCAGTGGTAATGAAGGGTTTTTCTTTTGTTTTTAGCATGAGAAGGATGAGTTTGGAGGCTAGGAGAGGGATATATAAAATAATAAATGCTTAAATTTACATATGGAGCTAGTGGTAGTGTTCATCTGCATAGTGATGTACAGTGGTACCTCTGGATACGAACGGGATCCGTTCCGGAGCCCTGTTCGCATCTAGAAGCAAACGTAACTAGCGACAGCATGTCTGCACGCATGCGCAAGCGGTGAAACCCGGAAGTAACGCACTCCGTTACTTCCGGTTTGCCGTGGAGCGCAACCTGAAGCGCATTCAACCCGAGGTATGACTGTAAGCTTTGCTCTTAAACCAGAAATGTAAGGAAGTGGAAGTATAGTGAAATATCCTTGGTTAGATACACACTTCAGTAAGTTACCACTTTTTGAAATACTGGTGGGCAGCAAAAGGGCTGCATCAGTTGGTGGGCAGGCTCAGGTTTTTCTGACCAGTTATGTCCTGTGATGCCCATAAATGCACCCATTATTGTTACTAGGTGGCTCATGAAGTCAGGATGACATCATACATTTTGTAATGAAGACTAAGGCTAGGAACATTACATATAAAATTAAATTTTGGAGCTGTGGGTGAGACTTTTGAGTCTTGTCGCAGTAGGTAAAATTCAACTAAAACAAGCCTCCTTCCTTTTGCAGGTTATCTTACTGTTGATAATGTTAGTTATGCGCAAGCGAGTATCTCTCACCATTGCCTTGTTCCACGTGGCTGGCAAGGTCTTCATTCACCTGCCACTACTCGTCTTCCAGCCATTTTGGACGTTTTTTGCCCTCATGCTCTTCTGGATCTATTGGATCGCGGTCTTGCTCTTCCTAGGTACCACAGGTATGTAAATCCCGCACGATTTCATAATTCCTTTCTCCTTCTTTTTGGTAACCTCAGAAAGTGTTAGTGTCGCTCTTCTCTATTGACTGAATCAAATGAAATTCAGCCAAGTAAGTGAGTCTGCATTAAAATAAATGAAAACAAAACAAGGCATGAGTACTGTTAAATGCAGCATGGCTGATCTTTATGTATGAGCACATTGAGCCGTAGCTTCGCAGCAGGTGCGCATGGATGTTAAAGGCAGGCACTGAACTTTCCTGCTTTGTGTCTGCAGGAAAAGCATTTGAAAACTCCAGCCAATCCTGAATATGACAGCCCTTTTATTTTCTGTGATCTGCAATAGTGAATGCATTTCACCAATATTTAAAATTCTTCACCCTTTGCTGATTGGTTTCTTAGCCCAATTAGAGTGCTGATTTTAGCTTTTAAGACCCTGAACAGTGCACTCCTTGAATAGCTGAAGGATTGTCTCTTCTTATACGTACCTGCCTAATCGGGGGTGAGGAGCTGGTTCTGGCTGGCAGGCCAGATTTCTATCTGCCTCACCTCACCCCCAGACCAAATCTGACAGGTGGGCGGCGTGTTTTTGCACACACAGTTTGAAGTCAGAAACTGCTTGAAATCAGAACACCAAGCACCGTGCAACTGGGGGTTGCAAGACCCAACCATCGGCTGACCATGAGCGCTTGCACGTTGCTGTGCATGGCGCTTTGCGGACCCAACAATCAGCTGATCGTCGGAGCCTGCAGTGCCCAGGCCTCTGATCAGCTGATTGGCGGTTCCTGCAAACCCCCTTTGGCTGATCCGGGTCTTTACCCACTCCAAACCTGACATCATGTATCGTGTAAGGTGTAAGACGTGTGCACGATATATCAGGTGTTGGTGCGGGAGTTTGGTAGGCCTAATGAGACCCACAGGCAGGAGGGACCCCAGCCCAGCTTAGGTTAAGTTCAGATCCTTCTGCATTCCCCACTCTTTATGAGTTAGCAGACGGTTACACGGCAGAGGGACATTTCTGCTTTGTGGCACCATCATTCTGAAATGGCCTCCTGAAAGAAGCCCTTTTGGACCCATTATTGCTGGCCTTCTGCCTCGGTAGCTCAGTCAGTCGAGCATGAGACTCTTAATCTCAAGGTCGTGGGTTCAAGTCCCATGTTGGGCAAAAGATTCCCGCATTGCAGGGGGTTGGACTAGATGACCCTATCAAGTCTACAATTCTATGATTCTATGTTGTAAAGGCATAGGGACGCGGGTGGCGCTGTGGGTTAAACCACAGAGCCTAGGACTTGCCGATCAGAAGGTCGGCGGTTCGAATCCCCACGATGGGATAAGCTCCCATTGCTCGGTCCCTGCTCCTGCCAACCTAGCAGTTTGAAAGCACGTCAAAGTGCAAGTAGATAAATAGGTACCGCTCTGGCGGGAAGGTAAACGGTGTTTCTGTGCGCTGCTCTGGTTCGCCAGAAGCGGCTTAGTCCTGCTGGCCACATGACCCGGAAACTGTACGCCAGCTCCCTCAGCCAATAAAGTGAGATGAGCGCCACAACCCCAGAGTCGGCCACGACTGGACCTAATGGTCAGGGGTCCCTTTACCTTTACCTTTACCTTTATGTTGTAAAGGCATGGCTCTTCTATAGTGCATGTGGAGGCTATAGGACAGGGGTCTGCAACCTTTAAGACAAAATGAGCCACTTGGACCCGTTTCCGAAGGGGGAAAAACTGGGAGCCGCAAAACCATTGCGACATTTAAAACAAATATATCTCCGGAGCCGCGATCTGACAGCGGGCGGGAAGGTGACGTCGGGACGGTGCGTGACTAACGCACGCACCACCCCCATGCGACGTCACAGCCAGTACAGCGCCCGCCACAGTGGGGAGTGTCGGGGCGCACAATGCGCCTCCTCCCCTCGCTAGTATCCGCCCCCGAGCCACGGCAAAGGTGTAAAAGAGCCACATGCGGCTCCGGTGCTGCGGGTTGCAGACCCCTGCTATAGGATAATGTAATGTTTGTACCCGGGCTGCTTTAAGTGTAATTTAGCAAATCTTAATAAGTTACTTGATTTGTCATACTGTGCTGTTTTTTTTAAAAAAAATAAAATTGAGATATGTTTGCTACCTCTGGAGTTCTTTTTTTTTTCTAAGACAGAAAGACAGTGGTTTTTTTTGTTTTTATTTTATTTTTTGAAATACCTGTAGAATATACCTCTGCCTCATAAAGCGAGGAGTTGCTCCATGAGCATAATTCTTTTGTTCCGATATTAAACATGTTGTATTGCTGTGGAATGGCTATTTTGAATGCCTTTCTCCCTTGCTCTTTATTTCTGCTTCTAGGTAGCCCTGTCAAAAACGACCAGGGCTTTGTAGAGTTCCAAGTTGCAGGCCCACTGAGGTACATGTGGTGGTATCACGTCGTGGGGTTAGTTTGGATCAGTGAATTCATCCTTGCCTGTCAACAGATGACTGTAGCAGGAGCCGTTGTGACATATTATTTTACAAGGTGAGAGATTCCGGGGCAGTTTAATCACGAGAGGCTGGTTCTCTAAAACCTCAGAAGTAAGCAGGGCATGGGCAGATGGTGTAATGAGAAAATGAAACTCGAAGGCAAAGCCTCCAGTAATGTGCTTGGCTGGTTTTGATCTGTTATAAATGCATTTGCTCCAATACAGTCTATTCGATTATTCACCTAGGACATAGTTTCTGTGTAAACAGCACCTTGGTCAATATTGGATCTGATACGTCTGCAGTGGCTGTTTAGCATATGACTAGCGTGTGACTATATCAGAGGCGATCAAAGTTCAATACTGCTGGGTGTGGTGCTTTGTTTGCTGAGGCCTGTAGGCTAAATATGAAAAAATGCTAAGTACAAAAAAATATATATTGTATGTTAGATGAGCAACAGAGAGCACTGTTCCCACCCCCACCCCTGCAGTTACGCTGTTCTGATCTGTATGACCTATGCCATGGGTAGGCAAACTAAGGCCCGGGGGCTGGATCCGGCCCAATTATCTTCTCAATGTGGCCTGTGGACGGTCCGGTAATCAGCATGTTTTTACATGAGTAGAATGTGTGCTTTTATTTAAAATGCATCTCTGGGTTATTTGTGCGGCATAGGAATTCGTTCATTTTCTTCTTCTTCAAAATATAGTCCGTCCGTCCCCCAAAAGGTCTGAGGGACAGTGGACCGGCCCCCTGCTGAAAAAGTTTGCTGACCCGTGACCCCTGTCAAAACAAGTCTCAAATGAGAGAGGGTGCATTTTGTTAAGAATCACCATTCTTCAGATTATTTCATTTAAGTTAGACAGAAGACTGTTCCCTTCAAGGTTTAAGGGAGTAGTTTTCTGTCTAACGTGAATGAAATTCAGTATTGGAAGGCGGGGATTTATTAAATGTGATATTATTTATATTATAAATATAACTCTAAATCAAAAGTTACATTTATTAAAGCACCCAAAGATGATGATGATGATAAATCACTTTGCTTGTAAAACTCAAAGGAAAGAACTATACCAATGTAATATTTCCATTTACAGCAGCTTAAAATGCTGGAAGCACACTAAAACCAATAAACCACTGCTTGCAGATTGAAAGTATTCCCCTAAATGAGGGTATTGACTCTCCTTCCAGTCTCTTCATGAATTTAGACATCTTCAGGTGTCACCAGAGAGGGCTTTTTTGTTTTTATGAGAACAGTATGTGTCCACTGGCGTCTTCCACAGTCTCTGGCTGTCTTTCTGACAGTCTCTCTCATGTTATGCTCCTCATGCAAGTGGACCACTCCCAAGTGAATAAAATGGATGAAAGTTACATCCTGGGCTCCTGAGGAAACAGGTTACTCATGGTGACTTGGCATGGTTTAATTTCTGTTATATACCTTAAGCCAGGGGTCAGCAAGCTTTTTCAGCAGGGGGGCGGTCCTCTGTCCCTCAGACCTTGTGGGGAGCTGGACTATATTTTGGCGGGGGGGGGGGGGGAATGAACGAATTCCTATGCCCCACAAATAACCCAGAGATGCATTTTAAACAAAAGCACACATTCTGCTAATGTAAAAACACCAGGCAGGCCCCACAAATAACCCAGAGATGCATTTTAAATAAATGGGCACATTCTACTCATGTAAAAGCACGCTGATTCCCAGACCATCCACGGGCCAGATTTAGAAGGCGATTGGGCCGGATCCAGCCCTGGGCCTTAGTTTGCCTACCCATGCCTTAAGCTTCTCTCTCTCTTGAAATCGGCCGTTGTTCATTTACAGGCCTGTTTGTAAATAACCCAAGTTTTGCATGTTCTTTGCTATTTTTGTCAGGGACTTTTTGTGTGTGTTCATCAAGAATACTTGCGTAACTCTTAAAGCTATGTTTTTAAGAAATGAATTGCAGTCCTGTCTGAAAGGAGGAGCAAAGAGGCAGAGCAGAGGATAAAGACCGCATGAGATGTTTTAAGCACAGGTGAAAACTAGTGTCCGGTTTGTAGGATTTTTACCCAAGCGTACTAGTGGTTTGTCTTTCATCTAAACCAGTGTTTCCCAAACTTGGGTCTCCAGCTGTTTTTAGACTACACCTCCCAGCATCCCTAGCTAGCAGGACCAGTGGTCAGGGATGATGGGAGTTGTGGTCCAACAACAACTGGAGACCCAAGTTTGGGAAAAACTGATCTAAACTGTTGGTTTATTTTAGCCCCATAATATGTATAACCTGACACTCTGATTGTTTTGGTCTAGATAGCTAAACACACATATCGCTTCTTTGAATCAATTTCACTCCTTCAATAAGATCTTGACACACCTGGATCTCCTTTAACAGCCAGATGGAAAATCTCAGCTTAATAAATGATGTGCTTCTGTTGTGGATAATCTAAATCACAGTTTCCTGCTACATCTGAATGGGGAAACTGTGGTTTGATCTCAGTTTACTAACCAGGCTCTAAAATCCTGGTTTCAGATCCTGGTTAGCTTGGTTTGTGTCTTTTGATACTTTTACGAAATTGGTGCCATCATTTTGTCTGCCATAGTATATGGAGACGATCGGATCAGTTCTGTGTGAAATCAAAATCTTATTTTCTGCTAATGAAGCAGAACTTCATAGCCATCTCAAAGCCAGCAAGGGGCTGCCATAATGTGATATGTAAAAAATTAATTTGAACAAGAAAACACATGATATCAGTTAACGCTGTAATAGACAATACATGTTACTAGATAGTTCTGCCTTCTTAATCAAGAATCCCTTTAGTCTCTTTGTTTCTTGGGCTTTATGGACAGAGGTCTTAATGATTGCTGAGACTTACCACAGAACTACCATGTAGGGTCCTTCGCATCTCAAGTTGGCCTCTGAGTAACACTGTTGCTACCTGTTTTTGCCTGCTGATGCTATCTGTTGTCACTGTTTTTGTATTTTTTAATTTCTCTCTACAGAGAAAAACGGAATCTGCCATTCACACCTATTCTGGCGTCTGTCAATCGCTTGATCTGTTACCACCTAGGAACTGTGGCTAAAGGGTCTTTCATTATTACCTTAGTGAAGATTCCACGAATGATACTCATGTATATTCATACCCAAGTCAAAGGAAAAGTAAGGGGAACACTTTGCTATAGAAGTGTGGGCCATTGGTGGAACTGACAGATGAAAAATGTAAATAGAGCATAAGAACAGCCCGGCTGGGTCCCCAAAACTGATCTAGTTCAGCATTTTGCTCCCCAAAGTGACAAGCCAGATATACCTCTGGATTAAAAAGGAGAGTTGCCTTCTCTCCCTCATGAGTAGAACAAGCCTTCTGAAGCAAAAGTGGCAAAAACACCTATTTGGGGGTAGTGCAGAAAAGGGGCAAAAAACAGATTCTGTTGGGGCCTGTTTTTTTTATTATTTAACTAAATGCACATTTAGAAAATGCACATATATCTTTAGAATGTCATTTGGACAATTGAATAGTCAAGATCAGTGTTTCCCAAACTTAGGTCTCCAGCTGTTTTTGGACTCCCAGCATCCCTAGCTAGCAGGAGCAGTGATCAGGGATGATGGGAATTGCAGTCCAAAAACGGCTGGAGACCCGGGTTTGGGCAACACTGGTCCATATGTTGGCGGAAACTCTTGTGCTACCTTTTTAGACTTCTGTAATGGTTTATAGCTCAGCCTGTTCAAAAAGCGGTTGTCAAAAATAAAGGCTGTGTCACAGTATGATGTGGCTGGCCATTTCAGACACAAAGGAGGGATCTCAATGTTCTTGTCAACACGGCAGAATTTTCAGGTTGTGGATAAAGAAATGAAGCCAGACTTTTGAGAGCTTTTGGGAAGCTTTCTTCATGACTTTATACAGGAAAGTGGATGGTGAGATTCTTGGCCACTACAAGAGTCTAGATAATGAGAAGGGTGGGCCCCAAAGCTTGTCCCGTATGATCTGTGGGTTGATTCAGGCATGACCACCAACCACTTTTCCCACTGCACAATTCTTCCTCTGGAGTGATGGTGTCTCAGCATGAACCAGGCTAGACACAGAGAGGGCCATTTCCACCATTGCAGGAATAACTTTTGTCACCACAACTGTGGAAATAGCGGTTAACGTCTCTGTGTACTACCTGGATTACACTTAACTTTCTTTGCCTGATTCCATCTTCCACATGATTTCTCTCCCTCATGGCGGGAAAAAGAAGGGTTTTTTGCATGTTTGACTTGGTCTTATGTGACCACCAATTACAGTGGTGCCCCGCAAGACGAATGCCTCGCAAGATGGAAAACCCGCTAGACGAAAGGGTTTTCCGTTTTTCGATGCGCTTCGCAAGACGAATTTCCCTATGGGCTTGCTTCGCAAGACGAAAACGTCTTGCGAGTCTTGCGATTTTTTTCGCTCCCCCCCCCTTTTTCTAAGCTGCTAATAGCCTTTTAGCCGCTAAGCCTTTAATAGCCGCTAATAGCGCTAAGCCGCTAAGCCGCTAATAGGGTTGCTTCGCAAGACGAAAAAACCGCTAGACGAAGAGACTCGCGGAACAGATTATTTTCGTCTTGCGAGGCACCACTCCACAGGAGCAATTACAGAGGAAGCATATGTGTAAATTGAGACTTGTATATGAAACTACTTACCATTTAGATACCAACCCACGCCCTAACACTTAATGCAATTAAATGTTTTCTCTGATTATTATTTCCGTTTTGTTGTTGCTGTTCTCCCCATCTTAGGAAAATGCCTGCGCTAGATGTATGTTGAAAGCCTGCATTTGCTGCCTTTGGTGTTTAGAAAAGTGCCTGACTTACCTAAATCAGGTAAGAATTATTTTTTATTTCCCTGGCATTCCTTTTCAAAGGCTGGAAAGTTTAACTTCAACCTTCTAGCAATCGGCTCTAAACTGAGAGATGCTGAATGGTATGTTGACGTTTGAATGCACTTACGGACTTCAAGAATCTCTGCTGAAATCAAAGTGCGTTGTAGTCTCTCAGAGGTTCCTTGGCTGTAAAGAAGAACAAGTCTAATGTTTTGGAGGAGAAAACATCATGAAACTGTTGCCTATGAGCTAAAACACATTTTGTGCAACGGTTAAATATGGGTCTATTACAGTGTGTACGCCTTGCAATAAGAGTGAAAATCTTAAAACACCGGGCATTTTAGAAAGTGAGCATTTGTGGATTGTCCTCATTTGCAGGACACCCACAATGAATTGCAGTGGACAAACTATATCATACACAAGTTTCCTTTGATAGAAACATGGAGGTGGGTGGGTGTTTAATGGACAGTTTAATGGTGAACCTGGCATGTTGCATCCTGTTCTATGTGCAGGAAGGGCCAGATAATAACCCCCCCCTCCCCAGTTTATCTAGATTATCTTTTTGGTCTGTTCATCAGATCTTGCACAGACCTTCACTGTTTGCTATGATGGTGACTAAGTGAAGGGTTGTATCCGTCAAAAACTCACGTTAATGTCTATGAAGGTCTTAGATGTCGGGGAGTTTGAATGGAAGAAAACCTAACCAAATGGCATTCTGCCTCTCTTTCCCCAGAATGCATATACAGCCACAGCTATCAACAGCACCAACTTCTGCACCTCAGCAAAGGATGCCTTTGTGATACTAGTGGAGAACGCTCTGCGAGTGGCTGCCATAAACACAGTGGGAGACTTCATGCTCTTTCTAGGAAAGGTAGGGCTGTGCGAAAAATGGAAGTTCTCCTCAAACAGTCTCTTTCTCTTGCACACTGCTGGGCAGTGTGTACTCTGTGCCCAGAGGGTAACACTGGGGATTGCTTGTAAGCAGAGTTCTCCTTTCCCTCTTGCCTACCAGAGTAATATTCAAGGTGGTTAACAACAAACAACAGTGAAACAAATCATCACCAATCAAACAATTAAAATCCAGAAAGAGAAACACCACACAGTTGCTCAGTCGAGCCCAAAGTGGGGGGAAGAAATTCTGATAATTCTGACGGGGGGTGGGCAGTTAATTGCAGACTGAGATTCTTAGGAAGCTGAATTCTTCACCTGAGACCACATCCTGTACTTTTGCAGAATCATGGCATTCTCCCAACCCAGCTACTGTTCTTATGCTTTCACTTTCTTCTTGGAAGATAAACCAAAGGATGAGCCAATCTGACCATTTCAATGGACGTAGCTAGGAGGAACTAGCCAGGATGAATGACTATAGGAATGCAGACATTATCCAATTTGAGGAGTAAAAAGGAGCTTTTATTTTTCTAAATATTTGAAAGCTTATGATTTGGCCCTTGACTCCAAGACGTCTCTTTCTGAAGTCCCAGGTGGTTCAGTTTTGATCTTAACTTTTGCTGCTAGGTAACCCATGAACAAACCGTTTTTTTTTCCCCCTGTTTCAAAGCACGTTTTCTTTGACTGCAGTGCTCTTTGCACCAGTCTTCAAAGACAAATATGTCTACCGCCACCTCATGGCATTAGGGTCCTGCTTATGAATTCCTTCCCTCTTGCTCTTTGTGCATTAATTCATACTGCAACCAACCCAACTTCCAAGCGGAGACTTTGTAATCCCCCAAATAAACAAATCAATAAGTCGCGGTAGGAGTGAGCGCATAATTAGATATAATGGCCTTAGGGGGACTGGAGGGCACAGTGAGGTTTGCTTAGAATGGATTTGACATGTACCATGAAGGTCTCCCTCGAGGCAGGGAGAACACGTTTTTCAGATGGCTGAAAATAAAAGAACGATTGGAAATGCTGACATTAGCTCTGCAGAACACTCTCCGTTAATGTCAGTGAAACACTGCCACCCATACCAGACGAGCTCTGCTTTTCAACTTAAGCAAAGATACAGATTGAAGTAAGATGCAACGATCCATTTGTGCACGAAGTTATCATTAAAAAAAACAAGATTTGTGCCGGGAAATGCACTGAAAATAAATTTTTATGAAACGAACATGTATTTCTTGGGGAAATGCTTCTGAAAGAAACTTTGAAATGCTTTCCATTACTTTTCAAAAATGTGTACTAATGATTCTTAGGGAGAAGGAGCACTTTCCTTCTACAAGTGAGAAAAGAGATTGGAGGAATCTAATGATTCAGAGAGCAGCGTAGTCGTCATCTTGAGATACTTGCCACACATGCAGACCCATTTTTTTACCCAAATGATCCCAGTATGCTTTCTTGATGCTGTTCTCTAGAATAGGTATGAGTTAAGAGACAACTTCAGCTACCCCTCGGTGTGTGTATTTGTGAAATGTTTTGAAATTACCGTATTTTTCACTCCATAAGACGCACTTTTTTCCTCCTAAAAAGTAAGGGGAAATGTGTGTGCACCTTATGGAGCGAATGCAGGGGGGAGGCAGGCAGGAAAAGCCCCCAAGAGCCGCACACAAGCTCCGCGCGGCTCTTGCGGGCTTTTCTCCAGGAGGGAGAAGGGACTGATGCGGCCAGTCAGTCCCTTCTCCCTCCTCGTAGAAAAGCCCGCAGGAGCCATGCACCCTTTAAGGAGGGCGCAGCTCTTGTGGGCTTCTGCGGGAGGTG
Organism: Podarcis muralis; assembly: GCF_964188315.1. Lineage (NCBI taxonomy): Eukaryota > Metazoa > Chordata > Lepidosauria > Squamata > Lacertidae > Podarcis > Podarcis muralis. Next base: position 12,641,418 of record NC_135671.1, read on the forward strand.
GGGGAATTTCCATAGCCGTGCGCAGCCTCTCCCAGCCGAAGGGGCTGCGCACGGCTAAAGAAGCCAATACAGCGAGCGCGATCCATCCCGCTCACTGTCTTGGCTTCCTCTTTAGCCGCGCGCAACCTCTCCAGTCGGGGGAGGCTGCACGCGGCTATGGCAGAAGCCAAGAAGAAGCTCTGGGAGAAGCGGACAGGCTTTTTTCCCTTGATTTTCCTCTCTAAAAACTAGGTGTGCCTTGTGGTCCGGTGCACCTTATGGAGCGAAAAATATGGTAAATAATGAATCTCCATGTGTGTTTCATACATACAGTGGTGCCTCGCAAGACGAAATTAATCCGTTCCGCGAGTCTCTTCGTCTTGCGGTTTTTTCGTCTTGCGAAGCACGGCTATTAGCGGCTTAGTGGATTAGCGGCTATTAACGGCTTAGCGGCTTTAAGAAAAAGGAAACAAACTCGCAAGAACTCGCAAGACGTTTTGTCTTGCGAAGCAAGCCCATAGGGAAATTCGTCTTGTGGAACGACTCAAAAAACGGAAAACCCTTTCGTCTAGCGAGTTTTTCGTCTTGCGAGGCATTCGTCTTGCGGGGCACCACTGTATTTTATGACATGTGTGTGCAGTATCTCACCACCCATTCTAGAAAGGCAAAGGACCACAATTGCCTCTGCAGAGCGGTTTCTGTATCTCCCTCTCTTCTCCAGATGTGGTTTAAGTGGAGGCTTGGCAACACCGAGAAGCTTGTGATATTCCTCATTAACTGTGTTTGCTCTCTGTCTGCTTTTCAGGTTCTAATAGTGTGCTGCACGGGCCTGGCAGGGATCATGCTGCTGAACTACCAACGGGACTACACGGTGTGGGTGCTGCCGCTCATCATTGTCTGCCTGTTTGCATTCTTAGTCGCTCACTGCTTCCTATCCATTTATGAAATGGTTGTGGACGTCCTCTTCTTATGTTTTGCCATTGACACCAAGTATAATGATGGCAGCCCTGGGAAGGAGTTCTACATGGATAAAGTTCTTATGGTAAGTTCTTTAGAATGTGGTGCGCTTCTGAATACAAGGAATCGTGTAGTGAAAAGAGCTTAAGAGTAGTGATAGGAGGAACTCTGTTCTGGTTTGCTTCATCATCTGGCTTGTCTCTTTGTGGGCCACTGTATTTTCTTAGCATATAAATCTGGCACGTAGGAAGGTGCTTGAAAGTTCAGTTCTTGTTTCCTGTGATGGCAGTCCAGCAAGATAGATAGATAGATAGATAGATAGATAGATAGATAGATAGATGCTAGTGGCAACAGTCCAGTAAGATAAAGATATACAGTATATATGGGGGAGAGAGCCATGTACTCAATCAGTTGCTTCTTTGAGGGTTCGGTGCTGTATCTGTTTGCTCTGCTGAAGAAGCAAGCACTAGATAATCTTGCTGGACCCTCGACCATATTTTGCAGGGAAACAGTATACAGTGGTACCTCGGGTTAAGAACTTAATTCATTCTGGAGGTCTGTTCTTAACCTGAAACTGTTCTTAACCTAAAGCACCACTTTAGCTAATGGGGCCTCCTGCTGCCACCATGCCGCCAGAGCACAATTTCTGTTCTTATCCTGAAGCAAAGTTCTCAACCCGAGGTACTATTTCTGGGTTAGCGGAGCCTGTAACCTGAAGCGTATGTAACCCGAGGTACCACTGTACCATGGTTTTCTGCTTTAGATATTGTGGTAAACTGTTGTTTGACACAAACCAGAACACAACCAATGGAAAACTAGTGCTCAAGAGTGTCAAGTTAGGAGCGGGGACGAAGTGGTTTATATCACCACACGGCTATGAAGTTCCCTGGGGAGCCTCAGGCCAGTCACATCACAGGATTGTTGTGAGAATGACATGGAGATGGACAACCTTGCACGTGACCCTGAGTTCATTGGAGGAAGGGTGGATAGTAGTGTAATAAACAAACAACAATCATTAAAGCAGAGAGCATGTGGAGAGAGGGAGGGAAGGGAGCACAAGTGCCAGATTTATTCCCGCAGCACCAAAGTGTGGTTTGACATTGCTTGCAAGCCAACTCATCATCTTGTTATGTTTACAAGAGCATGGGCAATAATGTCCCAGGGCCACCAGAGGAGGAGGGTACCCAACAAGCGTATCAGGAGTGCACCTCTTGCCCAAGCAACCCAGCTGGCACTGAGAAGAGGTCACGAAAACCGTAGGACAGTAGTGGGTGGTAGTTCTGTGGTCTGGCTGACAGGGACTGGTTTTCCCTATCTGGAAGCCCAGGTCTCATAACACAGGGGAAAATAGCCAAGTACCTATCATACCTCCTGGCAGCTCTTTAAAAGCATGGAAGACAAATCAAGGGAGGAAAATTCTCTCCACCATCTTCTCCAGTGTTCCAAAGACTGTAGTCTTCAACCATTTCAGATCCTACCCAAACATGCATTTGGGGGAACCATTTCTTAAATATTTTATCGTCTGCTTACATGGCAGTAGTAAAAGGGTAAAGGTAAAAGAGCCCTGGACGGTTAAGTCCAGTCAAAGGTGACTATGGGGTGCAGGGCTCCTCTCGCTTTCAGGCCGAGGGAGCCAGCATTTGTCCGCAGACAGCTTTCCGGGTCATGTGGCCAGCATGACTAAACTGCTTCTGGTGCAACAGGACACCGTGACAGAAGCCAGAGTGCACGGAAACACCGTTTAAAGGTACCCCTGCCCGTACGGGCCAGTCGTGACCGACTCTGAGGGTTGCGTGCTCATTTCACTTAAGAGGCCGGGAGCCAGCGCTGTCCGCAGACACTTCCGGGTCATGTGGCCAGCGTGATGAAGCTGCTCTGACGAGCCAGCACCAGCACAGCACATGGAAACGCCGTTTACCTTCCCGCTATAAAGCGGTCCCTATTTATCTACTTACACTTAAGGGTGCTTTCGAACTGCTAGGTGGGCAGGAGCTGGGACCGAATGGCGGGAGCTCACCTCGCCGCAGGGATTCGAACCGCCGACCATACGATCGGCAAGTCCTAGGCACTGAGGTTTTACCCACAGAGCCACCCACGTCCCCTTTACCTATTTACCTTTACCTATTTATCTACTCGCACTGGCGTGCTTTCGAGCCAATAGGTTGGCAGCAGCGCTGCTATTGTGACACATCTTAGATGAGGCTCAGTATTGGGCCCCAACCCCCCAAGTGAAGAATGATTTTCTATGATCATGAGTCATGATGGAGGACCTTTTCCTTACCGTCTTTCAGGAATTTGTGGAGAACAGCAGAAAAGCAATGAAGGAAGCTGGCAGGGGAGTTGGAGCCGAAGGCAGGGAGCTCAAGCCAATGGTAGGTCCTCTGGAAGAAGTGGCTGCTCTCTTCCAAGAGTTTCACGTATACTTCCTGTCCCTTTCTGTTTTCACTGACTATGCTTCTTCGGGAGAAGTCTTTGTCGTTTGTGTCACTCAGGATGTTCTGCTTTTTTTGTTTGTGAGCTTGCCTCTCACCTGGATGGCAGAGTTTTTGTCACAGCTGAGACCATCTCCCATAAAAGTAAGCTGAAAGGAACTGTATCTTCATGCTTCTACTGTGTTTCTCTAACCCCAGAGCGCAACCGAATTCCCTCAGTAGTGATGTTACTGGTACTCAAAATTACCTTTGGGTTGTATACATAGAGAGGGGGAAACAGTCAATATGAAACATATATAACTATGTGCCCAGGTATCCTTTTTGTGGTAGGGTTTCAAAACTTAGTCCATGGTTTTAACTTGACATTTACTATCCTTTTGTTGGAAAATAAGATATTACACTGAGTTGCTAATAGGATTCTGGAAGGCACAGTGGCTATCGCTATGAGTCACTTGACCTCCCTCCACTCCACTTTGCTGCCTCTGGGTACCTGATATATCTGGCTGATAAATTCTGAGGTGATTTGGAGTGATTCCAGCTTGTTCAATTCCCTGTTTATTTCCAGCCACATAAGCCAATTCACTTCAGCCTGATTTTGACGCTTAAACACTCATTTTTTAAGTTTCCACGCATTCCTCCGTCATCAAGGAAGTTGATGCAGTTACTCCTTTCAACCTGCTAAAGTAACATTTCTCCTAATTCTTCTCTCTTTGTCATTATTCTTTCTGCGTTTCAACATTGTGCCTGGTGGAGAAATGTGGATTTGGGCTCCCTCACTTCAAACACGTCCTTTTTCCATTTTAACATGCAGTAACTTTTTGATAAGTCATGAAATTCTTGGAGATAAGAGAAAGCCAGGAAACAGTATGAAGAAATTATATATTTCATGTACTCCATATTGATAGCGATACTGAAGCAACATGTCCCGTCCCCCTGCCGCAATATAATACTTGTGGCTGGTTCATACTATATGTTGGGGCAAATTTTTGCAGCCAGATACATTGACTTGGCAAGAGTAACATATACAAATGAGCTCATACCTCTCAGAATTAGATGTTGCGACCCTTATAATCTCCCTTGAAAAACTGAGAACTCTTAACCCAGCTCTTAACCCAGGTTTCTCCAACCTCAAGTCCCCAGATGTTGCTGAACTACAACCCCCATCATGTCCACCAGCATGGCTGATGGCCAGGGATAATGGGATTTGTAGTCCATTCATACCTGGGGACCCAGCATTGGGAAAAGCTGTATTGATTCCTTTTCACCGGTGCTCAGCTGGCAGTGCTCTTCTTTTTCAAATGCATAGGTGGGCATGATTTACATGGGGCAGGGGCCTGTGGATTTCATTAAGGGTCCCCCCCTCTCCCCATAATTTGATCACTCCTTTTCACTCAAAGCAGGTCTAATGTTTGGCTGTGAGTTATCAAAAAATGAGTTGATACAAATGCATTTGTAAGCTAGCTTGTAAGATTAGTTGATATAATCAATGTAAATGACAGCTATCACAAATTGTTTTTAAGGCTGACATGAGAGTTAAGTGAGGAGAAGATCCTGCACTTTGCTCTTCAATGGTCTTAACCATGCATTAGACTTCAGGGGGTCTAAGGAGCTGAAAAGGAAAGACTAGTTGCTGGCTAACTAAGCATACAACATAATTAATGTAATAATTGCTAAAAGTGTACCCATGAGCTGGCGCCCATGTGGCTAATTTGTCTGAGGATATGAACTAGCCAGAAGACAATATGGTAGGGTGACCACGGAATAGCAGTCAAAACAGAGGGCAACACCAATGCATGTTTATGAACTTGTGAGAGCCTCCCAGAACACAATAACGCAATAAAACGGATTGGCAGTAGGCCCACGCCAAACACAGGGAGATATTTCTTCATAGAGCACAATTAACACATTGACGTAGCTGCTTTATTAAACATGAACATAGATGCCTCCTGAAAGTCATTAGATAAATTCATGAAGGCTTGGTTTCTCGGAGGCTACTAGTAATGAATGATAACTCAGAATGAGACCTAAGTGTGCAGAGGCTGCAGACTTCTAATAACTGCATGCCAGATGTTTGGGGGCCGGCAATAGGGGGTGCTCTGCTTTTGAGCTTTCTGGCAGCTTCTGCACGATCAAGGCTGGAAACAGAATATTTGACTAGATAGATATTTGATCTGATTCGGCAAGGAAGTTCTAATATTCCTTTCGCATGTTTGCTCAGGGACCTGCCAATCCTCTCAGTAGCCCTGATTGCTACAGTTTGAAACTGAAGCTAAAAATTAACATTATTTTTTGGGGAACATAATGCTAAACATAGGGACGCGGGTGGCACTGTGGGTAAAAGCCTCAGCGCCTAGGGCTTGCCGATCGAAAGGTCGGCGGTTCGAATCCCCACGGCGGGGTATGCTCCCGTCACTCGGTCCCAGCGCCTGCCAATCTAGCAGTTCGAAAGCACCCCCGGGTGCAAGTAGATAAATAGGGACCGCTTACCGGCGGGAAGGTAAACGGTGTTTCCATGTGCTGCGCTGGCTCGCCAGATGCAGCTTTGTCACGCTGGCCACGTGACCCGGAAGTGTCTGCGGACAGCGCTGGCCCCCGGCCTATAGAGTGAGATGGGCGCACAACCCCAGAGTCTGTCAAGACTGGCCCGTACGGGCAGGGGTACCTTTACCTTTACCTTTAATGCTAAACAACAAATAACTCTGCACAATCCTCAGCCTTGCATGCTCCTCATTTCTCTCTTCTCTTGGCATAGCTGTCTGAAGATCAGAAGCACTCACTTCCTGATACATCCAAAGCCAAACTGCTTAGAGTTAGTTCAAACAAGCCAAGATCAAAATGTGTTTTATGATCTTGACTTGTTCACCAAAAAATAAACAAGTGGAGAGGCCTCTAGGTCTAATCAGCAGGTCCACAGACTCTTTTGATCAGGCCCAGTCTTGCTCCCTCCACTGCTCTCGCCAGTTTCGTCTTCTCCACCCATCTCTTCCTCTGCTTTTCCCCATCCCAGCCGCAACCCTGCTGTTTCTGCTGCTGTGAAAAGAGGGAGAGGGAAGCAGCGTGCAGATAAACTCGGAGGCCCAACCGTGGCCCATGGTGATCAGGGCACTGTAGCATCCTTCCAAAAAATGCTGTCACTACCACATCTAAAACTGTGCTTGGGGAAGCTGGGCTATTAATTGGGCACACAGCTTTGTACAAACAAACCTAGTGCAGCTTGCTGCTTTATCTAGCAGTATCTTTATCTAGTGTATCTGAAGAAGTGTGCATGCACACGAAAGCTCATACCAAGAACTAACTTAGTTGGTCTTTAAGGTGCTACTGGAAGGAATTTTGTTTTGTTTTGACTATGGCAGACCAACACGGCTACCTATCTGTAACTGCTTTATCTAGGTTCAGCCAGAGAGAAAAATCACACTATGTAGATATATATATATATATATATATATATATATATATATATATATATATCCACATTGGAAAAAGTTTGACTAATATATCTAATTTTTCTAGACCTTCATTCTTGTATCAATCAAATCTCTGTTTATTGTGCCAAAGACTGAAAACCGGTGCAGTAGAAAAGTTTTTAGTGTCAGTGCAGCATACATTTTTCAATTATGCTTATGAATCTATGTTCTAAATATGCACTGTTCTGAAAAATTATCTCTACTGGTACTTTGTAGTAAAAACAATTAATGCACTGGTGGGATCCTTAGGCAAAATGTATAATTGGGTTAAAGGATTCAAGGAAACTGCAGGAAAGTGAGATTCTTATGTTTACAATGTGATCAGATTGATTGTTTATACAAATTGTGTTAAAACTGACTAAAATTTTAAAAAGTGTCTGTGTATGTATATATTATGTACACAAGCACATAAATATATACAATATTACCCAGGAATAATTTTTTTCAGGACTTTTTAGATAATACTAGATAAAATTTTAAAATGTCATACTTTTATTTTAAGGGGAAGATTGGTTATTTTCAATTATTAAAGATAAAAAGGCCAAAAAGAAAAGAAAAGAAAGAAGCTGGGCTATTAACAGACGTAATGCTTATTATAGGTGTTGGTACATGCATACAATGGTTCTCATGCAAATGGCAAAAAGCATAAGCCGCACTGAAGCAGATTCTCTGTCATCAGAATTAGATCCACTGCTTTCTTTCTGGGGGTACGCAGCGGGTACACATACCCCTAAACATTTTGCGTTGCCCCAACTGACGGACCGATATGCCAGCTGACTCCGCAGTAGCAGCGCGGACTGGAGCTCTGTCATTCTCCCCGCTGGTGCCTGGGGAGGGGAGTCTGGGGTGGCCGTAGTGGAGGCGCTGGCGCTGCTCCTCCTCGCTCAAGCCGGCGAGCGCTTGCCCCTACTCGCTCAAGCCGACCCCACTGCTGCTGGGGGTCTTCCCGTCCTCTCAGCGCCGCCACCTCTGGTCCCTCGTCCAGGGTTTGGGGGGGAGGAAGGGTGCGAGGAGAGAGGGAGCAGCCAAAATGAGAGTACCTAAACATTTTTTAAGGGGGAAAAGCACTGATTAGGCCTACATATATTTTGTAGCTATTTTATTTATTTAACTTAACTATTTATAAGGCACCTTTTCACAACCAGACCAGTGGATTTTCCATGGTACTTGGCTAGTTGTTGTTTTTCACTTGCACATTTTATTAATGTTTGTCGTTGACACGTGAAGGCAGATTCCCCAGTTGATCTGACTTAGGCACCTGAATAAAGTTATAAATATAATAAGCAAATGCAGCTGACCAAGTGATGACTTCCCACAGAACGCATGTTGATGATTTCTGTTGCTGCCAAGCAACAGGGAGGATTTTCCCACACACCTGTGCAAAAGCTGAAAGCTGAGGAAGCAGGGAAGTGTTCAAATTGTTTCCGTCACATGGTTGTGTATCACAGACCGTGTGGTTCCGTATCGTGTCGTGGACAGGGTGTGAGCTTTGGATCAGGAACACAAGCAGCTCTGTCAAGAAGCTGCACTCTCTCAGCCTAACTTGCCTCATGGGGTTGTGAGGATAAAATGGGATCAACATCACATAAGCCAACCTCAGCTCACCAAATGAAGAGCCACATACAAATCTGAAATAGGCTTTAGTAAATTCTCAGTTGATAGACAAGCAAAATGCTTTCCAGAGCCTTCTGAGATTGTGGGAGCCTGTGGCATTTGAAACATGAAGTAGTTTGTTTTGTTTGGATCCACTTCGTTCATATTGTAGAGAAACTGATCTAATCATTCAACCAAGGCAGGCACCTAAGCATCTTTCCAAAATGCTAGGGTGATGAACTTTTTAAATTTTATAATTCTAAAGGTGTTTTTTTTATAGGCTGTTGACTGAATTTTGATTCCTGAAGAGCTTTTCGGTGTCCCTAATTCGTGGCTCACCAAGTTTGTTAAAATGAGTTGTTGTTTTTAACTTTGAGCAGGATTCTGAGAACTGGCTCTGCGCATACAAGGGCCATGCAGTCTTCTGCTTGCTGAAAAGCAGCTCCACCATAATTTGTGGCAGACCGTTTTTGAAACTCTGAGGTGTTGTTGTTTTTAAACACCACCAGACGTGAAAAGTAGATGTTTGGATCCTGGCCTTTGCTGTGGCTTGAAAAAAGAAGCATATACGAACAATATCATTTCTAAAAAGTGTGTGTGTGTGTGTGTGTGTGTGTGTGTGTGTGTGACTTTAATGTAATTTTATTTTGAAACAGAGTTAAAAAGAAACTCAAACTCAACTCTATACATGCACAACACAGCAAGGTTACTAAAGGAATTAAGAAACTCACTGATTACAATCCTTATTATATTGTGCTTTGGGAGAACTAGCTCACTAACTATATTATTATTAATTTAATTGGTATGCCATCCTTCATCTGAAGATCACAGTGTGGTTCACAACATAAAAAATACAAAGCAAGGACACAAAATGCATAATAAAAACAAACCAATAAACCCCCTCCCACAAACACCATAGGGTGTTTATATATAAGTTGTATATGACATGTGTATCAGCATAAGATGGGCATTTGTACTTTATTGAAATTTGATTAGGAGTTTGAAGGGCTTGCATATAGAAAACAAACAGAAACCATGGTACCATAATATCTCTTTAAAAACCAGGATTCCTCATTGATTAAGTTTGTACATATGTCTCCTAGATTTTATTCAGCCACTGGCATTTAGATGATTGTTTGGATACTTTAGAATACGTGCTATACAAAACTTTTTTGCTGTATGTGATTGCTTAAGAAGGTATATGCAGGGATCCATGGTCATTAGGTTCAAAATGTTGAGGAAGCATAGCTTTGGGAGTTACCTGCAGTAGACTAATCTGGAGAAAATTCTGGTAGTAATCAGCAACCATTTCCCCAAACTCCTGCATTGTTGGACATTCACACCCTAGATGAAAGTATGAGCCAGTCTGACTGTCTGTATCCCTTAGAATAAAACCATAGTTTCGATGCAGGTCCCTGGTCAGCAGGAAGGGACAGCAGTGTTTACTTGATTTTCCATCACCAGTGAGGTTCAGCATGGTGCAAATGCACTGGCAGAGCCAATCCAGTGCCCCCTGCTGGTGTTTGCACTGCGCCCCTACCTTGCCCCTTTTCCTCCCAGTAAGTCATAGCAACACCAAAAGCAGAAAGCCAGGTATGTGCCATCACCTCTCCCCACTATTGGAATATTCCGCCTGCTGAGAATTTTGTACAGTATTATGCTTCCTTTACGTTAGTGTCGATTGCTAAAGTTTCAAAAGAACTCCGCAAAAGTATTTTTGTATTTTTGTATTTTTAAAGGAGGCTTTCCAGAATTAGTGTTTCACTTTTTAATATCAGAATACTAGGAGAAATCAGACAAGCATTATTAAATTAAATGCCTGCACACTATAAGTTACCAACACAATTAATTAATGAAACATCGTAGAATTTCCTAAGAACCTCCATGTAGCGAGACTTCTGTATGTACATTTTCTTGAGGATATTCTGTTGCAAAAACCAACGTCCCCACCCCCCATTCTTTAGTAAATTAATGCACTACATTAAATTTGCCGGCTTGAATTTCAAATGCAGATAACTTTTCAGAATTACTGTGCTGGTTATGATGGTGCTTTTCTGCCTGTAAACATCAGCGTCTTTTTTAATCATTTCCTAACTTCATTTATGACTTATTTATATTTTCCAGGCCTCTGGAGCAAGTTCATCTTGAAGCTGGTCAGCCATTATGGAAACCATCAACATTCCAAAACAATATCTATCTTATCTTATCTTATCTATCTCTCTATATATATCTATATATATATATATATATATTATTTAAAAAAAGCAGCCAAAATCAGAGAAAAGGAACAGGGATTTAATACTTTTTTAATGATTATTTTTGTGAAACATGTACTCTTTTCATACGGGTGGCTTTTACAAGCAACTTTTATCATTGTTCCATTTCAAATTCTAAACAATTGTGGTTTGTGGCAGTGCTATGATTGTAATCCGATTGAGATATTTCACAAGTTGGAGAAGGATTCCATAATATTTTAAAAGAATCATGTAAGATTGCCGATTTGGAATAACGTAAGTGGGTCAAGTAATTTTCCCTCGTGGTTATTTTAATGAGCATAAATCTTTAAAACTCAATGGATAATGACTGTTCTGGAGGGGGAAATCCTTCATAGATTTTTTTTAAAAAAAAGAACTGGGATGAATAATACATTAATCATGTTGGATTTTGCTTGCTTTTTCGCAATGGGATGCTAATAAGATCCAGTAAGTTCAACTTAATCCAGTTTTTTTCCTCATTAACACATTAGACAATTTATATCTAACACATTTTTAAGAAAACCTAACCAACTCCTCAGGTATTTAGATATTGAGACAGCCCCTGAATCTGTGAAGGACAAACTAAAGGCATATGAGGGAGGATGAGTTTTATATTATGCAATTTTTGTCCTCTTTCACCTTATCATTTCCCCTTGAGTTCAGTATCGTCCTTTGCACATCATTGTTCCTTTGAACTACGCAAACTCTTTAAATAAGCGGTTGGACAGTAGGCTTCGAAAGCTCGGCCTCAGATATATACATTACTGTTCCTCCATGACTACATGGAGAGAGAGACCATACACAACTATACACAAAAAGAAAAATTAAGTACTGTAAGTCATTTAAGTTTCTCTTTACGGTTGGAACCATTTCTCGGTCTTGGTTTTCATTGTACGTTCGGTTATTAGTGGAGTACGGTGGGGAAGAGCAGACAAATCTTTTGCGGGTGGGGGGGGGAATAATGTCACTGCCTTAGTATCTAAAGCAGTTCTTGAAGTGGCCTCTGTGCATTCAGTGCTCATGGTACCTGAGTGCCACATGAATACTTCAGAAACTTCCAGACAGCAATATTTTTGTCAATTTTTCTACCTTTCCCACACTCCGAGAAGGAAGGATCGAGCTGCTATCTTGGTTATTGCAGTGGCGAGACACATGTTGTGGTGGCAGAGGCCGTATGCTTGAGCACGCCAAACGCTTATATAGGGAGTGGGGTATTTGAAGCATAGCACTGGCTTGCGGAAGGATGTTGATGCTCCCCCCCCCCTCCAAAAACTGCTTCAGCCCATAGCCCCCCGTCCAAGAGTCCACCCAGAGAAAAGGAGTTGTGAGACAAAAAAACGCTAAGAGAGAAGGGTTCAGTGGCCTTTCTTCTCCACCCATATTGCACTTTAAATCGCCTCCGATCTTTCCAGTCCCTAGGAAGTTGGTATAGCCCCTATACTTGGACGTAGTTCTGCTGTTCGTGTCTGGCTGTCCCTTACCATAGTGAAAACACGTGGGAATATCTCTTGGGGTTCTTCATTGAAAGAGTTGAGGACGTTCAGTTTACAGTACAGCCATTTTATGCCTGTAGAACTGCTAGGCCACCTGAATTTGACCTGCAAGGCCATTTTGGGCAAACTGCGTCTACCTGTCACTCACTTGACAGCTTATGTGTTAAGATCCCTTAGTGCTATTGGTTCTCCTATATGGGGTCTCAGCACTCAGCACCATAGCACTAACATTAACTGGAAATCTTGGCTGCTGCCTTTTGCTGTGAGAGCGCGGGCAGAGGCTTATCTCTGATCTTAGCGCTGTGGTTCCGCACCACTAAGACGGGAAATGAGAGAACCGCTGCCTGCTCTCTGAAACTAAAAGGCAACATTTCCGCCATCCCTGAGAGCCTAACTTTCAAAGGCTTAATCCGGTGCCTCGAAATTCCTTCAAAGGTTAAAATCTTACGCTATACCAGCTCTTTAAGTAACTGGGATTTCAGAGAGAGAGAGAGAGAGAGAGAGAGAGCCCTTTCTAGGTAGACAGGCTTCCCATTAAATGTACCGTATTTTTTGCTCTATAAGATGCACCAGACCACAAGACGCACCTAGTTTTTGGAGGAGGAAAACAAGAAAAAAAATATTCTGAATCTCAGAAGCCAGAACAGCAAGAGGGATCGCTGCACAGTGAAAGCAGCAATCCCTCTTGCAGGTCTGGCTTCTGGGATAGCTGCGCAGCCTGCATTCGCTCCATAAGACGCACACACATTTCCCCTTACTTTTTAGGAGGGAAAAAGTGAGTCTTATAGAGCAAAAAATATGGTATGTCCTAGTTTAACAGTGCAAGGTTCTCGTAGAAAAGAACTGAGAGTGCTCTCTGCATTCCTTACATAGCTTTCTCATACAGCAGGTCAGGTAGCAAGACTGCTTTTGAACTATACCATTTTAAATAGCAAGGGGTATTTGTGTTTGTGTGTGTAGGTCACATGTTTGAACAAGCCCAGTCACTGTATGTAGAAGACTAGCATGTCAGGCTGGGCTAGAACTCTCACCCTGTAGTCTGAAGTCGAACAGGAACAATTGTAGACTCCTCACCTGCCGCTTGTGTAGGCCAGAGAGTGGGACCTTTACAGATAGACATTGCTTTCCAGAAGCTTCCAAAGTTTGACAGGGCTCAATGCCCATTAATACAAATGCACAGAGGCCCCCTGAAGAACTTCATTACGAGTTAAGTAGCTTTCATCTATCCAGTAATAAGAACTTGACCATTTTTATATGTGTTAAATTCCTTTCTTCATTCCTGAGACTTTAAACTGCATAATGAATGCTAATATTCCATTGTTTGGCTTATTGTAATAGTAAATGCTTACAGTGTAATTGCAGAGAATAATTTCATGATCTGTTTATGCGATATATTCCGTTTTGTTACAATTTTTTTAAAAGAACTATTTTTGTTAATGTAAAGTTAAATATTTCAGAGCAGAATTTTTAAACTTTATTGCACTAAATGCAAATGTGGGGAGAGAGAGAGAGAGAAGTAATGCCTCAATGGATGGATCACTCCTTAAGAGAATCTTTTTCTTTCTTTCTTTTTTGGAAAAAGAGAGCTATTGTTCTAGATAAGCTTAGCTAAACGGTTGCAGACACCCAGTAGAGTTGAATGGCCACCAATTTTTTTATTATAAATGGCTGTTTTGATTCTGTGCTTCCTTTCAAAGGATCAGTCCTTTTAAAATTGCTGCTGAAGGAAACATAGCATTCTGTAATTAATTGGTGGTCTTTGCTGTGTAACTAAACGCTTCAGTTTCATTTTTATAAATCATCTGACATCTTAAAACCTCTTCAGACTACTTGCAATAAATTTCAGGACAAGTTTAAAAAAATGGGGGGGGGGGCAATAATCCTTTCTCAGTCGGTCACAGAAACTAATCATGGAAGTACATTTTAAAACTAGAAAACTAGATTAGCCTCTGTTCCTGCTAACACTATAACCAACGTGCTTAACTTTTCCAACATAATTATTGCCATGAAATCGTCATTTGGTGTTTTGACATGAATCAACGTTGAATGCATGTGTGTTAGCAGGAACCAAGGCGTTAGTCTAGGCTTAAACTAGAGCACTGCTTTAAGTCTCTTTTAATGTATATATTACATGTTACTGTAAGGATATTTAGGAGGAGAAATAAGAGGAGCCTTAATTTGTTGGAGGAAGTGCCGTGGCTCTGCTGTGGCACTGGGTTTTGGACACCGTTTGCTTCGGTCGCTGGGAGTATGGCAACAAGAGTGGGAAGAAAACCTGGGCTCAGCAGGTTGAAAACCACAGAGGCTGGATCCCAAAGCAAGGAAAATGGGTCACTTATATGCAGCTCCTCTGAGGTTAACTGCCGTTAACCTGTTTTAGAAAGGATCACTCGAGACGGGAGGCTTGGATTTGGCTCACCTTGGACATCATCCGAACACCTGTGTTGCCAGGTCCCACCAGCTTGTGTTCCCTGCTTGTCAGAAGCCCTGGGAAAAGAGAGATGCTTTTCCGGAGTTTGAACTTGCAACTAGAATTGTAATCAGAAACAAAAATTTTGTATTTTTGTATACCTTGATTGTGCAGCATTTTTATATACAGGTCCTGTTTTACAAATAAATTTGGTTTCTTAACATGGTGTTTAAAAATCTTTGTGGCTATTACTTCCCTCAGGCAGCTGCAATCTGCAAAAGACACTACTGTGCAAATGGCAGCTGATGTGTGAACCCATGCCCCCAAATGTTCATCCATGTGCAGATGCTCTGGTCATGCTACCTGAAGCCCGGACACTTCTCAGATACACTTCTGAGTGTAGACAAATCAGTATACTTGGCCAAGTATTAATGTATTAGAACAGTAACCAATCAAATATTAGTAATTTCAAGAGGGGCTGTATTCTATAAGACTTCAGCCCATCCCAGGAACATCAGAGGGCACAACGTCTATGTGTTTGGTGTTAAGAAAGTTGTTTTAGAAAAGAAATGTGTGCCCTTAACTTGTGTGTCCTTAAGTCTCAGCCCCTTCCAATTAATCGCTTGAAAGTTTAAGATTCATAACCTAATGATTAAAACAATTAAATAATGCAGCCCTTCTGTGTTTTCTCAGTAGGGTAGGAGAGCTGGGACAAAATTCACATCTGGCTCTTTGGTTTCACATAGTATGTGGGCAGATGAGTCTAAAAAGCCCAGGATACAATTTTTCATGGCTATGGTGGCTCATTTACCAGAAGTAATGTATTTGCTTCTGGATTCAGGGAGGTAACCGTGTTGGTCTGATGCATTTTATAAAAAAAAATTTTTTAATGTCTAGTAGCACCTTAGAGACCAACGTAAGTTTCTTCTTGGTATAAGCTTTCGTGTACATGCACAAAAAGCTTAGTGTGTATCTGAGGAAGTGTGCATGCACACGAAAGCTTATACCACGAACAAACTTAGTTGGTCTCTAAGGTGATACTGGACAGGAGGTTTTTTTAATCTTTTTATGTATTTACTTCTGGTAAGTGTATACTGGATTCTGACCAAACTAAACCACCTAGAGAAAAAGTCTTGAGCAGAGTAGCTCCCCTGGTGCAAACCTGGTCTATATAACAGGTTAACCACATGCTAAAACTTTTCCAGGCTGAACTACTTCAGACTGCAGATAAGGG
Organism: Podarcis muralis; assembly: GCF_964188315.1. Lineage (NCBI taxonomy): Eukaryota > Metazoa > Chordata > Lepidosauria > Squamata > Lacertidae > Podarcis > Podarcis muralis. Next base: position 12,657,235 of record NC_135671.1, read on the forward strand.
GTGGCATTTTCAGGCTTCCGCATGAAAAATACGGAAAGAGAACACACTGGGGATAAAGCTAGACTTGAGCCATTCTCTTGGACCATCTAGTTTTCCGCGAATGGGCTTGTTTGGTTTCAGTGCAGAAGATAACTGACTCGTGTAAGTGACCACCTTCGGCCTGAAGTGGTACAGTCCAGGAACAATTCCGCCATCTGATGAGCTGCTTGCCTTGATTGCATCTAAGGATCTGGCTCTATAGTTTGCAAGTGGGCAGAGAGGGAAGAGCTTGATGAGGTAGTATTCTTAGCTGCCTTCAATCAGCTCTGTGAAGCAACTTGGATTGATTTTGCCTTTCATCTTTAACAAGCAGAAAGCCTATCTGCCCTCCCAAGGTCTTTGTGAGTTTGCTAGAGGGCAAATAGCAGGTGCGCTTCAAAAGCCAGTGCCCTGCAAGAAGCCCTAAGAGTAAATTGCTCCCCGCAACCCAAGGGGATGGGATGGGCTTCTGGCCCCATCCAGAGTTTTCCAGGCATAAATTTTTCAAAGCAGCCCCAGAGCGCTATCTCCCTCACTTTGCTGTGCTCTGTTTTGAGCAGCTACCTGAATTGGTTCGGCACTGAACCAAGCTATTCACTGATTTGTGGGGCAAAGAGTTTGGCTCTGTTGCAGCCCAATCAGAGAAGGACTTGCCCATCTTCCATCTGTGTAGTGCTGTCTGCTCTGTAGGGAATTTCTGTCAACCTTCCTGGTGTATGTTTGCTCCATTTGCTCCTCCCCAATGGTCTAATTAACTGGAGCAAGCCGAGCGGAGCCATCTCATACCTTCTTTGTTTACCACAAACCACTTAAGCAAGGATTTCTCACCTAAGGGGTTTTAATTTATCGGAGGGTGTTGCGTGCAGTCCAGACCATTGCGAAAATCCACTGAATTATGGATGGTTTTCATCACACCAGTCAAGCAACTCAGGCCTCCTGCATATGTTGGGGAACCACATGCTGTGGAACTAACTACTCCTAAATGAGTTTATTTCAACTGTCAAATGTCATTTTTAGGGTGGTGGTTTGAGGCACAGAGCATTCCGGAGTACAATACAATTACCGTTTTAGAGAGTGGGGGGACTGAGACCAGAGGGTGTTTTCATAAGCAATTTTTAAAATATGAGATAGAAAGTGGAAGTGAGCCATGTTTAAACTGAACTAGCAAAATGTCCAGTGGTGGCTGATGAAGTACAGGATGCAGGGAGGGAGGGTAGCCTGCAGTTTCTGGCAGTGCTATTTTTCTAGAAAAAGATGTTCTGGAACTCACCATGGACACATCCCTTGTTCTCTTAGAATGGCAATGGTGTCCACCACCTGAGAAGTGCCAGAACTGAGTTCCAGGGAGTTCAGGCTAGGGGGGGGGGGAGCCCTGGCTCTTGGCCAAATGATTAGTTCAGATCCTTGGCAAAATGACTGGCCATCCCCAAAGGAGAAAGAGGGAAGGGATGATGAGCAAAAGAGGGATGAAGAAGACATACAGTGGTACCTTGGTTCTCAAACTAAATACGTTCCAGGAGTCCGTTTGACTCCCGAAACCGTTTGAAAACCAAGGCGTGGCTTCCGATTGGCTGCAGGAGCTTCCTGCACTCAATCAAAAGAAAAATGTTCGCAAACCGGAACGTTTCCAGGTTTCGGGCGCCGATTTGTTCAGGGGCCAAGCCATTCATGTACCAAGGTACCACTGTACTATTGGCTCTGGTTGTGCCACTGCTGGCTTCTCCCTTGATGCTCATGGTTCTGTCCAACAGATCACTTTTCTCTCTCCCTCTCTCTCTTTCCAGAAGGAATGTGACACTTGACAGAAAATAAGGTTTTCCACCCCAGAGTACGGCAAGGGCCAATGTACCGCAAAGAACCTGGAGAAGCCAGTGTAGTGATGAGCACAGAGACACATCACAGACCTCTTAGGTGGTGAACTTGCAGTTATCACTTGTTTCCCAAATACTGAGGCCAATATCATGCAACAAGGGGGAGGGGGAAATCACATTCAACCTTATTCAGCACACTTGGTACCAATTTCAGTCCTGGCTAGTGTACTATCTGTACTTCAATGCTGGGACAGAGAGGAATGATGACCAGTTAAGCAGTGATGCTTGGGGTGGAAAAGACGGCGACTTTTGAAGCCTGCTTGGAGTTATAGGGGCCCATGTCATTTTAGTCTTGTTAGATGGCCTCTGTAAATGCTGAATGTCTTCCTGGTATCCGGAACATCAAGTTTTGGGGGGAAACGGTTAGTTTTCAGTAGGTTTCAAGGTCTAGAATGCAATCATGAAATCCAAAGGTCAGCCCTGAGATTCAGACTAAATGTGCATCTTGTCCCTTGTGATTTCACGCTTTGCCCCTGTCTAGAATGTCATGAGCGCCATCATGGACCATGCTTGCTGCAGTATAGCCCTCAACTTTATGGTCCCTTCATTTTTATTGCTGTTGTTGCTATCATGTGACAGACCTCAGGAATGGGCCTTTATATACAGATGAATGTACATTTTTACCAATGGACCTTTTACATCAGCCAAGGGCAAAAGTTTAAAATAAGGTTAGCATTATTGCTATTACTACTATCAATATTGGGTGTATGGGGTGTCAGAGGAGGGGTAGTACCTCTGGTGGGGGACACATTGTGTTCCTTCTGGGGTAGTTTGTCCATCTTTGGTCCTCACCCTGCACTGAGCATTCATCTGTGGCTCCTAGAAGCTGCCAGCATGCAACAGTGACCGCACCCCAGGAATGGCTTTGACAGGCTAGCTAAACCAAGAGAGGATAGCCAGTGGTTCTCAAACCCTTGGTGAGTTAGAGACATCCCCTGTATGTGAAAACAGGCTCCAGCAGATATGGATGGACAAGACCAATAGTAGGTCCAACGGTCAAGGGGGTGGTTTCTGCATGTAGAGGGGCAGATGGGGCTCGTCAACCTGGGAAGGTAGCCCATCTAGGAGAAGAAAAACTCTGATACTAAACCTCCACTACCTTGTGGCCATACTCATCCACGAGAAAGGTTTCAGGAAAGAATGGCTAAGGAAAAATCCATACCCACTGCCTTGCCTCCTGCCATGGGCCAGGAGTCGGCTTCACTTGCTCAGAATTGACTCCACCTGCTGCTGATCAGCCTTCTTGCTGAAGAAGAGGCTCCAGCTTTCTTAAGCAGGGTTTCCAGCCTCAGTTACCGTATTTTTTGCCCTATAGGACACACTTTTTCCCCTCCAAAAATGAAGGGGAAATGTGTGTACGTCCTATGGGGCGAATGCAGGCTTTCGCTGAAGCCTGGAGAGTGAGAGGGGTCAGTGGGCACCGACCCCTCTCGCTCTCCAGGCTTCAGGAAGCTATCCGCAGCGGGAGTTCCCGCCGTGCTTCCTAGGCTTGTGGATAGCAGCCTGCATCCCGAAGCCCAGGGCGCGCTGAGTAGCCTGTGGAGCCCGGCGGGAGTTCCCAAGGCTTGCAGATAGCAGCCTGTTCTGGGGGCTGGGGTCGGGGGAAGCTTGGGCTGGGGGGGGGAATAATTTTTTTTCTTTATTTCCCCCCCCCCAAAAAAAAAAAAACTAGGTGCGCCTATGGGCCGGTGCGCCCTATAGGGCGAAAAATACGGTATTTGTTGGAAACAACATTCATCATTCCTGGCCAGAAGTTGCTGCTTCTTGTGACTTGGACCCTTGGCTTTCCTGGCCCCGGTCATCTGACTGTGTGAACTGAGATACTCCTGACCTTAGGATAGGACTGGACTGCACCTTGTATACAGACTCTGCCTCCAGGCAAGTACCCCCCTGAGACTCGACTGGTTGGCTGGCTTCTCCCTCCACTGAGCTCTGCTGTGGCTGACAGCATAGGACTACGACACCTCCACTTCGGGAGAATAAAAGGCTAAACCAGGCATAGGCAAACTTGGCCCTCCAGATGTTTTGGGACTACAATCCCCATCATCCCTGACCACTGGTCCTGTTAGTTAGGGATGATAGGACTTGTAGTCCCAAAACATCTGGAGGGCCAAGTTTGGCCATGCCTGGGCTAAACCCTACAGAAATCCAGATTGGGATCCCTAAGACTGGTGCCTTGGATGGTACACCTCCTTCCAGCAACTCCTTGTAGCCAAGCTAGTGCCAAACATATTGCTCTGCTTTCCTTTGGACCACATTGATAAGGCTGGGCATCATTGTCATCTGGGCAGCCCAGGACTTCCATACACACCACCCAGGTCTGCGTCACTTCGGGGCTGCTAATGCAGACATTTGACTTCACTCCCAGAAGCACACTCCATTGTTTCTGGAGACAGATAGACACCAACAACAACATTACTATTAACATAATAAAATGGGTGGCAAAGGCAATGGTCTTGCGGCCCCTTAACCACTAACAGGCATCACTTTTTGTGGGCTAGAGGCCCCTCCATCAGATGTTAGGTAGAGGATTCCGGCTTCTGCACAGCCTCGCAAGTTCTCCGTGGCCCAAACAATGCCATTTATCTTTGCTTCAAGTCTCAGTGCCTCCTAATTTGTACAATGGTGCCCTGAGGAGATTTCTATTTAGGTTCGGAAGTCATTCACAGTTTGTCAAGGCTGAAACCACTTGGCTCTGTCAACTTCAGCCCTGCCAGCTTTCTAGAAACACAGCAGCGTATCTGGTACTATTAATTACAAAGGCAACGTCTTGGAAGGCAGGGCCAGCTAGATCCATGAGAGGCTGACGTCCTTAGGCCTTGTTGACATGTTACACTTACTTCTGCTACCTGGTTCAATGGCTGGCAGTGAAATTGGAAGCGTTCCACTTATTTTGTTCTTAAAGAACTGTTATAAGAATCTAAGGTCTCAAATATATAAATGAAATGTTCATAAATGTACCAGGCAAACCACATGTCTGAAACAGTATAGGAAAACCATTTTGACTCTTTCAGTGACCTCAAATATTCCTCTGCAGTTTGGGTGGAAATGGAAAAAGCCTCCCCGTTGTCTCTGTGCTCACAAATCCTGCCTTAAGGGCACATTTGGGTATGAATAGGGGGAGCCTGTGACCTGGATTCTAAAGTATTAACCATCACAAAAGAATGGCCAGGCTGCCCTGGTAATCCAATCACTGACCATAAACAGGTTTCCTGCCAGACAGGATTCTGTTTTAGACCACTCCTTCTGTGATGTATGTATGATGTATTGGGGGGGTGGTCTTGGGCTACAGGGTGGCAATTTCAAAAGTTTATATCAGGGCTTGCACACCATTGTTCTGGGTTCCTCCTCCCTCCTGCATGTGGTGAGTGAGGACCCTGTTGCAACAGTTCAATAAAGATCAGGCTTACTAGCTGCTTTGCTTCTCAATATTCTCTGGTTGGCCTCTGTTACAGTGGTACCTCGGGTTAAGTACTTAATTCGTTCCGGAGGTCCATTCTTAACCTGAAACTGTTCTTAACCTGAAGCACCACTTTAGCTAATAGGGCCTCCTGCTGCCGCCGCACCGCCGGAGCAAGATTTCTGTTCTTATCCTGAAGAAAAGTTCTTAACCTGAAGCACTATTTCTGGGTTAGCGGAGTCTGTAACCTGAAGCATATGTAACCTGAAGCGTATGTAACCCGAGGTACCACTGTATTTTCTCCTACTGTTGGGAACCCACTTAAGGACTCTATATGGGCTCTTGGACACCCCATAAGGAAAAAGGAGCACATTTTGTTTACATCAGAACAGATCTCTAGGCTTGAGCTGCAGCCATTTCCCAATGTTGCAGTTTGAGCATTAGTGCTTTGCCTAGAAAATGTCCCAAGATCCTGGAGCTAAATGTGGCCATTTTTGATCAACACTGTCTGAAAGAAGGATAGCATTGAAACAAATTGTTCCTATGGCCCCAGTTTTACATGCACACCGTACAGGAGAATATTCCTTTGCGCTTCAAGGCATTCCATACCATGCCTCCAGATAGGCCTCAGTCAGATTTTTCCAAGTTTATTATCGGTCAGACCAATGAGCTGAGACAGGTTCTGGTGAAAGCAAGGCAGATCTTTATTATTCTGTTGCAACAACTTTCCCTGTCCTTTGGTAGGAGGTGGACCCTGAACAAAGGTATGCAAGAACTTTAAATTGCCCTGCCCCTTAGTCAAGGACCACACAAAGAGCATCAGACACTTGTCACAGAAAGAGGCGGTCTGAAACAGAAATTTGAGAGTGTGGCTTGTCTCCTGTCTGTCAAGATATCCGATAAGGTTTCCTGATTGCCCTGTCTTGGCCAATCTGGGCCATCCTTTTGAAATGGGAAATACCTTAGTTCCTGAATTTACACCTATTAATACACAGAAAGATGCTCTATTGACATGTCTGCTCCGCTTAGCAGATACTTGCCAGACTCAGTTTTGCAGAGGGATAAGTCCCTTAATCCCAAGCAGTTTATAGCACTTTATTTATTTACAGGATTTACAGGCAAAAGAATGGTATTTTGGAAAGGCATTCTTTCCCAGACACGTCCTTCTACTGCAGATAAATATCTGGGGTCATTTAAGAGAGTCAAAATGGCTTCCGGATTGCTCGCCCCCTTCACGCCTGCACCATTTCAGAATATGGCTTATGTATGTGGGCCCACGCTGTGTATTTATGAACATTTATTTTATTGTTTTTGACCCCTTAGAATTCGTGTAGCAGGCAAGAAGCCAAGAGCCCACAGGGGAACTGCAAAGGTGTCGCTCTACAGAGGCTGCTGTTCTTACTAAGTCTCCAGGCAAGCTAATGTCTGCTTTTCTTTTTTTAATCTGCTACCTTGAAAGCATTGCCTAAATATTTCATATGGAAAAGAAAGTATTACATAATGAGCAGCTATTTTAATTGCTAATTACCTAATTGATAGTTACTTTATGGCTTAATCTAAGGAAGAAAAGAAAGTGACCCTCCACTCCTTTCCTGCTCCACTTCTCAGTCTTTAAGATGAGGAGAGAGGCTGCAAGATTCCTCAAAAGAGGAGAAAAGCAAAGTGGCAAGTCGGCAGAACAGGAGTGGGGCCAAATGTCTGGCCCCTGGGCCTCTTTCCAGGCCCACCCTCAGACTCTCCCAAGTGTCCCGATTTTCCAGGGACAGTCCCAGATTTACAGAAGCCATCCCAGTTTCTGATTTGATTCCAGAATGTCCTGCTTTTTGGTAGTACATCCTATTTTCATTGGAGAAATGTTGGAGGGTATGGAGTTATTTCCCCACCTAGCCATCTGAAGGCAACCCTGTATAGGGAAGGCTGCTTGATGTTTTTAATGTTTAACGTTTTATTACATTTTTATATGTTGGAGGCCACCCAAAGTGGCTGGGGCAACCCAATAAGGTGTATTAATAATGGAATAGGTAAAGGGTAAAGGGACTCTTCATGAGAAGAGAAGACTCCCTGGAAAAGACCCTGATGTTGGGAAAGATGGAGGGCACAAGGAGAAGGGGACGACAGAGGATGAGATGGTTGGACAGTGTTCTCGAAGCTACAAACATGAGTCTGACCAAACTGCGGGAGGCAGTGGAAGACAGGAGTGCCTGGCGTGATTTGGTCCATGGGGTCACGAAGAGTCGGACACGACTAAACAACAATAACAACAACAACAAAGGGACCCCTGACCATTAGGTCCAGTCGTGGCCGACTTTGGGGTTGCGGCGCTCATCTTGCTTTATTGGCTGAGGGAGCCGGCGTACAGCTTCCGGGTCATGTGGCCAGCATGACTAAGCCGCTTCTGGCGAACCAGAGCAGAGCACGGAAATGCCGTTTACCTTCCCGCCGGAGCGATACCTATTTATGTACTTGCACTTTGACGTGCTTTCAAACTGCTATGTTGGCAGGAGCAGGGACCGAGCAACGGGAGCTCACCCCGTTGCGGGGATTCGAACCGGTGACCTTCTGATCACCTAGGCTCTGTGGTTTAACCCAAAGCGCCACCCGCGTCCTAATAATGGAATAATACGTCCCTATTTTCATCGGAGAAATGTTGAAGGGTATGTAATCACGGGAAAACTCAACAGTGTGGTGGCAGCTACCAAAAGTTGTAATAGGAGTAAGTAACCATTGTAAATCATTTGTAAACTCGATGTGATATAGATGTGATACAGATAGTATTTATAAAAATATTCTGCCTGGGGAAAAACCAGTCTGGGTGCGAGGGGTCAGTTGTGTACAACTATTTCAATGCGTGCTCCCAATATTCAGCAGCCTCAGGGCAAATGCGATAAGGCCTGCGCATCGTGGTGTTTTCAAATCGGCACAGCTTAATCTCATATCATTTCCTTGGTCCAGTAATCACAGTGTCTGGTGATGCTAAAAAGCTCGGAGAATTACAAAGATTCCAGCTAAATGGCTAGATTAGCCAATCACTGCATTGCAAGTGGGCATGAAATAAATAGCTTTTAGCCTGAGATGGCAATTACTGACACAAAATTGAAGCATGGAAAGGAAAGGGAAAGCGAAGTGACTCGGCTGCTCTGAAAACTTCACATTAGGGCGATGCCTTTAATTGGCCGGCCAAAACATCACAGAATTATGTTCAAGATTCCAAGATCTCCAAAACTCTTTGGCAGGCTTGATGGCAAACAGGTGAGAGAAGGTTAATTGTGGTGGTTCCAGTACAACCAACCTCATTGCTGCAAATACATAACCAGTTTAAGTATGTTAATTTCCTCCACCTGCTAAGTAAAGCTACTGAGTTTGGCTTCATTTGGGGTTGCTGTTTTTTTGTAACACATCCAGTCCACTTACAATTAAGCTCTACCTTTGATAACACAAAAGCTAGTTTCTCTGTTCTCTTGTTATCCACCTCCAAAGGAGCCTGTGTTTTTCACCTTCAGAACAGGAGGCCTAGATAAGTGCAGGGTTTTGTATTTGCCCAGCTAGGGAAACAGACTTCTGCATGCTTCTGTATCTCAAGAAGAGATATCAGTGCAACATGATGCCTAAATAGTACTGTCAGGGGTTCAGGAGCAGAGGGACAGGAGAGGGAGGAAGTAGAGACCGAGGGAGAGGAATCTGAGGGAGAAGTCAGCGAGGGTAGCCATCCGAGGTCTCTAAGTCTCTCCAGTGAATCAGAGGATTCACAGAAAGGGGCCCCAGTGGTCAGAGCCAGGGGGTTGCCAGAGGGAACACCCCAGGAAGGAGGGGCCAGAGGGGACTCAGAGAGCAGCAGCTGGAAATCGGGACCAACTTTCCCACCGGAGAGCAGTAAGGGGGAGGAGTCCCAAACATCGGCAGCAGGCAGCCTTCCGTCAGAGGAAGGACATGAGTCAGGGTTAGCCACGCCTGCATCAGAGAGCGAGGTAACGGTCAAAAGGAAGGTCAGGGGCAGCGCGCGCGCGCCAAGTTCAAATGTACAGGAGGGGGGCGCAATGGGCAGTCCGGAGAGAGAGCCGGGTCCCAAAGCCCGCCGGAGAGAAGGGGAGGAGTCCGAAGGGTCCGCTTCCGAGGCATCCCGGAAAGAAGGCACCCAGGGGGGTAGTAGGACCCAGAGGAGGAAGGAGAAACGTAGAAGGTGGAGTAAGGCTAGAGTCTTAAGCTGGTGTACAGGGGGCGGAGACTCAGACGAGGCTTCGCTGGTCTAGGGTTTAGACGTAGAGACGCACGCTAGTGTTTGGAAATGGAAACTAAATGCCAATAAAGACTTCTGTACAGTTCTAATGGCTAGCGTTGGTCTTCTGTGAGCTGAGACCGGGAGGCAGTCTCTGACAGTAAGCCTCGTCTCCAGTTACCATCGGTTTTCTTCGCCTCAAGCATCGCTAAGGAAGCGAGGCAGGGAGGGTGGAAGACTGGTGCCTTGCGAGCTCACAAGAGTCAGGCAAGATGACTACAGAACAGAAAATAGCTTCCCTGCAAGAAGCGGTGACGCTACTCAACGCTGAAATAATCGCTTCCAGGAAGAGAGAGGAAGAAGCGGCAGCTGCATGCAGAGATCTTCAAGCCAGGTTGGAAGGGCTTGTAAAGCAGGGGATCCCAGCACCCAGGTCCGAGGGGATCGGTTTGGGGAAGAGAGGAGGCAGCATTGTATCTCATTTTGATGGGAATTTGCAGCAGTACCCCAATTTCCGAGCAGATGTGCTGTTTGCGCTGCAGCTGCTGGAAAGAGACTTTAGAGATGAGCGGGAAAAAGTGGGGTTTATTTTGTCTCATTTGCATGGGGACGCGAAATCATGGCTGCGCAACCTATGGAGAGATAAGGATCCGGCGCTCCAAAGCGCAGATGCGTTCATTAAGGCGATGGACTCCTGTTTCTTATCCAAAATAGACCTGGACATTGCCCGGAGGGACATATTTGGGCTAAGACAAGGGAAAGCCAGCGTAAGGCAGTATCATTCCCGGTTTTTTGCATTGGTCAACGCGCTGAATTGGGATAAGGATTCTCCGCCGGTTAGAGACCTTTTTTGGGAGGGTCTGAATGCACAGATCAAGGATGAGATGGCAAGGGGTGAGAGACCCACCACCACTCAGCAAGTGGTTGAAAGAGCGTTGTCTATTGGGGTGAGGCAGGAAGAACGTCCGTGGAGCAAAGAAGAAGGGCGTTGGGGACGTTCACCAGCGAGAGTGCCCTCCCTCTTGCCCAGAGAGGCAGCGCGTGCGCAGTCCACGCCTCCACAGGGAGGGGGCGAGGAGCAGATGGAGATTGGCGGTGCTAGGGCTCACTCAGCTACCAGAGCCTTAACGCCGGGAGCAGTAAAATCGAAGCTGCCTAGAAGGAACAGGAAGTGCTATATATGTGAGAGTGCAGAGCACATGGCGAAAGAGTGTCCCCAGAGGAGTTTCAAGCACACTGCAGCTTCAGTGACAGTATTGGAAACAACTCAGCAGAGAGCACCACAGCAGGGAAACGACCAGGTCTGGCTGGAAGAGGAGGCACTGGGGCCCAGCCAGACGAGTCAGTGAGGAAGTCCCCAGAGATTTTGCAGCCCACAGACCCCCTCCCGCCCAAGCCAGTGGTGCAGCTAACCGCATCGCTTCAGCTGCCCAATGGACTCACCTTAGAAGTGCCTATTACAATTGACTCTGGCAGTAACGCAGACTTTATAGGATTGGAGTTCATTCAACAACACAACGTAGCATTACTGCCAGCCACACTGCCCCTGAAGGTTGTCACGGTGGATGGCAGGGAACTGCTAGGGGGGCAGGTGGTGCAGCAGACGCCGCCTATGGTGATGCAAATTGGGAATCACCGGGAAGTCATCAGTTTCAATGTCACCCAGCTGTCCGACACGCCTATAGTATTAGGCATGAGTTGGCTGCACAGGCACAGCCCAGCATTGGCGTGGTACCAGCGCCACCTGACTTTTGGCTCCTCCTACTGTGCAGAACACTGCATTATACCCAGCCCGGAAGGGGAAGAGGAGGACCCGCAGTTGCAGTTGGGCACGCTGCAAGCAGTACCCCACAAGTATGCGGAGTTTTTGGAGGTGTTCTGCGAGAAGGAGGCGGACAAGCTACCCCCTCACAGACCCTATGATTGCAAGATTGACCTCCTGCCGGGGGCGACGCTGCCTACTGGGAAACTGTACTCCATGTCTGAGGATGAACTGCAAGAACTCAGGGAGTTCATAGATCACAATTTGAAGCGTGGGTTCATCCGGGAGTCGAAAGCGGTGGGGGGCAGTCCCGTATTCTTTGTGAAGAAGCGGGATACGCCCCAAAAAAGACTGGTGGTGGACTTCAGAATCTTGAATTCGAAAACCAAGCCCTCAGCTTTCCCCATGCCCAAGATAGACGACTTGCTCGCGACGGTGCGGAAAGGACGCGTTTTCACCAAGCTGGATCTACGTGGCGCGTACAACTTGATTCGCATGCGCGACGGAGACGAGTGGAAGACGGCCATGTTCACGCCACTGGGCACCTACGAATACAGAGTTATGCCCTTCGGATTACAAAATGGCTCTCACACTTTCCAAGCCTTTATGCATCACGTGCTGGCGGGGCTCCTTTACAAGAAGTGCGTATGCTTCCTGGACGACATCCTGATTTTTTCAGAATCGCGAGAGGCGCACGAGAGGGATGTCAGGGAAGTTCTGCAGAGACTGAAGGAGCACAGGCTGTACGCCAAACTGGAGAAGTGCCAGTTCGACGTGACGGAGGTGGATTTCCTGGGCTACAAGTTGTCGGACAAGGGGCTCGCCATGGACAGCGCCAAGGTTCGCGCAGTTTTGGACTGGAAGAGCCCACGCAATCGGAAGGAGGTCCAGCGGTTTGTCGGCTTTGCCAACTTTTACCGCAAGTTCATCAAGGGATTTGCCATGCAGACAGCGGCCATCACCGACACGCTCAGCTCCAAGAAGAAGAAATTCATCTGGACGGAGCAAGCGGAGCAGTCCTTTCAGAAACTCAAGCGTCTCTTCGCGTCTGAAGAGCAGCTGCTGCATGTGAATCCCAGCAGACCCATGAGGGTGGAGACGGACGCCTCAGACAGAGCCGTGGGAGCTGTCCTGTTGCAACAAGACCAGCAGGGGGACTGGAGGCCGTGCGCCTTCTACTCGCGGAAGCTCAGCAAGTCGGAGCAGAATTACACTATCTGGGACAGGGAGTTGCTAGCCATACATGCAGCATTCAAGGCATGGAGGCACTTCCTCATCGGAGCCAGACATACAGTGCAGGTCCACACGGACCACAAGAATCTGGAGTACTGGCGCACGGCTAGGTTCCTCAACCAGAGACACATTAGATGGGCAGAGTTCTTCGCGGACTTCGACTTCAAGATAGAGTACATCCCAGGCGACAACAACGTGATGGCGGATGCATTGTCCAGAAAGCCGCAATACCTGGAGGAGGCGGCACCGTCGGCGGCCAAGCACATTTTCGCACCGGAAGCGTGGGCATGCGCGTCGGCAACCGTGGACCTGGACGCCGTACGTCGCGCGCTGCGGGAAGACCCCTTCGCACGGGCCAAGATGGAGGAGGTGCACAGGGGCACAGCGAGGGCCGACGAGTTCCAGATCCGAGATGGGTTGCTCCTCCACAAGGGAGCACTCTACGTGCCGGGAGACGACCTCCGCGCAAGGGTCCTGCAGCAGCTACACGACGCTCCCACCGCAGGGCACTTTGGCAAAGAAAAGACTGTCGAACTCGTAGCCAGTGACTTTTGGTGGCCCAAGATGCGGGGGGAAGTAGCGGATTACGTCTCGAGATGTGACACCTGCCAAAGGGCCAAGTCAGTTCACAGACCGCCGGCGGGATTGCTGGAACCGCTGCAGACACCGTCTGAACCGTGGGAGAGGGTGGCCCTGGACTTCGTCACGGATCTGCCCAGCTCGAGGGGAAAGACAGCAGTGCTAGTGGTGGTGGACATGTTTACTAAGATGGCACACTTCATTCCGTGTGCGAAGGTAGCCACGGCAGAGCAGACCGCCAAACTGTTCATAGACCACGTGTTCAAGGTCCACGGTCTGCCACGGTCTATTCTTTCCGACCGGGGGCGACAGTTCATCTCGAACTTCTGGCAGAAGCTGATGGGCATTCTGAACGTCAAGGTCAATTTGGCGTCGGCGAGACACCCGCAGACCAACGGACAAGCGGAGAGGGTCAACGCCGTCATGCAGCAGTACCTAAGATGCTACGCCAACCAGCAGCCCACGACATGGGTGGACTACCTGCCGCTCGCCGAGTTCGCTTACAACAATACGAAGCACGTGTCGACGGGGGTGACGCCGTTCTTCGCCAACAACGGGAGGCATCCCAGAACCTTCCCGGGTTTAGAGAGAGTGGGGGAGGGGGAGCCACAGGCAGCGGAAGCCTTAGCGTCAGAGTTGCAGGAAGTCCACGAACAGCTCAGGAGGCAGCTAGAACTAGCAAAGCACGCATACAAGGTGCAGGCCGACAGACACAGAAGAGTTGGGGAAGACATACAGGTGGGTGACTGGGTCTGGCTAGCAGCGCAAGCAGTGCCGACCAGATCATTAGCTAAGAAGAAGCTAGGACATAAGCAGCTAGGACCTTACCAAGTCCAGGCGCAGGTCAATCCAGTAGCCTTCCGGTTGGCTCTTCCGGAGGGTTCCAGAATGCATCCGGTGTTCCATAGATCGGTGCTCACGCCCTACAAAGCACCTCATAGGTTTCAGGAGCCGGACACAGCACCAGACCAGAGCAGTGAAGGGCCCAGAGTGAGGGGGCCGCCTAGGAAGGGACACATCAATGAGGTCACAGAGATTTTGGACTCCAGATGGGGGGAAGAGGGAGTAGAATATTTTCTAGCCAGAGAGGGTACCCCGGCCAGTGCCAACAGCTGGGTACCGGACTATGCCTTGGAGGAACCGCTGCTCAAAGAGGAGTTTCATGCCCTCTTCCCGCACAGGCCCATGCCAGCAGAGTATTTCGATGACTGGCTTTTCACACCCACTCTTTCAGCCAGCACATTCCTGGGGTTCGACTCGGACGAGGAACAGGCACCAGTCCCCAGCTCTCAGGTGGGTTCGCCACCGGGGTCTGCCTCAGACCACTCGTATTGGTGGGACGATCAACCAGAGGAGCAGTGGCGCAGGAAGTGGCTGAGGGGTCCTTGGATGGGACCACCCGAAGAGGGGGAGAGGGGCGAGACGGACATGGACGTGTTGGGGGACAACGTGGGGTTCGAGCATGAAGACAGAGAGATGGAAGCAGAGGAGAGCGACGTTGACGAGTACATGGGGGATGAACTGTATCCGGCAAGCACCCCCGCGACGACGGAGCACCCAGTACCCGCACCGGAAGGAGGGGAGGGGGGAAGGGGGGGCTTCGAGGGGGGGATGGATGTCAGGGGTTCAGGAGCAGAGGGACAGGAGAGGGAGGAAGTAGAGACCGAGGGAGAGGAATCTGAGGGAGAAGTCAGCGAGGGTAGCCATCCGAGGTCTCTAAGTCTCTCCAGTGAATCAGAGGATTCACAGAAAGGGGCCCCAGTGGTCAGAGCCAGGGGGTTGCCAGAGGGAACACCCCAGGAAGGAGGGGCCAGAGGGGACTCAGAGAGCAGCAGCTGGAAATCGGGACCAACTTTCCCACCGGAGAGCAGTAAGGGGGAGGAGTCCCAAACATCGGCAGCAGGCAGCCTTCCGTCAGAGGAAGGACATGAGTCAGGGTTAGCCACGCCTGCATCAGAGAGCGAGGTAACGGTCAAAAGGAAGGTCAGGGGCAGCGCGCGCGCGCCAAGTTCAAATGTACAGGAGGGGGGCGCAATGGGCAGTCCGGAGAGAGAGCCGGGTCCCAAAGCCCGCCGGAGAGAAGGGGAGGAGTCCGAAGGGTCCGCTTCCGAGGCATCCCGGAAAGAAGGCACCCAGGGGGGTAGTAGGACCCAGAGGAGGAAGGAGAAACGTAGAAGGTGGAGTAAGGCTAGAGTCTTAAGCTGGTGTACAGGGGGCGGAGACTCAGACGAGGCTTCGCTGGTCTAGGGTTTAGACGTAGAGACGCACGCTAGTGTTTGGAAATGGAAACTAAATGCCAATAAAGACTTCTGTACAGTTCTAATGGCTAGCGTTGGTCTTCTGTGAGCTGAGACCGGGAGGCAGTCTCTGACAAGTACGTAATACAACATTGTTGTTTAGTCGTTTAGTCGTGTCCGACTCTTCGTGACCCCATGGACCAGAGCACGCCAGGCACTCCTGTCTTCCACTGCCTCCCACAGTTTGGTCAAACTCATGCTGGTAGCTTCGAGAACACTGTCCAACCATCTCATCCTCTGTTGTCCCCTTCTCCTTGTGCCCTCCATCTTTCCAAACATCAGGGTCTTTTCCAGGGAGTCTTCTCTTCTCATGAGGTGGCCAAAGTATTGGAGCCTCAGCTTCAGGATCTGTCCTTCCAGCGAGCACTCAGGGCTGATTTCCTTCAGAATGGATAGGTTTGATCTTCTAATGCAACATCATTTATACTAAATGGTACCCAATGCAGCATAATTTGAATGTCTGCTGTTTCCCAGTCTATCCATCTTAAGATACTTACAGGAGGCAGACAGGGATATAGCATTACCATCAGTCAAAACCACACACATAACTGGCCCATTTATTTGCTATTTAGCCTGTTGAAGAATGCTGGAGAAATCAAAAGTTTGCATACGGCCTTGCTTGCTAGGGCTGATGGGAGTTGTAGTTCAGAAACATATGGGGTGTGTGTGTGCAAAGGTTCTAAAATTACTTTAGTCTACCAATGCATCACCTTCATTTATAGAGTTCTGAAGCAAAGGTTCCCCATCCCTCTTATCCACTCTGGACTTAATGGTCTTATAAGGGCCTCTCCACTTATTTAAAAGATGTTGCCAGTCAGTCCTGATGCACTGAGTGAAAATGTGACACAAACACATCTTCTCAAAAAGCCTCACTCTGACAACGCCACTGGCTGTGTACTTGCGCGAAACAATTTGTGGGTTACACAGAGCCAAATTACAAAGTAGTGTTTCCCCCCTCCCCAAGAATCATGGGAACTGTAGTTTACCCCTCAAAGGGCACAATTCCCAGGATTCCTTTGGAAAACTCATGTGTTTTAAATATGCAGGCTTAGACACATGCTTTGTATGCAGACCCAGTCCCAGAACAACTTTCTATCTCTCAACTTCTAGTTGTGGACAATATAGCAGTACCAAATCCATTTACAGTGGTACCTCAGGTTAAGTACTTAATTCGTTCCGGAGGTCTGTACTTAACCTGAAACTGTTCTTAACCTGAAGCACCACTTTAGCTAATGGGGTCTCCAGCTGCTGCCACGCCGCCGGAGCACGATTTCTGTTCTCATCCTGTACAGTGGTACCTCAGGTTACATACGCTTCAGGTTACATACGCTTCAGGTTACAGACTCCGCTAACCCAGAAATAGTGCTTCAGGTTAAGAACTTTGCTTCAGGATGAGAACAGCTAAAGTGGTCTTCAGGTTAAGAACAGTTTCAGGTTAAGTATGGACCTCCGGAACGAATTAAGTACTTAACCCAAGGTACCACTGTATTTTTAAGTATGTAAATGCTGCCTTTCCAAATAACAATTCATCGAATTCCTCCTTAAGGTAGAAGCAGCTGCTTCGAGTCTTCTAGCAGCCTGTAAGTCTGGGCTCTTTCCCAGCCCCAAATATGAAATGGGACACAATTTGCATTGGGAACGCTGTGTGTGAGGTGAAAGGTTAAATAATAATAATAATAATAATAATAATAATAATAATAATAATAATTCATTGTTTATACCCCACCCACCTGCCTGGGTTTCCCCAGCCACTCTGGGTGGCTCACAGCATATATCAGAACATACTAAAACATCAAACATTAAAAACTTCCCGATACAGGGCTGCATTCAGATGTCTTCTAAAAGTCAGATAGTTGTTTATTTCCTTGACATCTGAAGGGAAGGTGTTCCATGGGGAGGGCACCACGACAGAGAAGGCCCTTCTCGCTCATTCCACTGCTGGTCATGATTTCTCACCACCTTACCAGAGCTTTTGGGTGGAAGGAGAGAGATAAAGAACTAGTCCCTGTTTTTCACCTTAGCCCACCTCATAAGATCATTAGGATGAAATGGAATAATCACACCCTGCACACCACCTGGAGCCCTTTGGAGGAAAGGCAGAATTCAACTGAGAAAAATAATATAAAAGATCAAAGTCTCCTAAAATGGCATTTAACAGCCTAATCCTATGCTTGCCTACTCAGAAATAAGTCCCACTGGGTTGAACAGGGCTTGCTCCTAGGTAAGTTTGCATGGCTTTGCACCTTAAAGACAAGCTAAGGAGCTGCCTAGACAGAGCCACTTCCGGACCTGGCCCAGGAGGTGGGGTTGCGGGCTTCATGCCCAGCCCACGTGAGCGGGGGCTGGTTTCAGCCCCTGCGAGAGCAGGGGAATCCCGGCCGCGTAGTCCACCCAGCCAGCCAATCGGGTGGCTGGGGGGCGTGGCCTGCCCTATTTAGGGCCGGCGCGGCCGGGGCTCGCCCTGTTTTGCCGGCTAGCCCCCACGTTTTCCCACCCTCCCTCCCTTTAGGTAGGTTTCTGACTTTGCTATGGACTTCGGTCTGTCGCTGCAAGGGGCATGGTAGGAATTTTTCCCAATTGGCAATTTGCAGCCATTTGGTTTTTCGAGAGCCAGTGTGGTGTAGTGGTTAAGAGCGGTAGTCTCCTAATCTGGGGAACCGGGTTCGCGTCTCCGCTCCTCCACTTGCAGCTGCTGGGTGACCTTGGGCCAGTCACACTTCCTTGAAGTCTCTCAGCCCCACTCACCTCACAGAGTGTTTGTTGTGGGGGAGGAAGGGAAAGGAGAATGTTAGCCGCTTTGAGACTCCTTAAAGGGAGTGAAAGGCGGGATATCAAATCCAAACTCTTCTTCTTCTTTTCGCCTCCTCGTAGCAACTTGTCACAACTCCTCGGCATTGGCGGTTAGGCATTGGTAAGAAGGGGTTAAGAGGATGTGGGGGGGTAGGAACGCCATCACCTCCCCCCAGAGCGGTGACGTGCCTCAGCAGGAGACTCCCCCACTATGGTGTTAACCCTTCCCGTGTCTCCAGCAAATGGGCTGCAGCCAGATAGTCGATAGGACCAATGCCTAAGCCAATGCCTCTCATTCCTGAATTCAATAAAGTTGTGGCCTAATTCGCCCATTTAACCTTAAATTCTGGTGTCTGGTGTCTTTATTTATCCTTGGTGGAGTGCGGGAACTCGCCATGCAATCCACCTGTTTGGTGCATGCCAATATGTAATGGGTCTCCCAAGTTATTTCAGGTTAATTAATCTGGGGAGAAAAGCTGCCGGATCTCGCATGCATGTGGCATTAAGTGTCAATTGCCTGAGCAGCTGTGTTCACACTCCAGCTAAGACTGAATGGCAGATCAGTAGGGATAAACCACAAGTGTGAATGAGGCAATGAGCCCTTGCAAATTAAGTTGTAAAATAGCCGGTTAGCAACACACTGAGAATTGAGCATTGAAGTGTCGGGATTCTAGACATGCTTTGTCAGGTGGCAAACACAAAGCCAAACTTTGCCCGTTCTTGGCTGGCTGACCACAGGCAAAGCGAAATGCATTAGCTGGACACAGAGAGAAAAATCCTATCCACCCTTTTCACCAGGCATAGGCAAACTTGGCCCTCCAGATGTTTTGGGACTACAACTCCCATCATTCCTAGCTAACAGGACAAGTGGTCAGGGATGGTGGGAGTTGCAGTCCCAAAACATCTGGAGGGCCGAGTTTGCCTATGCCTGCTTTTCACCGTATCTCTGTAATCAAAGGAGGCCAAGTTCTTTTGGTTCTGTCTAATGACCCTCCCCTTACCCCCCCTTTAGCGTTATAGTCCACCACAACCCAAGGACTCTGGGTAACTCTAGGTCTTCATGCAACTCTGTCTATGGTCTCTGGACAGGACATTTCCATGAAGAGAAACCTAGAGGAGATCGACTTAAGGTGACGTATACCATATGTTTTGCTCCATAAGACACACTTTTCCCCTCTTAAAATCTAAGGGGAAATGTCTGTGCGTCTTATGGAGCGAATGTGTGGTCCCTGGGGCTGGGGGGGGGGGAACCTGGGCTTCCCTCGCCAGACCCGACAAGCTGTGGGGAGCAGCGGGAAGGCTGCGCGCAGCCTTCCCGCTGCTCCCCGGGGCTGGCAGTGAGGGAAGCTCAGCTTTCCCCACCGCCAGCCCCACAAACTGCGAAGATAGCCGCCTGAAGCCTCCAAACTTCAGGCGGCTATCTCTTCTCCATGGACCCCTCTCGCTCTCCAGATAGCCAGCTGAAGCCTCCAGAGCACGGCGGGAGCTCCCGCCGTGCTCCAGAGGCTTCGAGATGCCTTCTGCTGAAGCCTGGAGAGTGAGAGGGGTTGGTGCGCACCGACCCCTCTCGCTCTCCAGGCTTCAAAGATAGCCCCTTCAGGTAAGGCACAGCGCCCCTTCAGTGAAGGGGCTCCATTTCTCCTGCCGTTTTGCTGAAGAGGCGCTGCGCAGAGAGGGGGAGAAATTTTTTTTCTTGTTCTCTCCCTCTACAACAAGGTGCATCCTATGGTTGGGTGCGTCCTATAGAGCGAAAAATACGGTACTTGTCACACAGTTGCACAGCCGATGGCGTTTGCCCCCACAGGCTGTAGTGATAGTCACCAGTTTGGACAGCTGTGAAATTAGGCAAACTCGTGGAGGATAAGGCTACTGTTATAAGAAAAAACTGTTCCTTTTCCCTCATGGCGTACCCAAGAGCCTTATATAGGCTCTCTATTGATAGGAGAAAATAAGAGGCCAACCAGAGAATATTGAGAAGCAAAGCAGCTAGTAAGCCTGATCTTTACTAAACTGTTGCAACAGAGTGCTCACCCCCCTCACCACGCAGGAGGGAGGAGGAACCCAGAACAATGGTGTGCAAGTCCTTATATAGACTTTTGAAATTGCCACCCTGTAGCTCAAGGCCACCCCGCAATACATCACAGAAGGGGCAGTCTACAGCAGAATCCTGTCTGGCAGGAAACCTATTAATGGGTTTACCTGGACATCCTGGTTATCCTTTCGTGATGATAAATACTTAATTCCTGAGTCCAGGTCATAGGCTCACCCTGTTCATACCCAAATGTGCCCTTAAGGCAGGATTTGTGAGCACAGAGACAATGGGGAGGCTTTTCCCATTTCCATCCAAACTGCAGAGGAATATTCGAGGTCACTGAAAGAGTCAAAATGGCTTTAGGACTGTTTTCCTGTAGTGTTTCAGACATGTGGTTTATATATTTATGTATGTGTTTGCCTGGTACATTTATGAACATTTATTTTATATCTTAGACCTTAGAATTCTCATAACAGCTACCAAAGGGCATACCGGGACAAGAGAGGTTGATCCGTTTGGCAAGCAGAAATGATGGGACTATCGCTTTAGTGCAACATTGGATTGCACCCCCAGAAAATGCCCAGACTGTCATAAACATACGTAGAAAACACTGTGTACTGACTGACTCATATTTGCAATATCAAGGTCCTTGTCTTGGAAGCACTAGACTTCTTTTTTTAAAATAAATAAATAAATTATAATATAAAGTGCTGAAAACTGCAACTTCCTTACATCCGTCATGTGTGTATCAGAACCCATAAGAACAAAAATGTTAATTCTGGCACAAGCTTTTATGAACGTCAGTAATCCGGAGTAATGCAGCAGACAGAGTGCTGGGCTAGTATCATCTGGTAGGACATTGGCAGACTCAGCAGTTGTTGTTCTTTTGTACGCTATAATTCCTGCGAGTCATTGACCCAATTCCGGTCTACTCCCGTTTTAGAAAGGGTTAACTGTCAATATTTGTTTCCCACTGACAGTTGTCCAAGTGCCTGACCTGAGCCCTTGCCAGACCATCAAGGACCCTATGGGAGCTGGAAGTATCCAGAGCAGATAAGATCCTGCTCAGTGACTGGCCTGACACAAGATCAGGAGAGAATTCATCATTCTCCTTGCAATAGCTGTGCCGGGACATGACCTGGCCTCTTTCGCAGTCCTTGACCAGGTCTGTTAGTTTATCAGAAGACTGCATGGTCTCTGGATGCTTAAATCAACATCATCAAGGCTACAGCTGCTGCAGTGGCACTGAAGTCAGCGCTTGCCCCCTGCAGGTTGCAGCAGAGATCCTTTTGAATGAAGTAAACCCTGTCTGCCTCCATTCTGCTTCCTAGCCCTGTTACTCGAGGGAGTAAAAGTGCTGAGACTTTTCCCCTTGTACATCCACCTGAGTCTGAGCTTTCTAAATGCGATGAAGTATCCTAGTTCATCCAGTGAGATTTTGCTGAAGGAAGCAATCAGGTGGTTAACAAGACAGACCATCAGTTTAGGTTTTTGAGAAACCTTTTATATAAAGTAGAGACATCACCTTGCCAACAAAGGTCCGTATAGTTAAAGCTATGGTTTTCCCAGTAGCGATGTATGGAAGTGAAAGCTGGACCATAAAGAAGGCTGATCGCCAAAGAATTGATGTTTTTGAATTATGGTGCTGGAGGAGACTCTTGAGAGTCCCATGGACTGCAAGAAGATCAAACCTCTCCATTCTGAAGGAAATCAGCCCTGAGTGCTCACTGGAAGGACAGATCCTGAAGCTGAGGCTCCAATACTTTGGCCACCTCATGAGAAGAGAAGACTCCCTGGAAAAGACCCTGATGTTGGGAAAGATGGAGGGCACAAGGAGAAGGGGACGACACAGGACGAGATGGTGGGACAGTGTTCTCGAAGCTACAAACATGAGTTTGACCAAACTACGGGAGGCAGTTGAAGACAGGAGTGCCTGGCATGCTCTGGTCCGTGGGGTCATGAAGAGTCGGACACAACTAAACGACTAAACAATAACTACAACAACAACAATGTTCAGGCCACCATGAGAAGTCAACAGAGAGCTAGAAATGAGGAGATCCATTTCACTAGACATATTCAGGGTTCTGCAGTTCCCATCAGTCCTTGCTAGTATGGCCAATAGTGAGGGATGGTGGAAACTGTAGTCTGACAACATCTGGGACAACATGCCACGTTGGCCTCCTCTGGTTACTACATTTTTTTAAGTCCACAATTCCTGGAAAACCCAAAATGAGCAAAGAACGACCTACCAAGATTAAAGCTATAATCTCATAGCCCCCTCTGCTGGGCATTTGTCTTATTGTCTGATAATTTTATTTTAAATATTCATAGCCCAACATGATCTGAGGGCAGGGTACAATAAAACGGGCGTAAACGGACAAGTGCATAATCCTAAACATTCAAACAGATAAAATTATAAAGTTGCTTAAAACTAGCATCTCTGTAAAAATCCCAGCCACACACTAAAAGGTAAAGGTAAAGGTACCCCTGCCCGTACGGGCCAGTCTTGACAGACTCTAGGGTTGTGCGCCCATCTCACTCAAGAGGCCGAGGGCCAGCGCTGTCCGGAGACACTTCCGGGTCACGTGGCCAGCGTGACAAGCTGCATCTGGCGAGCCAGCGCAGCACACGGAACGCCGTTTACCTTCTCGCCAGTAAGCGGTCCCTATTTATCTACTTGCACCCGGGAGTGCTTTCGAACTGCTAGGTTGGCAGGCGCTGGGACCGAGCAACGGGAGCGCACCCCGCCGCGGGGATTCGAACCGCCGACCTTTCGATCGGCAAGTCCTAGGCGCTGAGGCTTTAACCCACAGCGCCACCCGCGTCCACACACTAGTTGTTTCCAAAAGCCTAGGCAAACAACCATGTTCTAACCTGGCATCCAAACAAATGAAAAAGAGTTGGCACCTAGCGCATCTTGGATGAGGAATCCACTGCAGAGTCCAGAAAGGAGACCATAAACTCTGCAGTATCAAATGCTGAATCTATAATAGACTCCGCAAACACACAAGCTGTTGGGGAGGAGGCCCCCAACTTGGGTGGACTTGAATAGGCAAATCCACGGAGGGATATGGCTATTGGGGGCTACCAGCCACAGTGGCTATGCTCCCCCTCCCCTGTTGGAGACAATATACTCTTCCTCTGAATCCCATTCATGTCTATTCAGAAGTAAGTCCCTTTAAGTTCAATGGGGCTTGTGCCTAGGTAAGTGGGTAGAGGATTTCAGCCTTACTTGGAGGAATTAAAGGGCAAAAGTTACTAGTTTCATTTACAAAAGTTACTTAGCAGCAAACCATAGGTTGCCAGTTCTTGCACAATAAATGCCTCACGCTTGCTGATCCCTCCTCCCTTCCTTTCCATGAGAGTAAAAACTCCAACTTCTACTTAGCTGCAACTACTGTAGTTTGTCACTGCATTCGAATGCAGTAAACTATGGCTTGTACAAACCATAGATTCCACACAGATTGCCAGAAATCAGGACCCCAAACCTTGATTTGATTCTGCTTTGTACAAAGCATAGTTTGCCACATTCAGACACAACAACAAAGTATAGTTTCCTGTTTGTGAAAAGCAAATGCTTCCAACTTTCGCCCCTTTATATAGAGAGGAAGGAAGGGGAGGGAACTTGCATGTAGACTAAAAGGCTCATGGTTTCCTGAACAAATATCAATAAACTAGGGTTAGCTCTGCTGTTATGCCTGAATGCAGTCACTATCTCAGGCTTAATTGTCTAGCTAAAAATTGTTGTTGTGATAATGAGAAAATAATTTTGTATGGATCTAATGAGCCAGATGGGTGGGGTATAAATAACACATTATTATTATTATTATTATTATTATTATTATTATTATTATTATTATTTGGGGTGCATAGGAGCCACCTCCCAGAGGCTGAGGGGTCTTTGCCCCCCACAAAGTTGATAAGCACTGTCATTCAAATGGTGTGCATGCACTATGTCATGTGATCAATTATGCATTGGGGGATTACCTGCTGTCCCCCAAATATTTTATTCAAGTTGGCGCCCCTGGTGGAGTGGGAGGTTAAAAAGGAGTTTAAACCTGAAATAAATTGTGCAATCTGTTTGACATTTCATGGAGCCATAAAATTCCCACCATTGTCTTATAAAACATTTTATTGTCTGAGAAACTCTAAATTCCCCTATCCTATGTTATTTATTTGCCCAGAGTAACTGGGGCAACCCAGTCAGATGGGCAGGATACAAACAATAACATTATTATTTGAAACACTAGCCGGCCAAAGTTAAATCCTACACATGTCAGATTTAGGCTACAATGCTATGCACACTTAAAGGTAAAGGTACCCCTGCCCGTACGGGCCAGTCTTGACAGACTCTAGGGTTGTGCGCCCATCTCACTTAAGAGGCCGGGAGCCAGCGCTGTCCGCAGACACTTCCGGGTCACGTGGCCAGCGTGACAAGCTGCATCTGGCGAGCCAGCGCAGCACACAGAACGCCGTTTACCTTTCCGCTAGTAAGCGGTCCCTATTTATCTACTTGCACCTGGGGGTGCTTTCGAACTGCTAGGTTGGCAGGCGCTGGGACCGAACAACGGGAGCGCACCCCGCCGCGGGGATTCGAACCGCCGACCTTTCGATCGGCAAGTTCTAGGCACTGAGGCTTTTACCCACAGCGCCACCTGCATCCCTGCACACTTACCTAGACATAAGTCTGACTAAACTCACTGAGAGTCACTTCTGAGAAGACATGTAAAGGATTTTGCTGGTAAGCACAATTTTATCTCACACTCTCATTGTACTCAGTGGGACTTTTTTAAAAAGGTAAACATTAGTTCCGGAAAAGGTTACTCCGGTTTTCATTTATCACCTGAGCTCTAGGTTTAGGATAACGACAACATCAGAGGAACGAACATTTCAGTACATCGGCAAAGGCTGGAAGGCATTGTACAAGAGCTACAGCTGCCCAAGTAGAAGTAACTTCCCCTGTGACAAATTTCTTAAGACAGCCTGCATTTCTCCCTAAGGGTTTCGCTACAGTGCTGGTTGAAATGTTAAGCGGTAGTTCAAGGCTCATAAATTGCCAGGGACCTATAACAGTTGAACCTGCTCCACAATCATGTAATCACAGCAGCGGCAATGCACACAATGAAGACGCCAACTAGCAACCCAAGACATATTGAGGCAGACCCCAAAATAACGTGTTCTAGGGGGAAAGTAGATTCTGCAAGCTTCAAGTTTGCCCATCTGTATTAAAAAAGTGATTTTACCCATAACCATTACCTACTATGGGATGTGGGTGGCGCTGTGGGTTAAACCACAGAGCCTAGGACTTGCCGATGAGAAGGTCGGCAGTTCGAATCCCCATGACGGGGTGAGCTCCCGTTGCTCGGTCCCAGCTCCTGCCAACCTAGCAGTTCAAAAGCACGTCAAAGTGCAAGTAGATAAATAGGTACTGCTCCAGCGGGAAGGTAAATGGCGTTTCCATGCGCTGCTCTGGTTCGTCAGAAGTGGCTTAGTCATGCTGGCCACATGACCTGGAAGCTGTATGCCTGTTCCCTCAGCCAATAAAGTGAGATGAGCGCTGCAACCCCAGAGTCGGTCATGACTGGACCTAATGGTCAGGGGTCCCTTTACCTTTTACTATTACCTAGTATGTGCAGTTGCAGAGATGATGGATGAATGTGTTCTAGATAGGATACAGGAGTCAGGCAGCACAGTCTTATGCAGGTTGACTTGCAAGATCTGAAATCAATAGGGCTTCCTCCCAGGTTAGTATGTATAGGACTTACACAGGACTACGGTGAGGACCAGTGAGTCTGACCAGTGTCCTAAACGTCTTCTCAGAATAATCAGCAAGATTTGGAGGTCTTGTGGCAGATGTTAAGAGAGTAATATTAATATTAATATTAATATTAATATTAATATATATTAATTGGTCTACTAAATGTGGCTAGGATTCTTTGAAGATGCACTGGGGACTAAACCACTGAGCCTCTTGGGCTTGCTGATCGGAAGGTCAGCAGTTCGTATCCCCGTGACGGGGTGAACTCCTGTTGCTCTGTCGCAGCTCCTGCCAACCTAGCAGTTCGAAAGCAGGCCAGTACAAGTAGATAAATTGTTACCACTGCGTCAGGAAGGTTAACAGCGCTTCTCTGTGCTCTGGCTTCTGTCACGGTGTTCTGTTGCGCCAGAAGCGGTTTAGTCATGCTGGCCACATGACCCAGAAAGCTGTCTGTGGACAAACACTGGTTCCCTTGGCCTGAAAGCAGAGATAAGCACTGCACCCTATAGTTGAATTCAACTGGACTTGACTGTCCAGTGGTCCTTTACCTTAATAATAATAATAATAATAATAATAATAATAATAATAATAATAATATATTGTTATGTGCCACCCATTTAACTGGGTTACCCCAGCCACTCTGGGCAGCTTCTAACAAATTAAAACACATCAAACATTAAAAGACATCAAACATTTAAAACTTCCCTATACAGTACCTCAGTTTAAGAACAGCCCTGTTTATGAACTATTCAGTTTATGAACTCCGCGAAACTGGAAGTAGTGTCCCAGTTTGCAAACTTTACCTTAGTCTAAGAACGGAAGCCGAACAGTGGAAGGAGGCCTCATTAGGGAAAGTGCGCCTCGGTTTAAGAATGGTTTCGGTTTAAGAACGGACTTCTGGAACGGATTAAGTTTGTACAGTATACCGGGGCACCCATGTATTGTTAATTTTGATAATATAGTGCTAAAGCTTTTCAAGCTTTACAAACTTCTGCTTTAAGTATTATAGCCTTAAAAAAATATTAAGGTTTATAGTGAAAAATACAAAGTTTAATACCCCCCCCTTTTAAACCAAACCAAGACTTTTATCTAGATACAATAAAAACCCCAAGGGGGGGGGGAATGAATGAATGAATGAATGAATGAATGAATAAGAGTAGAAAAGAGGTGAAAAGAGAAAGATCGAAAAATGAGATTCAGAAAATAAAGAACTTTTAATTCTTTTTATGTCTTCTTTAAGTTTTATAGCCTAATGAGAAGCTTTGGGGAACTCTAAACAGGCACGGGTGCAAAAACAAAACAAAACAAAACAAAACAAAACAAAACAAAACAAAACAAAACAGGCACCCTGTCTCCTATCTTGCTTAGTTTACATCGTATCCAACTCAACAGCTTTTTATATGCACAGCTCAAATATATATATTTAGCTTCTCCATTTTTCAAGAGGTTGAGGAGCTGGCCTGCAGGGCAAGAATAAGATTAGAGTGGCTTCAGCCTGTTAACAGGACAGCGGATAATCCTTGTTGCATAATAGCTTTAGGAAATCCTGTGTTCTAATTGGTGGAAACATTTGTTTCCAGAGCCTGGTACTGCAGCATCAGCTGGAGACTGTTTATTTACTGAAGGAAGCCACAAATAGCAAGATTGGCCCTGCAGGAATATTAGCATTTGGGCATCCATGATGTATGTGAAGATCCTTCATGCTCCACGCCCCGCCTCCACCCCCCACCCCCCCAGTTGGAAGAGTAAGAGGCATGGAAAGATGCACTTGACTAATTTTAACAAGCTTGTTTTATATTAATGGCACACGTTAAGCAAAAGCCACAGTTCCTCTGCTGAGTCTTACTCCACACCCACTAGTGTTTGGACTTGTATGGAAACCAAAGTCCTACACATCATTCATATCACAGACATGTTTCATCATTGCTAGAATATTACTCTTTTTTTCCTGAGAGCAACCCTGGCAGCTGTGGCTGTTCATACATGTGTGGACACACACACATACATGTGTCCCTTATAGGATTGTTGGGAAGATCACTGAAATAATGCATACCCTCCAACATTTCTCTGATGAAAATACGGATGTCTTATCTAATAATAGTAATAACAATACAGTGGTACCTCGCAAGACGAATGCCTCACAAGACAAAAAACTCGCTAGACGAAAGGGTTTTTTGTTTTTTGAGCTGCTTCGCAAGACGATTTTCCCTATGGGCTTGCTTCGCAAGACGGAAACGTCTTGCAAGTTTGTTTCCTTTTTCTTAACACCGTTAATACAGTTGCGACTTGACTTCGAGGAGCAACTCATAGAACGCGGTGTGGTAGCCTTTTTTGAGGTTTTTAAAGACTTTGGTGATTTTTGAAGCTTTTCCAAAACTTTCCCGACACCGTGCTTCGCAAGACGAAAAAAATCGCAAGACGACAAAACTCGCGGAACGAATTAATTTCGTCTTGCGAGGCACCACTGTAATAATACCCCACACATTTAGGCACTAGGCAAAAATGCTCCTCTTTAACCAAGTCTTGGGCTGATTGACATCCAACGCCCTTTGTGACCCGCCCTGAGACCTGCAGGAATAGGACAGTATACAAATTTTAATAATAATAATAAGAAGAATATGACTGGGTTGCCCCAACCACTCTGGGCGGCTTCCAACATATATAAAAACATAATATGACATTAAACATTAAAAAAAACTTCCCAGTACAGGGATGCCTTCAGATGTCTTCTAAAGGTTGCATAGTTACTTATCTCCTAATGTGCCTGAAGCACTTTGTCCATATAGGAAAAGGGCAGTGCATAAAATTAGCATTCATTTAGCACGTTCTAAGCAAGTTAGAAGGGACACAGGTGGCGCTGTGGGTTAAACCACAGAGCCTAGGACTTGCCGATCGGAAGGTCGGTGGTTCGAATCCTCACGATGGGATAAGCTCCCATTGATCGGTCCCTGCTCCTGCCAACCTAGCAGTTTGAAAGCACGTCAAAGTGCAAGTAGATAAATAGGTACCACTCCGGCGGGAAGGTAAACGGCGTTTCCATGCGCTGCTCTGGTTCGCCAGAAGCGGCTTAGTCATGCTGGCCAAATGACCCGGAAGCTGTACGCCGGCTCCCTCGGCCAATAAAGCGAGTTGAGCCCCGCAACCCCAGAGTCATCTGCGACTGGACCTAATGGTCAGGGGTCCCTTTACCTTTAAGCAAGTTACACAGTCTCTCAATAATCTTAAATACTGACCTACCTTATAGAGTTGTTGTTGTTGTTAAAATCTGCATACCGCCCTATACCTGCAGGTCTCAGGGCGGTTCAAAACATAAAATCGCAAAATGAAAACAAAAAAGACATTTAAAAAACAAAACAAAAGAGCAACTCAATAATCCCTCCTCAACACATTTTTGGATGTCATTGGTTGTTTTAATATTTCTTTTGCAGAGAGAGGGCTGACAGGAAGAATTACTTGCAGTGCTGTGGACAGGGCCAGCCCAATACATTTTGGCACCTGAGGCCAACCACAAAATGGCGTCCCCATCCCTGGCCAGGGAAGAAGGGGTGAGTGAAGATCTACATCAGGACCAAGGGTGGGAGACAGCTGAGGAGGCAGCAGATTCGACCTGGAAGGAGCTTGCCACAGCCGTCACTGCCACTGTGGAAGTGGGAAAAGCATTCCTTGGAGGCCAGATCTGCCGCCCCTGTTCATTCTGCCGCCTGAGGCAGCTGCCTCACCTTGCCTCATGGGTGGGCCAGCCCTGGTTGCGAACCTTTATTAGCAAGCAATCCCCACTGAAATAAGCACAGAGCCCAATGAATAGTCCAAACAGCAGAGGGCAGTGTGCAGGTGCTGGCACATTTGTTCATTATAATTTTTCTTTTTCAGATTGGGAGTTGAGGCTGCAATCCTAAACACGCTGAGATCAACAGGAATTGATTTTATATTTAGACCTGCATGTAGAAATTCATACAGAACGCCAGTTTTATTTTTGTATTTGCTCCCAGTGTTATAAATATATGCCACTGTAACTGTCTGCATGCTTTTACTGGTACATATTTCTGGCACAGAAAGCAGAAAAACCTTCTGCCTAGAGACACATGTTGGGAAGCTTTTGCTTAACTGTTCAAGTCATAGAGTTTAATGGAGGTGTCAAGCACTATGAGGTGCTTAATGGGTGCTGGGAGCAGGAAAGTTTGGAAGAGAGTGGTTTAGGCCATGCAGCATAATTCCACTAATATTTCCTCAGGAGTAAGTCCACTGGGATGTGCCGCAGTGCCAACTATTCTCCACACCTGAAATATGTTATTGAAACAGGCAATATGGGCTATATGGATGCTCTAAAACTGTTTTTTGTTTGTTTGTTTTTTGCTACATTAAGGAAACCTGATGTCCACAGAAGTCAACCACACTTTGAAGGCCCATTTTCTTCCATGTTCTGGGCATTGCAGCTCAACGATGCCCTCCACCCTCAACGAGGTCAAATTTAGCCTTATCCAAAAGCGTTCTCTATAAATATAGTCCAGGTTCAGAACACGGAGGCAGCTAGGCCCTGCCAATAGATTCAGAGGCAATAAGGTCCTCATGGCCATATCAGATGGACAGATGTTTTTTGCAGAAGATATTGCCATTCTGCAGATTTTGGGAAGGTACCGTATTTTTCGCTCTATAAGACGCACCAGACCACAAGACGCACCTAGTTTTTGGAGGAGGAAAACAAGAAAAAAAATATTCTGAATCTCAGAAGCCAGAACAGCAAGAGGGATCGCTGCGCAGTGAAAGCAGCAATCCCTCTTGCTGTTCTGGCTTCTGGGATGGCTGCGCAGCCTGGATTCGCTCCATAAGACGCACACACATTTCCCCTTACTTTTTAGGAGGGAAAAAGTGAGTCTTATAGAGCAAAAAATATGGTATTTTTTTCTCTCCTGCAGTTTTGAAAAAGAAATAATCATTTGGGCCATCAGCTGATGCTTATTTTGCCTTAAATAAACAGGCATGAACATTAATGGCGCTATGATGTGCTCGATGCACCAGTTCTCATGCTGCATATGTTGTCCCCATATGCCGAAGACAGTCCTTCTTTCCTGATCCTTGTCCCTGGTAAATCCTCCTCCTTTGTTTCTGCCTTTTGGGGATACCTCATTAAAACCTTATTAGTGTGAGTTGCTCAAGTTGTCATTCATCAGGGCTCAGCTGCCTCTCAGTATATCCTAGAAGTTAAATTTCTAAGTGGAGGGAGTGGATTATCCTCTCTCCAGAGCACACCCATATTAAGCGGATGTGCACAAACACAAAGGCATCGTGCAATGGTGTGCAGACTGCCGTTTCATACAGTGCAACTGACAGGGATGTATTTTGAAAGCACGCTGTAGGACAATTATGTTTTTTTTAAAAAATAAGCTACTCTTCATTTACGTAGATACCAGGGCAGTATGCAGGAGGAACAGGCGAAACGCAACATACAGAAAACACGATAAAAACAAGCAAAGCTCCTTGTTGTCATAACAGCAACTTAAAACTGGGCAAATAAAATCTGATGAGGAGATATCCTTCACACAGAAATATCCCTTAGATATCCCTTAGGTGATTAAAAAATTTTGGGAATCCATATACAATGAACTAAAAAAGATATTTAAATACACCTTTAAAAAGAGACCAGAGGCCTTCCTTTTGGGGATAGTTGGAGAAGAAATTAGAAAGGAAGACCAAACACTTTTCCAATATGCTACAGTAGCCACTAGAACACTTATAGCACAAAACTGGAAAACATCGAAAATCCCAACTATAAGGGAGTGGCAATCCAAATTGTTTGATTATATAGAATTGGCAGAAATGACACAGAAAATAAGAAACCAAAAGACCACAAAGTTTAATGATGAATGGAATAAATTTATGTCATATATTGAACTAGAGGTTAAAAACTTAAAAATCACAGTAGGCTAGAAATTACGCCTGTGACGCAAAGAGATTTAAGAAAACGAAACTGCAGATTACAATATTGTGTATCATACTCCGAAACCAGAGATGAAGGGAAGTCATTTATTGTAAGTTTAATTTGTCGGTGTTTTTTGTTATGAAATTTCTTTTTTTCCTATTTTCTGTGTTTGGTATGTTTTTCTTTTTTCTCTGTTGTTTGAATGTTTGTGTAATGAATTGAAATTAATAAAAAATAAAATAAAATAAAAGAAATATCCCTTAGAACAGAAATCACAAGAAATGTTGCTTTCAGGAAAAGTAACTGGGGGGAGATTTTTTTTCAATGAAAAACAACTGTTTTTAAAGTCCTACTCTCCTGTTTTCATTTAATAAGCTTTGAGAGCCCTGAAAATAAATATGTTGTTTCTGCTGTTTGGCAATGGATTCAGAAATTCTCTCTCTACATTGCTAGGGTGATTTATTGTGCCACATACGGTCTGTAATAATAGGTAAGTTGATGGTTACTTCATTGCAGCTGTAAAACTACCTTTGTTGTCTCATGTCCTCCATCTTTTCTAGTGAAAGCGGTAACACTGATATTCTTGTCCAAGTAGCAGATGGCACTGCCCTTTGTTTCTCCTTCTCTTTGCTTGCCACCACCCCTAGAGCATGGGGCACCGGATTTCAATTGACTCACAGTGATCTCCTCAGGAGTAGGGAAACAGCTGGTGAAATTCCAAGTCCCCTGCTTGGGAACTGGAGCCTGTCTCCCTTCCTACTCTCCCGGGCACCTTAACAACCAGTCTTGTATCCCATTGGGGCTGAGCAACAGGGGGAAACAGCAGGCCTTGAAGTGTGTCCAGAAACTAGAACCGCCTAGACATCCAATTCCAGACCCTCCAAGTGTCCCTGTTTTCCAGGGACAGTCCCGGATTTACAGAAGTCATCCCTTAGGGCGTCCCTAATTTCATCTGAGAAATGTTGAAGGGTATGGAGTTATGCAACCCCCAAGCCAAGGAGATAAGTAACTATACAACCTTCAGAAGACATCTGAAGGCAGCCCTATATAGGGAAGTTTTTAAATGTTTAATGTTTTGTTATGTTTTTAATAGATGTTGGAAGCCTGGCTGGGGTAGGGTTGCCATATTTCAAAAAGTAAAAACCAGGACATCCTGAAAGTTGTTGAGTTTTTAGTGTGTGTGTGTTTTTTTACAATAAGCGCCACCTTTTGGAGTTTCATTGCCATTTCAGTTCTGCCTATGAAATCCTGGTCATATTTGGGAAAATCAGGATGTATGGCAGCCCTGGGCTGGGGCAACCCAACCAGATGGGTGGGGTATAATAATTATAAAAATAAAATTATGGAATAGGAAATCCCTATTTTTCATTGGATAAATGTCAGGACAGGGAAATATGGAGGAACAGCGCTAGGCAGATCAAAATGGAAATAAAAGCGAATACCAGCATCTTGGTCTATGCAAGATGACATAGCAAAACTAACTCTCAACAGTCACCTCTGGCATTGGCAGCTTCTGGCAGCAGTTGCAGATGGAGGGGGTCAAGAGAGAAGGATGTTGGCACATAACTTGTTTTAGGAGCCTTTTACCCAGGTGGGTTCCGATGGGCAAGTGGCTCTGTCCAGCCAATAGGATGAATGCTACCCAGCCAGGAAAATGGCCAGGGGCAAGAAGATGAAGCAAGCCAGGTGGCCATGGCAAGGAGGGGGTGGGCTGTCAAGGTGCCAGACAGCAGCTTTTCCTCAACATATGCATTGGGAATCGGAGGCGACTCCTGCACCTGCAGGGAATGGAGGACAAGGCAGTGGGAAATCCTTAAGTGACAGGCTTGGTGAGGGAGCACAATTGTGCCACAATCCATATTTTCTGTTTCATCAGCTCTGTTGTCACCACAGACTCTAGTTTCCAAGAGCAGTGAAGTAGACTTCTCTGCTTCTGTCTCTCATTTTGCTGAATAGTAGGACTTCATTAAGTGCTATGGTCACATTCAGTATTATCCTGGATTGCCGTGTCTCTGGTAGCAAATGGGTTACCCAGATATTGCAAGTGGGTTATTGGGGACAGCTGTTGTTGTTTTAAAAAATCTGCTTTTCCAGTAAAAGATATCTGAATCAAATATGGCCTGGCATTTTTGTGCCAGTGGTGATGTGTGGATGCTGTGAAAGTTTTGTGTGAACAAAGAGCAGCAATTCCACAAAACATCTAGAAGCATCTTGTCATTATCAACTGCAACTGCAGAAGAAAATGAAGAGTAGCCCATGTGGCTTTTGCATAGTTTCTTCTCCACTTTCACCTTTATATGATGCCTTATTGGCAGCATTCCCCTCATTAATAATCTCCAGTTAGGCTTCTTGACCCACCCCCCACCCCCATTTTTCTGTTGACTCTTAGCTTGCAAGACTCAGGTTGCCAGTCTGAAAAGCTAGCTGCCATTTATTTTTATTTTTATTTTTTTATTATTTTTTTGCAGAAGCCTGTCCTTTGACAATGTTTTTTCCAGATGCACTTCCTTCCTTGTAGAAGACTAGGCTGCTTTACTTCCACTATTAAATGCTCTTCAGCTGCGTTTCAAACTTCCTCTTTCCACCGGTCTTTTCAGATTGTCCTTGACCAGAGCCTCTAGAAGGAATCTTAGTTCTGTTGAATCTATTGTTTATCTTGATATCCACAACTTAGAAATGCCAATAAATAAGGAAAATATAAAATGCCTTGAACAAGCTCGCCGTTATAAAGTCATATCATCCTCCCACCCCTCCCTGTCCCCCTTAATGGCCAGAACCCAAGGTGTGCTTTAATTCCACACACCCAAGAGGGCGTTGTGCTTGTGCTTCTGCAACATCAGTCCACTGTGTCGTATCACAGCAGGTTTAAAGGGGAAAGCAGCCCCCAAGAGTGCCTTGCTGGCTGCACAGCGAGTGTTCACAACGTGCAAGGATTTAATGATGATGATGATGATAATAAAATATGACACTGGTGGAAGGCTCTCCTCAAAGAGGCTCACCTGGTACCTTCATGGCTGGTGACAGTGTTTCTCTTCAACCAGGCATTTGGCTGATTAGCATTCTATGACCTTTGAAATATGCCTGTGGGAGGGAGTTGGTTATTGGTTTGCTTTGGCTTTATTATGTATTGTGCATTTTCATTTTGTATTTTTATGTTACAAACCGCCCTGTGACCTACAATTGAGTGGTGGAATACAAACTTAATAGTAGTAGTAGTAAAGGTAAAGGGACCCCTGACCATTAGGTCCAGTCATGGCTGACTCTGGGGTTGCGGCGCTCATCTCGCTTTATTGGCCGAGGGAGCTTCTGGGTCATGTGGCCAGCATGACTAAGCCGCTTCTGGCGAACCAGAGCAGCGCACGGAAACGCCGTTTACCTTCCCGCCAGAGCGGTACCTATTTATCTACTTGCACTTTGACGTGCTTTCAAACTGCTAGGTTGGCAGGAGCAGGGACTGAACAACGGGAGCTCACCCCGTCGTGGGGATTCGAACCGTGACCTTCTGATTGGCAAGTGCTAGGCTCTGTGGTTTAACCCACAGCGCCACCTGCGTCCCTCAGTAGTATGCAATCTTTCAAGAACAAGCCTTTCCTGCAGTGGCTCCGTTTGTGGAATGCTCTCTAAAGCGAGGTTCGCCTCTTCATTATATACTTTTAGGGGCCAAGCAAAAATGTTCCTCTTCAACCAAGCCTTTGGCTGATTTAATATTCCTCTGGCTTTAAAGTGTTTTTGTGGGAGTGCTATTGTTTCACTGTTTTCATTTTAACGATTTATTTGTGCTTTTACATTGTATTTCTATCTTGTGAACCGCTCTGAGATCTTGTGACGAAGAGCTGTATATAAATCTAATAAAATAATAATAATAAAAACCAAAACAAAACAATGGGGCTGGGGACTTTTCTGTATCCACCCAAACTCTAAAACAGCTGTTCCCAATTAGCTCAGAACACCCCCCTTCTCCCCTCAAAAAGTCAAGCTTGATGAGGCCCTAAGCTACTGAAGGTAATGGCTATCCAGCTATCCTTTGCCAAGAGCAAATTGTTGTTGTTTTTTGTGTTGAATATATGCTATATGGTAATTTATGGACCTAATAAGTATCTAAAGCCATTTGCCACTGTTGCTGTATGTAGGTTTTATTTCATTTGTTTTTTATCTTATATTTTGGAAATGTACATCCATTTTTCCTTTAATTTTTTGGGGGGCCCCCCAAGAGAGTGGGGCCCTAAACTACAGCTTGTTTAGCTTATAGGTAAATCCTGCACGGTGTAGGCTACACCCATTGGGAACCACTTCTCTAAATATTTATTCGTTGGCTTAGGAACAGTTCCGTTCTGCAAGGGGGCAGCAGCAGCCGCAGCAGCCGCAGCAAGATCCGCCCTCTTTCCATGCACAGAACACTTCTCATAACCAGACAGGTAGGGCAGGTGCCCGACCTTTGCCGTTTGCCTACACTGGGGAACAATTTTTTTTCTCCATTTTCCCCCCCCATTTTCTGTTGCATGAGATTTTTCAACTGTTCATATATGTTCTTTCAATGCTGATTTCAAATCTGAAATCAATTTTCGCGCACATGCTATAGTTATCTTGCAATTTCATATTTACACTGGGGATAAGTGGACACTGACACGTTGATGTACCCTAACCACATGGTAGTTATTGTTCTGCAAACTTAATTTTTCTTTATTTTTGTAACCTAAATATCTGTATTTTCCGGATCGGACCACGGCTTCTTCAAGTAGACATAAAAGTGCTATCAGGTATGGAGAAGCGAGACCAAAGCAGCAGAAAAGCACAACACACCCGCGCATGCGCTCTTCACTGCGCGCCCCACCCTCCCTCCTTCCTTCCCTTCCCGGCGCCGCTCGCCACTGCGCATGCGAGGGCAAGGCGGCGGCGTCGCCGTCGTCGTCCTGGGCGTGGCGCGCTCTGACGCCCGCCCTCAGGCTGCTGGGGTCGCGCGGCTGCCGCTATTAGTAGCCTGCGCGCCTCTCCCGGGAAGCATTCGCCGTCAGGGCGCAGGGAGGCGGGTCGGCCTTCGTCCTCTCGCTGCTTCCCCCACCCCCTGGGAGTAGCTCCTGCTCGTCCGCACCATGGAGGCGCAGAAGGTGAGCGGGTTTTCTGAGGGGCTGGTCATGGTGGACGTCGTCGTCTTGTGCAGGAGCTCTTCCCACCGCTCTGGTTTGTGAGGGAAAAGAGGCGCCTTTTCCCCTCAGGAGGAGGGGAAAGGGGGGCTCCACCCCACCCCGCGAGTGTCTGGAGGAGACTCTCAGACGCGTGTGGTGGACATTCCCCCCCCCCCGTTTTTGTTTTTAGGTTAGAACCCCTGACGCGCGCAAAATGCTCGTGGGAACGCGGCATTCACGGGTGGCTTGCAAAAATAATGGAATTGCAATGGTTGTTGCTGTCTGCTAGCATATACGCGCGCTCACGCCCCAGCAGTGCAAGCGGCCGGGCTTCCTCGTCGTTGCACCTTGCAGGCTAAGTAAGCAAGCCCCGTGGATGGTGTCCGAGGCGGGCGGATTGTGCATGCAGGGAAAGGGGAGGGTGTGAATGAGTGGCGTGTCGTTGCCTCTGTCTTGTTAGCCCTCTCCCCCCCCCCCCGCTTTCTTTGGCTTTCCCACGCCTTTCGGGGACCCTATTTTATCCTCCTTGACCTGAAATGCGAGAACCACCTCTTTTAAAAGCTGCTTTGAACCCTGCAAATTTCGTGGCGTTTCCCTGCATCAGTACCTTTTTCTTTCTTTCTTTTTCTTTCTTTCTTTCTCTCTCTCCCCCCACACTTCTTTGTCTTTTTTTTTTTTTTTTTTTTTTGGCTTAACAAAGAGTTCCGGTGATTACAACAGCTTGCTCAGCGTTTTTGTGGCTTTTCAGTTGATCCCAATAAAAGGCATGATGTCAACTGTTTTCCCTTCTTGCTACCGTTATGTTCAGCGTGCTAGTTAATAGGGATGCATAGGATTGTGGTGCTAGACTGCCATCCTAAATCCATTGACTACATAGTAGGCCGTGCTGAATTTACTCTTGAGTAAACACGCTTGGACTACCAAGCCTGTGTGTGCTTGAACACAGTAAGGTTTCTGAGTTAGGTTGCCAATCTCCTCCTCCTCCTCCTGCCTGTCTCTTCTTTTTTCTTCTTAAAAAACTGAAGAGTGATGCAAAGTTTTTCTTCCACTAAACAGGAAGAAAATAATTATGCATTATAACTTGTAAAAAGTATTCAAATAAAGTTGGATTAGGATTCTCAAAATACGCATCTGTGTCAGTACATATGAATCATAAAACATTTGTCAACAATGTCACATTTTTTTACTTACTCCACACTGAGTTTACTGACATGCATGAGCAATTTAAATGGAACTGCTTATTAGCTAAGATGACTTAATTATTTTAGTGAGTATCATTTTATTCTTGGTGGGTTCCCCAGTTTCATGGAGCAGCACATAGGAAGTACTTTTGTAATACTTCCATGTGATTTAAGTAAACCTCTGAGGTTCATTTTTTAAATACAACCTTTTGGGTAGCTGGTGACAATGTGAAGGTTCTGAAGGAGGAAACGAGGGACTAATCAGTCACTATTTGTCAGTTTAATTTGTTGTTGTTTTTTTTAAAAAGCAGCATACAAATATTTCACGTATGGCTGCAATCCTGTACTCACTACTTGGAAGTAAACTCAGTGGAACAGAATTCTGAGTTGGCATGTATAGGACTAAACTGTAATTTGACCTGTTATTTTAATATACTGGGTAAGAAAATGAGGCACGAGATAGGAAGTACTGGTTCCAATTTCACTTCTCGCATGAATTAATTTATGACCTTAAAGTAGAAGTAACTACAACTCCCATCATTCCTGATCATCACATGTGTTGACTGAGTCTGATTGGTTGTATTCCAAAACATTTGCAGGGGCTGGTATTGACAACCCCTGCCTTAAAGTACTTGTTAAACACTTTTTAATATTAAATTGGACTTACTCTAATTTCCCAAGCATTCCACTCATATGTTCTGTCCTACAGTAAGGGCCATTCACCTTGCAATACGTTTAAACCATTGGCAAGAAATGCAGGCTGTAGCTGTACTGAGGCTGTGTAACCAAAACATTCATATTTGGATGCATGACTTGAAATCTGTGGGTTAACAAGGTATTGTAAACTTAAACCCGGAATGTTGGATTTGCACTGATAATTGGCTGTAACCTCATTACAGATAAATCTTCTCAAACATACAACGTATAATGAGGATAACATTCTTATTTGGGGGTAAGTGAATCCCAAGTAGGACATGTGTACTCTAAACAGCTGGCTGTCTCTTTATTGGATAGAATTTTAGTTTACTTTTTAGGGTAAAAGTCCTCACAAAGGAAATCACAGCACACTTTAAAATACAAAACAGACCTTAAAAACAGTAAAAATTCAATACATGAAACATTAAAACAACAAATAGTTATATTGGAATAGCAGCAGATACAGCCTCAGGTAAAAGCATACAGGGTGAACTAACATTAACCAAAGGCAGACCAGAATTAATATTGTTAAAATCCCCCTAAAGGTCACCAAAGGGGGGCTATATAGACTTCCGGTGAAAGGACACACCAAAGGGTTACTAGTGTTTTGTGCAGATTATTTAAGCAGTGTTTTAAAGCACATAGCTAAATACGTATTGTCTTGGAATTGATCTGTCTGAGCCACTCTGGGAGCCTTTTAGCTGAAGAGGAGGGTAAGAATTTTCAAATGTTAAAGTGAATTTTGGTGGCTGGAAAAATGGGTGGTTGACATCCTCTCTATTCCCACATCGGTTTGCTCTGTAGTATGAACAACTACTCTAAATTTATTTGCATTCTATTTGTACTACAGGGATTTGCTTTGTAGTAAGAATATATGCTGCTTGAAGTTTGTTGGAAAGAGTAAGTGGATGTAGACTGGATTGGCAGGGGGATGACTCCTGAAACATCTAATTGTCTAATTTTGTTTAGTTCTGAACCATACAGTTCTGAGATGCTTTACTCTGCCTCTTCAAGAAGGAAAGGGGGAAGTAGGGGAAAGAGCAGTTAGATATGTCAGCAACCTTTCTGGTAAATGAATCTGTTTATGTTGCCTTCAACCATCTGACATCATAGGCTGGGGAATATATGTGGATCACTTCATAACCTACCAAATGAATATTTAGACAGTTCACCTGAAACCTCTAATACTGGATTCTTCCTAATACTTGCTCAACTATACAGCACTGGCTTAATTTTTTTCTCTTGATTGATCATGATTGTGCATCCAGTAGAGTAATTGTGGGGTTGGCTACTCTACCTTGTACACAGGAGAAAACACTACATCTCAAAGTGGCACCATCCTTTTAAAGTCATAGAAAAAGGTTAAGATTCCTGTGCTGCTAGGCTCTGTTTAGGATGCTATTTCCTTCCTACCTATGGTGTAACATACTTAACCACACATCATAGTAGATCTTGTAGTGATTATGTATTTAAATAAAACATGTTTCCTAGCTGTTGCTGTGTTGGGCAACAAAGAGTGCAATATGCACAGAGAGCGCAGAATTTATGGTTATTGTCTTAGATCAAGAGGTGGAAGAGAGCCCGATACTTTGGGATAAAGAAAAAATACTCAATTGCTAATCCATTTATACTTGATACATCATCAAACCGTAATTTAGAAAGGAATGAACTATTTGTATGATAGTCTTGGAAACACACAGTACATTAAATGTCTATTCTGATTCCCTTTGACCCAGAGGCTTTATGAGACAAATAACTATATATAGCTGTGTGGGGTAGATTTTGAGAGTTGAGTTGCACAGTGAAGGAGACCATTGCATATATAATCCTACAAAATCTTTTTAAATCTGATGTTTATACGTGAATATACTGACCTGATAAAGTAGGACAGGGTGCTAGGCAACAGAAGAAACTCCTATTAATAATTCAGTATAAAGCAAGTTGAGCAAGGTTAAATGTGTGCATCTAGAGGAAGAAATATGCTACCATCAGACCCCCGGAAGAGGATGTAACTTGGGAATTGCCCAGGTAAAAGCATAGTTACATCAAGTGAGTTGCTGTCTGATACTAGCTGCATGACTTTCTATACTGTAAAAGTATTAGTTGTTTCTGTATTCCAGTTAATGTCAAAATTGGCTACAACTCTAGTTTTTTGTTCTGGAAGTGATCATGAATAAATGGATTAATTTTAAGCCTTGGTTAATATTTAGTATGAATAATTAGAATTAGAACCTAGACTGGTCCCATGTACAGAGGTTGATGTCTGGTTTTTCAAATGAATTTCTTGGTTCTCTTACTAGCATAATGCATGAGTAGTAGTAGATACATCCAGAGGTAATCGCTTTCTTCTCAAACTGTCAAGAGGGAACTGGACACTCTTAACTTATGGCTTCTTGTGTTTAGAACACATAACTTCAGTGCTAATCTAGCTAGTAAAATATTACTGGATCTATTTAAGAGAATAAGAACTATATGGTTATAATGCTGTACATTTTGTTATAAAAATTTGTTTTACTACATGTATGAAAATAACAAATTACCACACTTGCTGCTTAAGTAGCACTTAAGTGTAGGGTTTCCATCTGTTTTTCACAGTAAACCAGCATTGAAATTTAAAAGTTGTTCTTCATTGTCTACTTTTATTTGATGAAGTTCATCTTCTAATTTAAGCTTCATTCTCAAACCTTGTTTAGGGTGAGACAGTTGGTAAGTGAAAATAACACAACATGGTATGTTTGTATTTTAGGAGTTGACTGTGCAATGAACTGTCTTGGCACCTTTCAAATAGAAATCTTTGCCCTCAAATTAGCTATTGCTTCTCTGTATATGGATATAAAACTATTTCTATGTTGTAAGACTAAATGGGTTCTAATAAATCCAAATAAGAACAGATGAGCGTGTTCTGACTTGCACAAACTGACAGTTATGCTTATAGGATCTAAGGCTTAACCTAAGAGGTATATAGACCTGTATTATCACTTAGATCATCTGGGGAAATTGTGCTAGTGGTTCTGCATCCTATAGGATATAATCTGCCAGTGACCCAAAAATGGCCATCTTCCACAATTGCCACTGTATTGTGGAATTCCCTTGTCTCCAACATACATGCGGCAACAACTGTCACTTGCTTCAGAAGTCTTGTAAAAGCACATCAGGTTGCTCCAGGCTTTCCCTGACGCTTAATATTGGTCCCTGTCTTTCTTTGTCTGAATTCACTGACTTCTTGCTTTTGTGTTTATATGCCTTTATATTACTAGTGATGTGCTACATTTTTTCTAATAATACATTTTTGTGTTCTATGGTGCTTAGAGTTTTTTTAAAATATTATGCAGTTTATAAATGTTTTTAAATTAAAAAAGGTTTTGACTGAAACATTTGCAAAAAACAAACAAGTCAATAACTCGGAATAGTATTGGTTCCAATTACACCTGACTATGGTAGCGATTAAGCCACTTGCTATTAAACATGCAAGTCTGTCTGACCTCACCAGTGTTGCTGCATTGAAGTAAACAGTTTTTGCCATTATTATTGTTTTTGTTAAACATTACAAACAATAAATGTAACCAAATGAAATTATTTCAGTTACAAGCTTGTACAGTACAAAAGCACAGTACAGAAGCAAGAAGGGTATATACACCAACGTAATATGACCTTGCATATATTAATTAAATTTACTCTTCTAATTCCAGGAAGCTCTGCAGAGGATTATCTCCACATTGGCCCACAAAAATGATGAAATCCAAAACTTCATTGAAACTCTAAATCACACTTTAAAAGGTGTACAGGTAGGTTGTAGAGCTCATTACGTTCAAAGCTGAAAGGACTTCTCTAAACAGTGTCGTTTTCTTTAGTACTGCAATTGCAAGCCATATAGGCCAAGGGCCAAACCTAGATAATGGCTGTGCAAGTCATGTGAGTTTATTCATGGGTACACATCCTTATTCTTTGAAGCCAGTGAGCTGCACTGTCAGCACGCCTCACATTAAAGTCTTTTTTTCTATGTTGGTTGTTGCGTTGCTCTTAAACTGGGGTGAAGTGGCTTCAAATCTTTTCCCAGCCTTGCTCAGTTGGTAGAGCACAAGAATCTTAGTCTCAGGGCCATGGGTTCAA
The DNA here is from genome assembly GCF_964188315.1 of Podarcis muralis. Classification (NCBI taxonomy): domain Eukaryota; kingdom Metazoa; phylum Chordata; class Lepidosauria; order Squamata; family Lacertidae; genus Podarcis; species Podarcis muralis. Next base: position 12,700,215 of record NC_135671.1, read on the forward strand.
GTCCCACATTGGGCAAAAAGGTTCCTGCATCACAGGGGTTGGACTTGATGACCATTGAGTGTCCCTTCCAACTCTACAGTTCTGTGGTTATATCTGAGGATAACCCCATGCACACTTCCCAAAGCCCCTTGAAGAAGGACAAGAGGATACAAATGCACTAAATATGTAAATGAGGTAATTGTATTATTGGAGCACCAAGATTTTCCTTTTATATCAAGCAGTTTAGAATATTTTAAATTAAATTTAAATGCCTCTTATTAAAATCTGTTTGTGTGTGTGTGTGTGTGTGTGTGTGTGTGTGTGAAAAGTTGTCAAAATAAATTAATTCAATAATACTGCTAAGTCAAGTGGGTTCCCAGCTGTCGTTGGACTACAACTCCCATCATCCCTGGTCCTGCTAGCTAGGGATGATGGGTGTTGTAGTTCAACAGCCGGGGACCCAAGTGTGATAGTGATTTCTTTGGGCCAGGATGACTAAAGAAAAAGGGCAAGCCTATGCATATTACTATATGTATTGATATGGATCTGCAGTATCCTTAATATTTTTTATTATATTAAGGAAATAGAAATATGCTACTGTGATAAGAATAAAGTTCTATGATGCTTATTACATTTTATAGTTTGTGATGAAATCTGACAGCACAACTCAGAACTGAAATTTTGTTTACAGGCTAATTCTTCCAATGTAATTGCTGAGTTGGATGAGGAGTTTGATGGCTTATATGCAATACTCGACGAGATGAAGGAGAGCATGTCAACTAGTATCAAGCAAGAACAAGCTCATAAAACCCAAGAACTTCAGGTAATTAGGTTTCTGATGATTTTGTAGTAGAACTCTCAAGCTCTGTCAGGATAGGGAAATGTGGGCTAATTAAATTAGTAGACTGTCACTTAATTAGCTTAGCACGCAGCACAAGTTTGCTTTCTAAAACACTTTAAATTCTGTAAGCTTGTGCAAGCATTTCACTCGCTTTGCACTTGTCCCAACCTTCTCCGTAGTACTTCTGTAAAAGTAGGTTGCGTTTTGAATGTTGACATGCAAATGACAACACAACGCCTGTCAGTTCTTTGGAATTCCTGGATCACGTCACGTGCCTTGGTGCATGCCTCTTCCTATTAGCCTCCTGGAGTTTTTATTTCTACCAACAAGCGCAGAGAACAAACTTAAAAATTGGCATTCAGGTTTGGCCCTGTGTGCCTTGTATGAAAGACTTGTCAGCTACATGTAGGCAGCAGGAATGTGTAACTCTTGTTTCTTTAGTTGCTGGGCTACAATACAGGACTCTGAATTCAAACTTTGTGGCAGACTTAAAAAATGAAGGAGTGTGCTAGTGTGCAGAATGTTTTCTGTTTGAATGTACATGGTTTATACACACATTTTTAACATCTCAATCAAATTATTTTGGCTGATGCCGCATTATCCTTGAAGGAAAATACAGCAGTGACCAAAGCAGCCAACAACACTAAGTTGCCAGTATTAGATTGTATAAAGCCTTTCTCTGTAGCAAACGTGCTTAAAACCCCTTTGTCAGCACATTAATTAAATGAAATAGAAGCCAGTAGGCTTGGGTAGCTTGCACAGTTCAGTTTTCATATATGAAAAGCAGTTGCTCTTTCCAGACTTCTGATTAGCACTTATGCTTTAAGAGTTTGATATGAGACTTAAATTGATTGCATCCAGTTTTGTCCTTTGAGTTGAGTTTTACACATGTAACCTATCCAGGGAGGTAGTTATCTTCAATCTGCTCCGTGTAATGTTTAATTTTTGAAGCAAATTGATTCAGATGCTGAGTTGCCTAGATTTCCTTAACTATTTTTATTTGTCTTACTAAAATATTCATTTCCCATGTTTCAATAAAATATGTGACAAACCACAAATGGCAGAAAACAAAACAAACTGCTTAGAACTTTTTGGAAAAAGCATATTGGAGTCCAGTTTTTCCCTTGCAATAGTGGTTAAACAAAACTGTCCCAAGGCTGTCCAGAAAGGACACTCTTCAGTTTTTTACAGGGAGCAGCATTGCTCTAATACCGTATTTTTCGCCCTATAGGACACACTTTTCCCCCTCCAAAAATGAAGGAGAAATGTATGTGCGACCTATGGGGCGAATGCAGGCTTTCACTGAAGCCTGGAGAGCGAGAAGGGTCGGTGCGCACCAACCCCTCTCGCTCTCCAGGCTTCAGGAAGCTGTCCGCAAGCCGTGGGAGAGCTGCGCGAAGTTGCGCGGCTCTCCCAAGGCTTGCGGAGAGCTGCCTGCATCCTGAAGCCTGGGGTGCGCTGAGCTCAGCGCGCCCCAGCCTTCGAGCTTCGTGCAGCTCTTGGCAAGCCGTGGGAGAGCTGCGTGACTTCGGGCAGATATCCGCAAGTCTGGGGAGACCGGTGCGACTTCCCGCCGGGCTCCCTAGGCTTGCGGATAGCAGCCTGTTCTGGGGGCTGGGGTCGGGGGAAGCTCGGGCTTCCCTCGCCCCAGCCCCGCGCCTGGGGGGAAATTTTTTTTTCCTCTTTATTTCCCCCCCCAAAAAAATCTAGGTGTGCCCTACGGGCCGGTGCGCCCTATGGTGCGAAAAATACGGTATATAGGCTGGCCAGAAAGTGAGGAAAGGAGGTTTCCCTAATGTCTCCAACTTATTTTCGAATGGATGCAGAGATTTATGAACACAGGGCTGGAAGTTCAAGTACGGCCAGCAGATGGAAGTATGGAATTAGTAAATGTGATATTAATTTGGGCTGCTCTTGCTCCTCATGTCTACGGCTTCATTGTGTGTGTAAAACAGTATTAGAGACATGGCATCTGACTTGTCTTCGTAATCCTGGCAATCTGTGAAACCTCATACCGAAGGAGGACTGGAATGTGCTTGTACTAGCTAAGAATCATCGAATATTAGAATTGGAAGGGACCACAAGGGTCATCTAGTCCCGCCCATTGCAGTGCAGGAATCTTTTGCCCAACGTAGGGCTCAACCCAAAACCCTGAGATTAAGAGTCTAATGCTCTTCCAACTGAATTATCCCAGCTGTTCCTGGTAGAGCACAGTTTTTCATGGTTTGCAAGTAGCCACAGTTGTTGCGTTTCCATGGCTGTGTTAGTCACCATAGCTGATTCTTTCACCCTGTTCTTTGAAAGAATTCTACCTTCTTCTGACAGCTTAAAGCTTATCACACAGTAAAACGTGCTAAATGTATACAAAGTAAGTTAGTTCAACTTGATCATGGAATTTTGGTATAATTCAGAATCTCAGTGTACCAGATGCTGTCAAATAACTACACCTCTTAAATCACTGGTGCACATGTGGCTTTTGACAGTACAGATACAGCAGCTGACCTGTCTCTCCAGTGATGAATATACAGTATTTGAAATATTTAAACACACCAACAGCATCTGGTTAGATCAGGGCAGTCCCAACAAACATGAGCCGCAAGAAGACTTTGACACAGAATTCATAGGCCACACTGAATTAAATTTCCACATTGTAAATTAAAATGTTTGCGATATATTTAATATTATTTAATATACACAGTTGATATATTTAATTAAATCTATTAATGGTGTATCTAAATATAATCCTTTAAATTCTTAAACAAGTTTAATGCACATACAGATTTATGCACTTTCGGTAACAATGCATGACACTCCCCCCCCCCCCCCAAGCTTTCAATATGATTTTTCTTGAATGTTGCCGAGGGCACCAAAAAAGTCCTCGTGGGCCGTGAGTTGGACCACCCTGGGTTAGATAGTAAAATATCTGGTAATCTCACCATGCAATACAGTAAGCAAGGAAAGAGAACTCTGCTTCGTGAATTGCCAAGACTCAGGTAGTTGGAAACCTTGTTTGTCAATACTGTACTGTTGTATTGAGCAACATGACATGGAACCTTAATATTGTATGCCTATACTGTCACCTAATAGCCTGTGACACCCCCTGAACCTTATAGTCGCGTATCCAGCACCACGTAAGAGAGTAAAGACTCTGGGATCTACAACTGTGCAAACTCAAGAACAGGCATTCTAGAATTCACTTCTTCAGAATTAAGAGCCGCTTCTCCAGCCTACACTTGGTGCACTTCCTGGAGTAGATCACACCTTTTATTGAGCCTCACTCTTCATAGGCTAAGATAAATAGCTGTGTTACCTTGAACTTGGCGTGCCAAAGTACATAGTACTCAGCTGGGAGTGTCTTTTTATGTTCATACGTTTATGGGGTGGGTGGGGAATAAACCTGTGTGGGTGTACAACTGATTGCAGAGGCCTGAGGGGGCTGAGTTCCACAGAGAGGACTCTATCTAATTTTCCTCTGCCAGAAAGGTGTCCCCCCCCCCCCAATACTGCATGTTAGTGTTTTTTTATCGTGTTTCATGCTAATATTTTATGTTTACAGTCTATGCTAAATATGCCAAGGATTGAACTTGAGGCCTTCTTTAGCATGTGTTCCATAAGGGCCTCATCCATTTGCCAGTAATGGGCATCTGGAATTTTTTTGGGGGTGGAGAGAAGATAACTCCTGCTATGGACTGGTTTACTGAACAGCTTTCTGTTATTTTCCTAGAATCAACTTAGCCAATGTAGTAATGCCCTGGAGAACTCTGAAGAACTGTTGGAATTTGCTGCTCGTTCACTGGACATAAAGGACCCTGAGGAATTTTCAAAGGTATAAAAGTGTGCCTGACATGAAGAAGAAAAGGAGAGATGCTATTTAATTGCATGCCATTTGCCTGCAACTACTTATAGATTGTGTAGTAAACATTGTGGAGGACTTATTGTGGAGCTGATTAGAATCTCTGGAGTGATCAACGTTACCTTCTGAGCGTTTCAGGTACATGTATTCAGACTACCCCAGGATAATAGTACTATTCTGATTACTGGTTTTGTAATCAGTAGGTAGTAGTTTTCATGAATGAAATGAGAACTATAGGGTGTGTTTGAGGAGCAGGAGGAGAAGAAGTTATATTGTACAGTGGTACCTTCTTTTACAAACTGTTCTGGAAGTCCGTTTGTACACCAAAAACGTTCTTAAACTGAGGCGCACTTTCCCCAATGAGACTTCCTGCCACCGGTGCCCTTCCACCAGTCAGCTTCCATTCATCTTCCGGGACAAAGTTCGCTAGCTGGAACACCTACTTCCGGTTTTGTAGAGTGTGTTGCCTGAATCGTTCGTTAACAGGACTGTTCTCAGACGGAGGTACAACTGTACAGCCAAAAGTGCTTTGCTTGTGGAACTGTTTATACTGCCCATAGGCTAACACCCATAGAAACTGAATTGGTCTGTGCTATTATAGTTCAGAGAGTTTTAAGAGTGCTTAGTTGCTAAAAAAAATTAAGAGGAAAATTAAGATGACATAATGCTTGCATAATTTTATTAGGTACCTGCAGAGAATTATGTCCATTCACATACAGTGGTGCCTTGCAAGACGAAAAGAATCCGTTCCGCGATTTTCTTCGTCTTGCGTTTTTTTCGTCTTGCAAAGCAAGCCCATTAGCGGATTAGCGCGCTTAGCGGATCAGCTGATAAGCGGCTTAGCGGATCAGCTGATTAGCGGCTTAGCGGATCAGCTGATTAGCGGCTTAGAGGATCAGCTGATAAGCGGCTTAGCGATCAGCTGATAAGCGGCTTAGCGGATCAGCTGATAAGCGGCTTAGAGGATCAGCTGATAAGCGGCTTAGCGGATCAGCTGATAAGCGGCTTAGCGGATCAGCTGATAAGCGGCTTAGCGGATCAGCTGATAAGCGGCTTAGCGGATCAGCTGATAAGCGGCTTAGCGGATCAGCTGATAAGCGGCTTAGCGGATCAGCTGATAAGCGGCTTAGCGGATCAGCTGATAAGCGGCTTAGCGGATCAGCTGATAAGCGGCTTAGCGGATCAGCTGATAAGCGGCTTAGCGGATCAGCTGATAAGCGGCTTAGCGGCTTGGGAAAAGGGGGGGGGGAGGAAAAAAAACCTGCAGGAACTCGCAAGACATTTTCGTCTTGCGAAGCAAGCCCATAGGAAATTCGTTTTGCGAAGCACCTCCAAAACGGGAAACCCTTTCGTCTAGCGGGTTTTCCGTCTTGCGAGGCATTCGTCTTGCGGGGCACCACTGTACTTGATTGAAAATTTATACACAGCAAGCATGTTGGGCTCAATATTAGGTCATCAGTCTTGTCTCTGCTATAGGGTTGGATCCAGAGAAACACTGGTAGAAGGGAGTGACTTTTTTGCCATATCCCTTCCCAGCAGCCCTCTGCCTACTCTCCCAGGATCAGGGAACCTTCATAAATGGAATGGGCTTGGGGGAGGAGGAATCCCCCAAATTAAGCAGAGCCACCTTCTGTGACTGCATTCTCCACTCTTGGAAAGTGTCTCTGCCTGACATTTTTGATGGTTCTCAAAACAGCAGAATCTCCTGACCTTAGGGAGAGGGCCCCTTCTGGCATTTCTGTAGATCCAGCTAATAAAATGATTGACTAACTGCTAAATGGGAATATAGTAGGCAAAATAATCTACTTTTAGAAACACAAACTTGGCAATGCATTAAGTTGCCTCTGCGTGTTAAGTAGATTTATTACGTTGGCTTTGCCAGTCAGTGCATCATGCCTCCAGCTGATGTGTATTAGCAATGCTACATTGACTCCGAACCATGTTCCTTGCACATTGGTTGGAAAGGAAGCTGAATGATCCAATCAAGGGCAGGCAATGCTTAAACTGATATATGAAAGAATTCCAAACGATCCATCAAAATCTCAATTTGTTCTGCTCTTTGTGTTGAAGGGCTGCATTTGAACTTTGTCTTTCTACTTTTAACAAGCTCATCTGAAGTTGTTTGCGTTATTTCCCTGGAAATTAAACCCAAGGCAAAAACAGAATTATAAAACTTGCTCCTCAGGTTCTGTTTGTTCACCATTAATGCCTATCCTAGTTTTTGACTCGGGTTAACTGGTGCTACAGTGTTTCATCACAGTTCCTTTCCATTTGTTACAGTGTTTCCCCTGGACTTCATTTAGGTTCCTTGTCCTCAGTTCTTGGATTGTTTCCACCTCGCTATGCCAGACAACAAATCCTAATTATTGTAATTTTTTTTGCCCTATCTTTTTGTGCCTGCCAAACAGCCATAGATACAAAATAACTTGGATTTGTAAACTTTTTAAATACACGCCTGTATGTTTGAAAAGTTGCTTATCAGCCTTTTCTGTACTAGCAAGTTATTTGTGGACTATGACCAAATTATACTTGCCTGCTGTAACAAGGTTAATTTGGCTCTCAAATAATTTTCATGGTAGCCATTTCATACTGAGATTTTCTGAAGCAATTCTGAAAATGACCTGGGTTGAATTGAGGGATAGGGTAGCTCAGGGAGAAAAGGATTGCTGTTGCTTTTGTGGTCAGAGTAAAGACTTATAAAAACGGACTTTATATACCTTTCAATGGTCATGTATAATTGCTACTCTTCAGCCTTACCTTGTGACTATCAAAGTAAATGGTGAATAAATTTGCCATGAAAGATGCTGCACTACGGATAACTGCTGAGGTAGCAGACACACAATGCTTGTTGCAGAAGACTGCATTCCCTTCCAGCTAAATTCATTATAGTAATCTCTACTTTGATCTAACAACTTTTAATTATTTATGCAATAAACAACTTAAGTAACCATTCTGGGTGGTTGCAGGGGGACTTTGCTTAGAATATCTGCTTGTAACTTGCATTTTAAGATGGTCTGGTTGGAGATAGGAGAGGAAAACGTTGTGGAAGCATTTTCATTCATGGTGCAGATAGCATTGAGTTTGAGATGCAGGAAGCAACAGCCTCCCTAATTGGAAGTTCGTGATCTTGGGTAGGTTGTTGTGGTTCGCAGTATCTCAGACAGCAGGTGAGGATGTTTTATTTTCTGTTTTGTTCTGACTGGTCATCTTATCACCTAAGACACTTGTTTGTGGTGATAAGATATAAAATCTTAATACATAGTCTTTTCCTGTGTTCAGTACATAAGGAATGAAGATAAAAATGTTTGCAAAGTACCCCCCCCCCCCCCGTGCCATGAAAGGGACCACAGATCAAAATTTAAAACTCTTTAATTTTTGTTGGCAAACAGAGATGGCAATGTCCTAATTTCTACTGTATTTGTGATAGTTGTAATAGCAAACAACTTTTAAATGTATATGAAGCTGATGTTTTAGTTTCTTAATTCAGATTCTATGTTGTGTCACTTACTGGTACTTGTTATACAATTTTGAAACATTAATTATCTGTGGGCCAGACAAGAAACCCTATCTAGCCAGACCTGAGCATTTTCACTAGAGTGTAAGAATTTGGGGTGCATTGCAGTATTTCTTGCCACTGATAACATTTTGTTGCCTAGGGCCAGCTGAATGATAAAACTCCCTGAATTTGGTTCAACTCTGGCACAAATCTAACACTTACTCACTACCTAATTGCTGACATGCCCAACAAAACACTCAAATGTCACTTGGCCCGATCACATTAAAAATAGAGCACAGAGATTTGATGACAGTGTCATACGGAATTAGTTTAGTGTGGCTTGTTGAAATCCCCCCCCCCCCTGCTCTTTTTTTTTTTTTTTTTTTTTTGCTTGTTGCTGAATTTCTAATAACTTTGTATTAACAATGGCTTATGAGGCAGGTCTTCAGTGGTAAAATTCTGAGTTGGTTTTGAAACCGAGCTGGACATCTGTGAGATTGATAACTCTAACTCTTTCTTGCATGTTACTGCAGATGAAACTTGCATGAAACTATTAATTACCTTCTCTCTCTTCTTCCTGATGCACCTCAAGGCTGCCAGACAGATCAAGGATAGGTACAGTACCAACTTATTTGTTTCTGTTCCTAGTCTTCCATAATTGTCGTTGAAGATTCTGGCTGAGTAATTCTTAACAGTTTTCACTTAAGATTCATGCAACTAAAAGATAAAATTAAGTTTTGCATGCTGATAAGACAACACTGCTGTGTTTTGGCTTTACACTTCCTTCTCCCTGTGTGGTGTGTACTTTCATTCAGCGACAAAAGAACAGAGGCATGTTTTAAAACAAATGTGTTTGGAAGGGGGGGAAATAATTCTTAATGCTGATCCCTTAAAATAGGTGCCATTTCAAATTTAATTTGGAAGTGGCACAGGAGGCCAAAATGTTTGTTTTATATGGTATGTAGGCCTCACTTATGGGATATCAGTTATGGGATAACATAACTTGAGCTGGATTTTAGTTATCTAAAACAGCATGGTTACTAGAAAAATCAGAAAATGGTACACTTGTCCCTTATCTGTTCCCAAAACAGTTGAAGCACTTTCACATATGTATAGTTGGAATTTGGTGCAGCCCCCAAACATCCAAAGTGCAGAAATGTAAAACTTGTAATGTTCACCTTCATTATTATTCTAATACCTTAGGCAAAGAATAGAGAAAGATAGGCTATATATAAGACATAAGATAGGCTATATATAAGACATAATATTTCCATGTCATACACCTGAATTATGCTCAAATTTGGGCAGGGAATGAGAAGACTTCTAATAGCACTCAAGAACATTTCTCAGCTTACTACTGTGTTATATGAATGCAGCACCAAGGCTCCCTGCTATTTCATATGCTCACTTTTATGTTTAAGCTTTCTCATGTATGGACTCCTCTTTCTGAAATGAGTCTTGACTATTAAGGGCCAAGCCAAGCATTGGTTACCAGAAGCGTGCTGCCAAAAAACCACCAGCTGATGATATTCAACCTTATGTTAATAGGTTAGAGGCATTGTGTGCAACTTGACCATCACATTGAGCCCCTTCATGCCTCTTTAGAGTGGGGTTCTGGAAACCTTCCAAGTTGCTGCTCATAGCATCAGCAGGCGTCCAGAAGTTATAAGCCTTGTGAAACTTCCACAGAGAGGTTTTGTATGATGCGCCCTATCCTTAAGATGTTGCAGGAGCAGAAGTGGATAGTTACAAAGACAAACCCTCAGCATGGTAGCTTGGGTGGCTGAGAGGTCTACGGAAAATCCCCCAGCCTGAACCCCCGCAAAAGATTTGTTCTGACTCTCAACTTGTCATCAGTAGTCGATCTAAATAAAGGTTTTGTTATAGTTTGGTGACGTGCCAAGCTCCAGTATCTGCTTCACTTTTTATCTAGACATTTTAAAATATTGAAACACCTGTCTTCCCTGTCTGTTGTTTTTGGCTCCTGCCTGAATGATTTTTACCTGATTTCTACCCTTTAGAGTCACAATGGCTCCAGCGTTCCGCCTGTCCTTGAAACCCAAAGTGAGTGACAACATGACGCACCTGATGGTGGACTTCTCTCAAGAAAGGCATATGCTCCAGGCTCTAAAGTTTTTGCCAGGTAAAAATAAGTCTGCGCAGCATTGAGTTCTTTGGAATACTGTTGCCACAAAATATATAACCAAAATAACAACCCAATAACCCGCCCCCACATTTTAAAATCAAACCAACCAAAGGCCTGGTTAAAAAGGAACGTTTTTGCCTGCCGCCTAAAGGTGTATAGGGGCATAGCGGGATCACCAGCCGAAGCTGATGGAAGGAAGGCACTCCGGGCCACTGAGACTCGGGGTGCTGCAAATGTACTTTTGCCGAGGTTTCCCTCTGCACAGCCACTTTGCAAGTAGTATTTTTGTGCCCGAGTTTGCTCATGCAAGGATAATCTAAGACTTTGTATTGAAATATCAAATTAAAACTGTCAGGATTTCAAATCTGATTTTATCTTGTGGATGATGAATTGTTTGGGATCTTTTGGTATGAAGACTTTGTGCAGTTCTGAGTGTTTGCATTGGACACTAATTCTAACTGATGGCTAAAACAGCTCAGCTTTAAATGATGAAACCCGAAGTGAGTCTTCTGACATTCCCAACTTTTGACATTTCATACTGACTGTCTTGCTGACACCTCAGTCCAGAATGTCAAAGTACTTATTGATTCTCATTGTTCCTGCTTCTCTTTCTCCCCCTCCCTAGCAAAAAAATTAATATATATATATATCAGAAACAGACCTTTATCCACCCCGTGTTTGAATTTGAATGTAGCAAACTTCTTTTTCAGCTTTCCCAATTAAGAGAAAATAGTAATCTCTGGGATTAAATATTTAGCTAGTCTAAAAGTCTTGGGGCTTTTACCCCTGAAGAAGGGGACACTCTTGCTTTGCTGTGCTATAATAGTTGTAGGGAACCTTGCTCTCTCTCTCCCTCCTCCTCCCCATCTACCTCTCCTCTTCCTCTCTCTGTTTGTGAGAGAATGAGAGTTGGACGTTGCATTCCTCACACATGGTGGCACTCAAACACCAAACCTTTAAAACTGTTTTGGGGAATGTTCCTTGGCATTGCATATTTGTTCCAGTAGCTGTTTGATCCCTTAAGCACAAGCGTTACTGGATTGCCTTTTTTAAAAAGGTCAACCTGAAACAGAAGTCAGTAACTAAGGCAGGCAAAAACACTTTAAGACTCATCACAGAATGAATGCACATAGTTTGGAACCGCAATCCTGTGTACATGCCATCCCACTGGACTTAATTCTAAATATGAATGCATAGGATCGGGCAGTACATAAGTGATCAGGTCAGACCTTAGCCATAGGATTTTGTTTTTAATCTTAGCTCACCCATCTGGATCTTGCCAAGAGTACAAGATCAGTATGTGGGTGGCAGTTGAGTTTACCAGTGATCTGTTTTATTTCCTTAACAGTGCCCAGAGCTCCAGAGATAGTCCTAGCAGATTGTATTGTGGCTGACAACTCTGTAACGATTTCATGGCAAATGACAGAAGAAGACAACAAAATTGATCACTATATACTAGAATACAGGAAAACCAACTTTGATGGGCTTCCTCGAATAAAGGACGAGAGGTGCTGGGAATCTGTGGACTACATTAAGGGCACTGAATATACATTATCGGGTAATTTTATTTTTCTGTTCCCTCCAAGTTGACTTGAGTTGTAACATGAGCTTCATACTTTTTCATGGGAATCTTTTAATGTCAGCTCCATCTAATGTGAAGCCCGCATTTGCAAATGTTTTGCACTCCCAGCATGATAAATGGAGATCTGATCTCATTCACTTTCCTCGACTTCAGCTAATATTGATATAGTGCTTAAATTTGTCTGTAGCTTGGGAGAAGCAGCACTTTAAAACAGTATACATATACCTTTCCTCCTTTATAGTGCTATTTTGTGTGTGTTCATTTTAATGGTAGTGGATGTCTGAAGACCTTCTTTTTTTCAGGTCTGAGGTTTGACTCAAAATACATGAACTTCCGTGTCAGAGCTTGCAACAAGGCCGTGGCTGGGGATTATTCTGATCCAGTGACTTTAGAGACGAAAGGTAAAACTGGATAGCTAAGAACTAGGACCATATAGTGGCTTGAATATAGGAAATGCATGCTCAAATGCCATCTTGGCTATAAAATGTACAGTGTTGTTTTAGAGCAGCAGCTGTGTACCTTAATGTACCTCCAGTCCTTAGGCCCAAAAGCCGGTTTAAATGAATTGGAGGAAAGGATTGAAGCAGAGGACTATAGTATTTGCACTGTCTAAAGCAGTGTTCCCCAACCTTGGGCCTCCAGCTGTTTTTGGACTACAATTCCCATCATCCTTGACCACTGGTCTTGCTAGCGAGGGATGATGGGAGTTGTAGTCCAAAAACAGCTGGAGGCCCAAGGTTGGGGAACACTGGTCTAAAGGGCTGCTATTTAAAATTGTTGACATGGTACCAGGAGAAACATTAACCTGAGGGCACATACGCCTTCTAAACAAATTCTAGCATAGGGAGATGGCACTGATTAGAGATGGAAGTGCTAAATAGTCCCACTCCCACTTGATAAACAGTGCAGATTTTTTCATCCTAAACCCCTTCACTAACTAAATCTGCTGTGGTACGCAGTTGACAAAAAATTACCAATTTTAAGCCATCAGTTTAAAGCCATGCAACCGTTTAACCACTTTGATAGCAATTGTGAGGCGGATTTGTTTGTGGCCCTGCAGCAATAAAATTTTTTAGCTTTCTTGGTGTGATACTTGAGCCAAAACAGTAGTAAGATTTGATTTTGTTAGCTTTCCTGGCCTGCAAGTTAGTCAGCTGCTAGGGAGGCATCAGTGGCTTTCTTGCCATCTTACGAAGTCTCAGTGCTGCAGACTGGAATATGTTGCCAAAGCAGATTCACACTGTTAGCTCACTTACTTGAGGACGGGTAAAATAACATGGCTTTTTGCTGATGCGCCTGATTCTTTCTCAGACTTTTATCCTGCTATGGCCTCATATTGGTGCATTTGATATAACAGTGAAGGGCCTGGTACCTTTTCTTCCTATCCCATGATAGAGATTGGGATCATTTTCTGTCATAAGCGTTGAAACCTTATGTTCTGCTGATTCTTAAAATGCCTTTCACCCTGTGAGTGACATAAACACATATATCACCAGTTCCACCTGAGTGGCATAATATGGCTGCATAAATATTATCAGAAGTGTTGCAAGCAGCTTCCCAGCATATTGAATCATGCTCAGGATATTTCTTCAGAAAAGTCAAGAAGCTGCAGATTGTTTGCCCACGGATCGGATATTGCTCATTTATTTTAATGTTTATATTTTTAAAAATAGCAGGACAATTCATTGAAATGCAGAAGCACTGCCAGTGTAGTCCAGTAGATGAGAAGTGTTCTTAATGATGTCATTGAGTGGCTTGCAAAGTGCACCACTAGTATAAGGTTCAGTTCTCCCAACCAGCTTTGGGATTTATTTTCAATTTATGACAACTTGTACAAGCCTGGGTTGCATGTGAGTGTGCTAAAGATGTCATCAGCAGAGGGCTAATGCACAGATCAGTCAGATCAGTTTACTTATGCCGTATGAAATTACCAGTTGTGTCTCTGTACTTGCACATTGGTGAAAGAAAAATCCTAGAAAGCTTTTAGTGGTAAATTGCTACTGTAGTGTATTAAAAAGCATTCTTAATTTTTAAGTCAGAGGACATCTTTGAAGCACTGGATTATAATCCTAGCAAGGCAAAAACAGAGTGCAAGGCAACAATCTCCATAACAATCTCCATATTTAAAAAGAACTTGGCTTGTCGGCAAATGAGCTTGCAGATGTATATTTGTAATGGGTTGTATCACCAAATGTTGCACTTCTAAAATTAGAACTATTGCCATACATTTTAAGGAGTTGCACTGCTCAGCTTCTACAAAGATCTACTATCTTTGGGCATTAGGAAAACTTTCTATGTCTGCTATATAACAACTGGAACTATTCAAGCCCTTTCAACGTATGCCACTCTTAGAGCTGTACCTTATTCCCATTTTGGTGATAGGTGAGCATTTCTAGTTGACCTTCAAAACTATGCGTTTACAGTGCTCTTAGTGAGCATTTGCCTGGTAGAATCATCAAGTTCGGCATTGCTTAAACATACTGTTGACCTTTCACAGAGGAATTTCAATTCTTGTATTCTGTGAAATACTAAAGAACCGTGTCTAATGCATTCTAATTGAATAGAGTCTGTTTAGTGTGACACATATTGTTTAGCTTCCAAAAATGAAGGCAAACACAGCAACATAGCCTCAATTATTCTGCTTAGTTGGCAGTAACAAAGATTAAATTTACCCCACAACAAATTCCAGCGAGGAGCAGTGACTCAGTCTGACTGCTTTGTTGTATTAAAAACTCTCTGGAAGAGTTACTACCTACCTCATTGTCATTTTCTGAGTGTCAGTAAAAGCTAGAAAGCTTCTTGAATATATCTCTTGGGTAAAACATAGCTATTTCTGTTATATTCTCTCCATATATGCCTGTTACACATTTGGCTTCACCCATGAAAGATTTGATGCTAATACATTTTTTATAACCTGTATGTATCTTCTAATGCTCTGCCGAGCAAATTACCATGCTTGCTTACAGTGGCATCTCTTAGTTAGCTTTGAAAATAACTTGTTGTATTCTGCCTTTAGTCATAAGAACTTTTGGTACCTATTACTTGAAGAATGCTGTGGGACGTCAAACCTGCAGGCCTTCCTTTTAGCGAAGCCATGCCCATTTGCCCAGTACCTGGTGTCAATATATGATATCAGATGTGGAGCTAAGCTGAAAGGGTTTTTGCAGGGGCTGCTGATCAGCATTGCTTTGTGGGCTGTGTCTCTACCTACTCAGTTTGATTTCAAGCCGTGCGAACAAAAGCAGGGTCACCTGGCATTGTGATGTCAGGTGATTGACAGATGGACCCTTGGACAGTGGGAGAGATAACGATCTGGTCCCTTGGCTGGACCCAGCTCCCCCGTCCCTGCTGTACAGCTCTACTGGCAAACTGACAGCCTTGACAGTTAACAGAAAGAATTGCCCTACATACGGATTTTTCCCCCTCCACAGATTAAAATTGAGAACTATAACAGGCTCTGTCTTTCAGAAAAAGATGCACACCCTGGCACTGTATATTAAGGTCCAAACTGCACAGGACATTAGTTAGCATTTTCAAAAACCATGCTCATACTTTGGAGACAAAGCAGCCAAGGGCCCCTAATCTAGAACATGCTCCAGTGCTGATTTACTGCAGAAAACACCACTTTCCAGACTGTTTGCACCCAAGGTGCTGTTTGTAGTGGATATCGGGGGGTTTTTTTTGGGGGGGGGGAGGCGGGTTCAGAGCAGAGTGGGAGGGAGCAATATTAATCCATGCAATCCAGATCAAAAGCAAGCAGCAGTTAGCTCAGTTGGTTAGAGTGTGGTGCTGTTCATGCCAAGGTTATGGGTTCAATTCCCATACAGGCCACGTGCATTGCAGGGGGTTAGACTAGATGACCCTTGGGAGTCCCTTCAGCTCTACAATTCTGTGGTTCTATGATGCGATATTCTGAATTGGGCACTATGGCTGATTTTTCTCTAAAATAAAAGCAGGCAGGTGGAGTAAGCATTTAAAAAACAATAATTAGAAGTATAGCATCAGAAGTAGACTTGTCTTAGGTAGGGAACCTAGGCAGCCTGTCTAAATATGTTAACTTCTTCGCTCTTTCCATTCAGAAAAGGTGTGACTAACCTTTTGATCTGCATCTTTTCTCTGGGCAGCTCTTATATTTAACCTGGATGGTTCATCGTCTCATCTTAACTTGAAAGTTGAAGATTCCTATGTGGAGTGGGATTCTACAGGAGGCAAAAGCCAAGAAAACAAAATTAAAGGAAAAGAGAACAAAGGCAGGTAAGGGAAACTGAGCTCCTCCTCCGATCAAATCAAGTTAACTTGTAGATGTCATATTTAAAAGCTGTTTCAGCAAATATAAATTTGGTCTATCAGGTAGGAAGTCTTCCTGTGCAAAAGAGATTATTCATATTGCTATAAACTTAATGAATCTATTCACACTAAACTTAATGTATTTGGCAGTATAGCATACTTGCTGGTAAAGTTTTGAGGCATCTATTGAAGAGAATAACCTTGAAACCTGTGTTGGAAATGGGGAATTTCTTTTTCTGGAAAAAGTGACAGTGTTGCAAGGTAGCTCTGGTTTTGTTTTTCCCCTAACATGGGTACATTGCTAAAAACGATTCCCCCTGCTGAAAATGGGGGGAAATAGCGGTCATATTGTTCTTAGGGTTAAGAATTTAGCCCTTATGTGATTCAGTCGTATGACCTATGCACAAATCATGAGCTCTCTAGAAGCATCTTTTTCTGTGTAAATTAGAGAAATGAAATATATCAAATGATTTTTTTACAAAAAATCATTTGATATATTTCTAGTAAGTTGGAAAGTCTGGCCTGCAAAAACAAAATCTGTTGGAGCTTTTCTAAGATGATTGTGTTGGTCTAAAGAATAGTTTCTGTTTTGCAACCAGCACATTTGGGAATGGCAGATATGCTGTCCAAATAGATTAGTTTATATAACTTCTATACCACTTAATATATTAAAAACACCTCTTAAGTGCTGTACAAAAAAAGGAGCAGCAACAGCCAATTAAACAAAATATTACAAAATCGCAGTTACATATGAAAAGGTTACATTAGTACAAAGTTACTAACATATATGAATCAATATCAATTCATTTTCCTTCTGGCACATCCTCACTCTCAGCCTGTGTCCCAATCAGCTGCGCTCTCCACACCCAGGTTAGCTGAGTTTCCCAGATGGTCCTGAGGATGGGGAAAGGCTCCCTCTCCACTCATGGCTCTTTCTTCACATGTTGGGGGTTTGTTGGCATACCATAAGCTTCCACAATTGCCACATACCAAAATACAGTGGTACCTTGGTTTTTTGAACTTAATCTGTTCTGTTTGACTCCCGAAACCATTCGAAAACCAAGGCACGGCTTCTGATTGGCTGCAGGAGCTTCCTGCACTCAAGCGGAAGCCACGTCGGATGTTCAGCTTCTAGAAAATGTTCACGAACCGGTGTTCGGGAGCTGATTTGTTCGACAACTAAGCTCTTTGAGAACCAAGGTACCACTGTATTGTTGGTTCATAGGTGACAGGGATGTGCTCTCCTACACTATAGGAATAGTATTGTCTGGGAGCAAGTAGATGTATTGTTGTCAAGTGAGCGATTGCCGACTCCAAATACCCAGGCCACTTTTTTACTTCCCAGGAAGTATTTTCCGTAAGAGGGAGGAGGAGACTCCAGGCCTTGGAAACTTTATACTCCCGTAGTCTCAGTAATAGGAACGTATTTCATGTCACCCCCACCCCAGCTGTGAACAGGGAGCTGGTAACACATTAAGTTCAAGAGGTAAAAAGGCTATAAAACTCAAACAGGGTTTAATAGATTCCAAACCTATTTTATGCAGACTTCTTAAACCATTTTGGTTACATTTCAATTTGTAAGCAAGTGGGTGTTTTCTGTTTGTAAGTCTGTGAACAGCATACAGTTATTAATAGTTATCAGAACAGTTTTATAGTGGTTTTAAATACTAATATATTTTTTTAAAAAATAAGTCTGTGTGTAGCCACGAAGTAGCTTTTTAATTACCTATTTTTGTCTGACAGTTGCCAGATTACCCTTCTGAAGAACAATACAAGGTGACAGTGTGCCTCTTCATAGCCATAGGGTTCAGCTTTTTACTCTCCAATATTTTCCTTTCAATTCTTGCTCTCTAGAGTTAGCATGAATCAATCCAGCAGCCTTTACCAGTAGACAAGCCACTGTTTGTTGTTTAGAACCTCCTTTCACCCACTTATTTGTCATCTTTTGTATTTACCGTTCAAACTGCCTTTCTGTAAAATCACCAAGCCTGTATATAAGTTTTGACAATTTACAGAAATGAGAACCGCTAACACTAAAATTAGGCAGCGTAAAATGCACCAGTTGCCAACAAGCTAATGCCTCTGGTATTTTATGGTACACACTGGGCTGTGTCCCCAGTTGTAATGGGACCATAGGCCTAGTCTGTCACTTTGCAGTAATAAATGGGGATATTTGATTCTTCCAGTACTAAACAAACATAACTGCATCCTTTAAATACAGAAATCCTTCACAATCTTTAAAGGCAGATTCTGGTTTTTTTCTCTCTCAGTCTTACGTTCTCTGCATTAAGTAATTTTATTTCAAGAAGGAGCGTTGCGTTTTTGCACTTACTGGTCCTGGCCTCTGCAAGCAGTAGCCAATCAAGTGAGGAGGATCATTTTGCAGCATGATGCTTTGTTTTTGTAGCATTACTGGAGAAGGGGACAAGGCTATTTGGTCTCCGTGTATCACCTGCAGTATAGATTTCAGCCCTTGTGTATTCTTCCCTCTGGAGATGCAGGTACTTGAGATAGGCATACAGAATTGGAAGTTAGACTGGCTTTCCGGGCCAAGCGAATATTTTGGCATTTTGCAATTACAATGTGTGTTTTTCTCTTGAGAATGCACGTTGTCCAAAGAACTTGCTATTTTTTGATGTTACATGAACAGATAAAACACCATAGAAATTGCATTAGTTAGTTCCACAGTGGCTTATCAAAACAAAACCGGCATGCATGTTGGCATTGTAACAGTACAATTAAACACAGAGAATTTGGCTTGTATTGAATCATGTCTTCAAATGTACCAAATATAAAATATTATAAATGCAATTGTGTACCTGTAAAGGCTGCTAATATTAAGGACATCTTCTGGGTGAAGGGAACTTGGAGCACTTACCTGAAAAATAGCATGTCAGCATTTTGGTAGATCTGGTGGAAGTGGAAAGTTATTCTGAGTTTGTGCCTTCCTTGTATCAATTGCAGCATCTCTTGAACAAACATGCTATTTTTCTACATAACCTGGCAGCGAACCTAACGTGTTGCTTTTATGATAGAAAGCAGAAAGTAGTAGGCTTCCTAGTAACAATGTACTTGGAGTAGGGTCAAACACTGTGGTGTGTCCCCTTCCTTCCCCCCCTGAATATATGCTTTTAATTTCTTGGCTTTGCTGTCTTTTCATGCTTTCACTTATTTCTTTTTTTCTTTTGGTAAGTAACTTTCCTTTAATACGTTTCGTTTGTTCAAAGGCCTTTTCAGTGTTGCGTTTAAATGTCTTAAGAATTCACAGTAGAACTTCATTCTGAAAACAGTAAATGCTATATCTGCTATATTCATGCCACTTCAACATTCATGCCACCAGAGGTGTGGGGAAGATGGCTAATGTATTGGGACTGGGTTTCTATCTTATTTTAAAATAACTCATTTCTAATCGGATCAATGGGACACTTTCCCCCCCAGAATTACACTTCAAGTTCACTCATTCCTATCCTGCACATATCCCTCCTAGTCTTCAGTAATAGTAACTTTTCTGTTGTCTTAGCATGTTTTTTTCCCTACTGGTAGCCTCTTCTGTGCATGGCTATTTGTATAGATATAGAGACTTTCAGCATGGCTACCGGAACAGACCCCTCTAACAGCATGTGAGCCATCTGTGACCATAAATGCTTCTGTGAAACAGTCTAAAACTGGATTTAAAAAATACTAACTTGGTGCCTTTGCTTGTATGCTGTTGTAGTCATGGTTGCATACTGCAGTGCAGAACAAACTCATTTCTTGTCGTCTTACAGAAGTGGAACTCCTTCCCCAAAGCGATCATCTGTTAGCTCACGTTCACCTTTGATAAGGGGCAGCAGAGATAGATTTACTGGGGAATCGTACACAGTGTTGGGTAAGGTTTTTTAAAAAAATAATACTTCTAAATTAGTTATTAATTTTTTGTGATATGAAAAAAAACAAGGAAAAGTACATATAGCACCTCCACTTTCAATTCATAAAATCTTTTTCAGTTTGTTTACATTTGGTGTGAGACTCTATTTCCATAGACATTGGGAGAAAAGAGGAAGAGGGTTGAGGAGGATAATGGTTTTTTCATTCTATTGTATAGTGCAGAGTTTTTGTGGCAGCATCTCATGGGTAGGTCCTTTATTTATATAATTATTTGGGGGGGGGGGGGTTATTGTCATGTTGAGAGATGGGAGGGCCCAAAGTTTGCTTGCTTGCGTTTGGTTGGTTGCAGTATGGTTTGTTTGGAGGGGGGCAGGATTGTTGTGTCCAGATTAGCCATATTAATTTGTATGCAGGGGGCGGGTAGGTCATTGTCTTGTTGTGCTGTATATGTGGCAAAGGGAAGCCACACCGGGGCGAAGGTGTCCTCTTTTGCTTGTCCCCATGCTAGTTTTACATTTTTTGGTTAATTTTTCTGGTAGGGCAGTTTCCCATACTTTTTGGTACCAGTGGTGTATGTTCATTCCTGATAGGTCCTTCCAGGGTCTGGTTATGATATTTCTAGCTGCTGAGAGTAAGTGACTTATGAGTTCCTTGTCTTGTGCATTGTGGGAAAGGTTTTTTTTTTTGGGGGGGGGGATAAGCTTTCTTAGTTTTTATCATTATGATCTGCACTGGAGTGGGAAACCTTTGGTCCTCTCCCCATGTTGTTGAACTACAGCTCTTGCCAACTCTTATCAAGCACAGCTGGGGATATTGGGAGTTGTAGTTCTGC
Source organism: Podarcis muralis (assembly GCF_964188315.1). Classification (NCBI taxonomy): domain Eukaryota; kingdom Metazoa; phylum Chordata; class Lepidosauria; order Squamata; family Lacertidae; genus Podarcis; species Podarcis muralis. The sequence continues at coordinate 12,721,098 of NC_135671.1, forward strand.
AACATCTGGAGAGCCAGAGGTTCCCTATGCCCGATTTCTACAACACCAAAAAGATTGGGGATTTTCACTGTCTAATGAAATCTATACTCAATCAATTATGGGTCTTATCCTTGAACAATTTGTGTTTACTCTTGAGCTCTAGGCAGCACAAGTTTGCTTGGAAGTGTTCATTGTTCCTTCTCTGTTTCATTACAGGAGATACTACTATTGAGAATGGGCAACACTACTGGGAAGTGAAAGCCCAGAAGGATTGCAAATCCTATAGTGTGGGAGTAGCGTATAAAAATTTGGGGAAATTTGACCAGCTAGGGAAGACTAATACAAGCTGGTGCGTGCATGTGAACAACTGGCTCCAGACTACATTTGCAGCCAAACACAACAACAAAGCAAAATCGCTAGATGTCCTGGTTCCAGACAGGATAGGAGTCTATTGCGACTTTGATGGAGGTAACTTGGGAGTCCTCAGAACTATCCATGAGAGAGCTGAAATAAGTGTTACTCCTTTACCTTCTGAGAACGTGTATTAAGGAAAAGACAAATGTTACACATAAGCTGAATTCTTTTAGAAGTATTAACATGCTTTTCTCTCTTCAGGTCAGCTCTCTTTCTATAACGCAAGCTCAAAGCAGTTGTTGTATACCTTCAAAACAAAATTCACCCAGCCGCTACTACCAGGTTTCATGGTCAGTACCTACCTAATTTAACTCATTCCATCATTTCTGCTTCAAGGGCTATTTTTCTACAGTTACTTTTAGGAATAATTTCATAATGTGGAAAAGACTCGCATTGAATGCCACAGATGCTTTTGGGTTATTGATGCGTCACTGTCTGACCTCTAAACATGTTTATATGCTTATTAAACTTGGTTGCTCCAGGAAAAACTGGCAGCCACTTTGGTGACTATCTCCAGGGCTCTGTATATGCCCGAAGAAGAGAAACCCCTAATGGGGGGGAAATGCAGGAGTGGCTAACCTGTGACCCTTCAAATGTTGCTGGACTGTAACTCCCATTATCACTGATCTGGGGCTGATGGGAGTCCAGCAGTTGGAGTCCAGCAGTATTTGGAGGAGGACAAGATGCACAGCTCCCTTAAAATCTCTAGCTTACACTTTTTTAAAAAAGGAATGTGTTATAACTCTAGCCCTCGTAGCTGCAAAACAATGTGCATAACTTACACAAAATTGCCTGGGAGCAGAATTTTGTTTTTGTTCTGAATATATATCACAGACCTTCTCCTGTTTAGATGAGCCTACCCAGATACTTAGAAAGTTGAAGTAATTTTAATCTGTTTTAGTATTTTAACATTTGTATGTTTTTTAAAATAGGGTTGTGAATTTTTCTCCCTTAAAACGAACTTGAATGGGAGCTAGAGTGTAATATCTCCACTCCAGAGTGTAATATCTCCAACAATATCACTGTTGAAACTAGACTTCCCACCCCACCTTGTGTTAGAAACGTAAGAAAATGCTAAACTGTCAGCCTCCTCTCTATATAGATAGCGAGAATTTCCTCACCTGAGTTTTATTTTTATATTTACAGTAGATTTTAAAAGTAGAAAAGGTGACACTTTTTAAGCAGTTCAGAGCAACTGTTTCAAAATATAACTATGGCTAAACTGGATTTGAGCCTCTTAATTTTTCAAAAAGTGACAACACTGTTAGTCATTGTCATTCTCACTGTTCCCCATGTCAGCTTTTTGGTAAAGAAGGGCCAGTTATAGAGAAGATAGGGGTTTCAACATACTCGAGGGACAGACAGAAAAATGCTGTGATGTACAGTGATTGCCATGATTTTAATTGACTCTGAGCAAGAAGAGAGCACTGATGACCCCTCATCTTTTATATATCGGTTTTCTAGGTTTGGTGTGGTGGTCTCACCTTGACAACAGGACTGCAGGTGCCAAGTGCCGTGAAAACACTGCAGAAGAGCGAAAATGGATTAAGCGGTTCAGCCAGCAGCCTAACCAATGTTGCCCAATGATATTTTCACTTCATGTTAACTGCTTTTTCTTTGCAGGTGTTACTCAAAGAGCTTTTGAGCAATGCTTTAATGTGTTCCTGCTACTTCTGAGGCCTAAGCACCACTAGTGGGGCTGAACCAAAACGTTAGCAGGAGTGTACTGTGAATCTGCAGTGTAATAGGAAAATAGACTGATCTTTTTTAAAACAGAGAATTGGGTATTTGAGGTTGTAGCTATCTACTACTGTTAGACTAAGTTTGACTACTTGTCTTACGGATTCTTGACAGATAACTTCAGTATAACACGCAACAAAGGCAAGTATGATCTTGGTCTAAAAGGCCTTCCTTGCTTTTCTTCTCTCTAGGTTTCTAACACTCACTCCTTGACCCCGGAAAAGGAGATGAGCTGGAGGGTAATACACAGAAGCTTTAAAAATGAGAGCCATCTAAAAAAGCCAGTCTAACTTTCCATAACTCAGTGTAATGAAAAGGTGGTGGTGTGTGGTACAAATACTTAGGTTTTGATCACTGTCCTTTGATTCAAGGTAGTTTTTACGCAGTTGGGCACCATGAATAACATTGCCGAGAACTACACAGTCATCTCAAGTAGTGTATTTTAAACTGGTATTTGAACAGTGTCCATTAACCATGAAAAATGCTTTGAGGAATGGAAGAGATTGTAGTATTTCTGACCAGTCAGCTTAAGGAGCTTTTCAAAGTGCTTCCATTTTCCTCTGTTAAATCACCTGAGCTCAGTAATGAGGCAGTTTAAGTCCCATTTTTTGTATTGTCAGCCAGTTTCAGTGTGTACTTCACATGGTACACTTTTTTGAGGTTAAGTGTATGCTCAGAATTAAGTCATGTTTCGCCAGCCATTCTTATCTGTAAGCTAATGGCTTGTTGCCACATCTTTAGTTTCTAGGCTGTGCCCTGAAAACTGCTCCAGAGGCTCAAAATAATATACTGTACCCAGTCAACTGCTAGATGCATCAGACACCTTAGTTTTGTAACATGGTTAATGTCCGGAATGATGTTATATTCAAACCTCTTAATCACTTTTCCTGTAGATTTTGAAAGTGGATTGTACATTCCAGTTTTAAAGGCTCCATAAGTTCTGAGTTTCCTCCATGATGTCGGAAGCATATATTAAGAATGTAGATGGCATGTTCAGATTTTATGGTAACTTCCAACCTTTGAACATTTTGAGTGTGGTTCCCTATTAATTTCTCCATCATAGAACCTGATACTAGGGTTTTGGGGTGTTGGTTTTTTTTACATTCTGTGATCTACTGTCTCACTCTTGAGAAATTTCACAGAATAGTAAGAAGCAAACGTTTTAATAAAGTGCATCTGAGCATTTTTCACTTGTGAGAAATGAATACCTGCAGTTGTCTCTGAAGTGTTAAGAATTGAGTTTGAATGTTCCACTTTCCCAACTGAACCATGTAAATTGCTTCCTCAGAATCCCTGAATGGCTACATTAATCCAATCTGTTTACTCAATTGTCCCTCTTGCAAAAAAGTAGCAAATCACAGTAAAACGTCTCATGTTCTAAGAACTCCTTAAATACCATGTTCTACCCAGTCTTACCATGTTTTCTAACAATCAAGGAACCCAGTATTTATCCCATTGTAATGATGTGTTTGTTCTGTAAGACCCTTCATGTAGTTCTGCTTCGTATACCTTTGTATTTGCAGCACTTAAGTTCACATTTTTATCCTTTCCATATTTGATTTGTGAAATAAAGATGTTTTGATAACTGGCTTGTTATGCCCAATGCAGATAACATGCCAACTACTTCTAGGAAGAAAATATAATGTGGTAAATACCTTTATGATGCTTTGACCAGTATAAATGGGCTTCTAACTAGTCAGAATCAAGCTGCTATACTCTCGGAATTACATATTTTGGAGCAAGGCCTTTGTTCTATGTACAGTTAATAGAGGCACTTAACTGTCTTAAAATGGTTGCATCTGCTGACTGTCAAGTGTGATCCAGACTCTGAATCGACTGAATACTTCACAGTTGCAAGTTCTACTGAATTATGCAGGCATCTCTGTGAATTTTCCACAACTCAGTGGATCTGCAATATTTATTCCAGATGCAGTACTAGTGTTTAGAGGTTTGACACGTATTGGGAAACATACATTTGGAGTGGTGGGTTATCCTTATCGGAGGAACATCACTGCTAGTGGAACAATCTGAGGCATAGGTGCTTCTGTTGGCTGCCCAGCTGGGTAGTTCCATATCAGTTTAAGGAATTAGAGTATGGTGACATGAGGAAATGCCTTAAGCACTTTAGATATTGTTTATGAAACTTGAACTAACAACATTGATAGGTTTGCATTCTGTGGCAAGCATGCAGAAATTGGTGCAATTGAGCAAAGCAAATTACTCAGTTTGATGGTTTTGAGCAAAACAATTATTTGATTGTGTTTACTCTTCAGGTAAATATGCTAGATTGGTTACAAACAAGGCATAGTGTGTATATAATTTGTCTGCTTACTCATTGTAAAATTTGAAGTATTTTTGTATTTGTAGCTAATGAAAGGTGGTTTTTTTGTATATTTACAGCAAGAAGAAAACGTGTATTGTTAATTTAGTTTACAGAAATTATGGAATTGTTTACTGTGACATAATCATGTAACACAACTTGACTCCCTTTTGTATAATAAAGTAGCAAATGTAATTCACAATTGGGTTTAAATCCAAAACTATGTGAATCTGCTTAGAGGTTTCTGAAGAGCAGCTGAAAGCCCAAGTCACAAAACTGTATTATGAATGGCATTTTAAGGGTGTAAGAGTGGAATGGTTATACAGTGACTATACAGTACAGTCTTAATAATTCAGTTTAAGTTTGAGGGCTATGTAATGAACATATTACATTCTCCTTTTATTAAAGGAAGCAGAAATACTCCTATAAGGCTGCCTGTTCTCCCCCTTGTCTCTTAGGACAGGATTCCTTTCTGTGATGTAGGAACAGTTTTGAGGCAAACTAATTCAGCAAATGTTGGCATTTTAATTATGCAAGTGAGAACTTGGTGTGGTATATCAACTGACTTTGTTACTATGCGATTAGCACACTTGGTTGACCCTACATTTTCTGGTCGTTACTTTTGTCCTTGGAATTAAACTGAAGTGTTCTGGAAGCCTACTGAGTTGAAAGGGAAACTTAAGCCACGTTTTCCTCCCTTAGTACTGTACAAATCAGCGGCTTCTCTCTGCAAGTGGGCTGCTCGTTTTCACCACCGGTAAAACACTTCTGCATGTGCCTTTTCAAAATGGCTCTTATTACTCTCCTAGTGTAAGGTATTGAGATAAGAAAGCGTATTGATATTCTGCTGTCACACTGAACTTCCAAAATGGGGAAATTGTGCACTGACCTCAGGTACCCAGTGCTTTGCTCTTCATCCTTGTCAAGTACCCTCGGACAACAACCCTACCTACCACAACACTGTACAACTGGGGTGCCTTAGAGCCCATGGAGTGTTTTAATTTGCTGTGTCTTTAAGTCAAACACATCTTGCAGGGGTTTTGTATTAATAAACTTTTGAAAACTCGTATACATCTTTTGTCGTGCTTTTTCTGAGGATAGTATGCTATAGAGAAGTGGCTTTCTTTGGGTATGGAAGATCTTTGCCTGAACATTGCTGGGGAAACAAGGGCCTCTGGAGGTTCTTGCCTTGGGAGGGGAGAAGCAGCAGTAACAGCTTTTCCTAAACAAACAAGTCGTTCTCGTATATTTATATCTGTATGTATTAGAAGTTACAATAAAATATGTTTATGTAAACTGCTTTGGGAGGTCTGCCTGAAAAACAATATAAATGCTGTAACTCTTGGGCGGTTTTAGCAGACGTATAAAGCAAACTTAGATAACAGGGAGGCTAGTAATATTTAGTCAAATTATTCCTTCACTTTTTAATTCTTTCACTAGAGAGGGCAACTATCTGAAAATAGAGTGACACTTGCTGTCTTTAATGTATGTGAGTTGTTGTTCTGGCACTTAATATATTATAGTGCTATTGGTAGTAACATAGGTAACAGTGAAGGGGAAACAACCGAAACATTGTTGGGCTAATAAGTAATTGCCAATGAGGCTGCTGTGTTCATATTCAATCTTTTCAGACATAGGGCTTAACTGTTTTAAAGATATGTATTGGGGAACCATATATTTGTATGGTGGTAGTGCTGGATCAGCCTTCCAGTAGCTCTCAGATGAGAAAAATCAATTTAGTTCCAAGCGGGTGGTGGTTGTTGTTTTACCACAATTATGGCACAGCTTGTCAATAATGAAGTGTAGATTAGACACTTCCATTTTTTAGCCTAGGATGAAGCTGTCCTGCTTGACCTGAATTTAGAACAGCTGCTAGGATTGCATGGTGGTGTGGGTTTTGTTTTTGCAAATAGTTGTTACAAATAGCATTTCCAGTCCTTGCGCTGCAACCTCACCTGATAAATTAAAAAATTCTGCCTATTGAAATAAAGCAGGCCCCTTTGCTGTGCTCCTTTTGATGCCTGCGGAAATGTTTTTGTCCAGATAAGCCTACCTTAGAAACTTTAAAGTAATTTTAATCTGTTTCAGTATTTTATCTCTTGCAATGCTTTTAAAGTAGGGCTGTGGTGGTGTCTCTTCCCGCCCCCATGTTTTTTCATCTTTTAGTAAACCACTTTGAGGTGAGTTTTTTGTTTTTAAGTCAAGCGGTATAAAAATCGTATGAAATGACAAAATAATGACTCAGAAGGTGGTGAAAAAAACCTTGAAGTTTTTTGTTGTTTTTTAAAGCAGAGGTTGGATGGCCACCTGCCAGGGATGCTTTTTAGTCGATTCCTGCATTTCAGGGGGTTGGATTAGAACTTCCGGGTCCCTTCCAACTGGACCAACTCATACCATTCTAGGGCCAGAATGAATGAATGAACGGAGGTGTAGCTGCCTCAGTGTGTGTTTCCCCATTTTCAAACTGGTGCCTTCCGCCGTGTTAGAGGAGCTGCAGGACACCGCACAGCACGTGCAAAAATAAAACCCACATACCTCCCGAGTGCAAGTTTGCAGGATGGGTGTCCCCCCTCTTAACTTTACCATTATTATTATTAAACTATATTAGCAATTTATTTTTAGTGTATCCCTTTGTCGAACACCTATGAAAAGTAACCAAAAGGTCGGCCTGATGTCTGCCTCCATCTACGTCGAGAGGCAACGCAGTGCACCTCCAGGAGGGGAAGTCAAACCGAAGGGACCTTCCCTCCCCTTATGCTCCCAGCAGCCTCAGACACGTTGGGAGCTGCGGCTTGTTGGGAACAGCTGGGGACGCAGCATCTTCCACGCACGCGCACACCGGGCGTCAGCTTTAATTCCCCCCCCCCCAAAGGGGGTCGGAGCCTCAAGTGAAGCGACGCAACACATCCGGCTCCCCACCGAACAGTGCGGGCACAACCCCACCCCCGCTTTCCGTCCCTCCTTGCAAACAGAGAGGCCCTTCAAACGGGAACCGGAAATGAGGTTTCAAGGGGGAAAAGGCGACCTGCGCGCCTTCGTAAACGGACTCTTCCCTCCCTCCCGTCTTAACTCTATGTTCTCCTCGCGCCGCCGTGAGGCTGCCGGTGCCGTAAAGGGCGGGCTTCGCTTTACGGCAGAATCCCGTCGCTCGGCTCCTACCTGCCTGGCGCACCGTCAGGTAAGAGGGACGCGGAGGAAGGCAGTTCCTATGAGGCGTGTTGTTGTTTTTTAGTGGGGCGGCTTTCTTGCTGGGTCCGCCTTAGGCTCCTCTTTTAACGCTGCCCCGAGGTCAAGGTTGGGGGGGGGGAGGACGACAACATTAAATATAGCAGCTGCTAAATAAAGTTAAACGGGGAGGTTTGCGAGGGACCCGTGAGGGTCATCTAGCCCAACCCCGCCGGGCCCCCCCCCCCGGCAGCGTTCGAAATTCGCCAGGCGCATTTTGCCACCTTGGAGGCGCCTGCCTGCCTGGGGGTCCTTGGATCTTGCCAGTTTCCACACACTAACAACACATCCTGCCAAATTCTACCCACAATATTTTTATCCGGGCAATTGGAGACCCAAAAAAGTTGTATTGGAAATATCCGGCTCCAAAATGGCAACTAGGCATTGTGTTTTGGCCACTGTAGCCCTGGTTTAAGGAGCCATTTGGCTGCTTAGCTTATTAATAATAATCATTTATTTATTATTTATACCCCGCCCATCTGACTGGATTTCTGCAGCCACTCTAAGGCGGCTTCTGACAGAGTATTAAAAACACGATAAAACATCAAAAACTTCCCTAAACAGGGCTGCCTTCAGATGTCTTCTTAAAGTTGTGCAGTTGTTTATCCCCTTGTTTTTTTTAATCTCGTATTCTTATGTTGTGACATCTGCAGATGAAAGGCGGTATTCAAATGTAACAAAATAAAATAATAATTTTATAATTCATACCCCCTCCCATCTGGCTGGGTTTCCCCAGCCGCTCTGGGCAGAGTATCACATATAAAAACATAGTAAAACATCAAACATAAAAAACTTCCTGACGCAGGGCTTTCCTTCAGATGTCTTCTAAAAGTTGTGTAGTTCTTTATCTCCTTGACATCTGATGGGAGGGCGTGTGCATGTGAGAAGCTGCTGGGAACTGTAGCTCTGTGAGGGGGAAACAACAGTTCCTAGGATTCTTTGGAGGCAGGGAGAGAGATGTGCATTGAATGTGCTTTAAGCACCGGATGTGGGAGCCCATGACAAGCCCCGAAAGAACAAACTTGGTTTATGATTGCTTTGTACCTTTGATAGTGTGCTGCAGGTAGGAATTACTCAGTGTGACCCTACCACCAGCAAAACCCCACTGATTTTTAGCAGAGACAGTAATAATTTAAAAGGGAGTGATTAAAAGTAGACATGGCACTGGGATTTGGTGGAGAGGTTTATCCCTCTCTGCTCTTCCCATCACCCTGATGAGGATGCACATTCTCTGTCCCTGTCATCAGATTGATCACTGAATGAGTCCAGAGGGGAATATAACTCCCTGATTAGTGCAGTTCCCTGGAGGGATGCTGTCTTCAAGCACCTGAAAAAGGTTAGCTCCTCCTTTTTCAAACACTTTTGGGAGAAAGGGGGGGGTGAATCTGAGAACCTAGCTGTGTTATGCTACTAACCAACAGGGATTCACACAAGCACTTTGATGTTTCTCATTGTTAAGAGACTTAAAAGTAATTCGAACAAGCATTAATGTGCTTTGCACAAAACAATGATTCTCGTTTATATAAAATTGTTACAAACACTTCATTGAATTTCAAGTTCCTGCCTCCCCTTTTCCCCAGCTTTATTTTCCACTGGAGAGACCTTGGTAGACTACTTGAAAAAATGAGAAGAACGAAGCTCCTGCTTTCAACTGATAGTCAAGAGAGCCCTGAAGACTAATGCAGAGAATTAACAAGAACGTGGTTTTGGGCCTTCTTACTTTGACAAGCTCAGTCTTTCTCCTGTTCCAGCTGTACTATTATAAATACTATTTATCACCAAGGGTAAGAACTCTGACAGCTCACTTAAAAACAACAACACAACACAGCTACATTCAGCAGAATGAATCCAAACAAGTGTTTATAGTGATTTGTTAAAATAAGATGGGAGACGCGAGATTGAAACTTGCTTGGTATTGAACATTCCTGCTTGGTAGTAAATTCCAATGAAATCAATATGGCTTAAACATGGTTAAAGTCAGATTTCATATGTTCCAGGTTACGGTCTGGCCATTTTCTGGTCAAGTGGAGTGGAGCTTTCTAGCTCCATTGCTATCTTTATAGTTTGATTCCAGTGTAGTATGTCAGAAGGTTAGTCAACAGAGGAAGTGTGTACTCTTCGAGTTGAAAATAGATTAGTTCAAATATATATATAAAAAATGCAATATTTTTGAAAAATATCACCAAAACTTCACTTCTCATTTGTCTTGGTGGTAGCACTAGGACTTGACTTGCAAAGCCTCTTCTCTGTTGTTTGGTTTTGTTAGAATGGAGCTGTTTTCCCCAAGATTAAAGGGAACAAAGCAGGGCAAGACGGTAGCCGGTGGGTAAGTACTTTTGCACTGAAAGTATTTTTATTATTTTATTATTATTATTATTATTTATTGAACTTATATACCGCCCCACACCTGGTGGTCTCAGGGCGGGTCACAAAAAAGGTCACAATATATGAAATAAAAATAAAAACAATAACCCAATAACGCCCCCCTAAAAGAGCCACATTTTAAAGGGTATAGGATGTTGATTAGGTCAGCTAAAGGCCTGCTTAAAATGGAATGTTTTTGCCTGCCGCCTAAAGGTGTATAATGAAGGCACCAGGCAAACTTCCCTGGGGAGAGCATTCCACAGCCACTGCAGAGAAGGCCTGTTCTCATGTTGCCACCCTCTGGACCTCTCGAGGAGGAGGCACATGAAAGAGGTATTGCAGTCCTGAGCCGTTTAAGGCTTTATAGGTCAAAACCAGCACTTTGAATTGGGCACAGAAACTAATCGATAGACAGTGCAGTCAGACCAGGATCGGTGTAATATGCCCAAACCATCTTGCTCCAGTGAGCAGCGTGGCCGCTGAATTCTGCACTAGCTGAAGTTTCTAAACCGTCTTCAGAAGCAGCCCTGAGTTTAAGATGTATAAGATCTCTTTTGCTGCTTTGATCGGTATGATACCCGTTATTTTTACTTTATTGACTTAAAAGGCAAAGGGACCCCTGACCATTAGGTCCAGTCATGACCGACTCTGGGGTTGTGCCGCTCATCTCACTTTATTGGCCAAGGGAGCTGGCGTACAGCTTCCGGGTCATGTGGCCAGCATGACTAAGCCGCTTCTGGCAAACCAGAGCAGCGCACGGAAACGCCGTTTACCTTCCCGCCAGAGTGGTACCTATTTATCTACTTGCACTTTGACGTGCTTTCAAACTGCTAGGTTGGCAGGAGCAGGGACCGAGCAACGGGAGCTCACCCCGTCGCAGGGACTCGAACCACCGACCTTCTGATCGGCAAGTCCTAGGCTCTGTGGTTTAACCCACAGCACCACCCGCGTCCCTATACTTTATTGACCTAGGGGTATTCAAAAGCTTTTTAAAGATGTTTTTCCCCCTTTCCTGTCTCTTTACACAGCACGTTGTTAAGAAATTCATTAGTTTGATGTCCAGTCACAACATACCTGTGCATCTGATTGATCCATTGCTTCTGGGACTAATTGACACAGACTTGAAGCAGCTCAGGACCTCTCCTGATAGCAGCCACTCAGAATGCAGATACCTCTGTGCTCGACGGGACTTCACCACCTTTGCCGTCCTGGACAAAGCCTGGAAACTTGAGGTAAATTTGTCTCATCTTTATTTACCTATCTATGCTAAACTTTGCAACTGTTAGATCGAGTAAGCATAGAGACAAAATATGAAAATATTTATGGTGCATTTCTCAGGAATTTTTGAGAAAGGGGGAGTCACAGGGTGAGTGACTTGACCACAAGGCAAATGTTGCTTAGAAGGTACCTCACAACAGCATTGAATTGGAGTGTGTCTCTCTGTGGTTCGTATTTGAAGGTTTTTTTTGTTTGTTTGTTTTGGCCTTCATATCTTAACAGATAGTATTGTTACTCAGGAGGAAAACTGCAGAAAAGCACAAAAGAGGTTTTAATACACTTCTTACACTTAAAGAATAAGAAAAATGGTGAAAAAAAGCACAAAGATGGAAGTAATCTAATTAGACACAACAATACAGTAAGAGTAAATTTTTTGAGGTCTTAGAACAAAGGAAGGAAGTCAATTTGTGTTTATGTACGTAATGATATGGTTTTGTTCTGTAGATGTGTGCTTTTTTGTTTTTGTTTAGTTTTGTTTCGTTTCCTTTGCTTTCCCCCCCCCTTTTCCTCCCCCCCCCCATATGTTCCCAGGATTCTTGTCTGGATAGTATTATTTTGGATTCAATGTTTGTAATTTTTGTTATGATTCTGCATTGGAAAAAAAACTCAAAAAAAAAAAAAGAAGTGTATGAAGATAAATGCTAAGTGGTATTCAGAGAACTGTGTGAAGCCAAATAAGTTGGTTAAGTGTATTTATTAGAACTCCCCTTCATGGATCACTGCCTTGCAGTGGCGAAGGGGCTTGAATAACTCAGAGAAGCTATGAACTAACTAAAAAAGGAGATTGCAAGAATAATTGCATTCCCACAAAGAGGGGGTTCTGTTTCATTTTGAAACAGAAGAGCAAGTGCTTTGCAAAGCAGGACTGTGTGTGTGTGTTTAATGTGCTGAGCCAAAATGCAGCGTGTCAATTTCAGGTGGGCCTGTTTCGAGCTGCTGAGAGAGTAGGTTTCCAGTGGCTAAAGCTGCAGAGCAAAGACCCACGTCTAGAAGGGATGGATGACCTCTCTGGGATGGAGATTCCCTTACACTACATTTTCAGACTGGCAGCGCATGCCATCCATCTGGTGGTCTTTTATGAGAGGAGCGGGAACTACCTCTGGCACGGACAGCTGAGGCTGAAGCGACACATGGACCGGAAGTTTGTACCTTTTCGGAAGTTGACATTTGGCCGCTACCCGGGAGCCTACGACAAGTAAGAAATGGCAAGGCAGTGTATTCTGTTTCTATTTGATGCACGAGTTTTTCATACAAAGCACACAGCTGTCCGGCTTGCCTTGTATCCTTGCTGAACGACGAATGAAATCAGATGTGCAGGATTTCTGAAGTCAATGAGATTACAGCAATGGAGAAAAGTTTTACATTCATGATCTGACAATATTATTCTCCCACCCTGATGCATGACACTAGAACAGGGAATCGTGCAGTGATGATGTTTGGCTATAAAATCAGGACTGGCCAAATGAATGCATCTTAAACTTGGGAAATCCTTTACCACCAGGAGGTGGTTGCCACTGGGCTGTGAGGCTTCAAAATGGAGCCAAACAGAAGAAATAGCTGGGAAATAAACAGCTTGTTGCTCATCATGTTGCAACACATCCTTAAATGCAAGTAGCTGAAAATAAGTATGGTCCCCCAAGGGGAAAAGGCACTCGGATAAATCTTTCATTAGGCAAGTAATGTACCTCTGCCCTTGTATCCGATGGGTTGTTTCTAGTACAGCAGACCCTCTGGATACAAACTTAATTCATTCCTGGGGTCCTTATGTACCCTGAAAAGTCCGCATCTAGAGACATTGCTTCTGTGCACGTGTGCGGTGCGATAGAACGCTTCTGCGCTCTTCCGAGTTTGCTGTGTTCGCAACCCGAAACTTGCGTAACCCAAGGGTCCACTGTATGGCAGAGTCCCTGATCCATTTGGCTAAAGGGATTCACCTGGATGAGAGCATGGTGCTGTTTTAATTTTTCCATTCTGCCTTCCCATTGTAGGCATTTGTTTCTTGTTGGTGCAGATGGGCTGAACAGCTTCAGAACACCTTGTTTGATCCAAATGGAATGAGTTATTTTGGAGTAGTTGGGTGAAAATAGATAATTTGCAGCCTTTGCATATGAAGCGACTGCAGCTGCTTCTGTGTTTCATTTCGTTTCACCTTCCAGACATGAAAGTTGCTCTTGTTTTCTGGCCTGTTAATGTAACTCTTTCCTCCTTTGTAACAGGCTAGAACTAATAAGTGTTTCCATTGATGGGTTGACAGTCCAGATTCCAAAAGAGCCATCTCAGTTCCTAGAGGAAAGGTCCCACTCCAGGTTTATTGAATGTAGGTACAGAGAAGCTCGATCTTTCTTCCAGGTTAGTGGTTATCAAGTAGCATTTCACCCAAAATATTTTCCAGTGTTGCTTGCCTGGTTTCCCCCACCACCCCAGGGTTAAAATGGTTGTTGTTGTCAGAGTTAACATGCTTAAATGGGAATGCTAGTATATCTAGATCAGGGTTTCCCAAACTTGGCTGCCTGGCTGGTTATTATTTTTTTTTGGGGGGGGGGTGGACTTGGACTACAGTTCCAGTCATCCCTGATCATTGCTCCTGCTAGGTAGGGATGATGAGAGTTGTAGTCCCCCCCCAAAAAAAAACCAACCAAAAACACAGATGGAGGACCCAAGTTTCGGAAACACTGATCTAGACTGTGTGGATGGATGTCTTTGTTCCCAGACTGTAGAATCATATGAAAATATCTTACTGCAGACTTGCACACCCTATGACCCACCAAGCCCAATGCTGCCTATGAACCGCCTGAAGTGGCCTACTAAACGGCTTGCCTCTGATTGTGAAAATAAAAGGAGAGGGTTGTAGTCAAGCAGACAGTGAGCTGTTTCGATGCATGGCTGGATTGTGATTTGTGCAATCCTGATTTAACTCCTCCTGCCTTGCTGATTTATATATGCTATACGGATCCTACAGATATAAGACATGAGTGGCACTGTGGTCTAAACCACTGAGCCTCTTGGGTTTGCTGATCAGAAGGTCGGCGGTTCGAATCCCCACGACGGGGTGAGCTCCTGTTGCTCTGTCCCAGCTCCTGCCAACCTAGCACTTCGAAAGCACACCATTGCAAGTAGATAAATAGGTACCGCTGCGGCAGGAAGGTAAACTGTGTTTCTGTGCGCTCTGGTTTTCATCACGCTGTTCCACTAGACCAGAAGCAGTTTAGTCATGCTGGCCACATGACCCAGAAAGCTGTCTGTGGACAAACACCGGCTTCCTTGGCCTGAAAGCGGAGATGAGCGCCGCAACCCCTTAGTCGCCTTTGACTGGACTTAACCATCCAGGGGTCCTTTACCTTTTTTTTTTTTACCTCCAAAGATAAGCAATGGCGGTGAAGCTAGCTTCTGATCTCTTAAGTGGCTCGTGTTTAAATAATTATTTACTCATATGTATTCCAAGGTCCAATGAACTACAGTTGGAAACATTGTTTGCTGTAAAGTGTGGAAGAGTGCTGTTCATGAATCACAAGTCAAATCTCCTCTTGGTACATAGAAGTATCCGCATGGTTCTTTGCTTTGTGATCCCAGAGTCCTGTTTCAGATTTAAATGTTAATGGAAATAGCTTGAAACCTATGAACCCTTTTACCCATCCAGCCCACTGGTAGCTTAATATTATAGTCCCGAAGCCGGCCACAGTACAATACTGATAAATAATTTTGCTATAATCCTTTAACACTTGGTGGCGCCAAAGAATGAAAATCCTGTGCATGGAAACAAAGGTGAATCTATCTTATACAGGAAAGCAGGAAAATAATAGTATCTTCTGTGCCACGGCAGTAGATACTGGCATAGAAAAAAATTTGTATTAAAAATGGTTATTTACCTGTGTTTGAATATATCTTGAAGCTCATTAAATATTGATTGATTTATTTCATAAAATGTATATACCACTTGATTGTAAAAGACTTCAAAGCGATATACAAAAAGATAAAACAAGAAAAATCAAGGAAAATTACAACCCTACTTTAAAACATAACAAAAGTTAAAATACTGAAACAGCAGAAAAAAAAGTAGTTTGGTGGGAGCTGTAAACACTTGACTGTATGAAAATAATGCAAGAGTCGTTTACAATTTCCCTTTTATTTTTTAGCTGTACCCTGATGATGTATCTCTGGATGCTGTTGAATTCAGAAAGAAAGCCAAGGCCTTGCTGCATCTTGCTTCTCTGACATTAAACAGTTTAGGAGTCAGATTCTGGCTGAGCAGTGGAACTTGCCTGGGTAAGGAGCTTGTGGTCACGTTTGGTCGCTAAGATTGAGAACTGAATGCATTCAGTTACTCAGGGGTGTCTTAACAGGTACTGCAAAACCCACAAACATGCAAAGACACATTTTCATATTCCAAAACTGAAATATGAACCAAAACAGCTTGAAACATGTATGGTTAAATGGCTTAAGCCTTAAAAACCCCAGTAGTCGCCGAAATTTTGGAATGTCCCTGGAAAGAAGGTCATCAGACTTCTTTAGGTAATGATGGGAGAGAACTAGGCACTGCGACCCTTAACTTGCTCCACTCCCTAACCCCACTTTGCCACCATATCCTTACAGCCTTTGCCAACCCCTCCTCTGCAAGTCCCCAGCAAACTAGGAGAAATCTTCATGGGCTGGTAGATTTTGTGGGCTTGGGGTCTGTACTGTGCCAGCTTTCTGCCATGAAGCTCACAGAACTGTTGTGTTTTCAGGTTGGTACAGGCAGTGCAATATTATTCCTTACAGCAAAGATGTGGACTTGGGGATTTTCATTCAAGACTACCAGCCAGATATCATTCCAGCATTTCAGAAGGCAGGATTGCCGCTAAAGCACAAGTTTGGCAAGGTTGGTGAATGACACACCTGACTTGGGCACTTTGCCCTGTTTGTAACCCCTCCTTTCCAGGGTGTGCAATTCTAGGCTCTTAACAGGAAGAAAATATTGTGTGTTGGAAGAGCTACCGTGGAGCAGTGGATGCTGGACTGGGGAGATTTGGGTTCAGATCTCTTTGCAGTCATGAAGGTTGCCAAGTGACCCAGGGTCCCAGTCGCTATCACTCTTAGTCAGCCTACCTCGCAGGATTGTTGTAAGGACAAAAAGGGTGGGAGGACAGAACCATGTATCAACAGCGTTGTTTATTTGTATGCTGCCTTTCCATGCTCAAACCGGCTTATAGGCTTGTAAAGGTAAAGGGACCCCTGACTGTTAGGTCCAGTCGTGGCCGACTCTGGGGTTGCGGCGCTCATCTCGCTTTATTGGCCGAGGGAGTACAGCTTCCGGGTCATGTGGCCAGCATGACTAAGCCACTTCTGGCAAACCAGAGCAGCGCACGGAAATGCCGTTTACCTTCCCGCCGGAGCGGTATCTATTTATCTACTTGCACTTCGACGTGCTTTCGAACTGCTAGGTTGGCAGGAGCAGGAACCGAGCACCTGGAGCTCACCCCGTCGAGGGGATTTGAACCACCGACCTTCTGATCGGCAAGTCCTAGGCTCTGTGGTTTAACCCACAGTGCTACCTGTGATATACTGATATACCATGATGTCTGAAATAAGGATGAAGCTATGTAGAGGCATTAACAATAATAATAATAATAATAATAATAATAATTTATTATTTATACCCCGCCCATCTGGCTGGGCTTCCCCAGCCACTCTGGGCGGCTTCCAACAAAATATTAAAATAACAGTAATCCATCAAACATTAAAAGCTTCCCTCACATTGTGATTTTTGAATAGAACACACACACACACACACACACACACACACACACACACACACACATCCTGATTCATGATATATTGCCGGGTCAAAAATTATGGAACCAATATCACGATATGGACATATGCACGATATGGTTTTGGGCAATATATTGATATATCACAGCTTACCACACCAAAAGATTTACTTAGTTGCAAAAGCAGTCATAAGCCATAAATGAAAACAAGCATGCAATAAAAGTAAGCAGTCGTTACATAAGTCATGATAAAGTCCAGCAATAAAGATGCAAAGCGTTCATACCAGTAACAGCAAAAAATGAAGGCTCTCCGAAATTAAAACTTGACCTTAACACAAACCCCTAGACGACACACCCCACTCCACAGACCTCTAGGCATCCTGAGCATCAGGTCCGGCAAAAATGTATGCCGCCTGGAGCTTCTTGGGGGAAAAGCTGGATATATAAATAGTCTTCTCATACAGTATACCTGATAACCATGAACAAATGTTTATTTGTATATGGATAAGGTGGTTTCAAACAGGCCGTTAAATCCTGGTGTGACTAATGAGCCCAAACTGTTAGAAACAGTCTTGGTTTTCCTTACAAAGCCCAGTTACAGGTTATGATTTTTTTAAAAAATGCATGCTTAAACTATCTCCTTTTATTTTGAAGAAGCACCAGCTCTCAGTCTGGAGTGAGGTCCCAACTGGCTTCTTGTTTCCTACCCTTTTCTGCCACGGTTGCTAGTTCCCCAACCCCTAGGGTGCCATATAGTGCTAGCAATACTTGGGTAGGCAAGTCTTCTGGGAAGGTTTACAACAGGAGACTTGGTGCAGGATCCCCAATCCAGATTGGGAGCGTGGTGCAGATTAGGTTCTCCACAGCAGAAGCTGCTTTATTTTAAGCATGCTTTAGTAACAGAAAAAAATAAAATAAAGAAAACTCAAACATGTATCATGTCATTTGTGCCTAAAAATCATTGCACAAAGACCTGGCATGTGTCCCTCTTGTATGTTTGCAGTGTTTGACTTTTGCAGCCTCTTTTAATATTATCTGTGTCATATAAGGTGCTTTCTTCCTGTCTGCCTTTCAGGTTGAAGACAGCTTGGAGCTCTCCTTTCAAGGAGAGGATGAAGTAAAGCTCGATATATTTTTCTTCTATGAAGAGGATGACCACGTGTGGAATGGCGGAACTCAGGCCAAATCGGGCAAGAAATTCAAGTATGAGTCAGACTTGGCATCTGTGGGGGAAGGAAATAGAGCTTGACAAACTTCAGCATGAGATATTCTTAGCAATTAGTGTAGTGCAGCTTCATTCTACCACCAATATAAAAACCATAAACCACGAGGGAATTGCAGACCACTTTTTCAAACCACCAGTGGCTTTCAAACCACTTTTTGGAGAAAACTAGGTGTGGTTCTAGGGGACCTTTTCAGCATTCATCTCGATTTGTTTGCAGGGAGAATGGACATTGTTGGCTATTTAATGAGCATTTCATTCTGATTGGTTTGCAGTGAGTTAGACATGCGTTTCCCCACGTTTTCTAGTGAGTTTTCCCATTGCAAAAATTCAAGCATTTGTGGGAAGTGGGTTTGTTGTGCAGGACCCTCCTGGTTAACTATAATTGTGCAACCCAAATTTGCCAGTACAGTCGTACGTTGGAAGTTGAACGGAATCCATTCCGGAAGTCCGTTCGACTTCCAAAACATTTGAAAACCAAAGCACAGCTTCTGATTGGCTGCAGGAAGCAGAACTAAGCTGTTCAAAAACCAAAGTACGTCTTTATAAGTCATGCAAAGGTGTTTAGTATGTAGTTGTAGAAGCCATTTTAGCCCAAATTCTGCAATATGCAATCTGGATGCAGACACTTTTATTCAATCCCATAATTCTTACAACATTATCTGTATGCAGATTCTACAAAGTCGCACCACATTTCACTGATTGGATTACAAAGCCCCTTTCCTTCATCATTAACCTTCCTGTTCTTTTTTTGCGACACAGGTATCTGTTTCCCAAATTTACACTATGTTGGACTGAGTTCATAGAACTCAAGGTACGTGTGCCATGTGAAACTCTCCATTACATCGAAGCCAACTACGGTAAAGAGTGGAAGATACCCGTGAAGATGTGGGACTGGAAAAACTCTCCACCCAACGTCCAGCCCAATGGGATCTGGCCTATCAACGAATGGGAAGAAGTCATTCAACTCTACTGACCAATCTAAAGCAAATACATGTATTTATTTTGCCCACAAGGCATCTTCGATTGTGGAATGCTTCAGCCATTTCCAAAGGAGATGCTGTAAAAGATGTATTCACTGTTCAGTTGGTCAACGCGCAAGCAAATGGATGTCCTGCTTCAGGAACTCTGAAGAACTCTTTTCTACAGCTGAGGATGGGGGGTGGGGTGGGGAATAAGCTACATAAAAGTTGTATGTAAGGAAAAAGGAATGCTGAGCGGCCATTTTGAACATTTGTTGCAGCAAATGTCCCTAAGTCAAGAAAAAAGCTGCCTATTCTGCCCAAACTAAGGGTCACCAAATATAGCCCACCATTCATGTCTACACCACAGCTCGCTGAATCTCTGGGTGTCGCTCCCTGCCCAGAACTGGAAAAACACAGGTGGGTGGTACCAGTTGTATGGCAAGCCATGGACTATTTAGCAGTGGCTTTGGGTGCTTAGTCGAAATGGAAGTTTTTGTGGGAATGTTCAGGGAGGCAGGAGAGGATATATTGTTTAATAATATCCTTCCTAACTTGTGCTAGCAAGTTCTGTAATTTAGCAGAGTTTTACATTCCCCTTTTAAATGCACAGCGGTTAGCTTGTTGCAAGCTTGTTTAAGCTTCTCAATATTAGATTCCTGGTAAGACCCTTTTATATCCCTCCTAAAAGAATAGACACGACACAATCTTGTGTAATGTGTATAAAAGAAGTTTACTCACACATTCAGTTCACAGATGGATCCCTGAAGGCAGACTTAGTTACAAAGTATATACCTGTGGATCTACCCCACTTGGGGTGTTAACCCCAGCGACTGCAGACTGGCAGTCACTGCAGTTCACACAACAATAGGAAGATGAAAAAAGAGGGAGGAGGCCTTGTGGTTTTGTTACCTGCCCAGGTAAAGTCATGCCCACCTCTAGTCACATGCAAGAGGAAGTATGTCCCAGGCCAGGAGGAAACAGGAAGTTCCAACTGGCTGGACCAAACATCCCCTTGCAAGTCCACTCTAGGAAAACAAGGAATGTTGTATTTGACTGCTATCTATGTATCACATCCCACAGATGGGTTGTTAGTTAAAGCCTGTGTTTGAATCTACAGGGTCCGATATCACTTTAGGAGCTAATGGATGTAGGAGGAAATGATGTCACCTACTTGAATGGCCATCTGACTCAAATGGTCCCCTTTCACCTAAATTGCTCATAGCTTCCTTCCAACCTCTCGAATCCAGGTTTTTCTTGGAGCCCCCACTCAGGACCACTTTTGAGGGAGCATCGCTGGTGAGTGAAAGCCCTTCGCAGCTTACTCGTTGGCAACGCAGTATGGTCGCTCAGAATACAGATGCTGGCCATCCTTGGTCTATTGCATTAAGGATTTAAGAAGAGCTTGTGGACTTCCTTGAGGTTCCCAGTTGGTCATTACAGGAAATAGGATGCAGGGGTAGGTGACTCACGGAGGCATAAGAGCAATTCCTCTTATTCTCATAGAGCACTGAAAAGGGGACCGCATCCCAATGTGGCTCCTTTTTACAGATATTCCCAGTGGGATTTCACTCATGGGAAAATAGCAACCCATACTACTTTTAATCAGGGTCGTCCCCCCCCCCCCAAGCTGGAACTCTCAGATGGGCACCATTGCCATTCTAAGAGAACGAGGTGAGTTCATGGTGAGTTCAGGCATCTATTTTTCTAGAAAAATAGCACTGCTTTTAATAGTGTATCATTGACCTTTAACCATAGTTCAAGACTTTCCTGCCATGTCCCCATCGTTAGGAGATAACTTGGGGAGGGGGAAGCATTGTACAAAAAAAAATAATCAAAAATAATTTGTCACATACCTTATTATGGGCAGCAGTTCAAAGAGATTTGAAACTGACGATCAGGACGATGTGAAATACTGTTATCTCTGAAGAAGTTCTCGTAGTATATTTTATTTGTACGTGGCTCACTGTGGCCTGAAGTCTGTTTTGCATTGTTTGGAGCTCTGTTATACAAAGCACAATAATGTAGACATTTCTATTTGTGGGCAGAAAATGTGAATTTTTTTTTAAATAAAAAAACCACTATTGTTTATCTTGTGTAGATAAGGAAAAAGAGAGAAGGTACTAATGCATGTCCCCTCACTAAAACAAATAGTATTTAAATGATCCATGTACAATATTGTGTTTTAACTTATTGATGAAGTTGTTTGCTGTTTTGTACAATGTATAATGATGCTCTTGTCAGTGGCTCCTGTCAAGGAAAAGTTGGTTGTTCCTTCTGTCCTATTGAAGTCAATGTGACAAGTTAGTATCGAGTAACTTTTCTGGATTCGGGACGAAGGTTTTAATGTACTTTAATGTACTAAACCTAGATTTAAGGATGTTACTCAGTACAAAATAATCTGAAGGAGGCTTTAAAATTAAAACATATGTTCTGAACTTTTTTAATAAACTTATGAAAAGAGACTTAGGAAAATGTCACATTTATTCAGAATATGGAAGATCAAAATCTATGCCTCTGGCAAATATGTTTATAATGTGCAGTTAGTGCTCAACAATGTTCTTGTTTTAAGGTTACATTTGTCATATATACAAAAACAGCAACAACGCAAGCATGATAGACAACAACATGGTTAAACTTCTATATATCCCGGTATAGCCTGTATATGTCCTCCTTATCTTCTTAATTTCTGAAAATATAATGCTAAGTGAGATCAGGCTTCCTTTAACCAGCTTGCCTTTTCAGCTATTGGTGCCAATGCAGCTGCAATGCTGCGTTTCTATTTTTAAAATATAGTGTGTTTCAAAACAAGGTATAGATTTTTGTTCCTAGGAACCAATCAAGGCACAGTACAGAAATCTTGCTTTTCTCACCTCCGTTTGATTGTCAGGTAAAATGAGCTCAGTTAATTTACTTGGCTGAGGGTTTCTGAGCCCATTATGGAATGAATGAATTTGTAGAGTAAATCCATATGAGGAAATTAATTTCTGGATGAACTTTAATAGCAGAAGAATTTATTATTGCCGGTCAATTTTGAATTATTAATTTAATCTAACCTTGGAAATTGCTGAATGAACTGTATTTAACCGACTGGTTTAAATCAAGAGTCAAAAATGGATATATTTTGATGATTGAATGAGGACTGCCTTGCTGTTAATTTAATGACTGGATTTTTATGAGTATTTGGAAGTATGGATTGTGACACTTGAAGAGAGTGAAGGCATGCATGTGGTTCTCTAATGCTAGAAGCCTCTGAGCCGAGATGGGAGAATTGGAGAATGGCATTGCTCCAGAATCATAGAGCTGTAGAGTTGGAAGGGACCCTAAGGATCATCTAGTCCAGGGGTCACCAACCTAAGGCTCACTCTAATGCCCTAACGCCCGCTTGCGCACTGCGCTAAACCAGTGCAGCGTAGCGCAGGGACTCACTTCTGCGGCGCCGAAAATCACAGGCATGCAGACACCGAAAATCAGGGGCGCGCAGATGCATGCACGCATGATCCAGCCCATAGAGGGATCTCCGCAGGACCGATTGGGCCCAGGCAAGATAAACCTTGTCGACCCCTGATCTAGTCCAGTCCCCCTGCAATGAAGAACCCTCAGCTAAAGCATCCATGACAGATGGCCATCCAATCTCTGCTTAGAAACCTCCAAGGAATGAGAGTCTACAACCTCCCAAAGGAGACCGTTCAGCTCTTGAACAGCTCTTACTGTCAGAAAGTTCTGGTTTGAACCCTACTCTCCAGAGCAGGAGAAAACAAGCTTGTTCCCTCTTCCATGTGACAGCCCTGGAGATATTTGAAGGTGGCTTTCGTCTGTCCTCTCAATCTCCTCTTTTCCAGGCTAAACATACCCAGCTGCCTTCAAGCGCTCCTCGTAAAGGAGTTTCCAGACCCTCAATCATCTTGGTTGCCCTCCTCTGCATACATTCCAGCTTGTCAGCATCCTTCCTAAATCATGGTGCCCAGAATTGGACACGGTATTCCAGGTGTGGTCTCAGCAAGGCAGAATAGAGTGGTACCATTACTTCCCTTGATCTGGACATAGAGACCTGGTGTCTTTAGAACTTGCGTTTTGACTTTGGCCTCTGTATGAATTTCAACTGTGACAGCAGGGACAACTTTTGAACCAAAGTAAGGCACTTCAGTTTAGTTAGGTGCTGAGCCTTTTGTAAAGCTGCAGTGCTCAAGTATGCACAGTGTCTTTGCAAGGAAGGAGGACTCAGAAAAGAACATAACTTGGCCACACCCCTGCAACCCTAGTAACCCGGCTGAGAAAATCTGAGAGTACCTGTGCATATGAACTCTGTTCCATGCATGCGCCCTATGACATCCTCTCCACATCTTCACTATGCAACCAGTTTTAACTACAACAGCTACTTCCCCATGAAGCAGGCCTCAAGAAGCCTCCTTGCTTTTATAGTCATACCTTGGAAATCGAACGGAATCCGTTCCGGAAGTCCGTTCGGCTTCCAAAAATAGTTCGCAAACCAGAACAGAGTCACTTCCGGGTTTGCGGCATTCAGGAGCCAAAACGTTCAAGAACTAAGCTGTTCGAAAACCAAGGTATGACTGTGTTTCAAAGTGAATTCATTTTTTAAATCATACCATACTGAAGTAGAGCTCGGTGTCTCCCAGATTCGAAATAATAGCCTGCCAGCATGGTTTCTTTTACATATTGGAAGGCCTTCTCTGTTTTGTTTGGCAGGCAAATGATACTGACAGGTGAGGATTCACCAGTGGTATCATGTCTCACGCCCTGGAGCCAAGCGTGTTCAGCTTTGGTAGTATATTTGTGAGGATAATTCAGGAATTATGCTGAAATTCAGGGGGGAATTAAAACCAGAAAATACTCAAATGCAGTGTTTTGGCAGCTATGCAATCTGGAACCTTAGGAATAATAATAATAATAATAATTTGTTATTTATACCCCGCCCAACTGGCTGGGTTTCCCCAGCCACTTTGGGCGGCTACCAACAAAAGATTAAAACTACACTAAAACATCAGTCATTAAAAACTTCCCAATACAGGAGTGCCTCAGATGTCTTCTAAATGTCAGATAGTTGTTTATTTCTTTGACATCTGGTGGGAGGGCGTTCCACAAGGTGGCCGCCACTACCGAGAAGGCCCTCTGCCTGGTTTCCTGTAACCTCCCTTCACGCAGTGAGGGAACCGCCAGAAGGCCCTCGGCGATGGACCTCAGTGTTCGGGCGGAACGATGGGGGTGGAGACGCTCCTTCAGGTATACTGTACAAAGGCCATTTAGGGCTTTAAAGGACAGCACCAACACTTTGAATTGTGCTCAGAAATGTACTGGGAGCCAGTGTAGGTCTTTCAAGACCAGTGTTATATGGTTTTGGCGGCCTCTCCCAGTCACCAGTCTAGGTGCCGCATTCTGGATTGGTTGTAGTTTCTGGGTCGCCTTCAACTGAGGAACTGAGAAATCAACACTGGAGAAAAATGTAACAGCACCTCAAAATCTGAGCAGTTTGGTATGTGCCATTTCTGTTGCGCCACAGCTGTACTGGGAGAAACTAGCACAGGTAAGGGAATACGTCCTTGCATCATTTGAAAACGTTTCATTCTGAATGCTAAATATTTGAGAGCAATGCCATACAAATACGTAAAGAAACCAGATATCCTGGCTTCGGTTTACATCAGTATTCTCAGTATCTACTATAGATGTACACATGTTTTGCTTACATCTGATATCCACAGACAAGGCTTTCTTGCTAGGAATTTCAAAATGGTGCTCCGGGGAGAGAGAGAGGTTATGCAAAACACACATCGCACAGCGACACTTTCATTTGTCATGAGACGCCAGATGCTTTAGACAGGCTGACTATAAATGCAAATCTGAGTCCAGGATCTAAATATATGGTACTGCTGGGGTTTTCCAGTGCCCTGCTAAAAATACTTCTGCCCTCTGTAAAGACCAAGCAAATGGACTGAAAGGAGGGAGGATTCAGGAGCAGTTACCGTATTTTTCGCTCTATAAGACGCACCAGACCACAAGACGCACCTAGTTTTTGGAGGAGGAAAACAAGAAAAAAAGTATTCTGAATCTCAGAAGCCAGAACACCAAGAGGGATCGCTGCGCAGTGAAAGCAGCAATCCCTCTTGCTGTTCTGGCTTCTGGGATAGTTGCGCGGCTTGCATTCGCTCCATAAGACGCACACACATTTCCCCTTACTTTTTAGGAGGGAAAAAGTGAGTCTTATAGAGCAAAAAATACGGTAATTTAGGGCATGGCTACACGTACTAATGTCACCCGTGCACCAAAGTCCCTCCCTGTCTGCCCTTAGAAGTCTGTACAAATGCTTCCCCCGCCCCATGTTGTGATGCCCTAAATGGCCTCTGCCCAGTATACCTGAAGGTGTGTCTCCATCCCCATCGTTCAGCCTGGACACTGAGGTCCAGCTCCGAGGGCCTTCTGGCGGTTCCCTCACTGCGAGAAGTGAGGTTACAGGGAACCAGGCAGAGGGCCTTCTCGGTAGTGGCACCCACCCTGTGGAACGCCCTCCCATCAGATGTCAAAGAAATAAACAACTATCTGACGTTTAGAAGACACCTGAAGGCAGCCCTGTTTAGGGAAGCTTTTAATGAATGATGTTTTAATGTATTTTTAATCTTTTGTTGGAAGCTGCCCAGAGTGGCTGGGGAAACCCAGCCAGATGGGCGGGGTAGAAATAAATTATTATTATTATGTCATTGCGTACATTTCCCTGCTTGCACTAACTATTGGCGTAAAGCAGGAGCCCATGAATGCGGTTACATCATCAGCTTATGCAGATGTTGACTCAATTTAATTGTGAAAGGGGTGCTCTTTTTAGAAGGGATCCCTCCGTAAACCAGTTTTTATTCAGTTCCTTAGAAACGGAACAGGACTAAGACTCTCTTATTGTGTTTTTTTAAAATTTTGTATTCTTATGTTGTGATATCTATAGATGAAGGGCGGTATTCAAATTTAATAAAACAATAATTTTATAATTCATACCCCACCCATCTTGCTGGGTTCCCCCAGCCACTCTGGGCAGCACAGCACATATAAAAACATAGTAAAACATTAAAAACTTCCTGGTACAGGGCTTTCCTTCATATGTCTTCTAGAAGTTGTGTAGTTCTTTATCTCTTTGTCATCTGATGGGAGGGCATTCCACAGGGAGGGCGCCACTGCCGAGAAGGCCCTCTGCCTGGTTCCCTGTAACCTCACTTGTTGCAGTGAGGGAGAATTATACAGAATTTCAAAGGATTTGAGTAGCAGAAGATTTTGTGGCTCTGCTATACAGTATACCGATGTGCATTCATAGGCCCTCCAAGTTTCCCTACTTCCCAGGGACAGCCCTGAATTTACAGAAGTTGCTTGGGTTTCTGATTTGATCCTGGAATGTCCCACTTTTCCTTAGGACGCCCCTATTTTCACCGGAGAAATGTTGGAGGGTATGGAGCAGGCAGTTCTGTCAGGTGTACTCTGCACCCTTCAATGGCACCCCAAATCCACAGCCTGAGGTGGTTGCCCTACTTCTGCTTAGAAAACCTTGCCTTTCTGTGCGAGATGTTGGCTGGAAAGTTATGGAGATGTCCTCTTCAAGTACAGTGGTACCTCGGGTTACGTACGCTTCAGGTTACATACGCTTCAGATTACAGACTCCCCTAACCCAGAAATAGTACCTCGGGTTAAGAACTTTGCTTCAGGATGAGAACAGAAATCGTGCTCCGGCGGCGCGGCAGCAGCGGGAGGCCCCATTAGCTAAAGTGGTGCTTCAGGTTAAGAACAGTTTCAGGTTAAGAACGGACCTCCGGAAAGAATTAAGTACTTAACCTGAGGTACCACTGTAGTGGCAATGCCCAAAGATGTCATTTTAGGAGAGGCAACCCGACATTGCCACCACTGCCTTTCTTTTCAGTGAACCCACATAGCTGATCTCATGAACACCTATCTATTTGGTCGTTATGAGCTATCAAAGGCAGCCAATACTTTTTGAAGGCGCTTTTAATTCCCATAACATTTTAAGAGTGGATCCCTCGCCCAGAAATCTCTCCACCCTTACAATGAAACTTTGAAATGGCAGTCCTAATATAAAGCCCCTATTAACTTCTTTCCTAGGCTTGTTTCAAAATTGAATTGCCCCTCCACCTCGCTCCCTTTCTAAATTAGCTAATTAATGCTGCTTTTGGTCTTTCAGGCGGTATAGAAAGTCAAGGCCCTTAAGTGCAGCTATATAGTAGCACCAAACTGCTTGTTTGACTTTTGTAGCCTCTCATCTTGAACTGACATTATACCCCAATTATACACACACACACACTCTGTGTGTTAGCAGCCTCATCTGCACTTCTGTAGCAGCTTCTCTTGGATGAAAAGTCTCCATGTTTACATTTTGGACTCCTCTAATCGGCCTGGGTTGTCCGCTTTGTCGTGTTTTTGCCCAGCTGCCTGGAAAGAGGATGCTCTGAGCAAACATTGGAGAGCCGCTTTTAATAGATGTCGCCAAAGACAAAAGCCCAGCCCGACCATTTCGACAGGTCCAAGGTTTGACTCAGTGGGCTCATCAGGCATATGGTGCCAGGTCTCCTGGGGAATTTATTTGCCTTTCAGCTTCTGTTCCCCAAATCGCCCGTCTTCTCTATAGGAAATCGGCAAAATAAGCATGAAAAGGAACAAAAACGTTTCAAGGTGGACACAGCTCATATTGTTGACTCTGGCCTTGTTTTGTACATTTGCGAGGCAGAGATATAGTGCCCTCTTGGTCGGCTGGTTTATGCAGCTGAGCTTGAAATGTTGTCAAAGAGCCAGGTTGTTTAGCACAGCGGTTCCCAATTGGTGCTCCAAAAACAAAATTTTCAAAAGACCTATCACATGGAATGAAATAAAATTGTAGTTGTAAGCTACCTTGAGTCAGGAACATAAAGGTAAAGGCACCCCTGACCATTAGGTCCAGTCGTGACTGACTCTGGGGTTGCGGCGCTCATCTCGCTTTACTGGCTGAGGGAGCCAGCATACAGCTTCCAGGTCATGTGGCCAGCATGACTAAGCCACTTCTGGTGAACCAGAGCAGCGCACGGAAATGCCGTTTACCTTCCCGCCGAAACGGTACCTATTTATCTACTTGCACTTTGACTTGCTTTTGAACTGCTAGGTTGGCAGGAGCAGAGACCGAGCAATGGGAGCTCACCCCGTACCGGGGATTCGAACCGCCGACCTTCTGATCAGCAAGTTCTAGGCTCTGTGGTTTAACCCACAGCGCCAACCGCATCCCAGTCAGGAACATACCAGAGCGTAAATCCTAAGGAACTCAGTGAGACTTGATTCTGAGTCAAAATGCTTCAGATTGCGGTGTAAGGCTCCCCAGTCTCGACCCAGTTACGTGGGAGTCGGCTCCATGGAATACAGTGAGACTGACTTCTGTGTAGACAGTGTAAGGCTCTGTTTACAAGAAAGGACTCAACACTCCCTGTGTTTCCTAAGAAATGGCAGAAGCATTGCAATGAAATAATTTAAAGTGGATTGGTGACATTTTCCTTCAAAATTATAGGAAGGGCTTTGTGCGCCAGCTTCGCCATTTGGTGTGGGGATTTTATCTCCAGGATAAGCAGACTCCGTTTTTGCACCTACACAAAGATCACTTTTAATTACCATATTTTTCGCTCTATAAGACGCACCAGACCACAAGACGCACCTAGTTTTAGGAGGAGGAAAACAAGAAAAAAAATATTCTGAATCTCAGAAGCCAGAACAGCAAGAGGGATCACTGCACAACGAAAGCAGCGATCCTTCTTGCTGTTCTGGCATCTGGGATAGCTGCGCAGCCTGCATTCGCTCCATAAGACGCACACACATTTCCCCTTACTTTTTAGGAGGGAAAAGGTGAGTCTTATAGAACAAAAAATACAGTATTCCCTGAGACGTGGAGGAAGCATTTTGACTCAGGATCAAGACATGGAAGAAAAAGGAAAAGTGGGACATTCCGGGATCAGATCAGAAACTGGGACGTCTTCTGTAGTTCTGGGACTGTCCCAGGGAAATCGGGACACTTGGGAGGTCTGTCGGGTTGTAAGAATCATAGAATATACGGTAAATTTTTAGTTGGAAGGGACCCTGAGGATCATATAATCCAACCCCCTCAATGCAGGAATATGCAGCTTTCGCATACAAGGAATCGAACCTGCAACCTTGGCATGATTAGCACCATGTTCTAACCAACAGCACTGGCTGAAGACAACTTGAATTGGTGGGGCAGTGCCACATTCACCCTAATGGAGCAATCTCTACTGACTTTGCGGGGAGCTGATGGTCCATGTTGCCTTGCTACCTCTGATAACATTGGCAAAATCTACTCAAAATGAGAACCATCAGCACTGTGGAGCGGTGCCCAACTTTGCAATCCTGTGGAGATAAGACAAGCCTATGGGTTCAGACCAGTAGCCGCCTGGTTCAGCGTGCGTAATCAGTTGCGCATGCACAACCAGCAAGCAGTAACCTGAGCACGACTGCGCCTTTCCTTCTTGCTGCTTCTAGCAACTGGTACTCAGAAGCATACTGCCTCTGCCAGGGGAGGTTGTTGTTGTTGTTGTTGTTGTTTAGTCGTTTAGTCGTGTCCGACTCTTCGTGACCCCATGGACCAGAGCATGCCAGGCACTCCTGTCTTCCACTGCCTCCCACAGTTTAGTCAAACTCATGCTGGTAGCTTCGAGAACACTGTCCAACCATCTCATCCTCTGTCGTCCCCTTCTCCTTGTGCCCTCCATCTTTCCCAACATCAGGGTCTTTTCCTGAGAGTCTTCTCTTCTCATGAGGTGGCCAAAGTATTGGAGCCTCAGCTTCACGATCTGTCCTTCCAGTGAGCACTCAGGGCTGATTTCCTTCAGAATGGAGAGGTTTGATCTTCTTGCAGTCCATGGGACTCTCAAGAGTCTCTTCCAGCACCACAATTCAAAAGCAGCAATTCTTCGGCGATCAGCCTTCTTTATGGTCCAGCTCTCACTTCCATACATCACTACTGGGAAACCCATAGCTTTAACTATACGGACCTTTGTTGGCAAGGTGGTGGTGTCTCTGCTTTTTAAGATGCTGTCTAGGTTTGTCATTGCTTTTCTCCCAAGCCAGGGGAGGTAGGACATAGCTGTTAGCTTGTATAAGGAAACAGATATTGTAAAATGCCGAAAATCTCTAGCACTCACTCTTGCCACAAGGAAAAAGAACTGCCCCTGGAGTGAGCTATACCATTCAGATAAAACTGAATAGTGAAAGGCAACCTTCAGCTTTGGCTAGCTCTGTGGTTAAGAAGCATCGAGGATGGACAAGAATATGTCCTCTTTTATTTTAAAAAATGGCTAAATGAGAATGGCGGCTTCAAACAATGGGACAAATGGTGGTGGCTGTAGGAGTCCTAAGCATGTGCTTATTTCTTCTCCTCCTTTCCCCATCTCTGGTCTCCCCCTCCCCCCAACCAATGCATGTATATCATCCCTGTGTTGTTCAGCTACAAGCGGATGATTTGTGTTTATAGCAAAATTGGTGACGGTGACCATGTGTGTGAATGGGTAATGAGTTCCAGCGATAAGGCCTTTGACTGTATATTTTACTCCACCAAGGTTCTTAACAAATAATCTTTCCGCAATGCAAGCCGTCCTTATCAGCCTAACGCAGATTGTCTGAAACCCTTATCTCTCTGGGCCAGTTAGCTAGAGTGATCCCCATTTCACAATGAATAGAGAATGAAGAGCCAAACGCAAACCCTCTTCCACCCCTCCTCTTCTTCCACTCTTTCTCTTCCTCCATTCTCTCTCCCCCTCCCGCCCCCGCTCTCCAAATCCCCTAGCAATTGCTGCCATTTACCGGCAACGGTCTGAATGGGGATTCTGATTTCTCAAGTCATATAACACGAGGCCTGCCTGACGCTTTCTGAACAGTCGCTTCGCATTTTCATGGGGAAAGGATGAGACAGAGAAACAAGGGGAGCCAGACATATGAATGAAGGCCCTCCAACATTTCTCCGATGAAAATAGGGACGTCCTATTCAATAATAGTATAGTGGTACCTTGGTACTCGAACGACTAAGCAAACCCGGCAGTGAATGTTCCAGTTTGTGAACGTTTTTTGGAAGCTGACTATCCGACACTGCTTCTGCGGCTTCCGATTGGCTGCAGGAGCTAGCCAATCAGAAGCCATGCCTTGGTTGTGGAAAGGTTTTGGCAGTGGCGTAGCGTGGGTTGTCAGCACCCAGGGCAAGGCAAGTAATTTGCGCCCCCTAACCCGTGGATTTTCGCCCCCTAACCCGTGGATTTGCGCCCCCTAACCCTAACCCCCAGATGTTGCGCCCGGTGCGGCCGCCCCCCCTGCACCCC
Source organism: Podarcis muralis (assembly GCF_964188315.1). NCBI lineage: Eukaryota > Metazoa > Chordata > Lepidosauria > Squamata > Lacertidae > Podarcis > Podarcis muralis. The sequence continues at coordinate 12,752,696 of NC_135671.1, forward strand.
CCACGCTACGCCACTGGGTTTGGGGAGTCAAATGGACTCCCAGAATGGATTAAGTTTGAGAACCAAGGTACCACTGTATTATTATTATTATTATTATTATTATTTTATTTAATAAATTTTATTTGTACCCCACTCATTTGGCTGGGTAACCCTAACCACTCTATACGGCTTCCAACATATATTTTAATAAAACATTAAACATAAAAAACCTTCCCTATACAGGGCTGCCTTCAGATGTCTTCTAAAGGTTGCATAGTTACTTATCTCCTTGGCTTGGCGGGTCACATAACTCCATACTCTCCAACATTTCTCCGATGAAAATAGGGACGTCCTAAGGAAAAGTGGGACATTCCAGGATCAAATCAGAAATTTGATCAAATTGTCCACCTCAAGTAACAAAATTCACTGATTGGTTTGGGTACTATGTGCTGTAATTTTGTGGGAGGTTTTTTGTGGGGGGAGTGTGTTTGTGTGTGTGTACGTATGTGTGTGTGTGTCCTTCAGAAAGCAAAAATGTCTTGGGGCACCTGTGTGCATAAACCTTCAAAAATATTCATCAGAGGCAAAAGTGGAATAAATACAGAATCTCTTAAAATCACATTTAGTTCTCATACAAACAAAGCAAAGCCATGTCATCTGTTTTTGGATTGAACAGTATCATAGCTGACATGTTATAAGTGTCAGGTTTTTTTTTAAAAGAGTTGCAAGCTTAAGTTTATTCATCAATTAGGATGCCAGTGTGGGTTATGGATTGCAGTTAAAGGCACACTTGTTTATTTTCCACAGCTATTTTGTTCCAGTCTGCAACAGAGAATGGAGAAGCAAATATTTAAAATTCCTTCTAATACCAAGTGGCGGGTGCATTTTGTTCATTTAACTGTAAATTCTCTCACATTTCCTCCAAAATGCACTAGTGCTGATGTTTAATAACCCTCACTTGTACATTTACTTATTTAACATAGTATTTAACATAGTAATCCGTTTAAAGGTAAATGATCTACGGTGCTAATATCACTGTTGAACTATCTCATGATTTGCATGCTTGCTTGCAGGATGTGCAATTCCCATTTGCCAGTTTCCCATTGAAATTCCTGTACTTTAAAGCAGGCAGCCTCCTTTTCACCCTGTCACTATGGCTGGTTCACATGTGAAGAAGGCTCTAAGTGACTGTAGCAGTGACTGGTTTGGACAGCTGCTCTCCATGCACATGGAGAGCCATTGGCAGTGCTGCCACTTATCCATTTGCTTAACCTCTGGCAGCACCGGCTCAGGAGTTGCATGCAGCTTCTTGTGGCAGTAGCAAGCAGAGAAGAACAAGAACGTCACAGCGAAAAGGAAGCTGCAGAAATGCCCTTATTCCTGTCTCCTGCTTCAGGGAGCCAAATGCTCTTGGAAGGTGAATGGCTGATGAACAAGCAAGTGAGATGCTCCTGAGTGAGGGGTGGAAAAGGGCTTTCTTTAGGCTACTGTATTAGCTATACCTTATGATAGCTGCTACAGCCACCTGGAGGCTTCTCCCTATGAAGGCTGGTTTGTGGAATTTTGTGTGAATAGGCCATATGTTCATGTTAATTGCATTAATGTTGCTGCATTGATTATGCAAATATTACTTGCAAGCGTTAAGAGCCATTAAATATGACAAGCGAAGCTGATAATTGTAAAGTAGGGGGAATACTACGCAACTGCTATTGAAATGTGAGGAACTGGCTTGTGCATTGCAGGGAAATTAATCCTCAAAACAGGATTTAGGAATGTGAAAAGTACAGTTTTACAACCTAGCTAACAGTCTGAGAACAGTTAAATGTCTGATTCCTTTACACATGTAGGTATTTGTTATATCCATATTCCCCTTTTTCTCCAAGGCTTCACGATATCCCTGCCTTGCTGGGCTGAGGAATTGTGACTTGCCCGGAGACAACTTTGCTTCATAGTCATCCAGCAATTTCTCAGATCCGGACTCAAACCGCAACCCTAGCAGAGGACTGAACCGAGATTTACAGGTGACGGATTCATGCTAGCTGACCTTTACACGTAAATCCTTCAGGAATGGAATAATGACGGTTTTCAGCATTGCAGGAGCAGCTCACAAACACTGCTGCTTGGCCAATGCCCTTTGAAAAAGCCCACCCCTTGGCTGGCAACTGCCTCTGTTTCTTGGCAGGGCAACCTCTGCCGCTGGAGCTTTGTGTGTGGCTGTGTCTGTGCGGTGGGAGGAAGCAATGGCTGTTGTTTGCAGCTTTTCATGGGCTGAGAATTTATGGTGCGAAGAGTACCTGCTGTTCGAGGGAATCTTTTATTTATCTGCTGCGTTTTGTGTGCCTCTTGTGTAGGCTTCGGCTCAATCGGAGGCGGGAGGCCGAGGATAAAAAGACATCTGAGAACTTCTCAGAAAACACCGCCCAACTGCATTTATTTCATAGCAATGGGAGCCTTTCCCCCTTTTATGTGCAAGTTGCTGGCATTTAGCATGGAAAAGGATGCGGGGAGAAGCATGTCATCCATTATAGACCTACCTGGTTGGTAGGGCCCTAGCTTTATGGATATTTTATTATATTTTTAAGTCAAATCTTGCCAGAGAACTTTCTCAGTGGAGCTGTGATTTTTGAATGCCCTCTGTCCTGACCCAGTTGCTGTTAGCCTCTCAACGAGCAGTGAAAAATCTGCTCTTTTGAACGCATTTAATTTCAGCCAACATGTACTTGCCGCCGGATAGAGCCACAGTCACTGGTAACATCTTGCTTAGGTTAGTGCCCTGCCCTGGACATACGGCTGCCTGTGAGGTTTGTTTAGTTAGTGCACAATACAGCAACTGGGTCTGGCTGTGGGTAACATTTCACTGGTTGTTAGGCAGCGGCACTGATCTCCAGCATTTCTGAGCGCAGTTAAAAGTGTTGGTTTCGACCTTTAAGTGGCATGGGACAACTGTACAGTGGTACCTCGGGTTACATCTGCTTCAGGTTACAGACTCCGCTAACCCAGAAAAAGTACCTCGGGTTAAGAACTTTGCTTCAGGATGAGAACAGAAATTGTGCTCCGGCGGCGTGGCGGCAACGGGAGGCCCCATTAGCTAAAGTGGTGCTTCAGGTTAAGAACAGTTTCAGGTTAAGAACGGACCTCCGGAACGAATTAAGTACTTAACCCGAGGTATCATTGTAACTGAAACATATCCTTTTCCTGCACGAACCAGTTAGCATAGAACAACATATCCTCCAAGCGTCCTGATTTTCCAGGGACAGTCCTGGAATTATCAAAGCCATCTTGGCTTCTGGTTCGATCTAGGGATGTCCCTATTTTCCCCGCCAGCGCTACCAGCACTGAGCTCGGGGAGGATAAGGAGCCAGCGTTTGTCCCAAGTGAGAACCATGATGATGCCAGCCACTGCGAGGGAGCATCTCCTTGCTTCTCCACAGCTGCTGTGGCCGGCCTCTTCCCTTCGGCAGCTTGTACCAGCTCCTGGAGAGTGGGCAAGGGGGAGGAGAGGCTGCCGCCACTAAGCCCCAGCCCCACAGCATGTGCCAGCCACATGAGGGGCAGGTTGAGGGCAGGGCCACCCTGGGCAGGAAGAATGGGCAGAGTGCAAGGAGTTGTGATTATAATTATTTTAAATGCTTTGTGCTTACGTGTCTTATCTTGCCCCTTTCTAAAATGGTGTGTGTTTTCCTTTTTGTTTTGGTTTGTTGTTTGGTTTGTACCTTGGTTTTCGAACGTACAGTCATATCTCATGTTACGTCCGCTTCATGTTACTTTCTTTAGGTTATGTCCCGGCGGCGACACGGAACTACCGGAAAGGGTTACTTCCGGGGGTTTCGCCGCTCTCGCATGCGCAGACGCGCAAAATGACGTCACACACATGCACAGAAGCGACGAATCGCAAATTGCGCATGCACAGATGCACCACTGCGGGTTTCGTTCTTTTCATGTTGCGAACAGGCCTCCGGAACGGATCCTGTTCGCAACCAAAGGTGCCACTGTACTCATTTCTAGAAGACTATTTGACTTCTAAAACCTTCGAAAACTGAGGCGCAAAGGGCGGCCTGCAAATTCAATAGAGAAAATCTGGCACTGAAGTGCAGGGGTGTTTCTATAGGTACACGCGCGCGCGCGCGCGCACACACACACACACACACACACATTTCTGCTTTCCTAGTAATAGGAGGAAAAACAAGGGCTCTTTACCTCAGGATTTGCAAACCGCACCTGTTGTAGCCCCTCCAGTCATTTACCGCAACACCAAAGGACATTTCCATGCACAAAGGAAAAAGTATAGCTGCGTGCAAAACAACAAGAAAAACGAATCAAAGGGACAACTGTCCTTTGGCACATGCAAAACATCTTTTGATCAATTGCCTTGTAGATTCATCCGTGGGTGTTGCAGGTGTGCTTTAAGCAATGGTTTTGGATTATTTTGACCCTTTCAAGTCTTGCAGACTCACCTTCCAGGCACAGAAACCTATAATTTTGGCCACTGGTCTGAGGTGTGCACAATTATCATTCTATTTTTGATTAGAATTTGGGTTGGTTAGGGTTGCCAGATTGTAATCTGGAGATTCCCCTTATAGCTCTTTAGTACTGAAATCAGGAGATGAAGAAACTGCATCTACTTCACCTTTTGCTGCCTAGCCACCACCTGCTGTTGCAAGCAGGTATATGAACAGGCATAGGATTGGGCAGTGGAAATGACTTGGATCAGGGGTAGGGGGAGATTGCTATAGCAGTCTGATCATCCTGTTTCAAGAAATACAGGGATAATCTCCAAGTTTTGACGTGATAATCCTAATGTTATCGACTCTACCAAATCAAGATTATGATATTTGGGGGTGGGGGTGGGGCTGGAAGTCTCTTGGACCTACAGCATGCAGGGCTCACCTCGTCTCGGTTTGTTAGTTAGTTATTCTTTGAACACTGTCCATCTTTCCCCAAATAAATAAACAACAGAGAAATAAACAGGAACAGATATGGATATTGATAGATATAAAGATATAGATCTGTCATCTGAGAGGTTCTGTAAAACAAAGCTGAATAATATCTCCTTCAGCCACATCTAAATCTTTATACCAGGCATAGGCAAACTCAGCCCTCCAGATGTTTTGAGACTACAATTCCCATCATCCCTGACCACTGGTCCTGTTGGCTAGGGATGATGCGAGTTGTAGTCCCAAAACATCTGGAGGGCCGAGTTTGCCTATGCCTGCTTTATACTGCAGCGATCTCTTTCTGGAACTACTTTTGCCAGAGTAACTCTTTGAGAAATGAGTTGGGTGTAATGGGCTCCAGGCATCCTGTTTGCCAGTTCCAGTGCTATAAGTCGGGACCAAGTTACCTTAAGGACTGCCTCCCTGCCCAGCAGGTACACCCCTGAGATAGGGTATTGCTGAGAGTACCAAATATCCCAGAGATGTGCTTAGTTTATATTAGAAACTGGGCTTTTAGTGTTGCAGCTCCAGCACTCTGGGACGAGTTGCCAGATAGGTGTAAAGTGAATTAATGTTTAGGAGCGTACTGTATCCATTTCTTATTCAGAAAGGCGTAGCCATTTGTGAAATATTAGATGCAGAGCTATAGAGATGGGTTTTGGTATGTGTGTCTTTTTAGACTTTTGTACCTTTTGTGTTTTATCTTGTGTGCTCCATTGATATCTTGTGCCAAGCAATTTTTAAAATCTGTTTTTTAAAATAGCAACTAATACCAATATAGACATCACCCCTGTCTTGCACCTCTTTTGTCTCCTGTCTCACAGCTCGGGCACAAAGCATAAGGGCTGGGTTCCCCCCCAAAAGGCTTCCAGTTGCTCGTTCTTACAGAGTGGCTACTATGTCTCTTAGAGGCCTGGTGATCTATATCTATATCTATATCTATATCTATATCTATATCTATCTATATCATCTATATCTATATCATCTATATCTATATCTATATCATCTATATCTATATCTATATTATCTATATCTATATCTATATAGTGGGAGGATGCATTTGTGGGTGAAAGCATGGAGTTAGCAGAGCTGAATCTTCGTGCTACTTGGGGTTTTTCTTTAGCAGGGCTAAATTTCTCATTTTAGAAAGTGGGGGAGAAGGGCAAGGGGGCTTGAAGGAAGAATTTGCATAATCTGATTAACTGGGGATTATCCAATGGCTGCTAAACAGCCTCCATGTGCTTGAGCTAAAAACCTTTACTATTCATAGCTCTCACCACGCTGGAGAGAGAGACCTGCACCTGCAGGGCTGCCAAGCCCTTCAAGAATGGCAGGTGGGGGCTATGCAGGCGAGGCAGAGCCAAGCAGAGGGAGGAAGGTGGCCATCGAAGTTGGACTGCTGTGTGTGTGTGTGTGTGTGTGTGTGTGTGTGTGTGTGACCTTTAATTGATCTCTTTGGATTAACCTTGAGGATGCCATAATAAAAGCTTGGGCCACTTTAAATGACAGAAGATGGCAAGATGTTGTGGTACCCTAGAGCAGGGCTCCCCAAACTTGGGCCCCCAGCTGTTTTTGGACTACAGTTCCTGTTAAGTTGTGGGTGAACATATCAGACGACACAGCGATTCTTCAAACAGCTCTTGTTTATTCACAGGCCAGAACAGAACTGAACTGAAGGGTTCAGTCAGCCTGCTTATATAGAGCTCCAGTACAACGTAACTGTAACAATTTTCTAAAACTATCCAATCACCGAACATCACTTTCAATCCCTTATTTGCATAACTATCTACAGTATCCCCCTGCTGGCCCAGGGTGAGAACTTCAGTACATAACAGTTCCCATGATCCCTGACCACTGGTCCTGCTAGCTAGGGATGATGGGAGTTGTAGTCCAGAAACAGCTGGAGGACTCAAGTTTGGGGAAACCCTGCCGTAGAGACTTGATCCTGGTTCAGACACTCTACTCACCATTTCAACACTCACCTAATGCAGTATGTGGTACAGGGGGGTTGTGTGGAGGCTACTACTGTTGGGATACTGCCGGGGAGACGGGGGCATTTGGCAGGTTCCCCAGCTTGCTCCAGTCACCGGCCGTCAGCACGGCGGTCTCCGGTACAGCATCAACCAGCGACACGAGCCTCAGATAGATAGCCTTTAGAAGCCATGCACGCTCTTATCAGCAGAGTGAATAAATCCTCACAACGGAAGTGGTGGACAGAGACATGTGTAAGCATATTTACAGCATTTATTCAGCAGCAGGAACAAAGGAAAAACATGTCTGCTTCCCTTCGTGTCAGAGCAAACAGCAGTATACAAAAGCAATATACAAAATGGAAGTTCCCAGCAGACTGTGCTGGAAGTAAACAGGCATGTGACACACAACAGTCATGCCTGTCCCTCTTAAGGTGGAACGGAACTATATCCTAACAACTACACCTGAAAGGGTGACTCTCAGGTTCTTTCTTGCTTTTGGTTTGGAGGGCGAAAATGTCTGAAATAGGCAGTTGCTTGCATGCTTAGAGATGACTGGCAGTGACAGAAAAGAGGACCAGGACCAGGAGACTCCAGATCGAGACCATTGCACCCCTTGCAGTGCCAAGTGTCTCAGCAGATACCCAATGGGAAGGACCATAGACAGACTCTCCAAGTGTCCCTATTTTCCAGGGGAAGTCCTGGATTCACAGAAGCTGTCCCGGTTCCTGATTTGATCCTGGAATGTCCCGCTTTTCCCTAGGATATAACTATATTCTTCGGAGAAATGTAGGAAGGCATGGAGTTATGTGAACCCGCCCCCCTGAGCCAAGGAGATAAGTAACTATGCAACCTTTAGAAGACATCTGAAGGCAGCCTTCTACAGGGAAGTTTTAAAAAAATGTTTTACTGTGTTTTTACATGTGTTGGAAGCCTTTGAGTGGTTGTGGCAAACTAGTCAGGTGGACGGGGTACAAAATTATTATTGTTATTCTTACCATTACTATTATTATTATGGAATAGGACATCCCTATTTTCATCAGAGAAATGTTGGAGGGTATGTGAACCTAATGATACTTGCTCCCAAGTCAGTATGGCTTGGTTGTTATCCTCTAGTCTGGGAAACTACAGTCAAACCTCAGTTCTCGAACGGCTCCATTTTCGAATATTTCGCCTCCCGAACGGCAGAGCAAATGCTCCAGTTTTCGAATGTTTTTGGATCCCAAACATCCGATGTGGCTTCCACTTGATTGCAAGAAGCTCTTGCAACGAATCGGAAGCTGCGCCTCAGTTGCTGAGCGTTTTGGAAGTTGAACGGTCTTCTGGAACGGATTTTGTTTGACGACCAAGGTTTGACTGTATAGGCGATGCAGACAATCACTGGGTGAGCAGCACAAAATGAGGAAGGCATCCTGGTTCCTGTTGAAACCACATGGCGTTGCATTGATGTGATGTTAAAAAGGTAAAGGTACCCCTGCCCGTACGGGCCAGTCGTGTCCGACTCTAGGGTTGTGCGCCCATCTCACTTAAGAGGCCGGGGGCCAGCGCTGTCCGGAGACACTTCCAGGTCACGTGGCAAGTGTGATGAAGCTGCTCTGGCGAGCCAGACCAGCACAGCACACGGAAACGCCGTTTACCTTCCCGCTATAAAGCGGTACCTATTTATCTACTTGCACTTAAGGGTGCTTTCGAACTGCTAGGTGGGCAGGAGCTGGGACCGAACGACGGGAGCTCACCCCGCCGCGGGGATTCGAACCACCGACCATGCGATCGGCAAGCCCTAGGCGCTGAGGTTTTACCCACAGCGCCACCCGCGTCCCTTAATGTGATGTGATGTTACCAGATAGCAAAAAAAAATCCCCTTCTGCGTTTAATGAGTAAAATAATTGAAGCAAGCTAATGTGAGGTACGTTGTGATGCAGATGGCGCTGTTTTGATAGGGATGAATTCAGTCCACCAATGTGTCGGATTATCTATGATTTGTTGCCTGTGAGAAGTGTATTGCTATCCACTGGGATTTTCATTTGACAGTGTATTGGGGCAGGGAGCGTAAGGCAAACAGCAAGCTCCATGTTTGCCTTATAGGTAGTCTACCTACCTATTCTGGACGGAGCTTCCAAACCGTGGAGAATCCATAGCAATCACAAAAAGAAAAGGATTTTAATTCTAGTATTCATGTGCTGCGCTGCTGAATGACGAGAGGAGAATTCCAATCCTGCACATTAATGTATCCTGCACATTAATGTTGAAGCCCGTGAGTTGATGCCAGGCTTGAGGTTCAGCCTGAAGAAGCTCTCATTGCTAATGAATCGCTCCAAGCTCAGCCCCAGAGCTTGTGAATCAGCGCAAGTGCCCTTTCCTCCTTTGGTAAGCAGTGCCCGTTACCACGCATCTGAGGTGGATGGGCAGCAATGATTATTATTTTCTTTTTCTTTTTTTAAAATATTTATTAGGGTTTAACAAATACAGAAAAAAGAAAAACAAACAAACAATAAAAGGTTACAGAACTTCAAAAGTAGATAAAAAAAAGAAAAAAGAAAAAATACAGTAAAAAACAACAGTTACAGTACATCAAAACATTAAGAAAGAAAAAACAAAAACATTTAAAAAGCAAAAACATTTAAAAGAGGGGAAAAAACAAACCAATATTTTCATGTCCTTATCTTTCATTTGCTTATTTCCTTGACTTCCTCACACCTCCCTTTTTGTATTCTAGTTCAATTAGTTGTTTCAGCAATTCCTTTCCCTCTTTCTCAAATTTAGTTCCATAATTTATCTTAATGTAATTTAGCCTTGAATTTTACACCTTTACCCATAATCAATCCATTCATTCTTAATTCTTAATAACATTTCTACTAAAGCCAATGATTATTATTTTCTTGTATAAAGCAGCGGTGTGGCTGGGCTTTACTCCCATCATCCCCAGACAGCATGGCCACCGGCCATGGATGATGGGAGGTGTCCCAACAGTTGTGAAGGGTAAACACGGCATTGGTTGTTTCTGAAACAAGCTTCTCATTGGCTCATGGAGGCTGCAGTTGGTGGAGGAGGGTCCCATTCACTCTAATGGACCAGTCTCCACTGACAAATAGATCTGTGTTCTGCCCATAAAGAATTACTCCCCAACCAGTTGATTCCACTGACCACTTAGTATGTAACTTCAGAGTTCATACTCCTTAGATAGTTGGGTGGCGGCGGCATACAATTTAGGGGGAATATGAAGCTGACTCCAAGTATCCCTCTTCCATTCCACACTCCGAGTTTCAGATCTCACAAGATTTATTTCCCAAGGCCACGTGTATTCCTGAATACTGCTAGAAACAATGAAACAGACGAGGATTGCGTGCACCTACCAAAACAGCAAATTCCTTTTGCTTCACTGGCAACTGCACCACCAGCAGCAAAATGTGGAGCACATAGCTAAGCGTGTTAGGAGGTGTAAAAATTCAACGGATGCTTTTGAAAGCAAAATGCTGTTTGTGGAAGCTGCCTCGGGGGAAACAATATTTCAAGGGTGGAATTGATGAATAATGAAAAATATTAATACAACTTAAATCTTGAATATAATGAATCTAACTGAGAATCTTGCTCCTCTGTCCTGAAACTTCATTCCCCTTCCCCTCTGTAAAAGTGCCCCTGGAAAGGAAGCATTTATCAGCCAGTACCTAATGCATCCACAATGGGACAACTATAGAGCTCGTCTGGAGAATAAGAAGCATCATTTGCTTTAGTGCTTCAGACTGAAGGCCCATCTAGTCATACATTCTTTTTCCAGTGTGGTATAATGGTTAAGAGTGGTGGACTCGTAATCTGGTGAACTGGGTTCGATTCCCTGCTCCTCCACATGCAGCTGCTGGGTGACCTTGGGCTAGTCACACTTCTCTGAAGTCTCTCAGCCTCACTCACCTCACAGAGTGTTTGTTGTGAGGGAGGGAGGGAGGGAGGGAAAGGAGATTGTTAGCCGCTTTGAGACTCCTTAGGGTAGTGATAAAGCGGGATATCCAAATCCAAACAACTCCTCCTCCTCCTCCTCCTCCTCCTCCTCCTCCTCCTCCTCCTCCTCCTCCTCCTCCTCCTCCTCCTCTTCTTCTTCTTCTTCTTCTTCTTCTTCTTCTTCTTCTTCTTCTTCTTCTTCTTCTTCCATCATCCAGTCTTCCCAAAGGCTTAGCAGAAGGTGTCAGCCACCTTCTGAATAAGGAGGCTCTGTTCAACTACCATGTAGTAATAGACCTGGCCTCAGTGGCTTCCTCCAAACTTTTTTTTTTTTTTTAAAGTCAGATAATCTAGCAATAAAGGGACGTGGGTGGCGCTGTGGGTAAAAGCCTCAGCGCCTAGGGCTTGCCGATCGAAAGGTCGGCGGTTTGAATCCCCGCGGCGGGGTGCGCTCCCGTTGTTCGGTCCCAGCGCCTGCCAACCTAGCAGTTTGAAAGCACCCCCGGGTGCAAGAAGATAAATAGGGACCGCTTACTAGCGGGAAGGTAAACGGCGTTTCCGTGTGTGGCTCTGGCTCGCCAGAGCAGCGATGTCACGCTGGCCACGTGACCCGGAAGTGTCTCCGGACAGCGCTGGCCCCCGGCCTCTCAAGTGAGATGGGCGCACAACCCTAGAGTCTGTCAAGACTGGCCCGTACGGGCAGGGGTACCTTTACCTTTACCTAATCTAGCAATAACACAGCTTTTACAGTCACATTCAGAAAGGATTTCCAAAGTGATTTCCAATGAAGGATGAAACAACAATGTGCTGGATCCAACATTTTATTTTATTTTATTTATTTTTTTATTCATTTTTCTTTTTCATTCATTACATACATCTCAAATTCTTAACATTTTCTATATAATCCTCCCACCCTCCCCTCTAGGGCTTCCCCCAACCTCCGCTTCTGGTTTGTTTCTCTTTTCACCCACTTTGCTATCTCCTAACTAAAAAAGTTATTAATAACATAACATCAAGCCTAAAAACATAAAAATAGAAGTAAATACACCATACTATTTCACTATCTTCTAAACATTTTCTAATACTAATAATGTGAATGCTTATTTAAATCCTGCCATCCAGTCTATTGACTTTGTTTCTGCAAAAATAATATAAATGGTTCCCATTCTTTTTCAAAGTCTCTGTTGACTCTTTCTCTTAATCTATCTGTCATTTTTGCCAATTCTGCATAGTTCATCAACTTTTCTTGCCATTGTTCTTTAGTCGTTACTTCTCCAGTCTTCCAATTTTATGCAATCAACATTCTTGCTGCTGTAGTGGCATACATAAATAAAGTCCTCATTTCTTTTAGTATGTCTTGGCCTAAAGTACCCAGCAAAAAGGCTTCTGTTTTTTTTTTTTTACAAAAGTTATTTTCAACATTTTCTTCAATTCATTGTATATCATTTCCCAGTGGATCCAACATTTTCAATTTGTGAACCGAAGGAACGTCTGTTCAACAGAGAGTTGCACTATGTGGAAGGGGTGACATGTTAGATCCAACCCATAGCCATATGTTTAAAAAATCTTTTTTCAGTAAAATAGCAATGAAATCTTAGGGTGATGCATTCCTTTAATTTAAGAAGATAGCAGGGAAAATATGCTTGGGTCGGTGAATATAGCTCTTACTCCATCATTATGGATTATGGTGGGGCTGAGGTTTTCCTTCCTTCCTTCCTTCCTTCCTTCCTTCCTTCCTTCCTTCCTTCCTTCCTTCCTTCTAATTTAGTAATTAATTTAGTAAATTAGTAATTAATTTAATTGATTGATTAAATTAGTAAACTACCCTTTCCTCAAAGATCACAGGACAGTTCAAAACATAAAAATATAAACTGAGAACACAAACTACATAATGAAACAGAAGCAAGCCAATAGCCCTCTCCCCTTGACATTCACTTCCGGCACGAACAATAGAGCATGCCATTGTAGCACAGGAGCTGGGTGTTCTCATTCAAAGAGCTGAAGCAATGAGAAGCCAAACTGCTGGAAAATGATTACTAAGGAATTTGTGTTGTGGCCCATGGGCCTTAGATTGCTGACCCCTGGTCTAAGATCACCTGGGCAGTTCTTGGAAGAGAGGCAAGATTTGAACTGTAGACTTCCTAGTCTGCCTACCCTTCTCTCAGCCACTGCAGTACACCAGTCCTCATGGAAAACTTCAAAATTCCATTATAGGAAGAACAATGCAATCTTTTGCACTTCTAATCAGTGCTAAGTGTGTTTCATGATTTCTGCCAAAATGTTTCCAAGTACAGCCGTACCTCGGAAGTCGAATGGAATCCATTCTGGAAGTCCTTTCGACTTCCAAAACGTTTGGAAACCAAAGCGTGGCTTCTGATTGGCTGCAGGAAGCTCTTGCAGCCAATCGGAAGCTGTGGAAGCTCCGCTGGATATTCGGCTTCCAAAAATAGTTCGCAAACCAGAACAGTCATTTCCCGGTTGCCAGTGTTCGGGAGCCAAAACCTTTGAGAACTAAGCTGTTCAAAAACCAAGGTACGACTGTAGTACCATATCATCTCAGCGGATCCTCAGTTTATTTTTTGTGGTTTTAAATGATTTCAGCGGATTCAGTGGAAGTCCAAACCTTTGCTTGTGGGACGTCAGGAGGCAGGATAGATTTGCGCGTCCACAATTTTACAGATGCAAATGGTTGTCCGTCTCTTTTCCTCCTGGTACAGAGCAAACCTTCTCTCCCATATTAGATATTCCTGGCTGGAATATCTCAGCGCTGCAGGCTGTGGGTAAATAATGATCTGGAGGAGGTTACACACTGGAGGTGCTTTTGGCAACTTTCCAATGTAAATTAGATGGAAATGAGGCTTCTGTGGAGGCCAAAGGCCCTTTTCAAATGGGCTAGTGGGGGATTAGTTAACATAACACTTGTGCTAAATGAAGCAGTTGACACAGCTTTCAGAGGGGAGAGCTGCTGCTCTAATTTACCATGAGAAAAGAGACCAGCCTCAATTTAGTCCTGCAGGAGAAGGAACTTGCAATCACAAGAATGTGTGGCCTGTATTTCCAAACCACTGAAATTTGAAGTGTTGACATTCTGGGCAGTGTTAAAATAAACCAAGATGATTTAAACCCTTTCGTGGGTGACTTATTTCAATGATCTAGGTGGATAGGTTTTCAATTCTGCCTTCACTATTTTTTATTTCACGGCAGAGGAGCCAATTCAGGATGCTCAGACCAAAGAAAGATAAATATTAAGCCCTGCTTTTATTCTCGAACCTGCCATTCTATATCACCTTTCCTGATGAGTGTGACATAGGATTGCAGCTCCCTTTGGACTCGGTGGCAGGACACATGCAAAACGATTGCAGTGTGAATTTGTTTTGAGTTTCTTTAGCTCTTTCCAGAGGTAACTTTCCTTTCAAATAAGTGTAGCTTTTCTTATTTTCCACTACTTTCTTTTTTCCCACCCCTTCCCTCTCTGAAAAGAAGAAAACTTGTTCTCCTTTGAAGAGCTTGCAAAAGAACAATCCCTTTTAAAAAGAACCAAAGAAGCTTAAATGCTTTAGGTCAGTTTTGCAGAAGAAAAGTCCATTATTTTTTTCTCTGGCTATTTGTTGCCCACTAGGACAACTCTTGGGATGCGGGTGGTGCTGTGGGTGGTGCTGTGGGTTAAACCACAGAGCCTAGGACTTGCCGATCAGAAGGTTGACGGTTTGAATCCCTGCAACGGGGTGAGCTCCGGTTGTTCGGTCCCTGCTCCTGCCAACCTAGCAGTTCAAAAGCACATCAAAGTGCAAGTAGATAAATAGGGACCGCTCCAGCAGGAAGGTAAACGGCGTTTCCGTGTGCTGCTCTGGTTCGCCAGAAGCGGCTTAGTCACGTTGGCCACATGACCCGGAAGCTGTCTGCGGACAAACAAAGCTCCCTCGGCCTATAGAGCGAGATGAGAGCGCAACCCCAGAGTCAGTCACGACTGGACCTAATGGTCAGGGGTCCCTTTACCTTTACCTAGGGCAACCCTCCTCCTTCTAATTAAAGGCAGCCTCAGGGATGTCTCATTCCCAAGTGATAATTTTACTATTTATACCCTGTACATCTTACTGGGTTGTCGCAGTCGCTCTGGGCAGCTTCCAATATATATAAAAATGTAAGAAAACATTAAGCATTAAAAAAAATTTCCTATACAGAATTACCTTAAGACAGCTTGGGGGTCAGATAACTCCATAGCCTCCAAAATTTCTCCAATGAAAACAGGACATCCTACGGAAAAGTGGGACATTCCAAGATCAGATCAGAAACTGTGATTGCTTCTCTAAATCAGGGACATCCTTGGAAAATAGGAACACTTGGAGGGTCTGTGCTTACCTTTTTCCCGAAGTTGGTAGGATTCAGCTACATGCTTCAAAATGCATGTCTTAATGTGCGTCTGGTATGCACATCATGGTAAGGTGTGGGCTTCCAGGCAGTACAATATAGCTTGCATTTCTGGGACATGCTAACTAGGCCAGGTTCAATGTCTCCTGCACTTTTCCTGAGTTTGCAAGCCTGATACCTTCTGGGCACTTACGATAGTGAAAAGGGAGTCAGGATCAGATGAAATGAACCTTAAGGACTAGATGTTTTGTACCACAGGGCAGGCCTGCCACAACTTGTCATTCATCAAGCTGAATGTGGCTTGCCACCTATGTCTTGCAGCTTGTCAGGGGCTCAGTAAGCCGTGCTTCTGCTGCCTGCTCAGGACTGAAAATCAAAAGTTGATCAATTGATGTCAGTGTCAGGAGCTTGCCCTACACTCAAGTAGGACCCTAGCAGAGACACATGTTCGACTGGCATGTTCTCTCCCTTCTGGTCGATCGTTCGGAAGCTTCAAAAACTTTCTTCAGCCTGAACATCACAGCGACCGATGTCAACAGACACCGACACACTTAGGGATCCGCAGAGACTTCGCAGCTTGCGTAACAGACCTCAGCAACTCAGCAATTTTGGCTAATCTACTTTATTTACATATAAACACACACGGAGCACTGCAACATGGCTCCCTCTCTCCCTAGCATTAGACAGCAAAGAGAAAAAACCAAAGGACAATAGTCCCACTTCACGGAACACAGTAACACAAACATCCTGCCTCCATCACTTCCCACTCTGTGGAGTCAAAACATATACCGTCATGTGAAAGACAACAATCCCATAACTGCAATAACGGAGCAGGAATTCTAACAGTCAGGTGGACCATGGACCAAACCAGGTGTGCAGGCTTGGCTACAAAAAAGGGCATTAAAAGCAAGATAGGAAGTAGGAGTAGGAGTAATAATAGGTGTCAAGCTGCTTAGTATCAGATGGCATAGCGTGGTGGTGGGCCACAGGGGCAGTTTGCCCCGGGCACAAAAAATTTAGGGGAGCAAAATTTCAACACCTGGTGCTGCCTCCGTACCGCTGGGTGCTTCCATTGCTGGGTGTCGTTGAAAACAGCTTCTCCATAACCAGGAAGCAACCTCTCCCTCCCTCCCACCTCCTTCATGCAGCCCCGGGCACTGGCAACCCATGATATGCCACTGGGGCAGCCTGCTTTTCAGCTGACCTCTGCTGTTGTGCCTTGAGCAGCAGCTTCATTTGCAGCCGTTCGGCGTGGAGAGGTAGTAACCGCCACTCTGTCAGGCAGCAGCAGAACAAGGAGCGATTGGGCTGCATGCAGGGCCTCCTCATCAGCTCAGCAGAGAGACCAGCAGCCTCCAGCTCCTCTTATCCTTGAGCTCTTTCTATTCCAGCTGGAGTTACAATAACTCTGTAACTCAGATCCGGGGTCTGACCCCCTCCCTCCCCATCTTCTTTCCTTCTGCACCAAGTCTTATGAGTTGCAAGCAGCAGAGGCAGCAAAGTCTGCAATGCACCTGGAACTGCAGTGGTGGCTGGTGCCCTTTGAGACTGGTAAAACAACAACAACAAACCTATGGTTATGTGAAACATACTCAATAAACACACGAGACGTAACCGGCTGTACTTTTGAATAAATAAGGTATACTATTCATTGTATCAAATTGTAGATTTCAACGGAAGTCTCATAAAGTTCAACGAAAAAAGCAGAAGACCCAATGGACCAGTTCATTGTCTAGACCAGTGTTTCCCAACCTTGGGCCTCCAGCTGTTTTTGGACTACAACTCCCATCATCCCTAGCTAGCAAGACCAGTGGTCAGGGATGATGGGAATTGTAGTTCAAAAACAGCTGGAGGCCCAAGGTTGGGAAACACTGGTCTAGACAGTTCATGCATAAGGTCCATACATGTATAAGTATCTATTCCACCTGTCTGTTCATAGAGTCTAATAAGCCACATGAAGGATTGTTACAGTTCCACAAAATCCTTTCACAGAGTCTAAGACAAGACCTTATTTATTCAAAGTACAGCCGGTTACGGGACCCGGGTGCCACTGTGGGTTAAACCACAGAGCCTAGGACTCACCGATCAGAAGGTCGGCGGTTTGAATCCTCGCGACGGGGTGAGCTCCTGTCGTTCGGCCCCTGCAAGTAGATAAATAGGTACCGCTCCGGCGGGAAGGTAAACAGCATTTCCGTGTGCTGCTCTGGTTCGCCAGAAGCGGCTTAGTCATGCTGGCCACATGACCCGGAAGCTGTACGCTGGCTCCCTCGACCAATAAAGTGAGATGAGCGCCGCAACCCCAGAGTCGGCCACGACTGGACCTAATGGTCAGGGGTCCCTTACAAGCATTGACCAGCACAGCATAGTAATACAATACAGAGGATGGCTGAGAGGCCCTCCTCTCAGCTCATTGCTGCAACCAACATCTAAACCCTGTAGACTAAAGGCCAGTCACCAAGGGTGGGGGTGGCTATCGTCTGAGTTGTTGTGTGACGGTTGTTACTGTCTGAACATTTTGAAGTTGCCATACTATAAGTCGGAGGTCAGAGGATCGGTGCATCTCGTTCAGTTACGGTCTAGGTGGCAGAAGCTCTTGAGCAGGGGTCAGCTAACTTTTTCAGCAGGGGGCCGGCCCATTGTCCCTCAGCCGGACTATATTTTGAAGGGGGGGGGGGGGGAAATGAACGAATTCCTATGCTCCACAAATAACCCAGAAATGCATTTTAAATAAAAGGACACATTCTACTCATGTAAAAACACGCTGCTTCCCGGACCGTTCGCAGGCCGGGTTTATGACTAGAGGCAATACCTAGACCCCCCCCAACCCATTTAAATGTGGGTGCCAGGGTTTGAAACTGGAGTTACCCCACAGAAGGTCTGAGCTTGAACAGTCCTCCCCCTGTTTGTAGCTGCATACCTATGTACGTGTGTCCCTGGGCTGCAGTTATGTGAAATATTTGGTGCACACATCACTGAATGATACGCGGAAAAACATTGTGATTACAAACAGCCTCCGCGGGTCTCTAGAGTAGTGTGCGTCTCCTTTGTTTTGCTTTCTTCGACAACCATTCCTGTTGCCTTTTAAAAAATTACATCCCACGAGGCATTTTCCACACCGGTGTTTTCCCACAAGTGTTGTATTCCGGCGATTAGTTTCTAAAAAGAGCATTGCCAGGTTTCTGAGCGGGACTCCAAGCTGTCCTTACTGGTCTCCCAGCTTCTCCCCGCTCACAAGGCCAGGCACACAATGATGTTTGGCGGTTGCTGGACACTCTGCACATGCTCAGAGGTGCTTCCTTTGCCATGCTAGCACTCCAGGCACTTGGAAATCAATTCCAGGGCTGAGCCCCCCCCACCCGCTGCCTGATTCCTAAGCCCAGACTTAAACGAAGCTCACCTCCTATAAAACCCTGCTGAATTCGTTAGGCTATGGCTGGGGTAGGGAAGATGGTGCCCCCCAACATCCATCACCCCTGACCATTGACCATGCTGCCTGGGGGCTGATGGGAGTCCAACAACACATAGAAAGCATCGCATTGCCAACTGCCAGCTACTTACGGCCTTTTGCAAAAATAGCCTGTCTGGTGTTTTTCCCCCCCTTAGCGTTTGAATCCAAACATCTTGGCATTTCAGAACAAAGCTCCAAAGCTGCCTTGTCCACCTATTCTAGCATGGGCTAGAATTCTAGGAAGAGCAAGAAGCTGCAGCATGAAAAGGATCTCCCAGGAGATACGGAATAAGCTCCCTGGATCGCTAGCACTAGTGGTGACACGCGCCAGACAAAGGATCTGGCGTTCTATAAAGGAGGCAGCAGGCAGGGACAGGCAATTGGCTGGATTGTCAGGAGAGAGAGCAGCTCTTGTGTCTCAGAGCTGGGAGAGCAAAGTACGGGGAGCAGCCAGAGCGAACTTGGGCTGCAGGCGAGCACTTCTGCAAGATCAGCTTTGGAAAAGGTAAGTTACTTTGCTTATTATGTGTTTGTGTGGTTTTTCCTTCTTAGATTTTTTATTTTTATTTTTAAAGCATTTTAGTCTTTTATGCAACTTTCCCAAATATGCACACATTCCCACTTTTCCCAAAACCAAAAGGCTTTGAGGGCATTGCTGGGTGGTTTCGCTGGAATGCCTTTTTAGACATCCGTGCTGAATTTTGTGCTGGGGAAGGAGTAAGAATCTTGACAGCTTCCTTTTGACACTCATAAGGTGGTGGCGGCACATGGCTATGTCTGGAAAGGGCTGCTCCTTCACAGGTGACTAAATCCAGACCTGGAGGGTGACGGTTGTACCCTCTGCTCTTTCCCACATTGCTGCTGACATTGTAGCATAAGCATTGCAGTTAAGAGACTGGCGGTGGAGCTGTTCTCATTTTGTCCGTCTGAATAACATTCCACAGCTGAGATTGCATGGAATTCGGCGGGGAGGTGGGTATTATTAGGTTGTTCTTGTTTTTGTTTTTGTTTTGCGTTTTTATATTATGATTTTAAGTTGTGAACCGCCCTGAGACCTTCTGGTATACAAATTTAATGCATAATAATAACAATGACAATGGTGAAGAAACAGGGAATATCAACAACCGAGTGAAATTCTGGAAGCTTTCAAGAGTTTAGCATTTAAAACCATGTGGTGTGTTAAAATCACGTACACCCCTGGGTGGAAAATGCCACTAAACTGGACACTTTGAGGCTTCCTTTACATTCTACATGCCATTACATGCGATGTATACAACATGATAGGGCTACTTTCTTAAACCACAGCAGCCTCAACAGTTTCTGTCATATTTATTTTTGAAATATTCAGGCAACAGATTCTTATGCTTTAGCATGCAAGGTAGCTAGCTCATTGTGTGTCTTGTGGAATATTTTTATAGTGTTTAATTAATACAGATTCACTCAGTGCCCCAAGAGGCAGATCTGTAGCTTTGCATTCCTTGTCTTAAGCACATACTACGTGGAACTATCCTACCGAAATCTGTGGGTATGTTTCCATTTAAAGGACTTTCGATGGCATTTCCATATAAAGTATTTGGGAGCAGGTTGCAGGTCTTGTTGAATTTCCTCCCCTTTGAGTGTATATGACAGTGACAGCTATGAATTCCTTGCCTAGGTTGCAAGTTCTTTGCATGTGCATACATATAGGAACTATTTAGCTATCTTTGTCGATTCTTTCCTAAACACCGTTTAAAAGATAATAACAGCAACAGCAACAGAGTCCTCGGACTTTCATCCCACTTAAAACAATACAGTGTCCAGTGGAAAATACCAGCTCAACATGTAATTCTCTCTGGTCATATTGCAATACCCAGTGCTTTTTTTGTGATCCTACTTACTAATACAGAGTACCTCTTATTTTCCCTGCCCATGGCAGCTATTATGGGCTGGCACCCACAGCACATTTATCAAGGCACCTCATTTTTTATTTTTTACCCCCCCCCAAAAAGCACAGGCAGTACCTTATTATATACAGATTTCAGTTCCATAATATATGTACGTTTTTATAATGTGGGGCAAAATCCAGATAAGGAGAAACACCTTTGAATACTGTTGACATCAGCAGGAGAGATTTAAGGACATTTTTTCCAACGAAATCAAAGTGCCTTAAAAAGGTACTTTGTTATGGCTAGAATTTGCCAACACCGTTTGGCTGAAAAATCTCAGAACTGCCCCCCTCTCATCAGAAAGGCCAAACTGGATATGGGCAGAGAGAAAACTCTTTATACTCGAGCCTGTGTGCGCACACACATAGAATACCAGCTTATAAATATTAAATATAATTAACACTATACAGCAAGCATCCCATGTGATTTAGATATGATTTTCCTTTGATGACTTGGGGGGGGGTATTTAATTCTGGATTTGGATGGCTCCCGAATTTTAGGTGGTTATCCTTTTCGGCGATAAAATAAGAACAACGAAAAACAGAACTGCAAACCTTTGCAAATATTGGCAGCAAGGGGGTTGGGCAATCCGTTTGAGAATGTGGCATTGCGGGGAGGGAGGGGGTTAACTTGCCCTGTTCCTTATAACCACCACCTCCCAAGCTGTTATTTGGCTTGTTAGGAAAATGTGTGCTTTTTCCTTGCAGGGCAAATAGCAGCTCCGTAGGAAGGGCAGTTTGTATGCAGTGGAGGGGGAAGCAATGAAACCCCACCCCCCAGTCTCTGCCCCGTTGTGGCCCTATATCTGGATGCACCCCCCCGCTCGTGCCACAGCTGTTTGTAAAAGTTCACAGAGACCAAAGAGCTATTTGCGTATCCCCGTTGTCTCATTTCATTTCACCCTAAACTGGATATGATGGTGGGAAATCATTATGACTGTACTTTTTTTTAAGGCCAAATGCAGCCCCGGGGGATCCCCCAGCGCAGTCTGAGACAGGTGCTGTGAAGGTAGGCTTAGTCCTCCCTGGCACAATTTTGTTTGCCTCCTGAACTTAATAGCAGCTTGGGGGGGGGGGGCTTTCAGATTAGAAAAAAAGCATGAGATGGGAAAGGGTTTTGTGGTTCTGATCTAGGTGCCTCCCCGCTCCCCAGCAGCTGCAATTTTTTGCTTTAAAAACTGCTTTTTGTCTGTCTGTCTGTCTGTCTGTCTGTCTGTCTTTCCTTCCTTATATTTTCTGGCTATTTCTCTCTTAGATTTTACACACACACACACACACACACACACACACACAGAGAGAGAGAGAGAGAGAGAGAGAGAGAGAGAGAGAGAGAGAGAGAGAGAGAAAATATTTAAAAATTGAATTAAATCAGGGGACAACCTTTATTTCAGGGGGGAAATGACTCTTGGCAATGCCTTTTCCTAAATGCGCTTTTAATTGGGGGTACTAATCTTAGCTTGTTTATTTGGCCCCCCTTCTAATTGCTGTGTTTGGGGTAATTCTTACATAAAAGCAGACTTCATTAGCGAAACCAATGTATTACTTAGAATGCAGTCCCATTAATTTCCGTGGCGCTTAATTGCTGCATAATGACCCTGATTCAAAATTCCACAAGGGTTCTTACGCACAACCGACTGAAGTGAATGAGGTACCCTCTGCTCATAAGGGAACTCTACGCGAATAGTGCAGTATTTGCATGGTTATCGAAGCCTCTGAGCTGGGACCAGTGCGTCTAAGGAATTGTATGCACCAATACTAAAAAATTGCATCTCAGTATTTTTGTTTCCCTCTGCTACTCTGCTACTTTTAAATAAATAAATAAATTAGCAAAATAGTGTAATTTTTTAATCTTTTGGGCTTGCAAACATTAATTATATTGTAGCAGTGATCTAATACATGCAGATTCAGTAAAAAAGAAGTTTATTTTGTTGTTTAAGTGGTCGGAAACTTCAGTCTGCCTGAAAAAATAATAATTCTTTATTATAATTCTTTTAAAGGACCCATGAACCCAACAATAATATTGAAATGCCGCTGCTTATTGGGCTACGAAAGCTCAAGAAAAGCTTTGGGTTCTGTCCAGCTCTGCTTAAAGTAGATTCACTGAAATTAAGTTAGTCATAGCTATTTACTTGAGTGTGTCTGCTCTGAGTAAATCTACCACTGGGGTACAACCCTCTTCAGCCCATAACCTCTTTTCCAAATTGACTCAGTGGAACAGGAAAATAACAGAAAAGTGCCTCTGACCATATGCAGTGTGCATTTTCCGTGTGCGCTGCTGAAAAATGGCAATAAATCTGCAGGCATCTGAGATTAGAGAGCATGGCTTTAAAAAGCGAATGTTTGGCTAGGTGAGCAAGCTTTGAGCACCTAGAAGTGAAGTGCTATCTTCGGAAACAGCATCCATTTTCTGTGATGGTGCTGTCTAGGAGTGTTGACTGTATGTCACGGAATGCTTTCATTTTTTGTGTGTGTTTTAGCTAGGCAGTCCATATTAAATTGCTGTTTCAATTGTTGTTTTAACAAACGGGGGCCGTTTTAATCGTTTAAGGGGTTTAGTTGTTGCTGTTGTTGTAGGTTGCTTTGAAAATGAAGGAGAAGCAGGGTAGACATATTTTCTCACATGCCTCCATTCCCACCATGGACCCACATTTGCATTGTTGAGCAAATCCATGTGCCATAGATCGTGGGTAGGCAAACTAAGGCCCAGGGGCTGGATCTGGCCCAACTGCCTTCTAAATCCAGCCCGCGGACAGTCCGGCAATCAGTGTGTTTTTACATGAGTAGAATGTGTGATTTTATTGAAAATGCATCTCTGCGTTATTTGCGGGGCAGAGGAATTCGTTCATATTCCCCCCCCCCAAAAAAAAAAATATAGTCCGGCCCCCCACAAGGTCTGAGGGACAGTGGACCGGCCCCCTGCTGAAAAAATTTGCTGACCCCTACCATAGATACTCTACTGAAACCATTTTTTTTGTAGTCAGTTTAGTTGCACGACTGTAGGCTTGGCGTGAGTACATATAACAAAAGAAGTTGGGCAGTTTACTCCTTCGTGCTGGGAAAATCTCATTCCGGCTCCCTTGCTCAAAATGGCGCCCTGATAATGCTAGAACCACATCAGCTGCATTGCTGGGTCTGTTTTTTTGTAGAGCTCTAGCTTTAGGGTGCTGGTTTCCTTCACAGAACTACGGTAAGTGGGGAAGTCCGCTTCATTGATTCCTTGGCTAAGAAACATACAACTCATAATTGTACGTCCATGCCTTGCTGATAGTGGATTTAATGTCTTTCTGCTGCGGAAAAGAATAAATGCCGTTGTCTGAACCACACAGGGCTTTGTTTATTTTAAAAATGAGGTAGTATTTATTTATTATTACATTTGTATTGTGCTGTTTGTCCAGGGGGAGCTCAGAGTGGCGCAGATGGGACTATTCCGTTTTCTTTTACCCATCACAATGGGGGTGGAAAAACCGCTCTAGATTTTCCAGCCCACTCCCAAGTTATTTAAAACCAGGAATTTGTATGTTGTTAAGGGGTTAAGAGCCCACTCTGTCAGTCTTAAGCATTGCAGTTGTTAAAGGCCTCCAAAATTCTGCTTCCTTGATAATACTGGGCTGCTTAGGGTAGGCAATTAGCTCCAGTTGATATTAAAAGTCTCATTTTGGATGCTTAGCAGCATCCTTCAGCCCCAGACAGCATTAAGCAGGGGCTGATGGGAATTGTAGTCGAAAACATTTGGAGAGAACCAGGTGGGGGAAGACTGTTACTAGCAGGCATGGCCAAACTCTGCCCTCCAGCTGTTTCGGGACTACAGTTCCCATCATCCCTGACCACTGGTCCCGTTAGCTAGGGATGATGGGAGTTGTAGTCCAAAAACAGCTGGAAGGCCACGTTTGGCCATGCCTGGGTGTATTCACTTAGAGAATTGCAGCTAGAAACTTTGTTTACTTTCTTACGTTTGTAAGATATTTCTTCATACATTTTAAAAGAGGCCTTTAGGATACATTTTGAGCCTTACTAATTAGGTGTTTGGGCATTTTACTGTTCTGAGGGGTGATCTTGTTTTTTTGGAATCTGTTTTTAATTTGAATTTTGTTGGCTATACTAATACATACATATATCGACACATTCTAAGTTCTTGTAATTTCCCATCACTTTCCCATACCTCGTCCCTTGTCCCATACCTACTAGACCCTTGTCTAAATGGCTCCTTGTGGATGGTAATAATAATAATAATAATAATAATAATAATAATAATAATAATAATAATAATAATTTACAGTGGTACATCCAGTTACAAACTTAATCTGTTCCGGAGGTCCATTTGTAACCAGAAACCATTCTCAACCTGAGGCGCGCTTTTGCTTATGGCGCACAGGCAATTTCCGCTCACATCCAGGGGCAAAGTTCGCTTCCAGGAGCACAAACTTCCGGGTTAGCGGAGCTTGTTACCCGAAGGGTGCGCAACCAGAAGTGTTTGCAAACAGAGGTACCACTGTATTTATTTATACCCCGCCCACTTGGCTTGGTTTCCCCAGCCACTCTGGGCAGCTCCCAACAGAATATTAAAAACAGAATAAAACATCAAACATTAAAAACTTCCCTAAACCGGGCTGCCTTCAGATGTCTTCTAAAAGTCAAATAGTTGTTCATTTCTTTGACATCTGAAGGGAGGGCGTTCCACAAGGAGGGCGCCATTACTGAGAAGGCCCTCTGCCTGGTTCCCTGTAACCTCACATCTCACAGCAAGGGAATTTCCAGAAGGTCCTTGGAGCTGGATATCTTCTATTTCCTAATACATATGGAGTGGGGTGTGTGTGTGTGTGTGTGTGTGTGTGAGAGAGAGAGAGAGAGAGAGAGAGAGAGAGAGAGATCATTGTACACAGTCCTCTGTTCATCAAACTCTTAGAGCTTTATTTATAATTAAGCGGGATACAAATTCTGTTAAATAAAATAAATACACTTAGACATAAAGTATCTTGGCCCATGTTTGTTGTTGTTGTTTTGGGAACTGAACTCTCTTTTGGGAGATGACTTTTCCAATTCGACAATTCTATGATTCTATCTCTATAGCCAGTAGCTATAGAGCTGGATCGGGGCCCTATTATTTTCTTAACTCTTTTTGAAGTTCAACGATGGGGATGCTAAAGGCGAGTTGACACATGCATGTACGTCAGCTTGATCTATCTGTCCTTGATTAGACCGTACACTCAATAGCTGCTGCACTCAATGTGTGAACGGACACTACTGAGAAGCCTATTGTTGGGGGTGATGTGGAAGGTCTGTCTGGGCAGCTATGGCCCATTCATCCGTGCGCCCCTAGATTCTGCCATCATAACATGGTGAGCAGGCATATGCACGATACAGGCCAGATACAAATCTAAGCTATTTATATACCCTGGAGGTCTGAATCTCTTTAAATTTTACTTCTTCGTAAGCCCTCATTCCCACTGGATTATACAGAGGTTCTTTGCTAGCCTATGAGGGTTACTGCTGCTTGAGCGGCCATTTATTGCGGAATAAATGCACCAGAAACGCAGCTTTTGTGCGAGGAACTGCTGCGGCTGGTGCTGTTTAAGTAGCCTGAATAGATTCACTAAGGGATGCTGCCCAAAGCCTTGGCTATTGAGAAACAGATCTTCATTTGTAGCTCCCTGCATTGGTTAATCTTTTGTATGGTAGTAGCCTTTGGGTGAGCTTCGTTCATCATGTTCATTTGGGGCTTCTGAGGTGCTGCTCTCGATTCTAACTTGTTTGCTCGGACTTCATTCTGTGTGAAGTTTCAAAGAGGTGAAGGTAATAATGTGTATACTTTCACATCGTTGTCCTGTTTTTTATTTGGTCAAATAGGTCTTTGAAGCACTATGAAATATGTTTGACAGCATACAGCAGTGATATGGGTATACACACCCTGGACAACAATTTATCTTCTGTACAATTTCTATATTCTGGAGCGGTCAGAATCATTTTTATTCACATTTTGTACTATGCCAATAAACCCTACTGGCTGAGAAGACATTCTATAAAGCCAGACTTACTTCAACAGATATATATCAGAGCCTTTCTTTGGGGTTCATTCTCTGACACCATCCACATAATGGCTCGTGAAGCAATTTCATTCATAAACATGAAAGCTTTTTTGTCTGAATGGGCCATCCTTGCACCTAACAGACAAGAAAACCCTAAACCTCACATTTTCATGATGTTTGGACATTTAAAAGTGCCCATATGTAACAGAGCAGCTTCAAATAAGACTCAAAGCAGGCAATCTGAATCAGGTCACTTTGGATCCCGGATATGGATCTTGTTTTATTGCATTATTACGGAATATTTACTCAAGAGATTTCTGTTTGCAAAGCTAACCTTGACAACAGACCCTCCAACATTTCTCCGTTGAAAATAGGGACGTCCTATTCAATAGTGGTAACAACAACAATAAATTTTATATCCTGGCCATCTGACTGGGTTGCCCCAGCCACACTGGGCAGCTTCCAACATCTATAAACATAATAAAACATGAAACTTTTAAAAAAGAATTCTCTATACAGTGGTACCTCTGGTTACAAACTTAATTTGTTCCAGAGGTCTGTTCTTATCCTGAAACTGTTCTTAACATGAGGCACCATTAGTGAAAGCACACATCCCACTGCCCACACACCTCTGGCGCGCGATTTCTGCTCGCATCCCGGGGCAAAGTTTGCATCTGGGAGCAACTACTTCCAGGTTAGCGTAACTCATAACCCAACACATACGCAAGCAGAAGCGTTCGTATCCAGAGGTATCACTGTGCAGGGCTGCCTTCAGATGTCTTCTAAAGGTTACTTATCTCCTTGGCTCGGAGGTCACATAACTCCATACCCTCCAACATTTCCCCAGTGAAAATAGGGACGTCCTAAGGGAAAGCGGGACATTCCGGGATCAAATTAGAAACTGGGATGGCTTCTGTAAATCTGGGACTGTCCCTGGGAAACAGGGACACTTGGAGGGTCTGAGGCAAAAGGATTCAAAGCACAGCTCCCTGAGGTAGGGCTAAGAAGACATTTTAAGGTGAAGGCAAATAGAGAAGAGCAATAATCCCATGACACTTAGCCACAACTGAACATGGTGGAATTTCTGAGTAAACATGCTTAGGATTGGGCTGCATGTTGGGAGGCCGTAAATAAATAAATGTCCCACCTACAAACTGGGAGTCTGCCAGCTATTTGAAAAGGATTCCTTGGGTGGATGGGGGACTCTGTTTGCTGATCTTGTACAAATGTCAGAGAGACAAGGATGCATTTTGAAGCATGCCATCTAACGGAGAAACCCACAAAGGTCGCTATTTGCTCACAGAGCTTGTGCTGACAAAAGCAGAGAGCAAAAGAAAGGAAGAGGGCAGCTCTGGCTATCCTTTCACAAATATTGCTGCTCCCCTTGGAGTGATCAGCTAATGGGGCGCTAGTGACCTTTGGTCTACTCAAACATTTCAGGCCCGTACAAAGCAGAAGTGAAATAGAGAGGCACTGGGTTTGCAGTTGGACTCTAGGTTTGAGCTATCTTACTGAAGGGTTTAGGGACGCGGGTGGCACTGTGGTCTAAACCACAGAGCCTAGGGCTTGCTGATCAGAAGGTCGGCAGTTCGAATCCCCGCAACGGGGTGAGCTCCTGTTGCTCGGTCCCTGCTCCTGCCAACCTAGCAGTTTGAAAGCACTTCAAAGTGCAAGTAGATAAATAGGTACCGCTCCGGTGGGAAGGTAAACGGCGTTTCTGTGTGCTGCTCTGGTTCTCCAGAAGCAGCTCAGTCATGCTGGCCACATGACCCAGAAGCTGTCTGTGGACAAATCCCGGCTCCCTCAGCCTAATAGAGTGAGATGAGCGCTGCAACCCCAGAGTTGTCTGCGACTGGACCTAATGGTCAGGGGTAAAGGTAAAGGGACCCCTGACCATTAGGTCCAGTCGTGGCCGACTTTGGGGTTGCGGCGCTGATCTCGCTTTATTGGCCGAGGGAACCGGCGTACAGCTTCCGGGTCATGTGGCCAGCATGACTAAGCCACTTCTAGCGAACCAGAGCAGCGTACGGAAACGCTGTTTACCTTCCCGCCAGAGTAGTACCTATTTATCTACTTGCACTTTGACGTGCTTTTGAACTGCTAGGTTGGCAGGAGCAGGGACCGAGCAACGGGAGCTCACCCCATCGCGGGGATTCGAACCGCCGACCTTCTGATCGGCAAGTCCTAGGCTCTGTGGTTTAATCCACAGCACCACCAATGGTCAGGGGTACCTTTACCTTTATTGAAGGGTTAAAAAAAATGTTTATTTCTATCCTCTGGCTGCAGTTCAGCTAGTCCTTTCATGATGACCTTTACACTTTTCTCTTCCTCTAGTTCTGCCGGTTCTTGAGAATGACCAGAAAGATCTTCACCAACAGCAGGGAGAGGTGGAGGCAGCAGAACGTCAACAGCGCATTTGCCAAGCTGAGGAAGCTCATTCCCACCCACCCTCCGGACAAAAAGCTCAGCAAGAACGAGACCCTCCGCTTAGCCATGAGGTACATCAACTTCCTTGTCAAGGTGCTTGGGGAACAAGGCCTGCAGCAGCCAGGGATGAATCCACGGGGAAGGATACTGGGACTGTTCCAGCCAAGTCCAAGTTTGGAAAGCATGGAAGACTTGACTCTCATTGAAGACTCTGAGGTCCCTTCTCCCAACACAAGCAGCAATGCCCCAGAATGTTGGTCAGAGGCCTCATCTCCGTGACCTGCTGTTTGTCGGGGCTGTAGCCCTCCTGGTAGTAATTTGATAGTTTCCCTTCTTTATACAAGTTGTGGGTTGTCTGCCTATGTACAGTATTTATACATATATCTTTTGCTCTTTTAACGAATGTATTTTGTGTAACGGTTTCTTTGGGAGATGCTAATTTTCAGTACTTAAAAAGAGGGATATCAAATCTCTGGAAGTTGATCAGGATTCCAGCAGCTCTACATGCCACCAAGTGCTTTGATCTCAAGGCCAAGGATCTTTGATACGGCTCACAGAAAACTACCCATGATGCATTGGTGAGAGTTATTGGAGCCAATAGCTGGTGACTGAGCAGCAACGTAACTTCTAGGCCCAGTTCATA
Organism: Podarcis muralis; assembly: GCF_964188315.1. Taxonomy (NCBI): domain Eukaryota; kingdom Metazoa; phylum Chordata; class Lepidosauria; order Squamata; family Lacertidae; genus Podarcis; species Podarcis muralis. The sequence goes on from NC_135671.1 coordinate 12,782,345, forward strand.
CAATTATTGGGCTGTGGAGCCAGTGTGGTGTAGTGGTTAAGAGCGGTAGTCTCGTAATCTGGTGAACCGGGTTCGCTTCCCTGCTCCTCCACATGCAGCCGCTGGGTGACCTTGGGCTAGTCGCACTTCTTTGAAGCCTTTCAGCCCCACTCACCTCACAGAGTGTTTGTTGTGGGGGAGGAAGGGAAAGGAGAATGTTAGCCGCTTTGAGGCTCCTTCGGGTAGTGATAAAGCAGGATATCAAATCCAAACTCCTCTTCTTCTCTTCTTTTCTGTGGTGGAGTGAGTCCTCTCTACCTTGTTTCCTGCAATGTGTGGCATGAGGGCTGCATGTGATCTCCTCTTACCTTTCCTAAAAGGAAAGAAACGCTTGAGTTGGGCCACTGCAGAGACAGCTGTATGAGGAAAATCTTCATGTCACACATTTCTGGAGGCTTGTGGAAGGAAGGGCGGCAAGCCCATTTCTTCACTTCTGAGTAACGTATACTGAAGATTCAATCTATCTTCAGTTTAAATTGTTTTAAAAGTCAAGGCCATCCTAACATCAAAAGGTAGTTGCTTTCAGCAGCAGACTCCAGAGAGAGCACCATATCCCTGCCTTCAGTCTTGGTCTGAAAAATGAGCCCTGGAGCAGAGGTTGTTGTATTTTTCAAAAATCTTTTTGCCTCAGGTGAAAACAGTACCTAAGCCCCCTGCTAACTCATTTCTGTTGCCTTCATCAGCCATGCAAGTTACGAATCATCGTCATTGCTCTTATGTCTGCATCTCATTTCCAGTTTTTTCTTTTTGCTTTGCAGCTTATGTCAGAACTGGAAAATCAAACCAAAAGATATTTGGTATATTTTCAGAGTGAAAACACATAAGCCAAGAGAGGATGAATCATGCCCAGTACACCTGCTGCAGTTTCATTCAAAATTGCCAAAATAAATAAACTAGGGTTGCTTATTTAATCCCCCCCAAAAACATTTGAATCTTAAAAGACATACATTCAAATTTGATTATTTTTCAGGAACAGCAACTGTTTACTCTGGTTTTGTAGATTGGGGGGCAAAAATATTTTTAAATTTGGCTATAGTCAGTAGGAAGGCGGCGTGGACTTTTAAACTCACACAATTTAAATTTAACAAGTGGAACTAATCAAATTGCTCAAGAAATGTTTCCTAATGGGAAACACAGTTTAACTGAAACATACCCGTTCCACTGCTTTTTATAAGGCAGCAGGTTGCTGGTTGGATTATTTACAATGAAAGAGAAATAAGACTACATTATATTTCACCTACTTCTCAGACATTCATCAAAGGCACTATTCCCAAACTTTTGTTGATTTACAGAACAATCCTAAGCATGTCTACTCAGAAGTAAGTCCTACTGAATTCAATGTTGCTTACTCCCAGGCATGTATGGTTAGGATTGCAGCCCAAGGCACCCTTTTTATGGATTAAAACTGGTTGTACAATTCAGGGCCAGGCTAGATGTGACATATGACGAGTGCTTTCTGTTTTATTTACTAAAACAGCAGCATTGGATACCCTGAACGAGATCGGAACAGTGGTGTTGGGGGAGAGCTCTTAAATCAGGAAGAAGGCTCTCAGAAAGCAGGTTGCTTTCTGGGAGCAAATAGCAGCTTTAGGGGTGCCCCCTCCCCAATCTGGACTGAGACAACAGTGGCGGCAAAGGGTTAATGCTAGCAGTCCACTGCAGCCCACCATGGTTCTTACTTGTACAGTGGTACCTTGGTTCTCAAACTTAATCCGTTCCGGAAGTCTGTTCCAAAACCAAAGCGTTCCAAAACCAAGGCGTGCTTTCCCATGGAAAGTAATGCAAAATGGATTAATCTGTTCCAGCCTTTAAAAAACAACCCCTAAAACAAGCAATTTAACATGAATTTTACTATCTACCGAGACCATTGATCCATAAAATGAAAGTAATAAACAATGTACTGCAGTCACACTATCAATCAATCAATCAATCAGTAGCTGGACTGGGTTCCACACAGTCACACACAAAAAGAGCCGCAAAAACAAAACGCAAAATAAATAGCCAAAACAGACAGAACTCAGTGTAACACTAAAATCGAAAGCGTCATACTCAAAACAGAGCACGTTCAGCTTCTGAAAAAAGTCCGCAAACCGGAACACTTCCGGGTTTGCAGTGTTTGGGTTCCAAATTGTTTGAGTTCAAGGCGTTTGAGAACCAAGGTAACACTGTATACAAATAAATACACAAGCAGTAATCATGTCAATAACATAACATAACATCTAATCTGGCTTCAATCTTACACCGGAAAAGGCTAACTTTTCGGAGTAGAAGTTTGAATTGCCTGCCTATGGAGGATCTCCCCTGCCCTCAGTGTTTCTGCACGAGTAGCCAATTTGAGCAGCCACCCGATCGATCGTCTTTTCAGTTGCAAGGGGCAGCCCCTTCTGAGAGTGTATGCCTGCGCTGAGAAGAATGGGCTGGATGATCCAATCCCATCTGCAGAAGGGGCACAGTGGAGTTAATATCCCCCTTCCCCAGGAGGCAGATCTGGGAGCGGTAAATCATGCAAGAGACACAACTAGCAGCCTTCTCTGTGTGAGAGCATTTTGAGCCCACACAGAAACCTCTGAGGATGTAATTGTGTGATTTCGGGCGGCATATCGAGAATGGTTGGACTAAAGTGTTAACTCCTCCAGCCAAGTCAATGAAATAGAAGTATTTCATTTAATTTTAACTGCATCTTTCATTATTATTATTATTTTAGAAAAGTTGCCACTCAGCCCTTAATTATCCTGAAGATACTATCAAGGAGAATCTGCCACTTGGGAAAAAAAAACTCTAGCCACTAATAGTGTTTCCCCATTATTATTATTTTTAAAACATCTTTTAAAATGCTTATTTTGTTACACCTGCCTGCTTCTAGATAAGTTGAAGCTTTGGGATGTTTCTCATCTTTCCTTCCTTTTTATTTTATTTTTTTAAAAAATCTTTATTAAACATATTTAACAAAATTATACAGCAATATACTATATTACAATTTATATCCCATCCCATACAGCAATTTTTTTTTTAAAAAAAAGAATGCAAGAAATTTAAACGGACCTAAAATAGACTTCCAAATGTTCTCAAAAAACCTTGAATTACACTTGTTATATTTTACACAGCATCATACTAATTATATTATTTTCATAAATCTTTATTTTCATAATTCTCTTTCCTTCCTTTCACTGGCTACTGCAATGCCTTCACACGCTCTCCCTGTGTACATACCTCATGTAAAGCACTTTGCACACTGTAAAGTGTTCTGGGGACTATTGATTATAAATGTGGCTGTCATCAGCCTTTTAAATCTATTTATTTATCTATTATCCAGGTTTATTTTTTATTGTGTGTGTTTTTAAACTGTTCATCTTAGGAAGATGCTCACCTTCTTAACAAACATTTGTAAAGTTTTAAAGCTTATTAGGGGAAAATCAATACGTTACTTCATTCATTTGTTTCCAGTATTCATATACAGCATTTCAAGAGCAAAGCTCTCCTGAGGTGGCTTACAGAAACATTCGAAATCATAAAACATAAAACCCTTTCATTACAAAACTTTAAAGAAAAGGAAAAGCAGTTTAAAAACAGGATAACGGCTCAGCATGGTAATTCAGATCAGATTATAATCAAAAACAGAAACAGTTTAAATGTAATGAAAGACCTTATACAATTAAAGACCAGTCTGATTGCTACGTGTTCCAAACACTTGCCCCTCAACAGGCAATTGCATTCTCTGTGTTGAAGTTTCCAAACCATTTCGAAAGACAGCCTCATATAGAATGCATTACAGTGGGCTAGTCTGTAACCAGGACGTAAACAAGTGAGGGAAGATATTTTTTCTCTGGAGGTTCGTAGCTGGCAGAGCAGCTTGAGCTGCTTTGAGCATCCCAGTCACTGATTCTGTCACCTGTGCCTCCATAGATAGCTCTGTTTGCAGGAGGAAACAGCCCCCACAGCTGCAAACTTGCTCTTTCAAGGAGAATACAACCCATCCAAAACCACTTGCAACTCTCCATCCAGATTGGCTGGCTTCCTGTGCCATAGGTGGTCGAAGCCTCAGCTTCTTCATGTTCCTCCACCTCAAAACCATTTGCAGGTACCCACTGAGGACTTCTACAGTCCCCCTGGGATCAGTACAGTGGTACCTCGGGTTACAGACGCTTCAGGTTACAGACACTTCAGGTTACAGGCTCCGCTAACCCAGAAATATTACTTTGGGTTAAGAACTTTGCTTCAGGATGAGAACAGAAATCGTTGTGCAGCAGCGTGGTGGCAGCGGGAGGCCCCATTAGCTAAAGTGGTACATCACATTAAGAACAGTTTCAGGTTAAGAACAGACCTCCAGAACGAATTAAGTTCTTAACCCAAGGTACCACTGTAGCAATAATGATAATTTATTATTTATACCCTGCCCATCTGGCTGGGTTTCCCCAGCCTCTCTGGGTGGCTCCCGACCGAATATTAAAAACACAATACAGCATTAAATATTAAAAACTTCCCTAAACAGGGCTGCCTTCAGATGTCTTTTTAAAGTAAGGTAGTTATTTATTTCCTTGCTTTCTGATGGGAGGGCGTTCCACAGGACAAGCGCCACTACCGACAAGGCCCTCTGCCTAGTTCCCTGTAACCTCACTTCTCGCAGTGAGGAAACTGCCAGAAGGCCCTCGGAGCTGGACCTCAGTGTTCAGGCTGAATGATGGGAGTGGAGACGCTCCTTCAGGTATACTGCGCCAAGGCCGTTTAGGGCTTTAAAGGTCAGCACCAACACTTTGAATTGTGCTTGGAAACATACTGAGAGCCAATGTAGGTCTTTCAGGACTGGTGTTATATGGTCTTGATAGGTGGAAAAGAAGGGTAGATCTGGGTGGCATCTGCACACCAGTGATACTGTGGCCCAAAACCTCTACATGGCTTCTCCCAGCAAATGTTTCATGCAAACGTTAAAAAGCATGGGAGACAAGATGGAGTCCTGAGGTCATTGCTTTCCATTTGCCTGTGTTAAACGGCACTTAAAGTCTCTTGACTGAAATTCTGCTTTCTAAGTGAGCTTCAAGGAACAGACCAATAAATATTGTACTTTGCTGCAATTGCAAAGTTGCGAAGCTGCTGCGCTTTGGACATCAAAGCCCCCATTTCGGCTCAGCCATTAAGTCATATTTGGCTTCCAGCAAATGACTCGTTTTAACCGATATCACAGGACTGCTGTGAGATTAAATTAAATGATAGCGCTGTGGTAATTATACTGCTTTAGGTCTGCCTCTTCCCCACTAGCTCCAAACGTTTTTAAATGGTACGTTTTAAATAATTGCAGGTGGGAATAAAATTATTAGAATTCAGTAATTCAACAGTAGCAGTTACTTAAAAAAACAACCTCACACTTCTAGGGATCTGGACAGACAGAGTTCTTTCATTGCATAATGACCATGCAGTGGAAAGACTAAGACTAGGACATCTTAAGAAGCACTCGGCCACTCAGTTCTTGCAAGACCTTAGATAAGCTATGACATGATTCTGACTTGCCTGGGAACCCACTGAATGGCCCTTTTAAACAACGTACAGATTTACTTGGAAGTAAGTCCCACTGGGCTTAGTGTTCCGGCTGCAGTATTCTGGCTGTGTCTGGGAAATTCCAGTCATCTAGCAACCCTAGCTTAGTGAGACACTAAGGCTGAAATCCCAACCATGTCTAGAAACAAATTCAGTGGGACTTATTTCCGGGAAACTGGGGGTGAAAAATTCTGCTTAAGACCTTAATACCTTTGCTTAGGAACTAAGGGCTCAATCCTTGGGGATAGAAATGAGCCTGAAACATCTTTTGGATTATGGTAGAAAACAGTTGTCTACAATCTGCCGTAGCTTTTTAAGTATGAAGACTTTATGTATGAAAACGTACTATTATATTTGATAGTCTCGTTCTTTTTCAGGAAAGCCAATTAAAATGTGAAGAAGTGATGGAGTAGTTCTGACGCTACCTCATGAAAAATCTACCCACGTTCACGGCTTAAAATGATTTTTAATTAGATACCAAACTAACAATCTATGTTTTGTGCTGGGACTGTTCATTTTGGCAATTATTCCTAGCATGTATAAGCTTTCCCAAATACCCCAAACAAATGAAGATTAATTTTACTTAAACTCAGATTAAACTTAATTTTAGGGTGGTGAAAGTTTTCATGTAGTAATATTTCTAAAATGTCCTGCCTAATTTTATAGTAAAGGGGGGAAATAGTATCTACTATTGATGTACAATTTGCGTTTTTAACTAGACTTATCTACCAAAGATTTATTTTGTCAGCACTTTTTATGTTTTGTGATTTCCTTCTGTATAGCTATGAACAAATATGGTGTAACTGATACCTTTTCCTGTATACTATGCTATTTAATGGCTAATATATTAAGAAATAAATTATTTACAAAAGTGGTCACTTTGTTTCTTCTATTAAAAATGAAATTGTTCCAACTAGAAAATTTTTACCATTGTTTACACGAGGAAGTCACTGGTCTTACCGCTTCTCTTAGCAGTAGGAAGAAGCAGGTACAGCTCCATAGGCTCAGTTACTTTGCAAAGAAAGTGTATGGGAGATCACAGTAACTTTTCTAATAAATGATTCACAAATGTACAGGTTTAACAGATGGCAAGCAAGCATACAGGCAGGGGCGGAGGAAGGGGGGCGGTGGGGGCGGTCTGCCCCAGGTGCCCTCACTGAGGGGGGTAACATTTTGCGCGCCGCCTGCCCGTGACTCCCAAGCCTTCCCCAAGCTGTCGGGATAAGGGGGGGAGCTGTGCAGCTTTGCTGGTGGCATTCCCACGTTCCCCCTTTGTTTGACAGCTTGGAAGTTGCAGGCGGGCGGCGCACCTAATGTCCGCCATGGGTGGCTCGCTCCGCCCCGGCTGCAGGGTGCGTGCACCGCTCTGGGCACCCGAGCGACTATCCCACACCTGGGAGGGCACACTGTTTGCCACGCCCCCCTCAGGAGTGTGCCTGCCCTGGGCATATGCTCTGCCGCTGCACACAGGTAGCGCTGACCCGTGGGCAATCAGTCTTGCAGCCCAATTTCCTAGGAATTGCTTCTGCCCACCAAAAATGTATAGCAACCTTTTCTCCAAACTCCAAAGCAGGTTTCCAAAATACTGCCCAATTCAAGGCTCCAAAAAGAGAAGTCTAGTGAGGTGAGCATGAACTCAAAGTGGGTGGAAATAGCCACCAACCATCAAAATCCATTTGAGTGTCCACCCTGAGACCTCTGGGTATTGGGCAGTATATAAATTCAATAAACAACAACAACAGGCCAGATCTAGAGAGAGCCATTTTGCATAGTCAAAAAACGTGCTCATGACATATCTGGGTATCAGCACTAAAATTATTGTGTATAAAATATCACTGTACTTCCCAAGTAGTTTGAGTAAAGCCATGGTCCACAGACAAGGATTTGGAGAACATTTGAGGATCTGAAATGCATGGGGAGCCTCCATTAATCTCAAAGGCTTTCTGATGCAGAAGTTACCTTCCAGGTAGATAAAAAGAACAGTGACCGGGGCTGTGAGATGAAGAGCGCAATGATGTTAGGGCACAAGTAAGTTCTACCAGATCTAGGCATTATGAAAAGCCAGGTGGGTAGCCAGGTGGGTAGCTATAATTTTCATTTAGTGTCCCCCTAGTCAACATCTCTCGTCCAGTCAAGTTTACAAAGCCAAACCTTCTTAAATTCAGCACCCTGATTCCTCAGCCCGTTCTTTGAGGCAACAATATCATCTAACCAAGTTCTATTCCTAGCAGACTCACTGAAATTGATTAGCCTAATTAATGAGTTCATTAATCTCGGTGGGTGAGTATGACAAACATTGGATATAATCCCGTACACATCATTATATTTTACCGGATTAGAATTCTAAATTCTAGAAGGGGCCAAGCTAGAATTTAAACCAACGGTTCTAACCATGTGTACAGCTATATTACCTCTGATGGATTATGTCTGCTTCAGATGTTACTTTTAGCTACTTGCGCTTTGACAACGTGCAAAGAGAAAGTTCAGGAGAATACATTTCTTTGGGATATGCTAATCAGTGCTATATTTCTAGAAAAAGAGATACCGGAACTTGCAATGAATGCTTCCCTTGTTCTTTTATGATGGCAATGGCACCCACCTGAGCTGAAAAAAGCTCTGATGTTAATAGTTAGACTTTATCAGCTAAGATTTCCCTGCTGGCTTGGCCTTCTGTTATAACGCAATACTCAACACTACATGAGTCCTGAAAACACATGCCTTGCTGAGCACCCGAACAGATGCTATTGAAAAGTATTGGGTTTTTGAGGTAGCATTTATCTCAAGTTAGCATGTCACAGCAGTTTAGGCCTCGAGCCTTTGCTAGAGTTACAGGAAGGGGGAGGCATATACATAATGTCTTCAGTTCACTTTCTGGCATTTCCGGATTAAAATGGGATCTCAGTTCAGAACCGATAAACACTTGGTGCCTCACAACATGAGACATCACTGTAGTTGCGTATCGAGGTCCCCAAGCCACCCCCCAATAACTCACACATCACACATCAATTTTGGTTTGGGTTTTTGGCACGATTTTGGCCACAACTTTATTTAAATACATCCAAGTGAGTGGTTGCTTAGGCATTGGTTCCGACTATCTGTCCTTGCCCAGGGGACAGAACTGATTTCCGGATTCCAGTGAAAGCCAGTGCGGGAAACAAATTTTGGGGAGAAAATGAAGCTGGGCCTCAGTCCCTCACTTCCCACCCTCATGCTCCTGGTGGACAAGGACGAAAAGAATGGCAAGCCCCTGGATTCCTTTAATGGAATTCCCTTCTGCACCACCATTGGAGGGGTAGGCACTTACCCCTCCACCAACCAATTTGAACCAATGCCTAACCGCCAACCTTACAAGTTGTGATGATTTGCTACGCAGTAGGCAAAACCAAATGGCACCAGCCAATCAGCCAAATGGACAAATTCCTACCAGGCCCCTGCCTCAAAGCAGACGACCCCATGACAGGCATAGCAAGGTCAAGCGAACAACCCCCCCCCCCCCAATACAGGGAGGGTGGGCGGGTGATCCGGTGCAAGCAGCCAAGAGAATGTTCAAAGTTGGGCGACCAGTATTTAAAACCTCTGACCCCTCCTTCAAAATTGGCAACAAGCAGTTCTCCCCAGCGACCCGATTAACCAATTCACTGCCTGGGTCCCTCCACAAATCCGCCCAGCAACAATGGGGTGGCTTGTATCCCCCACCACAACACGCACCCTCTGCTAGGGAGAACACGTTCTAGATAAACAAAGCATGTCTCTGAACATATGAAGCTGCCTTTTATTTCCTATCAAAGTACATGTAAATCAGCTCCTGGTATTTCACTGTGCATGTATACCCTAAATATCCATAAAGAAAAGAGGGGTTGCATTGGAATTAACCATCTGTGGGGTTTTCTGCAATGGAAACCAAGCATTGTGAAATCAAGAGATCTATGCTAGTCAGTAATGTACCCAAGACTTGCTGTTCAAATACTGCAGTGGCACATCAACTCCACACACTTCACATTATTCTTTCACATTATTTTTATTTCACCCGTAAGGGAATTGTCTGAGATGACCAAGTGAAGATACAGGGTAAACAGTTCACATCTGATGGGTTCTTTCATCCTTCAACCATAAAAGGAAAGTGAGAGAATGGCCAGCTTAACTGCTGACCTGTGAGGTCAGAGATCATCTAAAAGTCACATTGTTAAAACCAAAGGCCAGAGAGATAAAGTGATTTTAAATTCATCCTTTTTTTCGCCTCCATAGCCATGATTGTACTTTTAAAACAGCAGGTGCCAAGAGGGAAACTAAAGGGATGGAGGAAGGTGAGTAAGAAAATAAAAGATTTAGGCTACAAACCTAACCCCACTTACCTGTGAGTAAGCCCTCTGAATTCCATATGGTTTACTTCTGGGTAGCTCTGTTGCTGTTGGACAGGAACATTTATTTTTGATGGAATGACCAAATGCAAAATAGGATCCAGGGAAATTTCTCCATTGCAGAAATACCTTCCATCCTGATTAAGGGTTCAAGAGCCCTGTTCTCCTTTTCATCTGGTCTCTCTCTCTCTCTCTCTCAGGTCCCTCTGCACAACTTGTGATTCGGCGCCAGACTGTGCAAAACCATGTAGCACAACCCACTAGAGAACTGATAAATCTGTTCTTGCTGTTGACCTGTGACTGCAAAACAAGGGGAGTTGTCTGGCAGCTTTTGATTCATGGCTTGTGGCCTCCATTTCCCAAGTTGGGCAGATCTGACCCAAATCTTGAGTAATAATAAGACCCCGACCAATGTACCACCAGTCCCTGCTAAAGGCCGCTGCTATGCTTTAAGTCTGGCCTTGGGGAACTTCTGGCCCTTCAGGTGTCATTGGCCTCCAACTCCCACCAGCCCCAGACAGTATGGACAATGGTCGAGAATTATGGGAGTTGTAGTCCATCAGCATCGGGCAGTCTACAGTACATTGGAACATAGGAAGCTGCCTTATAATGAATCAGACCAGCATATTGCCTACATGGACTGGCAGTGGCCCTCCAAGATGTCAGACCAGGACCATTGGTTCATCTAGCTCAGGGTTTCCCAAACTTGGGTCTCTAGCTGTTGTTGGACCACAACTCCCATCATCCCTAGCTAGCAGGGATGGCCAGCTAACCATCCCTGGTCGTGGTCAGGGATGATGGGGACTGTGGTCCAAAAATAGCTGGAGACCTAAGTTTGGGAAACCCTGATCTAGCTCAGTATTGTTTACTTCAGCAGCTCTCTGGGGTTTCCGAGTAGAATCTTTCCTAGCCCTGATTGGAGAGGCCAAATTGCACCAAATGTTCATAATATTTCAGTCTGTGTGGTTATTATTATTTGTGATGAATATATGATGCATGCCTATTCATCGTAAGGCTTTCCGTCTTTATTTGCATCTGTCAACAACCTAATTTCCAAAGACAGGCTTTTGGCAAGAAGGACCTATAACAGATTGGGCCTTCAGCAACTCCCCAACCAGACCAAGCTATTCTTGCCCCTCTCTCCAGCCCACATGATTAGCCTACTTCATCATATTGCAACAATCTGGAGTTCTTCTTCAGCACCTCTGCAGCTTTCCATGCCCAGGAAGCAAACTGGCTTTTCATACAGAAATAGGTTGAGCTGTCAGACTAGCCAATAAAGGATCTTGCAAAAGCTTGGCAGAAAATGTTTAAGCAACCCGAGCTTTTCCTCACAGAGGGCTGGTCTTAACATATTGTGTGCATCGTTCTGTAGAATCAACATGACAACAGCACCTTGTCCCAGTTGGACAGTGCTGGTAATCTTGGTGAGGAATTTCAGCACTAAGGCTTGTGAGAGCTCCTTCCCTCCCTCTCCCTCTCTGTAAAGGAACAAGAGGATGGGATTAATTAGCAACAAACCCCACTGCTAGTCATGCAAATCAGCTTTGCAGTAGCTAACGCTAGTAAATCTCAGCAGCAAATTAAACAAAGGCCTTAAATATACAGTCCCCCAGCAAATGTTTTCTTATAAGGATTTGAATCCAAGGCAGTCATTTTACTATTTTATTTTATTTTATTAAGAGTAGTCCTTCCAAGCCACCATCTAACTAGTGATCTTGTTTAGAGGCAAGCCACTTCACTTTGGGGCCTAAGGCTGAAAAACAAAATGAAGCATTCTGGAAAAACTATAAATATATCAAATTATTGGGAATGGTTCCTTTTTTCATGGTACCTTTAGGTTTCCTGCTTGAGGCCGACTGTGTCATCCTGCAGATTTTTCCTCCTCCTTTCCATCTTGTTTTTGTATTTTAAATTCACAAAAGAAAGAAGGACCGGGGAGGGGAGGGAGAGGCTACATATTTGGAAACGGAATAAATAATAATAATAACGAAGAATTCCAGCAGGATTTGAAAGAGGAAGGGAAAAAGCAAAGCCCCAAACACAACTATAACCACCAATGTGGTTTTAGCATTTCTTATCACACTCCTGCAGAGGCTCTAAAACTCTTATCTCGATAGACCAGATTACTTGGCTGATCTCCTCTCCATGCTGAGTAGAAATCAAACGGCCTGTTTTACCACTGTCAGCAATTTGCACATTCCCTATCCCGATAAATCAATTAATGGGATGCAGGCTGATTCATTCCGTCCCTCTTTCATTCAGCGTGCCTTTCTTTCTCTGCCTTGCCCACCCTCCCTCCCACCCGTGTTTTAATACCATCTAAGAGTCCTTAGTTAGAAGAGGACTTGTCCGCATTGCAGGTGCAAAGCCTTCAGCTCCGCAGCCTAACACCAATAAACCCTTTCTGCCCTCCTCAGGGCTTCCCTTTGTCGAAATACTTTCTCCCTTTGTCATTTCCACCCCCTTCCCCTCGTCCTTTTCAGACGTACAGCACCATGCAGCTAATCTGATTATGCTAATTTGTACTTCATGATCCCAAACACGGTAATGGGATCCAGGGAGGGTGCCCCACGCAGGGGCTGGTGGGACGGCGGTGGCAGCAGCAGCAACAATGGAGGACAATGCGCCTGCGAGTCAGTTAACAATAAAACATCTTCTGTCTCGGAAGACAAAGCTCACTCTGGGAAGCCTGCGAAGCTCTTGAGAATTTAGAGTGGTCCAAGCAGGCCGCTGTTAAATTGGGTAGGAAAGGTGGAACCATCAGTTCGCGGTGTGAGGCACAGTGTTTGTTTCCTGTTGCAAGTTCTTTTTCTTACTTTAAACAATAATAGAAAAAGTCTATTCCTTGCCACTGTGCACAGCATTGCACATCCAATAGCTGCTTCTGCAGCAGACAGCATGTTATACTTCCTTAAGCATGTATCCAACACCATTCATTGGAAAAATGGGACCATCTTGTGACTGCTTATTTTCTTAATACGGTGCCTTCTTTCAGCATGTAACCCAAAGTGACTTACCTGTGGTTCCCAGGTAGTCACTCACCTGGAAAAGGACCAGATCTGCTTAGGTTCTGCAATGTGGCATCCTCATGCGCCTGGGACTGTAAAATACACACATTGGGTTGTATCAATCGCTGTGTGTGAGTGGTCATGTTGTGTGGATGCCTGATTATCATCTTCCAAAGCAACTACTCTACTCCGAACTTGAGAATGGTAAGCATAATGCTGGTGGTCAACAAAAGAAGTTCAAAGACCACCTCAAGGCAAATCTTTAAAAATGTAGTATGAACACGGACAACTGGAAAACACTGGCCTGTGAGTGCTCCAATTGGAGAACAGCCTTTACCAAAGGTGTCATGGGCTTTGAAGACACTCAAACTCATGACGAAAGGGAGAAATGTGCTAAGAAGAAGGCACGCTTGGCAAACCCTCACCATGATCAACTCCTGCCTGGAAACCTATGTCCCCAATGTGGAAGGATGTGTGGATCCAGAACTGGCCTCCACAGTCACTTATGGACTCACTTTTATGGAAGACAATCTTACTCGGCTATGAGTGATTGCCAATGAAGAAGAAGTGAGTGCACTACACTTGTGCAATGGGACTTCTTCTTCCTAACACCCCCCCTTTTTTTAGGGTGTGCATGGGTGGGGGGGCTGCTGGAGAAAAGAAAGGGTTCCATTGCACAAGCAGAAGTCTGTTGCATGAACACGACGGCAGCATTGGATGTATCCCACAAATTACAGGCCGGCAGCCAAAAGTGTGACCAGTTATTTCAAATGAAAAGGCGAACTTCAGCTTTCCTCCCTTTGCAGCTACATGGGCATTTGATGAATCTCTCTACAGGTTACCCCGAAAAAGGGAGAGAAAATGGAATTGGGAGTTCTAGATGAACAGTCAGACTGCATACCCTTAATAAGAAACAGGTGCAAATGTAAGAGACAAAGGTTGTTACATAGATGATGAAGGGAGCGGGTGGCGTTGTGGTCTAAATCACTGAGCATCTTGGGCTTGCCGATCAGAAGGTTGGCCATTTGAATCCCCGCGACGGGGTGAGCGCCCGTTGCTCGGTCCCTGCTCCTGCCAACCTAGCAGTTCAAAAGCACGCCAGTGCAAGTAGATAAATAGGTACTGCTGTGGCAGGAAGGTAAACGGCGTTTCCGTGCGCTCTGGTTTCCATCACGGGGTTCTGTTGTGCCAGAAGCGGTTTAGCCATGCTGGCCACATGACCCAGAAAGCTGTCTGTGGACAAACGCCAGCTCCCTCAGCCTGAAAGTGACTATGGGGTGCCACAACCCCATAGTCACCTTTGACTGGACTTCAGGGGTCATTTACCTTTACCTTTTACATAAATGATAGGGGATAGATGATGATTTACGAGCTACAGGGCAGGTTAGTCGATTGGATGTGCACTACATTAATAAGAGTTATTTATTTATACGTTTGTATATAAGGAGGGAACACCCCACTCATGTGCCTACAATCTAGGGCTTTGGGATCCACCAACAGAAATCTCTTTTAACTATCACCAGAGGGAATGGTGCAGAACCTTGCAATCTGCAGTCAAGCAACAGCTCTCGAAAGGCTGTGATGTGCTTCCTAACTGGCTTGTCCCTCTGTACCATTGGAAATCTCCTTTTGATCTTTTCTCTTTAACAATTTGTTTGAAAACAAAGCTACACTTCCTCCACAATCCATTTCTCTCCAATCCTCTTTCCCCCTTCTTTAGACTGCAAGTCTGTGCTCTTCCACTGTGTCTTTTGTTATTAAAAACACGCACATACATACCCATACCCATAAGTAGATGACTGTAAGTACTATACAAAGAACAAACACGCCACAGATGCACTTCTGCAAATCGGTTCAGCTCTCATTCCTGGACTGGCTGCTTGCAATTCCATTGCCTTTGCTACAGAACTGCCTTTGTGCATTTTCATATCTGTTCTGCCCAGCTTTTACTGACCTTGGCTCCTCACCATCCCTCCTCTATTGTCATGCTACTGACAGTCTTTCTATCAGAAACCAGGTTCCCATTGAGCCGGCTTGACCATAATAATTGCTTTAAATATGTATCGATTGTAAAATGGGACACCCTAATCTGACCCAATCCAAACTTGGTATCGGGGTGTATTCTTCCTGATGGGCTAAGCTTCTGGGACAATGTCAGCTTTGCCTTTAAAAAACAACAACAACCAATGTTTCTGAAATGTTTACAAGGAAACATAAAGGCCCCTAAAGAAGGTATGTTTGGGCCTGAACAATCAAGACAGATGTTGGCTAATATGGACCAAAAGTAATGAGAAGTTTGATGAGTTGTAGCTGAAACAGGAAGCAAGCTCATCAAAGAATGTAACTGTGAATATTCATATCAGCAAATAACAATTCAGATGTGTTTTCTAAATACGAAACGGGGGGGGGGGGGCAGGAAACCACCCAAAAGAATTCCTGTGGCCAGTTATTCTTTGTGGGTCAGGCACTGGTCCCAATTGCATCTCAGATCCCTGGGCAGTAAATTGAGCTCACCGAACCGTGCATACCTCTGACAGCTTCTATATGCCCCAAGTAACTCATATGTGTCAGTTGCGACTCTGCTACTTTGGATTGGTGTAAGGGGTAAAGGGATTTTTTCAGCTTTTATAAAATTAAAAATCCAAATGGGCCCCCTTCCAGCTGTGAAAAAAGTATGGGAAAAAAGATCCCATGTATAACTGAAGACAAAACGTGGGACAAACTGTGGTCTAGCTACTTTGGGGAGACAGTTTCACCTAATATTGAGGAGACTGCCAGAAAAATCTTACATCGGTTGTACAGGATGCCAGTGCAATTGGCTTGCAATTGGCTTGCATGACTTCCACAACCAGTTTCACAAATCTGTGTCTAAGAAGAAAGCAACACCTGGAAACAGCTGGGATGAACAGCAGATTTACTTCTAAAAGACTGCAGCTAAGGAGAAAGTCACATTTATGAAAAAGGAGAATCTGGATAAGTTTGAAGACATCTTTGTAAGGCTTTTTCAACCTTCTTGGGGACTGAAAGAGTGTGCAGGAACATCTTTGATTACTTGAGGCAGCTGGAATCTCAGACAAAAAAACCTCCTTCCTTTCTTCAGTTCTTCCTCCTGTCCATTCCATTCTTTTTACATATTTGTTAATTTAGTTAAGTGTTATGTGACTTGAGTATCTTGAGAAGGGTGGATAGACATCTGAAGAGTGCCTCAACATTTATGAGAGTGTGTTGGATGGATTAGGAAAGGGAAAGGTTGTTATTAATATGGACCCATATTAATGTTTCAAACGCACAAACAACCTCTCCCCCCCTGTGAATTATCAGGATACAAATCCCATTACTGTGGAAGCCAAAAAAATATACTATTTGCAGCAGTGTATGTCTGCAGGTTTATGTTCTAGGAAACAGATATTTTCCATAGTTATTTTCCTTATGAGTAAAATTGTGAACAAACTGTTTACAGTAGCTTGAATCAACTTTGGTAGGATTAGCAAAGACCAGATATAATTTATTTGCCATCCAGACTGGGCCCTAGGTTGCCAGTTATCCACCTCCATCCTAAACTAACTCCTTCCTCTTTCCTGTACTTCGTCAATTTAGGAAATCAGGCAGAACTATATTTACATTTCTTAGACATGAATGTGATGCCACTCAGTGGGTAAAAAGCAGTATTGCAAAGAGCTTTCACGCTTCCCATATGAGTATGTCAGACATTGTTATATATCTGACCTTGGTAAGCATTCTTAATATTAATTATGAATATTTTGGCACCATAAAAACAAATTATTGGAGCATAATAATTAGAATGGACATTTCCCCTAAATTTTAGAACTCAGTTTCTATAGCTATTAACTATTGTAAAGGTAAAGGTAAAGGACCCCTGACAGTTAAGTCCAGTCATGAACGACTGTGGGGCTGTGGCACTCATCTCACTTTCAGGCTGAGGAAGCCGGCGTTTGTTCACAGACAGCTTTCCGGGTCCTGTGGCCAGCATGACTAAACCGCTTCCGGCACAACGGGACACTGTGACAGAAACCAGAGCGCACGGAAATGCCATTTACCTTCCTGCCACAGCAGTACCTATTTATCTACTTACACTGGCGTGCTTTCGAGCTGCTAGGTTGGCAGGAGCTGTACTCACACTGGACAAGTAGATGCTGCTGTAGGAAGCTCCCAAGCAGGAACTAAGCATAAGAGCACCTCTCCCCAGTTGCGATTCCCAGCAACTGGCACTCATAAAGCATCACTGGTGGCCATCATGGCAAACAGCCTTATCCTCCATGAACTTGTCCAATCCTCTTTTAAAGTCACCCAAGCAGGGCCAGCCCAAGACAGGTGAACCGAGGTGAATCACAACATGGTGCCCCCACAGCTCCCCTCTGTGGAAGAGGGTGGCTGCCTGTCCTGTACAATATAGTCATACCTCGAAAGTCAAACAGAATCCGTTCCGGAAGTCCGTTCGACTTCTAAAGCGCAGCTTCTGATTGGCTACAGGAAGCTCCTGTAGCCAATGGAAAGCCGTGGAAGCTCCGCTGGATGTTCGGCTTCCAAAAGAATGTTCAAAAACCGGAACAATCACTTCTGGTTTTTGATCGTTCGGGAGCAGGTTTGACTCCCAAGGCATTCAGGAGCCGAGGTACGGCTGTACAGGATTGTCCCGTATTTCAATGTAAAATGCTACATCCTGTATTGTGGTGTGTTTTTTTATGTTTATTAAAGTTTTCTTGGTTTACAAAGGTATGCGCAATGTCTCTTTTTTCAAGTTACATTTTCCATAGGTCAGTTTCATTTGTTGAGACATTAGGGTTACATTAGTAAGAAAAAGGGGGGGAGGTGGAGGGGGGGAAAGGTGAGTGGGGGTGGGGTCGGGAGGTGATGTTTCTAATTTGCTTAATGTATGTGTGGGGTTTTGCTATTCACTTGTGTTCCTTTGGTGGTGAGAGAAATTGGGGTTGGCCTAGGGTGCGGCTGTTTGTTTGTGATTGGCTGTGGTGAACTTTGTTTTTTGTGTGTGAGTGGTTGATAAGAGTTTGTCCTGTATTTCAGGTCCCTCTCTCTCCCAAGTTAGGGATCTTTTCCAAATGCATGTGTTTAAAAAAAGTGTGTGAAACGTCATGTATTTAAGCTCTGGGTAGCCAAGCACAGACAGATTTACAAATTCTCGTGTATGGACAAATTCCAAAGGGGGCCATCCTGTAAGGCTACAATAGATTGCAATGGATTGTTTTGAAGTCACTTCATATATATACAGTGGTACCTCTGGATGCAAATGGGATCCGTTCCATCCTGAAGCGAATGCAACCCGTGTCTGTGTGTCGTGATTCGCCGCTTCTGCGCATGACGCTCA